>NC_082691.1:83620090-84239432 GCF_949987515.2 Delphinus delphis
AGAGGGCGTGAAGCAGCGGGGGCCCCCGTGAGCCCGGGACCCCCGAGTGGCACCACCCTGCTGCCGCCCCTCGGCCTCAGCCAGGGGAGACGAGGGCAGCCCGGAGCTCGCATCCCCCCGCGGTGATTTCATGCCCCATGAGACAGGCAATCATAAACAATAGACACACGGCAGCCTCCCCCGGGCCTGCCGCTGCAGCGGGCGGTGCTGGAGTGGCTGCCTGGAAAATCAACCCCTTCCCAACCCTGGCGGGGAGAAAGAACAGCATCGGGGAGAGGCGGGAGCCCGACGGCTCGGCCTGCAGAGCCCCAGCCAATAAACGGGCTGAAAATCAGCAGCCTCTCCCCGCGGCGACCACACCCTCCTTCCCCGCAGCTGCGGCTGTGGGTTTGCGATTCGCATCTCCAAGCAGGTGTCTGTCCCCAGCACAGCCAGTCTCAGGCTCGGCGGTGGCGGCCAAGTGGAGGAGCAGAGGCAGAGGGATGAGAAGGGGAAGGTGGGAGGTTCCCGGCTCGGGGCGGGGGCGGGGGGGGGGGGTCGTGGTCGCGGGGGCTCCCTTGGGACCCTTGGCTGGCTCAGCCGGCCCCAGATGGCTTCCTGGTAGCTCTGAGCATCCAGCCGTCACTTGCAAAGGGTGCTTTCTGAGCACCCGTGTTGGAGCTGGGCACCTAAGGAGCCCAAAGATGAAGGTCCTGGGATCCATCTGTCTGCACTTGGTGGGGAGACACGCGCAGACCCCTCGCCTCACGGGCTCTCTTTGAACGGGGACTATGACCCACGGAGAAGAGACCCCACGGTGGGCACTGGGCCCCAGGCTCTAGAAGGGTGCAGCCTGTACACCTGTGCCTCTAAAGAATGAGTTGCTGTTTCACTTTCAAGCAAAGAATGAACATTCTAGTAAGGAACTAGGTGAGCGAGAGTTCTGCAAAGCATCGCCCCCTGGGATCAGGGGTTGGAACATGAATTTATCTCAATTATGTTTCCATTGATGAAACACATTTCAATAATGCATCTTTTGAAACAGGGAGAATGTGAGCCCCACAGAAATATTCCTTGTGTCGCTTTTTCATCCCTCGCTACGTGGAGCCCCTCTGTCCCCTCCCACCTTGGGATCACGCACACCCAGCTCCCATCTGCCCAGCGCTGGGTCTAGCTGGCCCCAGGTTCCCAATATATCTTACCTGGAGAACTGCCCAACTCTTCTAGCATATTCCTGCCTTCTCTCCTCTTTAAGTCCACTCTACAGGTTAAAAAAATCCCAAGGGCTTCTCAGACTGCTCAGCCTGACCCTTCCTTATCTGTGGCTGACCTAGTCCTTCACCCATGCCTGCCCACCCACCCTGCTCCTCAGAAAACTAAACACCCCGGTCTCTTTGTCCTCCTGTGCCTTTGCTAAAGGCAATGCCCACTTCCTAGAACGCTCTTTTCCACTTTCACTGTCTTGAGATCCTTCTGACTTTCCAAAGACCAGCTCACATGTGACCCTTTATCCTCAATTCATCCCCAAGGAAAATTGGTCACTTCTCTTTGTGTCACTTTGGACAACTTCTATCAGTGCCTACATTTCTCATTATAATGACTGTCTTGTGTATCTTCCCTGCTGAATGGCTAGATCCTAAGGTCCTGACTGAGAAGAGTGTCTGGCATGTAATAGGCATCTAATAAATGCAGCCAAGCTGCAGTAACCTGTAGATTCATGATATAAATGATTTTTGTTGCAAGCCACTGAGATTTTTTTTTAAGTGCTTTGTTACACAGCATTATTATGTCAAGAGCTGATGGAGACAAATGGGTCCAGGGAGACGGGAGCAGTACGGGACTGAGCATGCAGCCTTGGCAGAGAGCTATTCCATAGGCGGGGTGAGTGAGTGAGTACTGATGTTGGGGGTGGGGTAAGGTTGCTCTTAATGTGCCGATAAAGAGTCAGACCTCCCAGGTTCAAGTCCTTGTTCTGCCACTTGCTGCCATGTGTGTGTCTCTGGGCGAGTGACTCATTTTCCTCATCTATAAAATAGGGAAGATAAATCGTCTCTGTCTCATGGGGCCGTTCTGAGGAGCAAGTGAATAGATATCAAGCCCAGTGCCTGCCGGGTGGTGAGGGTTCCACAAGTGTTTGTGGTAGACGACTATGACTAATTATAAACAGTCATCGTCTGCCCCTCATCCCTGGTCCAGCTCGCCGGCCCTCTGCCTGGTTCTACACAGCATGAGCTGCACCTGTCGAGAGGAGCTCCACGGGAGGGAGGCAACTTTCCTCTGCCATCTTCCATCAAGGTTCCTCTTGATCTTTGATGTGTCACGAGGGCCTGGTAGCAGCCTGTGCCCTGCCTTCCCTCAGAAGAACCGAGCAGCTCTCTGGCTCCTGTCACGGACCTCTCATCATGGAGAGAGAGTAAGTCACAGCTCAGAAAGGCAGGGCTTGACGAAAGCAAGGGATGGAGGTGGCACTGATGATGATGACTCCGTCTTCCCAGCTCTTATGAGTCATGTAGACCTGCTACCAAGACCCCCAGCTTCTAGACATGGACAAGAGTCTTGAAGTCTCCAGGTCACCTCCTTTTTGGTCACGTCAGCGGACAGTCATTGTACCACATCCCCAGGAAGCAGAGACTGTGGGGATTCAGAGTTGGGGGTGGCTCAGGGCCTGCATTCCAGCCTGGCTGGGGTCAGAGGGACACTGGAAATAGCCGAGCAAATCACCGCATCACGTATCAACAGGACCCTCAAAGCTGCCCAGCCGAAGATCCCATGACGAAGGGAGGTCAGCATCTTCCAGGGAACACCCGAAAGGGGCTGGAAGGATGGCAAGGGCTTGGATAAATGGAGGCGAGGGCGGACTGAGGCATCCCGGGCGCCCCTCTCCAAATGGGAGACACGCCCTGTGTGGAAAACTGTGACTGTCTCATTGCCACCACAGCAGCTGTTCCCTCACCAACTCATCCCAGGAGGGGCCAGGCCTCATCAGCAGCCTCCTTCCAGGCTCGGCTGGAAATGGTCCCCAAACGGAGAGACTCCCTCCTGGGCTGCCATTTCCCAAGGCTCCCAGCACCCCAAAGCCAGAAATAGGGGACGGGGGAGGAATCAAGTCCTGCAGACAGCTGGTGTCTCCAGGCTCTGGGGCTGGCGTGAACAGAGAACTCAGAGCTCCCAGGAATCCTGCCCCCACTGTGGCCGCAGCAGGAGACATGGCAGAAAGAATGGTGGGTGGGGAGGGTGGAGCGTGGAGGCGGGAGCTGACGCAACTGGTTGACCTGGAGCAGGCCACCGCCCCATCGCTGCATGGCCTCTTCCTCACCTGGAAAGTGGGGAGACCACCAGCCGGGCCAGAGCAATGAAAGAGACAGACTTGGGCTCAGTGGAGGTGAAGGTGTGGGGGGAGGGTTGTTAATGGTGAATATTAAGGTAGGGTACTTCTCTCCTCTTCTAGAAGAATTCCAGGCACATGGACCCCTCCAGCAGAAGCAAAAACCTCCAGCCCCATCTGTACCCTCCACCACTGGCAGCACAGGGACCAGCATAACAGTAACAGCACTTACACAGCATTCACTGTGTGCTGAGCCCTGCTCCAAATGCTTCACAGGCATTCACTCATTTTCCCTGTGAAATAGTTTCACTCCACCCCTTTTTTCAGATGAGGGGGCTGAAGCACAGAGAGGTTGAGTAACTTGCCCAAGGTCACACAGCTGGTGAGCCATGAGGTTGGATCTGGACCTGGCCATGTTTGTAACCCCTCTCTTATGCTGCCTCTACTCCTCAGAGGTCCTCGGTGAATCCTCTGGGCAACTCTTTAATCGAGAACTGGGAAGATCGAGATGGGGCAAGTCCCCAAGGTGTGCCATGAAGCAGTTTTCTCTGTGTGGTGCTCAGTAGAATCCCCCGGAGTGACTTGGGGCAGGGGCGGGGATGGGGAACTGGGACAAGAGAGACACCTCAAGGTAAATTAAATGGACTGAAACCAAGAGATGCACACGGAGCTGAGAGCAAATGAGAGGCCGAAGGTGGGGCTCGAAGCTGCTGTTTTTAAGATTATTTTGAAGGGAAAGAAAGAGAAGGGCCTGGAGAGATGGATGGATAGGAAACAGCACGTGCGCTCCAAGCAGGGCCCAGCGCCCTGCAGAGGCCTCGGCTCTCCTTGGTTCACTCATCAGGTCTCCGCTGTCACCGAGCGCCACCAACCTTGAGGGGAGGCATGCAGGCTGGGAGACTCGTGGGGTCAGAGATGCGTCCCAAAAAGCCACTTGCTGATCAGAATTGGCTACACTCCCGGTGAGGGCCACTGAGGGCCACAGGGGTGCTGGCTGGGCAGGGCCTGTGGTGGAGGCGTCGGCCGCCCCCTCAGGAAGGGACATGGCCAAGGGTGTGAGCACTCCTCTCCCGCCTGCAGCGTTGGGCTGGCAGGGAGGAGGCCTGGGCAGGGGCACGCAGGGCAGCTCCAGGGACAAACCTCTTTGCAGTCGGTGGGTCCTGGCCTCCCCCGAGCAGGACGCCGGGGGCTGGGGGCTCTGAGGCTCACTGGCTCCCGTGTCTGGCAGCTGAGGCTGACAGAGGCTGGAATCTCCATCCACACCCACACGTGGCCTTTCTCTGTGGCCTTTCTGCTTGTGAGTCAGTTTGGGGTTTTTTACAGCACGGCAGCCTCAGGGCAGTCAGACTGCTTATGTGGCAACTGAAGGCTTCCAGAGTGAGAACTCACTCCAGCCAGTGAAGCAGAAGCTTTATCGCTCTTTCTGACATGGCTTTGGAAGCCACGTAATGTCGCTTCCACCGTCCTCGCCCAACACTACCTTGCAGCCTCACCAGCCACAAAGGTGCACTGGGGGTCAAGGTCAGGGGACATGGATTCCCCACCTGATCTGGGATGGGAGATACCATCCTGGAAAGGGCAGTCTGCCACACTTGTAGACTATGCCCACAAAAGGAGGTAGCCCTTCCTTTCAAATCCAAATTATCATGCCCTGAGTTCCGCAAAGCCCTCCCTCCCCCAGGTTTATCAGGGAGCGTCCCAAAGGTACTCCATGTCACATTGTCACACAGGAAATTACCTCCGTGCACGGTCAGACTAGCTGTCCCAGAGCTCACGGGACAGAAAGGCTCACAGACCAGATAAAGATTCTCGAATTACATGGCTTATTAAATCAATTAAACTTGCACCGTGAGAAGCATGGGGAAAGAGACGGGTAAGTCAGCACACTTAGGCTGGGGTGCCCGCGGGTAGAAGGAGCACAGCACCGAATCCTGGGTGCCGGTGTTCACATGTCCTGCTTCTCCCTGCTGCATGTCTTGTCACTGATGGTCAGGGGAGCAAAGGGGCTCCGTGGATGGCGGTGCCTGGAGCCAACACTTGCTCTATCAGAGACGTGCAGAGGCAAGGCTGGCTCACCAATGAGCCTGTAGAGCAGCTATTCATGCTTTTAAAGATTCAAACCCACTTGGTGCTTTATTTAGATTATTAAAGGTATTTTCCACAGTAGGTGTTAATAGAAGTTAGCATCTGGGATGCTGGAACTTAGTAATTTTCTTGGGCATAGCACACATGGAGCCAGAACGAGTGTCACTGGTGGGCAGCCAGATTAAGACCTTGTGAATACTGAGCATCATGTATGTTTAGTGTATCATGGGTATTTGATGCCTGTGTTTTTAATCTTTCTTATCTATCAATAATACTCTTATTTGTTCCATTCTTTGTCTCTCTGTTCACATACATAGATTCTCTATACTTCAAAATGTTTCACCAGCTATTTGCTTTGATAGTCTCTCTTAGTTGTTGTTTCTTTTTTATCAGAGTTGGATATTCTTAAACAATCCAGCCAACACACATTATACACGTTCACTCTGGAAAAGGCCCTTCTGGGTGTCTTGGCTCTGTTTTCATCTTCTGATGCACTGCTGCCTCTCCTTCCAGTCACCACTCTTCTGCATCCCTAGGTCTCTGCTGGTGACTATGGCTGAGGCCCTCACTCCAGCCTTAGAAAGGGGTCACTCTTCTCCGCTGTGGCTCTTCCTCTGAAACCTGGACAGACTTGCCAACTGCCATTAGAAGTGGCTGTCCTTGGAGCCCACAGACCCTAACCTGCTCTGGGTGGGCTGGCCCTCTGACTAGCACAGTGTGCACTGTATGGCAGGGACCAGCTCTCTGCCACCCTAAGGATGTTCCATGAGAGCTAGCTTTGACTCAACAGAAACCTCCCCACTCTCAGACCTGCCCTGTTTCCTATGGGACCAGCCATACCTTTTACAGGCAACCCAAAAAGGCTGTGGTTGACCTTGTCCTGACAAGACCATCCTGAGGGTCCAGCCACATCCTTCCAGAGCCGGGTCTATGCGGTTACATCCCTGCCTGTGGTCACCGACCATCCGTCCCAGGTGTGCCGGCGAAGCCCATCCGAGTTCTGGACTAGGTCTTTCCTCCAATGTGAGGCGAAGTAAATGTCGGTCTTGGCCGCCTCATCCCCCAACCATATTCCCATTTCTGCTCCTCATCTCTAATGAGCAAAAGCTTCTGTTTAATTCAGTTGCATATTTGTTGACCGTCTGCTATGTAAGGCCAGGCACTATTTTAGGCACTGCCGATTCAGCAGTAAACCAAGCAGGCACGATCCCTGCCCTCATGGCTCTAAAACCCTAGTGGAGGAGACACACGAGACACCACATCAAGACATAATACAGTGTGTTAGAAGGTGCCACGTGCCGAGGTCGGGGGCTGAGCACTAAACCAGGGAGAAGGTGGATATTATGGGAGGAGGGGAATGGGGCTACCATGTTAAATACGGTGGTCAGGGAAGGCCTCACTGAGAAGGTGACATTTAAATAGAATCTTGAAGTACAGGAGAGAGCCCACCATGTGAATAGCTGGGGAAGGGATTCCTGGGCAGAGGGAGAAGCTCATGCAAGGGCTCTGAGGCTTTGGACAAAGACGAAGATATCTTCTAGGTTTTAGATTAAAAAAAAAAATCTCTTGGAACTTTCTTGGTGGTCCAGTGGCTAAGACTCTGTGCTCCCAATGCAGGGGGCCCGGGTTTGATCTCTGGTCAGGGAACTAGATCCCACATGCTGCAACTAAGAGTTCTCATGCCTCAACTGAAGGATCCCACGTGGCACGACGCAGATCCTGTGTACCGCAACTAAGACCTGGCACAGCCAAATAAATAAATATTAAAAAAAAAAATCTCGCTACCTCTGCAAGGGCAGGTTCTTCCAAAGATGAGATGAGGGAGGACCAAACCACAGACCAAGCCTCCACTTTGGGTTAGGCCTTTAGGTCAGCAAGTGTCTGCACACCTGATCCTCCAACAGGGAGCAGGTCCTTGTCTCACCCACACGACTACATGGCTTCCTGACGGGCTCATTTCAGAGTACAGGGAAGTCTGGTCCCAAAGACAAAGCCAGGTTTCCACCCTCCAAGGCAGAAGTCGCTTGCTTTTGTTTTCTAAAGATTTTTTTTTTGGATGCGGACCATTGTTAAAGTCTTTACTGAATTTGTTACAATATTGTTTCTGTTTTATGCTTTGGTGTTTTGGCCGTGTGGCATGTGGGATCTTAGCTCCCTGACCAGGGATCGAACCCGCACCCCCTTACATTGGAAGGTGAAGTCTTAACCACTGGACCGCCAGGGAAGTCCCCAGAAGTTGCTTTTAATCCTAGAAGAAAAATCTTCCTAACGTTCCACATTCTAAGTCCAGTCTTTCTGATAACTTCTCTGCACTTACCGAATTTTCTGAGGCCAGTATACCTGTGAAACCCTTTTAGGAGTGATTATTATCACCCCAATTTTGCAGTTTGGGAACTGAGGTTCAGAGAGGGCAATTCCCGTGTCCAAGGACACACAGCCAGTCCCTCCTCCCTGTCCTCTTTTAGAGGCTGTGTCTTTGGCCAAACAACTCGGCCTCAAAGCCTCAGGTGGTTCATCTGAAAGATGGGAATGACGCCTGCTTCCCAGCGGGGTGTAGTGAGAACTAAATGAGGTAAGGTAGGGTGGCACATAGCAGAGGCTCGATGAATTGTTAGGAGTGTTACTGCTTTCACTCTAGGGTAGAAAATGGGGCTCTGGATCTGTCAGCGGTGCCGGTTCCCCACCTCCACCTCAGTCCGGCCTAGAGGGTCCCGCGGGGACACGAGGGGCACTTTGTGGGACGCAGGAAGGGGAGGGGCCTCAGGATAGGGGCTGGGCTCCTCTGGGCTCTCTGACCATTTTCCATCTTCCTTTTCTTCACGAGCTGCAATAATTTAACAGCCCTGGAAGTGAAAAAAATAGCTGGAGAAGCAAAGGTGGACTAGCTTAAATTAAAATTAAATTGAAATAAATTAAATTAAATGGGCAACTTTCCGGTGCTCATCTCTCAGGCCAAATTATTGTGGAGCGCTCGGGCTGCAGGGGAGACATCCTTGGGCGGGATTCTAGCACTTCCCAGTGGTGGTGCAGGGGCGCCCTCAGCTGCCCGCCTGCCCTCTGGAGACTCCTCCTGGTTGAGGAAGGTGCTAGCGGGGAGCACAGGAAGCCAGAGGCTCCAAGCTGGCCGCACCCACCCCTACCTCCTTCATCCTGTCTGCTTCCACCATTAGCTACCAGGTAGCTACCACACTGACTCCAGTATGGGTGATCTCCACTTCCAGGTCCCTTGGCTGGAAGAGGCACATCTCTGATTAGCAGCCGTGGGGCTAGAGCACCACCAGGGCTGCAATCATCTAGACCCCTTGGGATTCTAAGGCCTAACTTGGACTGGGGTGTGGTGGAGCCCAGCTGCTCTGCAGGGCACAGGCCCTTCAGCTGAGCCTTCCCTCCCAGGCCACCACGGGCACTTCAGACCCAAACAAACCAGATTCCACAGGCTGCAAGGAGGATGATTAATTAATTAACCTTCCTTAAGGGCTCAGGCACAGGCTAATGGGCAATAGGCATTCTATTATTATTTTTATCAGACTTTGCAATTTCATAGCTCCCATCACCCAGGGCTATCAGTGTCTCTGGAAGTTAATTAAGCCTGCCAGGGATGGACTCAGAGGGAGGGGGAGGCGAGGGCAGGGTTTCGGGGAGAGCCGGGGGATCCTGATTCCCCTCAGGGTTCGGGCCCAGGGCGCAGGGCTCCCCCACTTTAGGGGGAGACACAAGAGGGTGGGTGAGGACCCACCTCTGCTGTGCTCCGTGGTCACATGACTGAGCCTGAGGGGAAGCAGGGAATGGATGGGATTGAAGGTAGCCAGAGGGCCCCAGGCTCCAGTCTCTGACCCTCACACAGGGACAGGCCCCCTGCTCTCAGTTTACCTCGCTGAGCAGTGGGGAGAATTAGGAGCTAGAGACTGATAACAGAGCTTCTCTTGTTCTCTGTGACTTTCATTCTGCCAGCGGCACCAGTGTGTGCAGCACTCTTTCCTTTTATGCCCCTTTTCCTCATTTCATCAGGCAATAAATACCTCTTGGGTGTGTCATGCCTATCCCTGGAGCTGGAGACAAATGGGTGATCCAAGTGTGGTCTGCCCGGCGCCGAGAGGACAGTGGTCCTTGAGTGGCCTGTGCTCCTGGCTGGGAAGACAGCAGTAAAAGTTCTGGGGATAATGGAGACTCTGGGAGTGGGGACAGTGCAACCATCAAGTGGGCCTCCAGGGCCCCCAGGCAGCCCACGAGCCCCTGAGGCCCACAGCTTCGGTGCCCAACCCTCCAAGCTGGCACCAGAGCAGACCCAGCACGTGTGGCAGAGATGGGGCAACCCACCCCCAAGCCCAGCCTGGAGCCACCCTCTATGGAAGCAGCAGCAGGAAAGAGCTGCTACAGACTTAGGGTGTTTGGTACAGAACAGACAACCAGGGAATGGGAACCCAGGGCACTGTGGATATCAATCTGACCATCCAGGCAGGGCCTCCAGCCCTCACACTTACAAACGGAGCCCCATCATCTCAGCTGCCACACACAGCAGGTAACCCTGGAGATCACTGGCAGAGAGAATCCAGGGAAGTGAGCTGTGGAAATCAGGACAGTTTAGGAAAGCAAGACCCCTCAGGGCACCCAGAGGCTGTGTAGCCTCTTAAAACAGGCCTTGTCACATCAAGATGTCCAAGGATCCTGCTTCCCTGCTCTGTCTATTCTGGGATCTGATTAGGCCCAGCCCTTGTGTGCAGGGAGAGCTGGAAGGAGCCTTTTGGGAAGACAGCAGAAGGATTCACTGAAAACTACTGGCCTGAGAGCCATACAGAACCCTGTATGCTATCAATTGAACACAGTTATGCCCCAAACCTATGGCCAATATGCAAACCATTCTGATACACATTTCTATGTTTTATGATTTGGAGTTTGAATTCATCTCAGTTACAAATCAATACAGGAATCTATTCACCTTAAAAATTATCAAAATAAATCTCAAGTCTCTATTGGCCCAACTCTTCTGCTCCTCCCGTCTCCAGAGAAAGCCACCATCATGATTTGGGTGTGGGTCCTTCAGAGTCAAAAGAATTTTTTTTACTCCATTAGAGAGACCCACAAAAAATGTATAGTATTATTTTGGGGGAGTGCTTTTAAAAATATATAAATGGGGCTTCCCTGGTGGCGCAGTGGTTGAGAGTCCGCCTGCCGTTGCAGGGGACGCGGGTTCCTGCCCCGGTCCAGGAAGATCCCACAGGCCGCGGAGCGGCTGGACCCGTGAGCCATGGCCGCTGAGCCTGCGCGTCCGGAGCCTGTGCTCCGCAACGGGAGAGGCCACAGCAGTGAGAGGCCCGCGTACCGCAAAAAAAAAATAAATAAATAATAATAATAATAAAAATAAAAATATACAAATGGTATCATAGGTATTCTACGTAGGGAAGAAAACATAATTTTCCCTCTACCCTTCTAGGTTCTTGCCTGAGACCCCTTCCCCCTTCCCCCTTCCCCCGGTAACAGAACACAGATTAACAGGAGAAAACAATTTAATTATATACATACATATAGGAGCCCCACAAAGATATGAGACTCAAAGAAATGACCAGAGCAGGAAGCGTTTATACCTTTTAGACAAAGAAACAATATATTTGTGAAGAATTGACAAGACAAAGAGGCTTGCACTTGGGGTAATAAAGTGCTGAAGAAGTAACAAGGTTTGTTTTTACAACCTTCTCAGCCCTAACTTCCCTGTCTCTGGTGATAAGGGTACCTCCTGCCCTCCCAGTACAGAGAAGGTACCTTTCACATGGGAGATTTATCGCCTGCTTTTCAGGGAGATAAAGGAGGGTCAGAGTGTCCTTCTTACACCAGCTGTTTCTCAAGTTCCTTTAATTCAAAATAATCAATATGCCAAAATGGCATATTTGGGGGGCGACTTTCTGAAACCTTACATCTGCAACTGACTTTTTCCCTCAGTGATATTTTTCACACTGATACATTTAAACCTGGTTCATTCCTTTGGGCTGAAGTGTCATCTTCTATCCTAAGAAGGTATCACATTTTACTGCTCTTTTTTTTTTAAATTACTACCACTCTTTTTAAAAAAATACTACCAGTCTTTATTTTAAATTAATTTATTTATTTGGCTACATCGGGTCTTAGTTGCAGCACACAGGAACTTCGTTGCAGCATGCGGGATCTTTCGTTGCAGTGTACGGGCTCTTCCTTACGGCGTGTGGATTTCTCTAGTTGTGGTGCCCAGGCTCCAGAGTGCATGGGCTCTGTAGTCTGCCACACGCAGGCTCTCTAGTTGCTGCGCGTGGGCTTGGTTGCCCCGTGGCATGTGGGATCTCAGTTCCCTGACCAGGGATCGAACCCACGTCCCCTGAATTGGCAGGCAGATCCTTAACCACTGCGCCACCAGGGAAGTCCCTATACCACTCTTGTTATTTCAAAAATTCCTCAATGATCATTCTTGTGCATGCCTGTGTGCACATCTGTGAGTATTTCCACATGTGTCTGTCTCTCTAGTGTTGACACAGAAGCATAATCACTAGGTTCTAGGATATGAACGTTTTCCATTTTAAATAGATACTATCAAATCACTCTCCAAAGTGGCTGTACCAATTAACACCCCTCCCCCAGCCGCTATATGGGCATGCCCATTTCCACACACCCTCACTAACACTTGATATTACAAAGAAATTTTTTTCCAAGTTGGTGGTTTAAAATAGTGGAGTTTTGAGTCGCATTTCCTTGATTACTCCTGGGATGAACATCGTTTGTTTATCAGCATTTATATTTTCTCTTTTGTGAATTGGGTACTTATACCCGTTGTTCATTTTTTTCTATTGGATGTTTTTTCCTTTTTCCTATTGATATAAAGATATTCTATAAATGCTAGATTTTAATTCCTTTTCTATATATTTAAAATGTTTGCCATCAGTGTGTTGATTGCCTTTTAAATGTGTCTGTGGTATCTTGTACCCTGTATGAATCTTAAATTTTGAGTTGTAAAGTTTCCTTTATGTAGAAATCTCCTTTATGATTTGACATGTAGACTTTCTGTCATGTTTAAATAAGCTTTCCCTGCTATAAAGTAAAAAAGATAGTCTTCTATAATTTATTCTAATAATTTTAAAGCACTTCTTTTTACATTTAGGTCTTTAACTCATTTGGAGCATATTTTTATGACAATAATATATCCAGATAAAACTATATTTCCCTGCCTCCTCTTCAGGTAAGGGCTTCATGGGACTTAGTTTTGGTCTAGGGGAAGCAAGCAGAAGTCTACGGGGGAATTTAGGGGAAAGTTTTACTTTCCTGCTATAGGCACTGCCCTTTCCTCTTTCTCACTTCTTTCACTGCCCAGAATTCAAGTGTGTTACCCTTTCACAAGAATTTCAGAATTAGTTTGTCAAGTTGCACAAAAAAATCTTGTTGGAAGTTTAACTGGGATTTCTACCAACTTTGAGTAACAGAGGCAACAGGCACTTAACATAATATAAATTTTAGTTTTGCATAAGTAAATTCACAAGAATGCAGACCAAAGCTGGTGCAAAGACCCCATGATGTCAACAAGAAACTGAACTTCTTTCTTCTCTACTTTTTTAGCATGTGGCTTTTATATTCTTGGACTCAGGATGTGCTGTACTCCCAGGGATGGCATCTTAATAGCAATGTGAACTCTAAAGTATCTAGCATAAACCTAATAAAAAATGTCCAAGTCCCATGTGGACCCTTCCCACCCATGAACATGGTATAGCTTTTATTTATTCAACTCTTTTCTTGCAAATTCTTCTGCAACAACCCTACTTTGTCACTGATTGATTCCTATTTGTATATATCTCTCTCTCTACACAAATTTTCATCTATACTTATTTCCATATCTATGTTGAAAGCCATTAGTTCATACCAATGTGTCTAATTACAGTCCAACATCATAGGGTTCTTTCTAATTTTCTCTTTTTCGTATTTGAACTTTTTCCACCTGTGAGAACTCTGAATCCCATCATCCTCAATATATTTGCTTATTTGATCAATTCTCATATGTAACCAATCTTCTATTGATGCTGACATATTGGAGAGAGAGAGAGAGATTTTCTAACTCTGTCTACTGAGAGGGCCTGGAAGTAACGCAATCCAAAATCAAAAAGCACACTGACTGCCCAGATCTTGGTTTCTTAATACCACTGTCCCCTAAAAGGAACCAGAGTTCCTTGGAGATAATGGCTGATTCCAAGGCAGAAGCAAGAAAAGTACAAGATAAGCCTGGAACATCTTGTACCAGCAAGTAAGGACGTGCTCAAAACATGTCAGAGGGACACAGAGGCCAGCCTGAATGAGCGCTCACTGGTCAAATCTGGGACTATTTGGTTATTAAATAAAATAATAATAACAACAGATTATAACTCAGTGAATAAAGTAGGAATCCATGAGCTTATACTGATAGAAAGCGAGAAAGAGAGAGACAGACACAGAGAGAGGGAGAGACAGAGAGACACAGAAAGACGGAGACAGAGAAAGGGGGAGAGACAAGGCAGGTGGGGGCAAGGAAGAAAAGAGATGACAAAGCTTTTCTTTAATAATAGGATGCCACCTAATAAATACAGAAGGAATGACGGAATTAGAAAATTTGGCAACTCTCATAGTAATAACGACCTCAGCCAAGAAATATCAATGGGTGCTAAAACTAGTGAGTGAAAGTTTGAAAAGTAACAGGATATTACAGAGCTTCAAAGTACTTATGGATTACCAAGAGGGAAAGAGTGGCTTTCAGTGGAGAAACCTGGCAGTCACTACCTCAGTCAACTAACAAGGTTAACATCATCAGTAATGAGACCAATTGAAATCGTGTACCACCTGCCAGGACTCAGTGAGAAGAATGTAGCATCGCTTCTGTGATACTCCTGCCAAAGACGCATAACCTGAATCTAATCATGAGAAAACATCAGACAAATCCGAGCTGAGGTACCTCTACAAGATAACTGGCTGTGATCTTCAAAACTGACAATGTCCTGTAGGTTAAGGAAAGACCGGGGAACTATTCTAGACTGGAGGAGACATGACAACTAAGTGAAACACATGATCTTGGATTAGATCCTTTCGATGGAAAAGACATTATTGAGACATATATAAAGACATCAGTGAAGCTTGAATGGAGTGTGCAAATTAGGTGGCAGTGATGCATCCATGTTAACGTTTTCATTTTGCTGGTGTGTTGCAGGAGAATGTTCTTATTTGTAGGAAATGTACACTAAAGGAATCCTGGGTGATGGGGTGTGATACCAGCAACTTTCATTCAAACAGTTCAATAAAAAGTTTTTTATACTATTTTTGCACGTTTTCTTTAAGTTTGAAATATTTTTGAAAACAAAAAGAAAACAACAAACAAAAACACAAGAAAGAATACACAGATGAGAAAGCCAACAGTCAAATGCAGAATATGGGCCATTGTAAAGGACAACTGACTAGGTTTTTTCAATGTCAGTGAGATGAGAAATAAAAGGGCAGGATTCAGGGGGAGGGGTTAATCTAGTCAAAAGAGATTTAAGAGACACAGTAAACCAGCGTGGATCCTGATTTCAACAAAACAGCTCTGAAAAGACATTTTAAAGACAATCAGGGAAATCTGAGTAAAGACTGAGTGTCAGATATTACCAAGTGATTCTTGCTAATATTCTAAGTGTGAAGAAGCCATTGTGATTATATAAGGAAATGTGCTTTTTCTCCCCAGATACACATGGAAATAAAATAACTTGAAGTCTGGTGTTGGCTTTAAAATACTTCAGAAAGAGGGGATAAACCAATCAAGTAGAGAAAAACCTTTGATAATTACTGAATCTGGGTGATGGGTGTTGTATTAGGTAGCTCAGGCTGCCATAACAGAATACCGCAGGTTTAAACAACATAAATTAATTTTCTCACAGTTGTAGAGACTAGACATCCAAGATCAAAGTGTCAGCCCGTTTGGTTTCTTCTGAGGCTGCCTTCTCACTGTGTCCACACCGGGTCGTCCCATGGTCCGTGTTTGTGTCCTAATCTTCTCTTCTTATAAGGGCACCAGTCATGTTGAACTGGGGCCACCCGTATGACCTCATTTTACCTTAATTACCTCTTTAAAGCCCCTATCTCAAAATATGTCACATTCTGAGGTCCTGAGAGTTAGGACTTCAACACACAAATTTGGGAGGAATACAATTCAATCTCTTAACAGGTATATGGGAGTTTATTATACCATTCTCTCACTCTTCTGAGTATTTAATTTTTTCATGATAAAATTTTTTCATCATAAAAACAAATGAGGAAAAATTAAGTGAAGAGAGCCACTACAGATGTATCTTTTTTTTTTTTTGGCTGCGTTGGGTCTTCGTTGCTGCACACGGGCTTTCTCTAGTTGCTACGCGGGCTTCTCCTTGTGGTGGCTTCTCTTGTTGTGGAGCACGGGCTCTAGGCACGTGAGCTTCAGTAGTTGTGGCACACAGGCTCAGTAGTTGTGGCTCATGGGCTCTAGAGTGCAGGCTCAGTAGTTGTGGTGCACGGGCTTAGTTGCCCCATGGAATGTGGGATCTTCCTGGACCAGGGCTCGAACCCGTGTCCCCCTGTATTGGCAGGTGGATTCTTAACCGCTGTGCCACCAGGGAAGTCCAAGATGTATCTTTTGAGGAATTTTGCTGCAGAAGACATCAGAGAAAGGAGATCATGCCTGGAGGTGGGACACGAGGTCAAGGGCGTAATATTTTTCTTTTAAAATGACTCTTTTATTATGGCATATTTGTATGTTAATAGGAAGGACCCAATAGAAAAATCTGATGTACCATGGAGAAGACAGATGACGATTGCAGACAAAAGTCTCTGAGTTGGCAAAGGGGTTGGAATATTCTGATAGGAATGGAGGTCCTGCCCACCGGAAGGGCAGGCTGCAGGGGGGCAGTTGCTGCCGGGGAACCTGGAAATCCTCTTCCAGTTGATTACGCTTCCTCAGTGAAATAAGAAGCAAGGGCATCCATCAGTTAAGAGTGAGACTTGTGGTTGCCAAGGGGGAGGGAAGTAGGAGAGGGAAGGGTTTGGAGTCTGGGGTTAGCAGATGCAAACTATTATATATAGGATGGATAAATAACAAGGTCCTACTGTATAGCACAGGGAACTGTATTCAGTATCCTGTGATAAACCATAACGGAAAAGAATATGAAAAAGAATATATATATATATATATATATGTATAGCTGAGTAACTTTGCTGTATAGCAGAAATTAATACAACATTGTAAATCAACTACACTTCAATAAAATTAAAAAACTTTAATGAGCAAAAAATAAATAAATAAAAGTAAATAAAAGCTATCAGAAAATTATTTTTTAAAAAAAGGGTGAGGAAGTGTTGGAAATTTGAGGAGAGGAGAGAAGATATGAACTGTTCAGCTGTAGAGCGGAGAGTGAATTGAACACGGAAATGGAGAAGGAATGCCAGGGATTAGGGAGCCCCCTTTTGCAGGTCAGGAATATGGTTTGCAAATATTTTCCCCCAATCTGTAGCTTGTCTGTTCATCCTTTTAATGAGGTCTTTCTCACAGTAATGGTTTTTAATTTCAGTGAAGTCCAATTGTTTCCCCCAATCTGTAGCTTGTCTGTTCATCCTTTTAATAAGGTCTTTCTCACAGCAACAGTTTTTAATTTCAGTGAAGTCCAGTTGTTCAATTGTTCCATTTATTGAGCTTGCTTTTGGCATCAAGCCTAAGAATATTTTGCCGAGCCCTAAATCCCGAAGATTGTCTCCTACTTTTTTTCTAAAACTTTTATAATTTTTACATTTTACAATTCAGTCTGTGATCCGTTTTGAGTTAATTTTTGTATGAGGTGTGAGACAGCTCAAAGTTCATTTTTTGGTCTCTGCACCAGCACCAATTGTTGAAAAGGCAATCTTTCCTTCATTGGATTGCTTTTGCACTTTTGTAAAAAAATCAGTCCAATATCTTGGTGTTGGGTCTATTTTTGGATTCCCTATTCTGTCCCATTGATCTACGTGTCTATCCCTTTGGCAATAACACACAGTATTGATTACTTTAGTACCTTAATGTCAGGTAGGGTGATTCCTCCCACTTTATTATTCTTTTTCAAGATTGTTTTAGCTATTCTAGGGCTTGCGTGCTTCCAGATAAACTTTAGAATAAGCTTGTCTATTTCTGCAAGAGAGCAGTTTGGGGAGAACTGACATCTTCACTATGTTGAGTCTTCCAATCTTTGAACACAATATCCCTCTCCAAGTATTTAGGTCTTCTTTGATTTCTTTCATCAGCATTTCATCATATTAATGGGATCTAGGTGGGGCAGAAATAAGTGTGTGTCTGATGCCTTGAACTGGAGACTTTGCTATGGAGACTTCCCTTCCTTCCAGTGTGCTCTGCCACCTCTACCATTGCTTATTAATTCTTGGGTTAATCACTACTTCCCAGCTGTTGGCCCTACAGCTTTCTAATGCTCTCTCATGCTAGTGCGCATTTCAGTGACAGTTAGTACATTCACAATATTGTGCAACCATCGTCACCATCTAGTTCCAGAAAATTTTTATTACCCCGAAAGAAAACCCCCAAACCATGAAGGATTCACTCCCCATTCCCCTTCCCCTCAGCTCCTGGTAGCCACTAACGTGCTAACTGTCTCTATGGATTTACCTTTTGCAATTATTTCATATAAGTGGAATCATACAACATGTGGCCTTTTGTGTCTGGCTTCTTTCACTTAGCATGTTTTTAGGCTCGTGCATGTTGTAGCAGGTATCAGTACTTCATTCCTTTAAATGGATGAGAAATGTTCCATTGTATGGACATACCACATTTTGTTTACCCATTCATCAATTGAGGGACATTTCGGTTGTTTCTACTCTGGGATATTATAAATAATGCTGCTATGAACATTCACATACAAGTTTTCGTGTGGACACATGTTTTTAATTTTCTTAAGTATATACCTAGGAGTAGAATCACTGAGTCATACAGTAATTCTATGTTTAACTATTCGAGCAACCACCAAGTTGTTTTCCATAGTGACGGTAACCATTTTACATTCCCACCAGCAATGTATAACGGTTCTCCAAATCCTCATCAACACTTGTTATTTTCCTTTTTCTTTCTTTCTTTCTTTTTTTTTTTAATTATTGGCATCCTAGTGGATGTGAAGTGGTTTCTCATTGTGTTTTGTTTTGTTTTGTTTTGTTTGCGGTACGCGGGCCTCTCACTGTTGTGGCCTCTCCCGTTGCGGAGCACAGGCTCCGGACGTGCAGGCTCAGCGGCCATGGCTCACGAGCCCAGCCGCTACACGGCATGTGGGATCTTCCTGGACCGGGGCAGGAACCCGTGTCCCCTGCATCGGCAGGCAGACTCTCAACCACTGCGCCACCAGGGAAGCCCCCTCATTGTGGTTTTTATTGTATTTCCCTAATGACTAATGATGATGAGCTTCATTTTATGTGCTTGTTGGCCATTTGTATATCTTCTTTTCAGAAATGTCTATTCAACTCCTTTGCCCATTTTATTTATTTATTTTTTAAATTTTATTTATTTTTGGCTGCATCGGATCTTCATTGCTGTGCGTGGGCTTTCTCTAGTCACAGTGAGCGGGGGCTACTCTTCTTTACAGTGTGCGGGCTTCTCCTTGTAGTGGCCTCTCTTGTTGTGAAGCACAGGCTCTAGGCCTGTGGGCTTCAGTAGTTGTGGTGCACGGGCTTAGTTGCCCCGTGGCACGTGGGATCTTCCCAGACCAGGGCTCGAACCCGTGTCCCCTGCATTGACAGGCAGATTCTTAACCACTATGCCACCAGGGAACTCCCTGCCCATTTTAAAATTGGGTTCTTTGTCTTTTTGCTGTTGAGTTGTAAGAGTTTTTAATATATTTTGTATATTAGACCTTTTTCAGATTAATGATTTGCAAACATTTTCTTCCATTCTAAGAGTCTTTTTGCTTCTTTGATTGTGTCCTTTGATACACAAAAGGTTTAATTTTGATGAAGTCCAATTTGTCTATCTTTGTTGTTAATTGCTTGTATTTTTGGTGTCATATCTAAGAAATTATTGCCAAGCCCAGTCATGAAGATTTACCTTCATATGTTCTTCTAAGAGTTTTAGCTTTTACCTTTAGTTCTTTGCTCCATTTTCAGTTAATTTTTGTATACAGTGTGAGGTAAGGATCCATTTCTTTCTTTCTTTCTTTCTTTGCTTGTGGGTTTTCAGTTCTTCCGGTACCATCTGCTGAAGAGATGACTATTATTTCCCCCATTGAATGGCCTTGGTACCCTTGTCAAAACCAATTGACCATAGAGGTATGGGTTTATTTCTGGACTCTCAATTCTATATGTCTACCCTTATGCCAGCAACACCCTATTTCGATTACTGTAACTTTGTTTTGAAACCAGATGTCTGAATCTTCCAACATTTTTTGTTCTTTTTCAAGACTGTTTTGGCTCTTGGGGGTCTCTTGCAATCCTACATGAAGTTTAGGATCAGCTTCTCCATTTCTGCAAAAAAGGCCATTGGGATTTTGATATGGATTTTATTCAACCTGAAGACCACTTGAGGAGTATTGTCATCTTCACAATATTCAATATGAAGTCTTCTGACCCATGAATACAGATGTTTTTCCATTTATTTAGGTCTTTAATTATTCAACTCAGAGCTTCCCTGTTCTCATCCTTTTTACACTCGGTCTTCCGGGCGGCCTCTGCTTTCCTTCCCCATATGCTATCAAAGATCTTTCCTTTTAACTGCTTGAATTTTCACTTCACTTTTACACTCTTTCTGAAATTCTACTAATTGTATTAGAAATTTGTTTGAGTTAATAAGATTTGTTCTGCTTAAAATTTTTTTAACTGTAAAAGGAGAAGGGTTTGTCAGTTATTACGGTTTAATGTGAAATTGTTTAACCTCCTAGTCAAAGTTTCCCACCCTGAGGAATAAGAGTCGAACTGATGGAGTGGAAGGGAAACATGTTGGAAAACAGAGTGTCCCAGGTGGGCATTTGGGGTGAATAAGGACACTGGGATGGCTACCACTGTCTCTTCCCTCTGCACGCTTCTGTCCCCTGGGCCAGAGCTTTAGTTGGTACTAAAAGTCTATTCCTTTATAGGTTCAACAGACTTTTCAAGGTCATATGTAAAACAGTCCATATGGAGAAAATACATTCTGGATTCAAAAAAAAGAACCAACCAACATATAAAACAGTGTGAAGTCTATCTGTATTACTACAGGGAACACTCATCCACACTCCTGGGTGTGTAAGGAAGGCTCCATTGGTGTAACTGCTAGCTTTTCAACACCCTTTACTCTCTTTTCCTCCTGGGCATGAGCTCATCCCAGCCCGGGAATGAGTAAGCGAGGCTGCCTCCCTTTGGGGTTCAGTTAGTGAGTCTTTTTCTTCTCAGGCCGAGTCCTGCAGTTTAGGCCTGGTCATCAGGAAAGGTGACATTTTATTTCTCCACCTCCTTGTTCCTGTCTTATTTTTCAATTTCTCTAGAACCTAGTCAGAGAAGAGAGATGCTATTTATTGGACTCTCTCAACATCTTATTGAACATTGCTGGTTTTCAGTGTCCCACTAAATCCTGGACCAGATTTAACTAGTCAGGGAGTCTTAAAAATTAAAACTTTTTTCTGCTTCTGAAAAATATGGTCTTTAAAGGACCCAGACATCATTAAGGTGAGCATAAAATGTGTTCACATAATCATTTATTCATAAATCTCATCAGTGGAAGATTGGATGTTTCCACGTGTTCACATAGGAATTTTTATTATTTGCAAAGATCCCTTCCGCAGGCATTTCTGGACTCACCAAGGGGTGTCCTGGACTGATTAGGCACCAGTCTTCGCCATCACTTGTCCTTGCTCTGAATCCTGCCGCAGCCCTCCCCAGCCTCTGCCTTTGCCATTTCTGTTTCAGCCAGACAACTGCCCCTGTCTTCACTGTCACAGCTGGTGGTGCCAGGGTTCTGTGGCTGCTGGCCTGACCGCTGTGCAAAGCTGCCCCTGGGCTGAGCTGCAGCAACTAGTGCTAGGGACCCTCTGTCATAGACTCAGGGAGGCTCTTTGGGTGGGTGGAGAGTGCTCCTTCAGGGGTACATTGAGTTAGGTCAAGGTGGCTTGGGTTCTGAGGAGTTAGAGTCAGCGGACAACTCATCCCAAAGCCCTAGTTCTCTCCAGGGCACACTCACACTCCTGGGGTGGATGAAGCAAGATAAGTTCCAGGGCAAGCAGCCACCCGGCCCGTGCTGGTGCCGACACCCACGGCTGATCTGGCTGGCTGGTCCAAACTCCCTTCTCTCTTAGAGAGACCTGTGTACAAGACCCCCGTGGTCTCTGCCTACAGTGCGGTCCCATCCAGCAGCCGCCTCCGCGAAAGCCCACAGAGCGTAGCAGTGTGTCCCAGCCTCACCACCTCAGCTCGGACGAGGTCAGGTTGATTTGCTTTGGAAGGTATCTCAGCCCTCCTGTAAATGTGGACACAAACAGGTACTGGGGGCAGCGTGGGGAGGGGAATGCCTACCCAGGGGATCCTTACTACCTGATCAACCATCTCCTGACCAGAGCTTTCCCAGCGTCCCTGATTATCCTTAGTGTGAGTCTTAAAAGGCCAGATGAGAGCGAATACGGATGAGGGAGTGATACCCTCCAAGCAGGAGCCCCATTTTGGGGTCGTGTTTGGAAAAGCCCCTGTTCTGAACCTCCTCAAGTCAAAAGCGGACAGTGAGATGTTTACTCTGGAATGGGGGTGGGGGGTCTTGGTGGGCCATGGACCGTGGGTCCCCTCGTTCCACCTCCCGCCTGGAGCTCGGGAGGGTGAGCTGGAGGCTGGGTTTGAAGGAGGAAGAAGTCCATTCACAGCAGCTATGGGGTTTGCCACCCCCTTCCCGGGTGGGCTGCGGGGACGAGGCATCTGCAGCGTGGGAAGGAACCTTGGGGACCCAAGGGGGCCGGAGGATTTGGCCAGGCCGTCGCCCCCAGCCCTCTCCTGGCTTGGAGGGAGCCTCACTTCTGCCCTGGGTGAGCCGCCGCCGGTCCCAGGTCGTCGGGGCCGGGGCGGCGCCGCGCAGTGTCTCAAGGTTCCACAAGGGGGCGCGCGAGCTCAGAGTCTGCGGCGCGGCAGGCACGCAAGGCGGCGGGAGGACCGCAGAGGCGACCCCGGCCTGGTGGGTGCCCTGCAAACCACGCACCTCGGGAGGATGGGCTTTACCTCGGAAGCACAGCAGATCCTTAACAAGTTTTTGTTGATTGAGTCATAAACCGAATTACACTGAGAATTTCGAGCTTTAACTTGTTTTATCTTATTCTATCGCCAGACGGGGATAATTCTTTTTACATATTAAAAGAAGCCTGCTGGAAGAGGGCGATGCAAGCCCAGACGGCCTTATGCGTTCTATCTGGGGAAGAAATGACTGAAGAGGTGGTGTGGGATGTGCTGGCCGGGGGCGGGGAGCGCGGAGAGCAGCTGTCCCACCGGCCCTGTGTTACCTCTTTCTGCTCAAAGCCTCAGCTAGGTTGGCCCCAGGCCCCGGGGAATTTCCTTGCCCTGGTCGGCTTCCTGGTTTCAGGTTAAGGACAGCACCCGAGGGCCAGAGGCAAGGTGAGCTAGCGCCAGGGTAGGGCATCTTTCCAGCCTTCCCAGGGACTCTCTTCCCCCGGGACACCCCCCAACACCGCCGTGCTCAGACGTGGGCCTTTTCTGGCTGCTCATCCCTCTACGGGGCGTGGGCATCACTTCTCCAGGAGAGTCCGTAGCCAGCTCCCCCAGACGCCTAGGCTGGGTTAGGACCCCTCTTCTGTTGTGTTGACAACGGGGGATGGGCAGTTCTACAGACCCAAATTCAAATCCCTGTTAACAGCTGCGTGATTTAGAGCAAGTTACTTAATCCTCTTTTTCTTCCCAGTTACACCAAGAAATGGGACCTACCTACCACAAGAGTAGCCATGAGATGCTCTAAGACTTTAGAACAGGAACTGGCATATCTTGACTAATCTCAGCTGGGAATGCTATGGTACCTTTTCTTGGTGGTGGAAACAGGTCTCCATCCACTGTCTCATTGTCAGTGGATGTAAGCCCTTCAAGGGCAGTGGCTGTTTTACTCATCTGGAGCAGTGCCCTGCACCCAGGGCCAGGCTCAATAAATGCTTACTGCAGACAGTATGTCCTACCTGGGACCAGGCTGACCCAGGGAAAGACCTCTCACAGCTCCTGCCCACCCCCTCCCCCAGAGGTTCTCTGGGTCCCTGCTGAGGTCCTAGAATGACCCCCTGCTTCTGCCTTCTCTCTTCCCCAAGCCAGCTGCACAGCCTACAGCCCAGCAGCTCCTCAACTCCACATGCTCTTGTGACGACCCATCCTTGCTAGCAGCTCCTGGTCTCTGCATGAGATGGTCCCAGCAGGGGACCCACACCCCAGAAGGCTGCTCCCTTGTCACCCGCCTCACCTCACCCAGGCTCCGCCACTGACCCCTTGTTCTCCTTTAGAGTGAAGAATCCTGTGGAGGCCCCCGGTCCTCTGCTCCCTGCACACTCTGAAGTGCGTGACCCAGTTCTCTGCTCCTTGCACACTCTGAAGTGTGTGGCTCTCGACTGCAGTCTGAACACAGGTGTTGACAGAGGTTTAGCAACAGTGGGAGAGGGCTGCATGATGGCGTGGGGCGGAGAGCTGAACCCGGCCCGGAAGGAATGGTGCTCTCCAGCGCTCTTGCAGTCTGGCTTCAGCCTGCTTCCTGGAAGCGTGATGGTCAGTGCTCAAATGAACCCCCATCTCTGTGATTCTTGTCCCCTATCCTGCTTTATTTTTTCCATAGTGCTTATTACCACCTGGCATATTATAGATTTATTTATTGTCCATTATTTCCCATTAACATTCCCCACAAAGGCAAGGGCAATGATTTATTCAAAGATCTAGTTCTGAGCTGGGGTTTCCAGGAATGCCAAGTAGAGACTCTAACAACAAAAAATGCCAAAGAGGGAGAGGGAAAAAAACCCAAACCACTGAAACCTTCTACTGAAAATTATGAAACATATGAGGAATTCTAATGCTAAGAAAGACAACAAAATCAATGAAACAAGACAAAGTCACTGAAGATTGCATTCATTTATAGAATAGTTTGACAAATTTTTAAAATAAATATGTTGAAGGGGCTCAAGGAGATGACTGAAAGAATAACTTCTATTAAATAAAAACTTTTTAAAAGAACAAGATATTCTAATAAGGAAAAGTGAGCCAAGAAATAGACATCTTGGAAGTGAGAAAAATTAGCCAGTAAAAAATGTCATAAGATAAATTCCACAACTGAAACAAAGGGTATATTAGTGAATTTGAAGATAGTACAAAAGAATTAGCCTGGAATGCAGCAGAGAATGAAGAGATTTAAATAAGGGCTAATTAAGACACATGTATGATAGGAAGAGGCTCCAACGTATGAAAATAGGAAGGGGGGAGAAGTAATATCTGGAGAGATAAAGCTGGGAATTTCCTATATTGAAGAGGACATGAATCCTTTGATCATAAGTGCACTCAAGGTGCCAAACAAGGTTAAAAAAAAATGGGTCTACACCTAGACACACTGTACTGAAACTTAGAACAGGAACAATAACAAGACAATCGTAAAAGCTATTGTCTTAGTCCTTTGGTGCTGCTAGAACACAATACCACAGACTGAATAGAGATTTATTTCTCACAGTTCTGAGCCCATTTGGAAGTCTGGGATCAGGGTGCCAGAATGGTTAGGG
Source organism: Delphinus delphis (assembly GCF_949987515.2). NCBI lineage: Eukaryota > Metazoa > Chordata > Mammalia > Artiodactyla > Delphinidae > Delphinus > Delphinus delphis. Next base: position 83,645,180 of record NC_082691.1, read on the forward strand.
GAGGGCCCTTTTCTGGGTCACAGACCTCATCGTATACTCACATGGTGGAAGGGGCAAGAGCCCTCTCTGAAGTGTCTATTATAAGACCCTAATCCCATTCATGAGGGCTCCATCCTCATGACTTAAGTACCTCTTCAAGGCCCAACCTCCAAATGCCATCACCTTTGGGGGTTAGAATTTCAACATAGGATTTTCAACATTCAGACCACTGCAGTATTATAAAGAAAAGATAAAATACAACTGAAGGCAAGTCCATTAGACTGTCAGCTGACTTACCATCAACAGTAATATCTGTCAGAAGACAATGGAGTAATATATCTTCAACCCCTTGAGTTTACATGCAGCTACATTACCATGCAGGAGCAAAGATAAAATAAAGACACTTCCAGACGCACAAAGACAAAAAGAATTTTCCTCCCACAGATGTTCACCACAAGAAAAAGTAATTCAGTGAGAAAAGAAATGAACCCAGAAGGAAGATGTGGGATGCAATAAAAAATGGTGAGCCCAGACATTGATAAAACGTGTTAGTAAAGTTATTAAACTTTAAAAAGATAGTTTTTGTGACTTAAAAAGGGTGAAACAAATTTTAAAAAGACAATAAAGTCATAGGGAGGTATGGTGTTCAGTGGTGGTTAAAATAAGCTAATGGACTTATGTTTAGGAGAGTAGAAATACTAAATTTTGACATTGCTAGAATAATTTATTACTAAAATGCATATTAAAAATATAAAGGTAATTATTAAAAGAAAAGAAATACAATCCTTATTGTGTTAGTCTGCTCAGGCTGCTGTAACAAAATACCATAGACTAAGTGTGTGAAACAACAGAAATTTATTTTCTGACAGGTCTGGAAGCTGGTAGTCCAAGATCAAGGTGCCAGCATGGTTGGGTTCTGCTGAGATCTCTCTCCTCAGCTTTCAGACAACCGTTTTCTTGCTGTGTCCTCACATGGCCTTTCCTCTGTGTTAAGGCAGAGAGATAAAATAGAAAACAAAACTAAGAGGTACAAAAGTCAAAAAGTAAGCCCACATTCAAGGGAAGGGGAATTAGTCTTCACCTTTTGAAGGGTGAAGTGTTGAAGAATGCATGGATGCTCCATCCAACACATTAGGGGTGGATTTTTCTTTTTAATGCATCTTGCTTAGGAAAAATGAAGATTGATGTCTTTCACCAAGTTTAGAAAATTCTCAGCCATTATCTCTTCAATTCTCCTCTATTCTTTCTATTATCTCCTCTTGGACTCCTGTCAGACATATACCAGATTATTTCATATCTCTTAATCTTTTTCATAGCTTCTATGTCCTAGTTGGTGCTGAATTATTGGTCATATCTTTGTATTTCTCTTCCAGTTCACTAATTCTCTCTTCAACTAAGTCTTCAATTGGGTCTAATCTGCTATTTATCCCACTCTGACTTTTTAATTTTAAAATCTTATTTTTCATTTCTAAAAGTACTATATGTTTATCAGTAATTGCAACTCTTCACAGTCAGTTTTGATAGTCTTTCATTGCTAGCCTATATTCATGACTCAGTCTCTCATATCTTTATACACTTGCTACAGTTACTTTATCTAAAGATTCCAATATCCAATATCCTTAAGGACCTAACTCTATTGTTGGTTTTTCTCTTGACTCTCACTAATGGGAGCTCTTCCTTGTGTCTTTGGAGATCTTTTACTGTGAGTTCACATTGAGGGATACTAATCTGTGGAAATCTTTGGGCCTTAATTGAAGATGACTTTCTCTAGAGAAGATTTGCATTAGTTTTTTCTGGATGCCAAGGGATGTACCAACACAGGGCTGTAGCCACTTTAGCCATCTATCAGTGTTCGAGCTCTTTGCAAGTGTCTTGGGTTCAGCTCCTCCTTGCTGCTGGATGAAAGTTTAGTCTTGCAAAGTTTATCTTGTTGCACTTATGCATGGACATTGGCACTCAAGGCAATCCCATCATTCCTGTATGCTTATAATTTTGCACTTTGGTTTCAGCTCACTTGGTCCCCTAGAAGTTTCCCATACTTGCTGCAATCCCAGCTGTGCAATAAGAACTGTTTTGAGAGAGATAATCATGATTGTGGCCACAAGTCTTGTCACAGTATCTAGGCTGCCTCTTCTAGAAATAGAAGTCCCAGGAATTCTTTACCATGAAAATATCCAGAAAAACAAATGGAACTAATAAGGGAACTCAGAAAATGGCTGAAAGAGGTCAACATAGAAAAATCCATACTATTTCCATACATAGGTAATAACTAATTAGAAAATACAATAAAGAAGTAATTCACAATGCAATAAACTTTGAGATACTTAGGAATAAATCTAACAAAAGATACGTAAGACCTTTACAGAGAAGAATGACAAAATATTATTGAAGGACGTAAAAGAAGATCTGAAAAATGGAGATTTTTATATGTTCATGGAAAATATTCATGGGTTGGAAGATAATATCATAAAGGTGTCATCTCTTCTGAACTTAATCTATAAATCCAATGCAGTACAAATGAAAATTCCTGTGAATTTTTTTTTGTGTGTGTGTAACTTGACAAGCTTATTCAAATATTATTATGGAAGACCAAAAAAAAAACCCCAAAAAAAACAAACAGAAGAAGAAGAAGAGCTAAGACAATTGTGAAGAGGCATAACAAGGGACAAGGGGTGGAGCAGACTTTCCATAGTAGATATGAAGATTTACTATAAAGTTATATAGTAAGACAGTGAGGTATTAGCACAGAGACAGAAAAGTAACTCCATGGCTTAGAATAGGCGAGAGTCCAGAAAATAAACCCACTCATATTTGGAAACTTGATAAATGAGAGAGGTTGTTACATTAGTGGGGAAAGAAGGACTATTTAATAAATGATGCTGGGACAAGTTATTATCTTTATGGGATAATCAGTCTTCACAGATACCATACAAAAATTCTATGTGGACTTTAATGTGAAAAGCAAAACTTTATAATACTTAGAAGAAAATATAGTAGAGTATCTTCGTGATCTCCAGTTAGGAGGGGAAGGCTTTCATTTTTTTGTTGTTGTTTTTTAGGAGGATTTCTTTTTTTGTTTTGTTTTGTTCTGTTGTTTTTTTTGCGGTACACAGGCCTCTCACTGTTGTGGTCTCTCCCGTTGCGGAGCACAGGCTCCAGACGCGCAGGCTCAGCGGCCATGGCTCACGGGCCCAGCCGCTCCGCGGCATGTGGGATCTTCCCGGACCGGGGCACGAACCCGTGTCCCCTGCATCGGCAGGCAGACTCTCAACCACTGCGCCACCAGGGAAGTCCCCAGGAGGATTTCTTAAACAAGGCACAAAACCTCCCATTTACAAAAAATGATTGATAAATTTGACCTCATTAAAATTTAGAACTTGTGTACAACAAAAGATACTATGAACACAATTAAAGACAAGACACAGATGTTTTTGCAATGCAAATAACCAACAATGAGTTAGCATCTAGAATATATTAAAAAGTCCTACAAATCATTTTTTAAAAAGGTATAATTTAAAAATGGCAAATGATGCAAACAGGCATTTCTCAGAAGTGGAAGCCCAAGTGGTCACTATGCCAATCTGAAAAACTGCTCAATGTCAAAATTAATCAGGAATTTGCACATTAACTGCACATCATGACATTGTCAGTTATTAAACATTTAGTATTAATACATGTTTACAGTTTTAAGTGTGTAAACTGGTATAATCTCTTTCAAGAGCAATTGGCAAAATCTAGCAGAGCTTAGGGGTGTATCCTTACAGCCAACAATTCTACTCACAGGCACATCCCCTAGGGAAATCATTATGCATATGCATAAGGAGATTGTAAACAGGAACTGTCATCCCAGCATTGTTTGTAATAATGAAAAACCAGAATCGTAGGAGAATGGATAAATCGTGATGTGTCCTGGGACTTCCCTGGTGGCGCAGTGGTTAAGAATCCGCCTGTCAGTTCAGGGAACACGGGTTTGATCCCTGGTCCAGGAAGATCCCACATGCCACGGAGCAACTAAGCCTGTGCGCCACAACTACTGAGCCTGCACTCTAGAGCATGCAAGCCACAACTACTGAAGCCCGCGTGCGTAGAGCCCGTGCTCCACAACAAGGGAAGCCACCGCAATGAGAAGCCCGTGCACCGCAACGAAGAGTAGGCATCGCTCGCCACAACTGGAGAAAGCCTGCGCGCAGCAACGAAGACCCAACGCATCCAAAAAATAAAGAAAGAAATTTATTTTTAAAAAATTATTTTAAAAAACGTGATGTATCCCTATAACAGAATACAGTGCAGCAGTTAGAGTAAATGAACAAGAGCTACATATAGCAATGAGGATGCCTCTAAAACCAGTGTCTACATCATTCAAGTTGCAGAAGGGTGCATGCTGTCTGATGCCTTTTGTGAAAATTTCAAAATATGCAAAACGATTCTCTATATTGTTTATGGTTATGGCTACTCCATAAATTTGTAGGAAAAATATAAAAACTCGGATGGGAAGCAAATACAATTAAATGTTAAAAATTGAAAAAGTGAGCATTTGATGAAGTGGGCACAGGGGTGTCTCATTTTTTGAAATATTTGAAAAAAGCATTCTGCAGCTGTGTGTGGGATGGATTAGAAGGGAGCAAGACCCATTGGTGGCTTTTGCGGTGGCAGGAGTGAGAGGTAGTGGGTGGCTGCATGAGGGGGTGTGGAGAGAGGATGGTTTTAGATTTGTCCTTGTGGATATGGGTTTGTGCTTGCTTTGTTTTGTCTTGCCCTGAACAACTCTATGGCTAAGTAAAAATTGAAAAGTCTTAACAATTTCAAGAGTTGTCAGTGAAGTGAGGAAATAGCACCCTGGCACAGTGCTGGCCTGGATGTAAATTGGTTCAGTGGCTTTATTGGCAATCTGGTGGCAGCTCCACTGCACTCAAACCTATGTGCAGGGAGGCTTGTGCAATGATATTCAGTGTGGCAACAATCCTGGTGTCCCACCAAAGAAGGATGTGGTAAAGGTAACGGCTGGGAATACTGAGGTCTTTGCCAGACTGATGCTTAAAATCTTGAGAAGCTTTTTAATTAGAAAGCTTCTGCACAGCAAAGGAAACCATCAACACAATGAAAGGGTAACCTACGAAACAGGAGGAAAATATCTGCAAATCATAACTGATAAGGGGTTTATATCCAAAATATATAAGGAGCTCATACAACTCAATAGCAAAAAAAAAAAAAAAAAAAAAAAAAAAAAAAAAAAAAATTCAGTTAAAAAATGGGCAGAGGAGGGACTTTCCTGGTGGCACAGTGGATAAGAATCCACCTGCCAATGCAGGGGACACAGGTTCAATCCCTGGTCCAGGAAGATCCCACATGCCACGGAGCAACTAAGCCTGTGCGCCACAACTACTGAGCCTGCGCTCTAGAGCCCGCGAACCACAACTACTGAGCCCACGTGCTGCAACTACTGAAGCCCATGCACCTAGAATCCGTGCTCCACAACAAGAGAAACCACCGAAAGGAGAAGCCCGCACACCGCAACGAAGAGTAGCCCCCACTCGCCACAACTAGAGAAAGCCTGTGCACAGCAACAAAGACCCAACGCAGCTAAAAAAGAAAAAAAGGGGGGGGGGCAGAGGAACTGAATATACATTTTTTCCAAAGAAGACATACAAATGGCCAACAGGTACATGAAAATGTACTCAACATCACCAGTTATCAGGGAAATGCAAATCAAAACCACGATGAGATATCATCTCACACCTGTTAGAATGGCTGACATCAAAAGAAAAGAGATAAGTGTTGGCAGGATGTGGAGAAAAGGGATGCCTTGTGCCCCGTTGATGAGAATGTAAATTGATGCAGCTACTATGGAAAACAGTACAGAGCTTCCTCAAAAATTAAAAATAGGACAACCATATGATGCAGCAAACCCACTTCTGGGTATATGTCCAAAGGAAATAAAAACAGTATGTCAAAGAGATATCTGCACTCTTATGTTCACAACAGCCAAGACACGGAAACAACCTAAATGTCTAAATATATACTGGAGTATTATCCAGCCATTTGGGACAACATGGATGGACCTTGAGGGCATTATGCTAAGTGAAATAAGTCAGACAGAGAAAGACAAGTACTGCATGGTATCACTTATACGTGGAATCTAAAGAAACCAAAAATAAGTCAAACTCATAGAAACAAAGAGTAGAAAAAGTGGTTGCCAGGGGCTGGTGTGTGGGGGAAATAGGGAGAGATTGGTAAAAGGGTACAAACTTTCAGCTATAAGATGAATAATGTCTGAGGATGTAATGTGTAACATGGGAATATAGCTGATAACACTGTATTGTATAATTGAAATTTGCTGAGAGAGTAGAACTTAAATGTTCTCACCAAAGACAAAGGATAAATATGTCAGATGGTGAATGTGTTCATTAACTTGATGGGGGGAATCCTTTCACAATATATACATATAGCAAACCATCATGATGTATACCTTAAATATCTTACAATTTTATTTGTCAATTATACCTCAATAAAGCTGGAAACAAAGAGAAAAATAATCCATTTTCCTATGATTTGAAATGCAAATACATGTGTATAGTCATTTGTCATCTGATTCTTCTTATGGTGGCGTTTGCCTTACAGACATTTTTTTATCTCTACATAGTTGAATTTACCAATCGTTTATGGCATCTAGGTTTTGTTTTGTACTTCAAAAGACATTCTTCACTTTGAGATTATAAAAACTCCTTCCATCGTTAAAAAAAAAATAAAAGTTAGATCAACATGTACCAACATGGTAGATCTCAAATGATAATATTGAGTGAAAAAAGCAAGATGAATGAAATGTGCAGCATAACGATGATTTATGTAAATAAAAACTGCAAAACAAAGTTATATATTTTCTGTGGACACAGTTATGTACATAAAATGCACTTTTAACAATTAGAAGGAACTCATCAAATTCATAATAGTATTTCTCCTAGTGGTGGGAGAGGATTAGGATGGGGTGTTGGTAGAGGTAAGGGGAGACATTCGTTTTATTCATTATGCCAAAATTTTTTTGGTAAGGGACACTGTATTTATTTATTTATTTATTATTTTAAAATTAAATTTATTTATTTATTTATTTGTTGCTGCATTGGGTCCTCCTTGCTGCGCGCGGACTTTCTCTAGTTGCGGAGAGCAGGGGTTACTCTTCCCTGTGGTGCACAGGCTTCTCATTGCGGTGGCTTCTCTTGTTGTGGAGCATGGGCTATAGGCACGTGGGCTTCAGTAGTTGTGGCACACAGGCTCAGTAGTTGTGGCTCGCAGGCTCTAGAGTGCATGCTCAGTAGTTGTGGCACACGGGCTTACGCAGCATGTGGGATCTTCCCGGACCAGAGCTCAAACCCGTGTCCCCTGCACTGGCAGGTGGATTCTTTTTTTTTTTTTTTTTTTTTTTTTTACGCGGGCCTCTCACTGTTGTGGCCTCTCCCATTGAGGACCACAGGCTCCGGACGCGCAGGCTCAGCGGCCATGGCTCACGGGCCCAGCCGCTCCGCAGCATGTGGGATCCTCCCAGACCGGGGCACAAACCTGTGTCCCCTGCATCGGCAGGCGGACTCTCAACCACTGTGCCACCAGGGAAGCCCTGGCAGGTGGATTCTTAACCACTGTGCCACCAGGGAAGTCCCGGGACACTGTATTTATATATTACTTATATACTTTAAAAATATATAAACATAAAATAAAAGGCAGAAAAGCAAAAATACCAAAATGTTATACTGAGGTTACTTCTTGGAGGTGAGAATATAGATAATGGCATCTTTATCCCTGTATTTTTTTGGGTATTATTTGAATTTAAAACTTTAACAGTTTGCCATTCAGGGAGGTTATGAAGAGCAAGTAAAGTCTTACATATAAACTGTCCTGTGGACTGAAAAGTGCATTATAATAACAGAGTCCCAAGACATATTTGCTGATTTGGAGGTAGAGAAGCAGTGACAACTGCTGTAGAGAAGGCTTACCGTTACATGGAGCAGACACTGACTGGTCTTTGACCATGCAGGGGCAGTGGGCATGGGTATTTGGGTGAGTATGGGTGCTGGCAGCTCAGCAGGGTGGGGATGGGGTCGACTGCTGTCAAGAGCCCAAACTTTTGAGTAAGACCCACTTGAGTTCAACTTCTTACTCTGCCTTCAAGTAGTTATACACATTTCAGACATGTCAATGAAGCTGCCTGGGCCTCAGTTTTCTCATCTGTAAAATGGGGTCAAGAGTACTTACCTTGCAGACGTGCTAGTGATCACTGACCTAGTTCTGCAGATCTTGAACTGGTTTGATCCTCCAAATACCTACCCCTCCCTACCTCTACCCCATTTAGAGCTGAGGAGTCCACTTCTCTTTTCTGGGGCTTGAGGAGTATGGAAAGGTTAGAGGGTTGGCAGGGACTGTGTTTCCACACATGGAAAGCCAAAAGGTGGATTGGGCAAAGGATTGCCTCTGCTGGCGGTCACTAGGCCAGGCTGAACGCTGGCAGAAATGGCAGTGACTGGTTGCCTGTGTGTAGGTGATGGCAATACTGTTAGAATGGAGGGGAGGCGCTCCCAGGCAGTGACTTGGCTTCCATCGGGTGCTGGGGTTTCAAATAATCCTCCTTGCAGTGGTTGTTGGCCAAGTCTGCCCACTGAGCTCTTTTCAGGCAAGGGCCCTCCTCTTCTTAGGAAACTGCCCTCTCAGGAAACCCCTTCTCCCTCCTCAATTATTTCATAAAAACACTTGATGGCTCATTAACCTAGAGCATGAGCCGTTCCCTCTCTGGGAAGGCTTAAGCCTCCTAGCCTTCCAGAGCAGCAAAGAACCAGAAGGCAAAGGGGAAATGGTCTGAACTCTCATACCCGCGGCAAAAGGAACTGAAACCTTGCCATGCCTGGCACAAAGCAGGCGCTTGTAGATGATAGCAAACATGCTTTCCCCTCCAAACATTGGATAAGCAGTTGATATTAGTAGGTAGCTAACAAATTGGGGAATTGCTGACTTAAAGTTAAGCAGGTTTATTGTGGGATTTGTCTGAGCCTTTATTATTTTTAAAATAAATTTATTTATTTATTTTTAGCTGTGTTGGGTCTTCGTTGCTGCAGGTGGGTTTTCTATAGTTGCAGAGAGCGGGGGCTACTCTTCGTTGCGGTGTGCAGCCTTCTCATTGCAGTGGCTTCTCTTGCTGCGGAGCATGGGCTCTAGGCATGCAGGCTTCATTAGTTGTGGCACACGGGCTCAGTAGTTGTGGCTTGCGGGCTCTAGAGCACAGGCGCAGTAGTTGCGGTGCACGGGCTTAGTTGCTCCGTGGCATGTGGGACCTTCCTGGACCAGGGCTCGAACCCGTGTCCCCTGCATTGGCAGGTGGATTCTTAACCACTGCACCACCAGGGAAGTCCCTTGTCTGAGCCTTTAAATTCTACTGCCCTTGTGACTTTCCAGGGAGAAATTTACACAGGAGGACTGTTCACAGTTCCCTAAACTTCCTGCACTGCGAGGCCCTTGTTCAAGGAATATGTGTAAGTGTCCGGTGGAACCAGAGTCTGAGAACACTGTTTCAGAAATACATTATGTAATTGGATTACAGTAATTTTGAATGATGATCATTCATCATCAGAAGAGTGATGATCACTCTTTGCCTTATGAAGACTTGGGCTTAGACAGTGGCTGCGGTGGGAGGGGCCCCCAAGCCCAAAGCACCCGATTTCATGCTCTTAGGATAGATTGTTAGTCACAGGGGATGGTACGGGGCAGGGGTCCCATATTTTAATCAGCTGGGGAACTTCAGCCCACACCACCTCTCTCTCCCCACCTGTCTGAGGTCTGAGTTCTCCTTACACCCTCCCCTGCATCTCTAGCTTTTAAACACAGGGTTCGGTGCTCAATACTCGTGGGCTATTTTAACAATAATACACCTTCTCACCTGGGCATATTTTTAAAAGCATTTTCTTATTTCTAGGGTGAGGTAGATTAAACTTCCTCAGATGTGAAGCAGGGTGATTGTGCTTGGCTAGTGAGGGGAGGTGTGTGTTAAGTTCTAGTTAATGAAAAACTTCAGATGTAGATAAAAGTAGAGAAAATTGTTTCACGAACCCCATGAGGGGCTTTTGCGCAAAAGGTTAGCTTCTAACTTGTTGATCGGGACTACAACCTAAGATTTTTTTAATTAAAATTTTAATTTTGAGATAACAGTAGATTCACAGGCACTTATAAGAAATGATGCAGAGAGAACCCCTGTAGCCTTTACCTCATAGCACAGGAACGTGACATTGGTACAATCTACCGATCTTATTGTGATTTCCCCCATTTCACGTGTGTGTGTGTGTGTGTGTGTGTGTGTGTGTGTGTGGTTATTTCTACACAACCTCACCACATGTGCAGGTTTGTGTATCCAGCCCCACAGTCAAGATACAGAGCAGTTCTAACACCCCGAGGATCCCCTCCTCCCTCAAGGCCGGTCAGGGTGCTTCAGTCTGGGGGTGTGAAATGCCAGAGACTAAGGAGAGGGTGGGCTCAGGAAAAAAAGAGGTAAGACCCTGTGTGGCAAAATAAGAAATGTATATTTGATCTCTGCCCCACTTCCTGGGGCAGATTTCCTAAACCCCTGAGAATTTCCTGGGTGATAGGAGGGTTTTTTGTTGTAACGAGGCACCTCTTGGTGGGTTCTTGGATGGGGGCTGGTCGTAAGAAAAAACAAGGGAGAATTAGAAGCTTAGATCTTTCAGCCCCACCTCCCATCCTCTGGGGAGGGGAGGGGGCTGGAGACTGAGTTAATAATCGATCATGCCGCTGGCATGAAACCTTCATAAAAATCCCTAAAGTATGGGGTTCAGAGAGCTTCCAGTTTGGTGAACACATCCACGTGCTAGGAGGGTGGTGCACCCCAAATCCACGGGGACAGAAGCTCCTTTGCTTGGGAACCTTCCACATCTCACCCTATGGACAGCTTCACCTGGCTGTTCATCTGTATTGTTTGTAACAAACCAGTAAACATAAGTGTTTACCTGAGTTCTATGAGCCACCATAACAAAGTATCGAACCTGAGGAAGTGGTCTGACGACTCCGTATTTGTAGCCAAGGTGGACAGAAGGGTGAGTAACCCGGGGCCCCACTACGTGTGATTGGTGCCTGAAGTGGGGACAGTCTTGGTCACCTGTGGGAGCTGCGTTAGCTCCAGGTAATTAGTGTCGGAATTGAATCGTAGAGCACCGAGCTGGTGTCCAGAGAGCTGGAGAACTGGTCATAGTGGGGGAAAACCCATACATCTGGTGTTAGAAATGTTGAGTGTCAAGAAGAAAGTGTTTTCCTTCATCTTAGAAGACTGAGGCGGCTGCAGTGGGAGAGGGACCTCATGGAAAGAACAGAGAAGTTTAAAGGGGATTTTCAGAAAGTTCTGATGTGCCGTGAGTGATTCAACACCTCCATTTCCCCACAAAAAACCAAAGAATCTTCCATCGATTCCTTCAGAGTTGGATTTGCTTGGGGAGGGAGTGCTGAGGTGCTGAATCAGTAGGGATTCCTAATCAGGGTCAAGGGAAATCACAGCTGATCCTCACTACCATCCAGACAGGGATGAGTAGGAAATATTATCTCCATATTTGAAAGAAGAGAAAAGATTGGCTAGAAGTGAACTGCCCCAGGTCACAGAGCTTGTAAGCAACAGGCTCTGGAAAAATCCAGGTGTGGAGGCACCTGCTCCCTGGGCTCCAAATCACATCTGGTTGAGTCCATTAAGGCTCAAAATCATGAATTCCCTGGCGGTCCAGTGGTTAGGGCTTGGCGCTGTCACTGCCAAAGGCACGGGTTCGATCCCTGGTCAGGGAACTAAGATCCCACAAGGCACATGGCCAAAAAAAAAGACTCAGACTCAAAGTGGCTCAGCTGGAACCGCTGCTTCCCCTAGATCTAGATCTGCTCCTTCCCCGTGGTCCCCTCAGTGAATGGTGCCACTACCCAGTCAACCATGACTGCTTTCCTCTCTCACTCCTGCATCCTGCTAATCAGCACATCCTGGGCCCCAAGCCCCAGCACACATCTCACCCCAGAATCCTCATCACCTCCACCGCAACCACCCAAGTCAATCCTTCTTCACCTCCTGATGGATGATTTTGCAAAAGTCTCCACAACAGTTTTTCTGCTTCAATAGCGGTCCCGCCTGAGTGATATAAATCAAGAGCTGGCCAATGACAGCCCGCAGGCCAAATCCGGTTCGTGAGCTAGAAATGATTTTTACATTATTAAATGGTCAGAAAAAAACCCCAAAGAATATTATTCTGTGACACGTGAAAATATGAAATTCAGGTTTTATTGCCCATAAGAAAAGTTTTATTGGAATCAGCCATGCTCACTCCTTTATAAATGTTTTGTCTGTGGCCGCTCTCACAGAGTGAATCGTTGCACCAGAGGTCGTACAGCCACACAGCCTAAAACCTTCACTGAAAAAGTATGCTGCCATCACCCGCTTCCCAACCTCCTCCATGGGCTTCCTCGGCCTCTCAGAGTGAAACTTGAAGGCCCAGAGGCCCCTGCCCACCTCTTTGACACCTCACACCTCTTCTTTCCCTCGTGTCCACCATCGTCACACTCCGGTCATGCTGGCTTTGGGGCCCCCCCAACCAAAACCACCACCGCCCATTTACTGTATATGCTAAGCTCTTTCCCTCTCAAGCCTCTGAACCGCTGTTTCTCTGTCTGGAATCCTCTTCTGCTCTTTGCATGACTGACTCCTTTTCTCCAGGTCTCTCCTTAAGTGTCATCTCTTCCAAGAGGCCTTTCTTGTCCGCTCCGTCGCCCCATTACCCCATTTCATTGTGTGCTTCTTCCTTCATTGCGTGTTTTTTTCCTTCATTGCACTTTTGTCGGTCACCCCCACCAGGACACAAGCTCCGTCTGGACAGAGCACATATTAGAGGCTCAATGATTGTTTGCAAATGAATGAATGAGTGGCCTTTCTTGGCCCAGGAGCTGTGTGTCCATTTCCCAAGCAGAGTGATTTCCGTCTCAGGGATTGAGATAATTCCCATCAAGTCCTCCCCAGTATTTTATTCTCCTCTTGGATCCATTATTGTTATTAACCACTGAGTTTCTCTTCCAAAAATGTTATCCTTAGGTGATTCTGCAAGAAACCAAGGAGACAGCTGGTACTTAACCAGTTTAGGGAAGAAATGTGTCCCCTTCTCAGCAGGTGAAGAGGCTCCTTGTTCTACTATCAAGAGACCCAATCCATAAAATATATTCATCTTGTAAACATCCAACTTTGGTGAGTGGTACAAATATAAAAAATTCCAACTCACTTTTTTTTTTTTTTTTTGGCTGCCTTGGGTCTTTGAGGTTGCTGTGCACAGGCTTTCTTTAGTTGCGGTGAGCGGGGCCTACTCTTCATTGAGGTACATGGGCTTTTCACTGGGGTGGCTTCTCTTGTGGAGCATGGGCTCTAGGCGCACGGGCTCACTTGTTGTGTCTTGCGGGCTCTAGAGCGCAGGCTCAGTAGTTGTGGTGCACAGGCTTAGTTGCTCCACCGCATGTGGGATCTTCCGGGACCAGTGCTCGAACCCGTGTCCCCTGCTTTGGCAGGCGGATTCTTAACCACTGCGCCACCAGGGAAGCCCCAACCAACTCACTTCGTTTTCTAAGTAACAGAAAACAACCTAGGCTAATGAACACAGTAAATTGCTGGGGGCGTGACTGTGAAAAGTACAGTGACTAGGCTGGATTGCCTAGGATACGGTATACACCCAAAAAAAAAAAAAAAAATTTTCTAAATCCTAGTGTCTGAAAACAACACAGGTTTATTTCCTGCTCACTTCATACCTCCATCATGGTTTTGGCAATTCGACGTGGTAGTCATCAGGAATCCAGATTGGTGGAGCACTTCACTCACCAGCCAGGGCTGGTCTCAGGGGCTCAGTCCCCAACCACAGGGGACAGGAAGGGCAGTCTATCCTGTGCCTGAAAGGGGTGGGGTTACTAGATGAACAGCAGTAATGACACCATAGGGGGGTGAAGAGAACGCATTCTCTTTAGAGGCGAAATAAGACCAGGGAAAAGGAGGGCGAGAAAGATGGGAGCCAAGCAAGAAGGGCCTCAGAGGCTCCTAAAGGCATGTCAGTGAGACTAACAGCTCTGGTCACACTCCTGTGTTCACCTGAGCTGTAAATTTCTGTGTCATCTATTGTCATGGTGTTTGAAAAGCTGATTCTGCACTCTTGCAGAGCTCGTCAACGACTCTTTACTCTTCGACATTTATAGTACCTTTCCAAACGGGTGAGTTACAGCAATCCTCCCCAAGTAAAATTATTCTCCAAGCTCCTGCTTCCTTGAGAAGAGGCATGTAAACCCCAGGGGACACACAAACCAAGGCATGAACTCTGGCCAGGCTCAGTTGCTCACACCTCGCAGTAAGGACAGAATCAATACAAGACAACTCATCTTTCTCTTTAGGGCTGACCCTAAAATGTGCTTTCCATTTATAGCCAACCCTTCCTGTTCGGTCGATACCTTCCTTGGAGCGGTGTTGTCCAACAGAACTTTCTGCAATAATGGAGATGTTCTACATCTGTGCTGTCCGATAAGGTAGCCACTGGCCACATGTAGCTCTTGAGCACTTGAAATGAGGTTAATGTGACTAAGGCATTGAATTTTTAATTGCATTTAATTTAAAAAAAATTAAATTAGAATAGCCACATGCGGTTAGTGGCTACTGTATTGAACAGCACTGCTTTGGAGTAACAATGAAAACTGTAGCTTTGTATTCAGCTCCTATCTTTGCTACACCAAGAAGAAGATAACAGTGGGCCAGAAAGACCAATACAAATGCTGGTCACGGTGCATTCGATTCTGTTATCTCCTTCTGACTCACACTGCCCTGCACATGGTCACCTGTCCAGGGAATATGTCTCGACTGTTCCTTGTATAAGAGTGACCTCTAATCGGAAGGGGGGTTTGTGGTGGACCATTGACCAAAGGGTATGTCATCCATCCATACGCTGGCCAGAGCCCAGGAAGGTGGCCTGTCTGGAGCCTCTGAAGGAGCCCTGGTGATGGACTAAGCCAATCAGGCTGCCTTCCTTGGCATTTTAAAAGGTTTGGCCAATCAGCTGAGAGAGGAGGTGGGAGCCGGCAAACCAGGAAAGGCAAAGACCTTAAAGTTGAGAGAGGTGGGTTCCCTCCTGGCAGCTGTCCTGTTCTAACCCCAGTTGCCAGCCATATACATCCTTAAATAAACAAGCAAATAAAGTACCCTTTCCTTTAAGGTGGACTGAGTGACTATTTTTTCTTTACTTCAAGAGAAATTAACTAAAATTCCTCTAACTCAGGGTTTCTCAACCTGGGTACTCTTGACGTTTGGGGCCAGAGAATTCTTTGTTCTGGGGAGCTGTCTTGTGCATGGTAGGATGTTTAACAGCGTCCCTGGCCTCTACTCACTAGATGCCAGCAGCACTGCCTGCCCACCCCCACCAGTCATGATAACCAAAAATGTCTTCTGACATTGCCAAATGTCTCCTGGTGGGTGGGGGGACAGGGGACGGGGCAAAAATCTCCATTCTCCACCCCCTTGAGAATCAACTCTCCAAATGCATCCCAAGTCCACCTCTTCTGGCCTCCTTGAGGACAGAAAGATAAAAACAGCAGTTTATTCCTAGCAACTCGCGGCTCTCCCTCCCTCTCTTCTCCAGGCTAAATAAAGATAGCTTTTTTAGTCTTTTTCCTAGAGTCTGTTTCACAGATATTGATGGCGACATCTAAAGATGAGACTGAAAGCATTTGGTTGAGAGGAACTTAACGCTTAACGCTCCCTATTTATAGAGACTGTGGGCAGACACATCTGTGCAACCCTGGGACAGTGACAGCTCCCTGGTCCAGGAAGGGGCACCTCCAAACTCAGTGCTGGGTCCGTTCTTCCCATGAGCTGATTAAGATCTGCTGAGCCAACAAACAGCTGATTTACAGAAAAAGAGGAAATGATCTTTCAAGGCCATTGACATTTGTCTCTTCCCCTCCCTTTGAATATTCCAACTGTTTTGGAGATCTCTCCACTTGGTATTCTCACGGACACCTCAAACTCAGTCAAACGAAACTCCTGCCTTCTTCCTCAAATCCATGCTTTTGCCAGTGTTTTCTATTGCGTCCGCCTAGTTTCTTGAATCAGAAGTCTGACAGTCATCCTCTGAAGTGATGTGAAAGGAAGAGATTGGTAGAAGAATCTGCAGAGGGAGATAGTAGCTGCCTCATGGAGGATTTTGTGTGCTGTGCTAAGGCTTTTCAATGGCGATGGCTGCTTCCCCTTTCTCATTAGTCATCTCCTCATTCACCTCCTGCAGTCTGACTTGCATCCCCATCATGCCACCCTAGACGCCCTCTTGAAAGCTCCCATCATATTCACAAGTCCAATCCACGGGGAGGGATTTATCCAGGGTGTGTATGCCAGAGGGGTCAGAAATCTTATGGGTCAGCCCATAACTCTGTACTCTACTGTCCCCTGTTTCAAACTCAACATATTCGAAAACAGTTGTTTTCCCCAACTGACTCCATTTTCAACTTCACCATTTAAGAAAATGAGGCAATGGCAGAAACTGTTAGCTCTCTCCCAGGGTCCGAATTCTTCTTCTTTCATAGAAACAAAATTCACTTCTACCACAGGGGGTATCAGAATTTTGTAGCCAGGTACAAGGCCACTTAGAAAATGAAGACCACTTTTCTCAGCTTCCCTTGCAACTAGGTGTGGCCATAGACAACTTTCCAGACAATAGAATGTAAGTGGAAGTGATGAGTGACAGCTACAAGAATCCTCCCTCCCAGAGCCCCTGGCTCTTGCCTTTTGCCAGTTCTTCGTTCCTTTCCCCATAAGGATGCTAGAACCCAAGGGCCCCCAGCTGGTACCATGAGGACGGAGACCACGCCCCAGGATGGCAGATGAGTGAGCTGCCAGGAGCCTGGCTCTCTCAGGACTTTGTAGAACAGAGCTGCCTTCCCAGCTTGAACTGAACACCACTGGACTTTCACCTGGGAGGGAAATAAACTTCTATTTTGTTTAAGCCGTTGTTGATTTGAGTGGTCTGATACTCAGAGTTAAATATAATCCTAACCAACACAGGGGTTATTTCCCTAGTCCCGCTAGACTTGAAAACTTAAATTTATTTTTCTTCCTTCAATCCCTTTAAACTCTTACGTCCATGAAGGTCCTAAATCCTGTCGATTCTTCCTTTGTGCTTCACCTCACACACATCCCTTCTTTGCAATGTCTACTGCCTGTTCTGGTCCCAGACTATTCTCTAGGCTCCATCTCCCTCCCTCCGATCAAGGCTGCACAAGCCCTAGATTCCTGAGATGTCATGTTCATCATGTCACCCTCATCCTCAAACCCCCAAACCTGGGCTCCTGTTGTGCTTATTAGGATGAAGCCCCAACGTGTCACCCTGTCATGAAACCGTGCCTCCGTAGAGTCCCAACCATTTTAATTTCTCCTCCCTCTGATGCGGATCTGCCCCAACATCCAGGAGAGCTCCCCAAACAACGCAGTGTGTCTTTTGCTTTGTGCTGGAGATCTTCAGCCCTGGCTCCACATTAAATCATCTGGAGCCATTGAACATAACCAGTGCCCGGTGTGTTAGTGTTCAGCGTGTGAAAGCATTATCTCGTGTGAGCCACAGAGCAGCCCCGTGTACCGTAGGGACTGTCATTGTCACCATTCTACAGATGAGGAAACAAGAAACTTAGGAAGTTCAGGACATCATTCCTGGTCAGATGGCCATTGACTGTGGAGGCAGGACTCCAACAGACAGGACTGCCCTCTACACCACTACTGTTGTAGTCCCTAGAATTACAACAAATGAAGAATAACTGATAGCATGGCACGTAATTAATGGTCGATAAATCACAAAGCACAAATGAAAATTTTAAAAATGTGAATGCCGGGGAATTCTCTGGCGGTCCAGTGGTTAGGACTCCAAGCTTTCACTGCTGAGGGTGCAGGTTCAATCCCTGGTCGGTGCACTAAGATCCCACAAGCCAGGAGGTGAGGCTAATAATAATAATAATCATAATAATAATGGTAATAAATACAAATGCGAAACCTCCACCCTAGACCAATGGAATCTGAGTTTCTTGGGAGGAGGGCCTGAGCATCTTTGTATCATCTTTGGGTTGAGCCCAGGTTTATCCCAGGATGATTCTAAGGTGAGCCAGGGTTGAGACCCACTTCTTTATACAGTTGCTCCCGCCTATCTGTCTTCCTCTCGTTTCCTCTCCCCAGCCCAGGTTCTACTTATCTTTTGAAGTTCAGCCCAAGTGTCATCTCCCCTTGTGGGGCTGGCCAGCTTTCTCCAGCCCGAGCGCGCCTTCTTCTGAATGTTGGTTGCCGAACTTGTCTACACCAGCTGAGCTGGTACCTCTTCCACCTCTTGGTTTGAACCCAATCTTGGCTTTATACCACTGGATCCTTGGCAAGTTCCAGATTTAATCATTTGCTGCTCATCTTCCTCCACCTTTGCCCGAAAGAGCAACAAGCATAATTGCGCCTCTATCAGAAGCAAGACCCAAACCTAGGGTCCTGCATAGTTGTAACTTTGGCTCAGCGCTCCCCTTGCAGGGATTGAAAGCTAGGAGGATGTGGGGAAAGATTGTGGTTCAGGAGATGGGGGACCAGTGCAACAGAAGAGAGGGATGTGGGTGGGGGCTTTCTAGGACCCTCAGATGCAGAGCTGGAGGTTGGTAAGATGATGAGGGGGTGCTGCTGCCTCTAGGGGAGAGACTGGACCCATGGACTGAGAAATTTTAAGAGCAAAGCCTGGGCAGGACCTGGGATGAAATCTGGTGGTCAAGGAACAGGAACTGAGAGAAGAACAATTTGAGCAAAAATGGCTTTGGACCAACTGAGGTTGTTGAATGACTGAATGAATGGATCTTCACGTATGTTTTGGGAAAGAACTTAAAGCACTGTGGCATCCTTGCTTGGTGCAGGAAACTGCCAGACAAAAGAGGCTAAGAAGGCACCAGATGAGGGGCTTATTGGGAAAGAGAGACCCAGCCAGCCATAGGCCGTATCCCAAGAGTGCAGCTCACTCTGCCATCTGCCCACCACAGCCCCCAGGTTCAAGGGGCTCCTGTTGGCTGGGTCAATTTCCACTGAAGTTAAGGGTGTGACCAGGTCTCCACATCCATGCTGATAACCCTGCTCGATTATCTCCGTCCAATAGTAGGTGAAGTAGGTGGTGAAAAGAGTCCCAGGGAACAGACATCAGTTTTCTTGAGTTACATGGTGACTTAACGGCAGTGCTGGGATTAGAAGCCAGTTCTAATTCTCAGCCCAGGGGTCTTTATTCCTGACTCTGTTGCCAAGTTAGTCACTTTACCTTTTGGGGGCTAAGAACAAGGCCTCTAGTGGGGAGTGGGGGGACTGGATGCCTCTTCTCCTGGCCAATCTGTGTTCCGCAGGAGTCCCAGGTCCTCTCTGACTGAACCTGTTTTTGAAAACTAAGTGGGGGTTGAGTGGGACAAAGAGCAGTCTCTGGGGAGACAGTCTGGCAGGCTCCTGCTGTCCTGTCTGTCATGAAACCTGCTGTCCACGTGATGAACCACATCCTGATCTTTCCAGGCTAGGGGAGGAGGGAGAGGTCAATGTCTATTCCAGAGGATGTTTGTATTGGACAGGCCAGCCAAAGCATTCAACACATCAAAGGAATCTTTTCAAGAGAGTCACCATTCCTACAGCTCTACTGAGGGCTGCCTCCACCCCTACTGGGTCCTACTCCAGCCCTATGGGTTAGTCTGAACTCAAGGTCCTACAAGCCAAGGGTTGTAGATCTCTGGACATCCCAGGAGCTTCAAGGTGGCCTGGGGCAGACGTTCTGGCTGACCAAGGACCAAGGTTACCCTACCTGCAACATTTGGGTTCTCCCCTTCTTAGCAATTTGAACTACAGCTGCAGAGACAGGGCCAGGAAGCAAGGACACATGAGCTGCTGAGCAGCCCTGGAGGCAACACTCTAACCTGGCACCTTGCAGCTCCTGCTGCCTCGGGGCTACAAGACACCCCAGGCAGTCAGAGAGGCCCCCAGATCCAAAGAGCCCTCCAGGCCCCCTGCTCCAGTATCCACCATGTATGAACATACACAGAATAGCCCAGCTGCCTTATTCCCAGGCATCTCCTCAAGACACAGCCAGTCACCCAAGGCAGGCTGAGTGAATCTCTGTCACCAAATGGCCCAGAGACACGCTTGAGGAGAGGTGCATCTTGGAGGCAAAGTGGGGTACCGCTGCACCTCCCTGCACAGAGAACTCCTCCACTCCCCACCTTGAAGGGCAGGGAAGTGTTCCATTAGGAGACCCCGGGGGTGCTGACTGGGATGCAGAGCTGAGAGTCTAGGGAAGCACTGCAGCCAGGATGGGGCTGGGCCGCAGATAGAGCCAGTCACAGGACTGCATGTGCGTGGAGGGGGCTGGCGGCTGCCACATTTCCACTGGCTGGGGCAGAGCCCCTTCCTCACTCACAGTCCCTGGTTTATTGTTTGCTCAGTAGCAGATGCTGCCATGGGCCCAGATTGTGACTTTGACCCAGGTGGGTTTCTTCCTTCCATCACCTCTCCACCATACTCCCAGGTTGCCAGACAGACTCTGCACTCTCCTCCAGGGTAGAAGAAAAGCAGGAAGGATTCTCTGCCAGGGCCTCCCTCCTCGGAGCTGGGTGGAGTGGGGCATCCCCAGACTGAGATTGCACAGGTTTCTCTCAGCCCAGGTCTGCAGAGATATCACCATCAACATCACTCCCATCTCAAGGCAGGTCCTCGGCTGAGAGACGGTGAGCAGACCTGCAGCGTTCAGGTCAGCAAACATCTCCTGAGCTGAGCTCTGTGGGGCACGTGGAGATGGGCAAGACCCAGTTCTGGCTCTGAGAAGTTACGACCCGGCAGGGAGATGTAGAATTTACACAGAGAACAGTAACCCAGGGCAGGATAAGATCAAAGTCATGAGAGCCCTTCCAAGCGATCCAGAGACTAAGGACAAGTGAGCTCATATCCCTGGGGACAGAGAGGCCTGCATGGAGGAGTCAACATTTGACCCTGGCCTTGGGGACCAGGTGGACTTTGACATGGAGAGAGAGATGGAAATAGTGGGGCCGGGGCAGGAGATTCCCAAAAGAAGAACTGTCAGTCATTACGTTACCAGCAATTAATGTCAGCTGCTGTGCCAGGCACTGTACCAGGAGTTGCTGGGGGAACAGAGTGCCACATATCCCTGCCATGGTCCCGGGGGGAGCCAGACAAGTAGATGATGGCTGCAGCTCAGTGGGACAGGAGCTGTGGGTGAGAAGGGCAAGGGTGAGGGGATCCCAGATCATGTAGCCTTGGTGCAAGTCCTGCTGGAAGTTAAGCCTAGAGAAAGGGAAGCAGAGACACACCATGTTCACCCCCACCCTACCTCTAGCCACCGCCACTTGACTGACCTTGAATCTGAAGGCTTTAGAAACCTACTTTTCGGCTTTGGTCAGAGGCTGATGATGTGGAGGAAAAGAGCACACATGCCAACCTTTTGGGGGCTGGTGCACTCGATGTCACTGTTTCCCTGCTGTCCTTTTACAGGCTTCCCCCAAAGATATCACCAGGGAGTGTATATATATTGAGGAGTGTGGGTTCACTCACTGTTGCAAAAAAAAACCACCCACAGGAGGGTCAGGACCAGAAATAGAGCATGTCATTTCTCCAGCACATTCTAGGTATCATCTCTTGTCATCTTCACAACAGCCTATGGAGTGAGCTTTATGACCTGGTTTTGCAGATGAGTCCCTGCAGCTCAGGGAGTGAAAGGCATATGCAGAGGAAGGACACACGGTCACAAGGGGTAAGGCCAGGCCTGTTCTCTCCAAAGCTTGCTCTTTGGTCTGGTTCCTATTTGATAGGTACAATTGGGTGTGTCCACCAAGGTCAGTGTGCGGTTGTCTGTTTATCATCTTTGTGGTCAACAGGAACAAAGGCCAAGTGTGGAGACCACGGGTCAGGGTGCTATGTGAGAGGCAGCCCTCCCCCCGTGCTGCGGGACAGTGTGCTGTGTGAGCCAAGTCACTGTCCTGAGGTCTGCACACAGCACAAAGAGACAGAGTCCTTGGGGGACATGTGTCCAAACCCCAGGCACACACCCCCTTCCAAGTCAGAGAGAGCAAAGGTGAGAGAAGCCCAGGATGCAATGAAGCAGAGAGAAAGGACCTCTCTGCGACCTCTGGGAAGAAGGGGAAGGCTGAGCCGTCTCGAAAGACCCTCCCTGCTCCCCCCCACCTACACTTAGGTGCACTCGGAGCCCGCCAAGCCCGCTCCGCCCAGCGGTCTCAGCGTTTGCGCTCGGAGTTCCCAGGCCCCGCGCGCAGCCTCCCAGCCTCCGCCCCAAGGCTAAGCCCTTGCTATTTTGATCCGGAGGAGCCATCTCCTCACCCTCGCAGAGGCTGAGTCAACGGCCCAGTCACGGCAGGACGGAGAGCTTAGTAAAGAGCCTCTGAAGCTGGGTGCTCACGTTTCTGTGTGCCGGGCCCCGCCGAGAGCGGGAACGAGGAGACGCTCAGAAAAGTCGGTCGCTCCCCAGCACAAAAGATTCCAGAGCCTGTGACAAGCACCCCGGCCCCCAGTGCTTCCGTCCGAAATCAGTTCTCTCCTGATGCCAGAGGGTACGGGGGCGCCGACCTGTGGCTTGGCGGCGGGCTGGACCCCTGCAGGGTTCCTCCTGCCCGCGGGGTCCGGGCGCGGCCGGGGGAGAAAGAGCAGGGGTGCGCCTGCTGCCTGAGAGAGGAGCCCCTCCCGCTCGGGTCTGCATAGGTGGGTGTGGATGCGCGTGTGGAAGGAGGTCCCCCGCCGGCCGGCCACGCGGGGTCGCAAGGTGGGGGGAGGGAGTTCGTCCTTCAAAGCCCGCACGCAGGGCAGGAGGCCCTGACCTGGACCTACCCTTCTGCCCCGGGGCTCTGGCCGCACACCCCAGCAAGTCCCTGAAAGAGCCCGAATGCGGGGAGCGCCTGCCCGAGACAGACAGACCCAGGTGTGCTGTGCACTGTGTGTGTGTGTGTGTGTGCGCGCGCGCGCGTGCAAGGCGAGAGGGTCTCGGCGTCCCCCGCACCCTCTCCGGGATTCTAAATTTTGCCATCCTTTGTTCTCAAAATAGTCGGCGAGCGCGCTCGGCGCTGCCCTCGGAGCGGGTGGGGACTGCAGCGCACTCGCTCGCGCGCGCAGAGTTAGCTGCAGGGTTACAAACAGTCTCTCCCTGCTCCCCCGGCCTGAATTAATGTGTTACTATTTTGGGCGCGCCAGTGTTTCCAGGGGAAACCTAATGACGCAATGACGTCAATGCAGGTCAGCAGCGGACTCTCCGCGAGGGCGGGCGGGCTCCCGGCTTTCAGGCTCCGAGCAGTGTACGGGCGGCAGGTCGCCGACGAGGCGGCGCAGGCGGCGGGCGCGGGGGCCAGGGAACCCCGGCCAGGACCAGGGACCAGAGGGCGCTCGCTCCTAGCGCCCGCACCTGGGTAACTTCCCGCCGCCCGGGACGGAGTTTCTTTGCTGCCCACGGACAGGAGGCGGCTTGGAGGGCACGCGGGGTAACCCGCACTCCCACCACACCTGTATCCAGGGGGACCAGAGGAGCCTGCAGGTCCGGACTCGCTGAGGGAGCTCCACGCGGGGCCTCCCACGCAAGGTACGCGCAGGTCCTCAGGGTGTCCCCAGCATGGGGGAGGGAGACACTCGCGCGCACTCCCGTCCACACTCCTCTAGTCCGTAACTGGGCGTCTGGGGAAAGGAGAAGAGGTGTCGGAGACCTAGCCCCTCCTCCTGTCTCCCCCACCCTTCTGAGCGCAGGAGCCGCCTCTCTGCTCCTCTCCAGCACCTTATCGGGTCTCAAGCTAGAACTGGGCCTTCCCAGTGGCTGTGCCTCCCTTGGAGGTGCGTCTGAGTCCGGGAAGCTAGGTGGGGAGGGACATCCAGGCCAGACTTGGGGATGTGAGACTGGAGTGGGAGCCTCAGAAGCCTGGAGGGGGGAGCCAATGCCCGTGTGCAGGGCGCGTGTATGGGACTGCTTGAGTGTGCCTGGTGTGTGCGTGTTCTGGGGCACGCCGTGTGTCCATGGGGTGTGTACCTCTGCTCTCACGGAAGTCTGCTGTGCGAGTGTGTCAGTGCCGTAGGTGTGAGAACGCTTCATCCACCCCTCCTTGCCCTGTAGCTGGGGTACCTTCCAGGAGTGTAGGGGGGCAGCGAGGGACCAGCCCAGGTCCAGGGTCTTTTCCCTGCTCATCTGCCACAGCTGGCCCAGATTGCACCCTACCCCCAGCCAGGCCATGACCCGCTTTCACCAGAGCTGGCTGTAGCTTCGGCTAGAAGCTCACTTCTCAAAGCTCAACCTGCCTTCTCGCTCGAACTCATTTGTGCTCTTCTCTCCTTGGAGCGTGAGTAGAAGGGGGAATTCATTTCCTTCCACACGTTCTCACTGGGGCAAGGCTCAGGCTCGCGAACTGCTCTCCACCGGCTCCGCTGCAGCCCTCGTTTTCAGCACCAGAGTGCGGACAGCTCCACGCCCGCCCTTCCGCCACCTCTTTCCTCCCAGCACTGAGTGCCCGGCCTGGGAGTGAGCACCCACTGCCCGGGCCTCTCTGGCTTCTAACTCACTCCTGAACCCGACCCTAAACCCTCCTACGTCACCGCCCTCAACACACACAGAAGTCTGGCCCTAGCCTCCCTATCCCAGGCCTCTATCCGGAAGCTGGAAGGGGTAAAACCAATCTGCAAAATCTCCGAAGCTGACTGCCAGCCATCACTGCTTTGTGGCCTGATTTCCTCCAAGGGGTAGTGACTCTGAACAGAGGCTGCTAAGGCCCTGCCACAACTTCCCCTTTCCCACCTCAGTTTATTAAAAGTAAATAAAGCCAAATTCCTTCCCCCAAAAGGCAAGCCAGCCTTCAGAAGGCTGGGTCCAGGGCTTTCTGGATTCTCAAAACACAATTCATGGCCCCTAATATCCCTTTCCAGACATCCTTACAGCCCCGTCCATTCCTCCTTTCCTAAATATAGACATCACCTAGCGGAGGGGCAGTGGGGATGAATACTGCCCACATCTCTACCTCCCCCAGCAGTCAGAGAGGGTTCAGCTGAATGTCATGGCTTTGGGGCTCTGGATGGAGTGAAGTCTGTGTGAGTTCTCACCAGAGCTGTGCTCCAGACTGCCCAAGAGGCCCCCAAAGTAATTTTTGTGGTGGCAGAGCTCTGTGTAGACCACATTCGTTGGACTGTGGCCACACAGAGGACTCTGAGATAGCCCCCACCCCTCCCCCCCCCCACGTGGACTCCAGGACACAGCAAATCTACCTGTGGCTCTCTCCACTCGTGGTTTCCTTTGGCTGATAAAAGCACCAGAGATGGTGCTGGAATATTGTCTCAGACACCTCTCTCCACCTTGCTCATGTGTCTTCTTACTGTCATCCCAACTCCTCCAGGAGGAGCAGACTCAGGGATGGAGGAGGGAAGCCAAGGAGAAGTCACCTCTCTCCATCCTGCCCCGCCCTATTTCAGAGACCTTTGGCAAGCTGGGGACCATGAACCTCTTTCTCTACCTGGAAATCAGAACATTTTTCCTCCTCAGATATTCTCCTCTCTCAGGTAGCAGAGATTAGGCCAACCTTGTCATATCTGACCCGGGGCAGATCCAGGTGTTGTCTTTGTCCTACTGAGGCTATAGCGCTAGAGGGGGTCTGGGCTTAGAGAGCAGAGTGCCTCTTTACTTAGAAGCTCTGGGACCTGGAGTGAGGTGTGCACACTGTCAGCAGGAAATGGCCTTTTCTCTGAAGAAGCCATTGTTCTGCTTGCTTCTGAGCTATCAGAGTGAGGAGAGAAAAATCCCCAGGCTAGGGGCAAGGGAAGGAGAGACAGTCACCCCCCTCCAGGAGCACTTCCTTCTCACAAGGTGGAAACCTAAGCCCAGCTCCTACAGCATCCTGAGTTTCCACGGGTCTCAAGGGGAGTCAGGAAATGGCTGTTCTTCCAGAGGAATTAATTTCTATGACAGAGCTGTGTGTGGTTAGGGAGGTGGCAGTGTGGGCAAAACATGCAAACAGCAAGGGGGTGTGGCTTCTGCCAAAGGATAGTGATCCCTACCCTGCACCCCAGGACTTTTGCAGCTAAAATTTGGTCCAAATTGACCACCATCTGCCTAGCCCCACTCCTGGCTACCCTTCCATGCTGCCCTGGCTCCCTGGCTCCCTGGCTTCCTTCTGTGCTCAGTTAGGTAACATCTGGCTGTGGCCTCAGGGGAAGGCTGGCCAAGGTCAGGCAGATAGAGGGATGTTTGCCCCATAGGTCTGAGCCTGGCCTGTCCTCTTATGTGCACAGTAGGGACCTGGAGAGGAGAGCCAGGGAAGGTGAGGGGCCCTACCCTGCAGGAAGCCTGCATGTGACATTGCACTGGGTGTGGGGGACAGCCCAGGTCTCTGATATTGTCCTCGCCTGACCACAGGCATGATGGGCCAGAGGGGCTTCTGGTTCTACTCCCCCGGGTCAGGTGCTCTGCAGGGAGCTGGACTGACTCAGCACCACTCCCCATACAAGGGGCCAAATTCTCCTTCTGGCCCCATGCTGGTTGCTTAAGCAAGTCTTTATGACGAGCCGCATCTTCTCCATCTGCATGATGGGGATTAGCTGAAGCAGAGGTGGTCCCCAAAGCTTGAGGGTCGACTTGTTCTGAGGGTGACTTGTTCTGCAGGTGCAGTAGCATCTGAAATCAGATAGCCAGCTCCTAAAATATCTGGGTTCCTGAGAGGCTCAGGGTGCCTTGGGGCATGGGAAAAGCTGCCCCACATCCACTGGTAACTTTCCTGCCTCCTGGCCACGGTCAGCCTCTCCCTACGGATGGACGCCCAGGTCCCATCATAGCAGCGAGAAATCAGGGACTCACTGCTATTAGAGAGGTACCCACGGGAAGCATGTGTGAGGAAATGGCTGGTCAAAGCCACACAGCTCTAACCCTCAGCTCAGAGCTCTAGCTGGCAAACCCCAAACAAAAGACAGAAGAGCTAAATGGAAATAGTCCTAAAGTTTAGTCTTAGTGCCAAGAAGCTTGGAGTATTCCCTTCCATAAGGAATCACGTAGAAGCCTTCCAATCACCTCGCTAGCCATCCGTGGGGCCTCTGGGCCCAGTAGGGACTGAGACAAGGTCCAAGTGAGCTGGGACAAAGTCACTGTGCTTTCCTCACTATGCGGAGCTTCCCAGGAAACATGGATCTCATGCCCAAGGCCAACCTTTGGATTCTGCAGACCTCAGAAGCGAGACTAAGAGGGTGTCTCCTCCGCAAAGGGGAACAACCCCCATGCACAGTGCTGCGGCTTCACCAGAGGCTGCAGGTCACAGGGTTGGCACTGACAATGGGTCGGGGCCAGGGATTAAACCCCATCTCTCCTGTCTGTGTGACCTTGAACTAGTAATTTCTCTACACAGCGAGAAAACAGAGATAAAGCATCTGCCCCAGCCCCTCACAGGCACTAGTTAGTCTGATGAGTACAGTGAAGACGAATGTGTCGGGGGCATGGAGGGCTATTGACCCTAAGAGCCTGAGAAGACCCCAGCATGCTGTCTCCCCACATGCTGTCTGGCCAAGTTCTGTTGTCAAGCTCTCAGCCTGTCTCTGTGCCTGGAAGCCAAGTACCGCATTGGGGAAGACAAGGAAATACAAATGCGCTAAATATCGTGAGATGGTCAGACATACAGCACCTGACAGTGGACCGATGAGACCCGCAGCAGTTTGTTAGTCACATACACTCACGGCCTGGGGAGGGGTGCGGGGGGGACACCGCATGCCTTGCAGGGTCACATGGCAGCCACACCAGGGTTGCACTCAGGAGCTGCCCTTGGGAGCGGAGCAAACCAGCGGGGGCTGCGTAGTACAGGCTTTGCAGTGATAAGAAGATGGGTGCCCCCCGATTCTTGTGGGGGGTTGTGATTGTCTCATTTGAATAATTTCTTGGGCTGGCAGGGAAGTGAAACCCATTAGCTGAAGACTGGGGAGGGTGCAACTGGGGGAACTTGCTGGGTGGGGAGCCTTTCCAGCTGGATGGGGGGCATATCTAGAAGGAGCAGGGAACTCACAGTTAGGCTTTGGGGACGCATGTCAGGGCAGCCCTTGAAATTTTAGGCCTTATAATACAACGACTGAGGTCCTGTGCCCATCTCATTTCATCTGCACAACACCCAGTAAGAGAGTTACATCTCACAGATGAGGAAACTGAGGCTGGGTAACTAGCCAAGACCATCAGATCAAGCTTTGTGCCCTGGTCTCCTGACTCCATAGCTTATGCTCCCCTTGTGCTGTCCATCAGTGAGACCATCTACAAACAACAGCTGCTTCTCAGACACAGTTTGTGGGGCTGGCCCAGGCAGCCCCGCCATCTCCAGATGCCCCAGGAAAACCCTTTACATGTTCAGGACAGGATTCTCTGCAGCTTTGCTTCTGGTTGGGTTGTAACCAGGGAGAAGCAAAAGCCCTCTATGGCTCCTCTTTTTATTTTTTTTTTTTGCGGTACGCAGGCCTCTCACTGCTGTGGCCTCTCCCGTTGCGGAGCACAGGCTCCGGATGCGCAGGCTCAGCGGCCATGGCTCACGGGCCCAGCCGTTCCGCGGCATGTGGGATCTTCCCGGACCGGGGCTCGAACCCGTGTTCCCTGCATTGGCAGGCGGATTCTTACCCTCTGAGCCACCAGGGAAGTCCCAGGTAGAAGCATTTGAAGGCAGGTGGCAGGAGGGCATTTTTGTTCCCTTAGAGTTGGGGAGAGTGACGGTGACTTAGTTCCTGGGGGTGAATAGATGCTGGGATGCTGGGAGTCAAGACCCTCCCCCAGTCCTTAGCCCAGCCAGGGTCTCATGTGCCTCAGGGAATTGGCTGGGCTTTTTCCGGAAGAGGCCTATTTCCAGAAGATGCTCTAGGGACAGAAGAGTTTGTGTAATTTAGTTTTTGAGAAAACCAAAAAAGTAAGCTGTCTGGTTTTCAGAAACTGGAAGCCTCCAGCCCAGACCCAGCCCAGCCAGACAGGCCTTCCCATCCAGGCCTGTCTCACAGGAGTACTTGCTGTTCCTTTTAACTCCTCCTTCCTTTCCTGGAGCGTTGCTGGATTTATCAAATAAGTATGCAGGATGCCCAGTTAAATTCTAATTTCAGATAAATACAGGCAATTTCAAGATTCCCTGGAACCGAGGACCCAGAACCTGTACCTAGCCCTTCTTCACACCTTGAGGCTCTGGGTTTTCTGCTGCTTCCAGAGACAGGAGTGTGCCAGCTCGGTCCAGGGCCCTTGTATATGTGTATATGATGCTGATAAAATAGAAAGTAATAATAACAGCAGCTAAGGAAGCTGAGCCCAAGCTCAGGCAGCCAGAGGTGGGACGTGCCAATAGGATGCCAGTCATGAACCTACTTTTTCTGTTCCTTTTGTACCCTTCTTGCAGCAGCTGCATAGATTTGCAGAGACAGCTCATCAGAGAGGAGTTCGGTGCAAACCCGCAGGCTCCTTGCTATGGGTCAGGTGGCAGCGCCGCGGTGTGTGCAGAGAACAGCGGGTGCGCCCTGTCACTGCGCAGGGCCAACCAGCCCACTGTGCAGCATCCAGGCTGTAGGCCAGAATGCTTTGCAGGGGCTGCGTTTGATTCCGCCTCTCAGTCTGCCTGTGAGTGCAGGTCCTTGTGACATCCCCTCTGGTGGCCTGGGCTGCTACCCAACCATCTGCTTCCTAGCTGGGCCTGACAGAGGCTTCCCTCGGCGATGGGCCTCTGAAGCCAAGCTGATAGGTGGGGACGCAATTGGTGACCACATATTAGAGACGTGCAGACAGGCTCCTGCGTGGGCAGCCTTCCCAATTCCGTTCCCCATTCCATTCCAGAAGACTTAAAATTAAAAATTGGGGTAAGGAGGGCGTGTATTTTTAATCGTGTTTCAGTGATGAGGCTAAATTAACCTCTCCAAAATTATACATAACTGGAGAGCCAAGACTGGGGTCTGATTTCACACCTATTCTGTATTCTGGGCACTTTATCCCTCAAACCTGCAGCCATTCCTCAGACCCAGAGCCTGAAAACAATGAATTGCAACACTGGCTGCATATTAGAATCACCCGGGGGCTTTAAAAACATTCAGCTCCAAACCCCAGAGATTCTGATTTAATTGATCTGGGCGGGGCCCAGCCTTCAGTAGGTGATTAAAAGCTCCCCAGATGATTCTAATGAGCACCCGGGGCTGTGATTCATCACAGGCAAAGTCAGAGGTGGCACAGGTTAGGAGTTCCCCAACTTTTCTGCACATAGAATCACCTGGGAATCTTTTTTGTTTTGTTTTGTTTTGTTTTGCTTTTGCAGTACGCGGGCCTCTCACTGCTGTGGCCTCTCCCATTGCGGAGCACAGGCTCCAGACGCTCAGGCTCCGGACGTGCAGGCTCAGCGGCCATGGCTCACGGGCCCAGCCGCTCCGCAGCATGTGGGGTCTTCCCGGACCAGGGCACAACCCCGTGTCCCCTGCATCGGCAGGTGGACTCTCAACCACTGCGCCACCAGGGAAGCCCACCTGGGAATTTTTAATAGTACTGCCACCTGGCTCTCTTCCCCAGGCATCCTGGTCTAGTGTGGCATGCACCCTGGGTATCAGGAGTTTTTAAAGCTCTCCAGGTGATTCTAATATTCAACAAGTTTGGAAACCATTGGCATAGGATAGGGCCTGGCTTCTCTGAGTGTGGTCTGTCCACAGCAGCATCAAGATCACCTAGGAGCTTGTTAGAAATGCAGGGTTGGACTTCCCTGGTGGCGCAGTGGTTAAGAATCTGCCTGCCAATGCAGGGGACAAAGGTTCGAGCCCTGATCCAGGAAGATCCCACATGCCGTGGAGCAACTAAGCCCATGCGCCACAACTACTGAGCCTGCGCTCTAGAGCCCACGAGCCGCAACTACTGAAGCCCGCAAGCCACAACTACTGAAGCCCGTGCGCCTAGAGCCTGTGCTCCACAACAAGGAAAGCCACTGCAATGAGAAGTCCGCACACCTCAACGAAGAGTAGCCCCTGCTTGCTGCAACTAGAGAAAGCCCGTGAGCAGCAACAAAGAACCAACACAGCCATAAATAAATAAATAGATAGATAGATAAATAAATAAATTTATTTTAAAAAAAGAAATGCAGGATTTCAGGCCCCACTCTGGACCTGCTGAATCAGAATCTATTTAACAAGATTTCCAGGTAATGTGTATGCATGTTCAAAGTTGCCTAGGGAATGATGAAGAGGCAGACAAGGGCATAATTTTTTTTAATCAACCCATCTGCTCATTCATCTATTCAGTCATTATACTGATAATCACAGAGTGCTGGCTGTGTGTTCGCACCGTACCGGGCGCTGTTTATTCAAAGATGAATGAGGTTGGGGTGCAGTGAGAACAAAACTGTCAGAACACGAGGCTGATGCCAGCATCTATAGTAGCAGAAAGGAGATACTGTGTGAGATAGAACAAGGACTGGTGCCCTTTACTCTCTGGAGAGCAAAGGTTCGTCTTACAGGGCAGGTGTGTTCAAGGGTTATGGAGGCTCAGGATGGCTGCTGTAAAGGTGGCTGGGCAGGATGGAGAAGGGGTTCTGTGCCTTCCAAGGAGCCTCCGCTTTAGCTGTGGATAATGAGGTCTCTATGGAGGCCGTAGGTAAGACAGAGGAGAATGTCCTGACTCAGATGGGTCTTCTAAAGAGAGCTGTGAAAGGTTAAGTGGAAGGACTGGAATGGAAGGAATCTGGTGGCCATGGAGACCCACTGGGACACTTAGAAAGAGGTCCAATGATGAGGGGGTGGCCGAAGGGATGGAGAAGAGAGCCAGGTTTGGGAGAGGGCTCTGAGGGAGGATCGGTAGGGCTTAGGGACACGTTGCATGCTGGCTGGAAGGGAGAGAAGTTGAACATGACTCCTGGGTGTGCAGTTTAGGCAACCAGATGGCGGTGGCACCATTCAGTGGGGTGAAGATCCCAGGAAGCTGAGCAAGTTTGGACAGGTTGAGAGGCAGCTGTGTGTTTGGAACTGGAGCTAAGGAGAGAGGTTGAGGCTGGCTGGAGATCAGGGAGTCAACAGCATCCAAGGGTTGCTGAAGCCATAGGAGTGGGTGAGATAATTTAAAGATGGAAAGGAAGGGGAGAGGAATAGACAGAATAGTGGGGCCTTACCATTTAAGGGGAGATAGGAGGAGGAGAAAAGGAGGGGGATGGGAAAGAGGGTGGAGAGGTGGGAAGGAGCCAGTAAAGACAGGCTGGCAGGAATGGGTCAGAAAAGGAAAAAGAGCATTAAGATAGAGGATGCCTTGGGGCTCCCCTGGTGGCGCAGTGGTTGAGAGTCCGCCTGCCGATGCAGGGGACATGGGTTCGTGTCCCGGTCCGGGAGGATCCCACATGCCACGGAGCGGCTGGTCCCGTGAGCCATGGTCGCTGAGCCTGCGCGTCCGGAGCCTGTGCTCCACAATGGGAGAGGCCACAACAGTGAGAGGCCCACGTACCAAAAAAAAAGATAGAGGATGCCTGAACATCACAAGACACTCAGGAAAAGGAGTCTAGTTCATGGAGTAAAATACTGCAGAGAATTTTGGAGATGAAGATTGAAAGCTGGATTTGGTAATTAGATCACTAGTGACCCAGTGGTCGCAGTGGTGTGTGGGTAGAGGGACCAGATTGTAGTGGGCCTGGGGTACTGAGACAGAAGACACAGAAAGTGTAGATTCATCTCCAACGTTGGTGGGAAGAGAGAGGGAGAGACAGAGCGGTAGTTTAAAAAAGAAGTAGGACAAAAGGGTTTCTGTATCCTGTTTAGGTTGGAGAAGACGAGCCCATTTCTGAGCTAAGAGGAAAGAGTTAAAATTGGTTAAAGATACAGGGGGAGAGAAGATAACTATTGTCCAGCTGGGAGGAGGAGATGAGATTCAGAACAGAAAGAGAGGAATTCATCTTGAAGAGGAGAGGGATGTTGAAGTAGTCCCCATCAATGTTCTCCGTGTTCTCTGGCTGGAGCAAGTCATCTGCGGACAGCCAGGAGGAAGCTGCGGGCTGGGCAGCCGCAGGAGCCACGAGAGGTTCCTGGAGCAGAAGAGGTAGAGCCAGCCAGGTGGGAGATCCCCAGCTGCAGGGACCCCAGCAGCCTGCACTGCATTGCATTTTTTTTCCAGCCACAGTGGCCCAGGAGGTGAGGAGCATAAACGTGCTGTTTTCCTTCAGGTTTGGGGATTGGCTAACCTGAGGGGCGAGTGAGCAAGGGCACCCAGGGTTCTGTGAAGAGCACCATCGATGCCATGATTTTAGGTCAAGTTTTCCTGCCATTCTCATGAAGGTCAAATGCAGGGGCAACACCCATTCAGTGAGCCTCCTTCATGGGGCTGGGGGCTAATGGGACTGCCAGGACCGTGGCTGAGCCAGATATGTTTGGAAAGAGGAAACCTCTACAGATGCACGAGGCAGAGGCAAGTCTGTGTCACCCAGCCCCGGTGGCTCTAGAGATGGGGATACCAGACTCATCTGTCCTCCTGCTGACTCTCCAGCTCCTGAGGGAATCAGAGGGTCCTCAAAGGGCTGGAAGGAACCTTAGCAATCACCCAGTCCAATGGTTTGGCAGCAGTGACCCCTGGGGATATTTTGGAAATACGGGGAGGGGGGAGATTTTTGATTGTCACAATGATTAGAGGAATGCTACTGACACTTAGTATTAATGCACGAGACAGTCCTGCACGGAAAAGACAAGAAAAGGTTTGTCCCACTGTCCATGGCTTTCAAATACCTTGCCAAGCAGCGGAAAGCTGTCCACAATTATCTTTGAACTCTGGCCTACATATAAACATAGTTGAGTTTGCTAGGAATGTTTCTGTATATAAATCAGGGAAGGTTGTACTTCAGAACGTCGCTAAGAGCTGGGTATTAGTTTGGAAAATCACCTCTCTGAGAGCAAAGATCCCACAGTCACTGAGCCACCGAAATAACATGCCTGTGTCCATCAGCATTGGCACCTGTCACGTTCATGTGGCTTCTACACATAGACGCAAGCGTCTCACAGTTTCATCCTATTCTGCATTACCATGCTTGAGCATTTACATGCTGAAACACATATTCCTATATGATAATTGCGTCATTTTAATTTTTATATGTCAGTTAGGGAACTGTATGGATTTTTTATTGAATGAAAGATTCTTTAAATTCCATTCTTTAAATTCCAATTTTCAAAAGATTCACACACATGATTTCATGTAATACCATAATAACCCTTTTTTCCCCACTCCAATATTGCCCCTCCCCCTTTTCCCTCTCCCCGCTGGTAACCACTAGTTTGTTCTCTATATATGGATCTGTTTGGTTTTTGTTATATTCACTAGTTTGTTGTATTTTTTTAGATTCCACATATAAGTGATACCATACAATATTTTTCTTTCCTTGTCTGACTTACTGCACTTAACATAATGCCCTCCAAGTCCATCCACATCGCTGCAAATTTTATTCTTTTTTATGGCTGAGTAATATTCCATTGTGTGTGTGTGTGTGTGTGTGTGTGTGTGTGTGTGTGTGTGTGTATGTACACTACATCTTCTTTATCCATTCATCTGTTGATGGACAGTTAGGTTGCTTCCATACCTTGGCAATTGTAAATAATGCTGCTATGAATGTTGGGGTGCATGTGTCTTTTTGAATTAGTGTTTTTGTTTTTTTCAGATGTATACCCATGAGTGGGATTGCTGGGTCGTATGGTAGTTCTATTTTTAGTTTTTTGAGAAACCTCCGTACTGCTTTCCACAGTGGCTGCAACAATTTACATTGTACTGATTTTTAAAAAATATTTTTAAAGCAGGTTTTAATCTCTATTATTTTATTTCAGAATAATAAAGAGGATACTGTCAACCATTTGCTATAAAAGAGGGTGCTTTAACTACAGTAGAGTTAGAAAAGAGTCGAGTCTAATCTCTCAACGAGTGAATTCTCTCTACAGCAACTCTAATGGCTAGTTGTCCAGATCTGCTTGACCATTTCCAGGGCAGGGAATTCATCCCCCGCCAGTAGTCTGTTCCATCATCAGGCAGCTGGCTGAGCTGAGAATTGAAGAGATGGCTTGCATATAAGGAGCTGAACCTGTCATTGAATAACTTCCCCCTTCACTAGTTCTACTTCTGTCCTCCGAGGCCACGTCGAAAGTGTCAATCCTTCTGCATGAGATCTCTCTGATATTTGTATGTGGCCAGAAACCCCGTGTATATTCCCTCTGCCCCCCTGCTCACTGTCTTCTCTTCTCCAGACAGAAGGTCTGCAGGCCCCTCATCATTCTGTACATGACATGATTTTTGTGCCCCTTTGTTATCTAGGCCAAACAGACACTGTATTAAGCATGAGGGCTTCAGAGAGACCAGCAGGTTCCATTCTGTTCAGAGGATACTTTACAGACTGCTGACCTATTCACTGTGCTCAGCTCTGGGCACACAAAGATGATTGAGAAACAGGTATTGTCCCTGGGAGCTCAGCCAATGGTGAAATAGTCACATGAAATGGCACACAGAACATACTGTTATCTCCCTTCGCTCCCAAGACCCCTCTAGACGTATAGGAAGGGGATATTCTTTTTAAAGAAAAATACTATGATGAGGAGAGGCCATCAGCAGATAAGAGGTTTCCACAAACTTTTAGAAGGGTAAGAGCAGGTGGAGGTAGGGAACAGTCGCGTGGCAGAGTGGAGAAAGAATCGGCTTAGAGAGCTCAGAGAAAGGGAGGTGGAAGAGAAGGGACTTACTCACTCCTGAGAACTGGTCCCCGCAGGGCCGGCAGTGGCAGAAGGCAAGAGTGAGATCTGATATCGGAGTAGGGAGATTATTTGAAAGTCCACTTATGTAACTGTCAACCTGCACCACCAAACAAATATTTACAGCCAGGGTTCTAACCCTCACCTCAGCCACATGGTTAGAGGTTTCTTCTCAGGAAGATGGAGTGGCCCCAGAAAACAGGCATGTGAGGGTCCCCACATAA
Source organism: Delphinus delphis (assembly GCF_949987515.2). Lineage (NCBI taxonomy): Eukaryota > Metazoa > Chordata > Mammalia > Artiodactyla > Delphinidae > Delphinus > Delphinus delphis. The sequence goes on from NC_082691.1 coordinate 83,681,147, forward strand.
TAGCTGGCTCCCACTGAGAACCCAAAAGCCAAACTCAGCTCCTGAGAAAACCCCACCCAAGCACACAGAACTCCCAAATGACATTTCAGTGTCTTATGTTTCAACATACAAATAGATAGAGCCAAAGATAATCCAGCCCCAAGGAGAGTCTCTGACATAATGCGACGGAGGGAAACACAGAGAAAGAAGACCCCTGAGAAAATCGACATAACGTCAGGAACAGAAAAGAATTCAGACAAAACAGACACAGCCTCTAATTAATGTCCACAGAGACAGTACCAAAAGGGAAAACTCAGAGGACAAGAAAGCGCTCATGGAAATTAAAACATTTTAAGAGTGCTGCCCAAATAAAATACTCAGTTGAATTAAAGATAAGATTAAGGAAATTTCCTGGAAAGCAGAAGATAAAAATTCAATAGTGTTGGAAGATGAAGTTGAGGAAATAACCCAGAGAGCAGATAACAAGACAGATGAAAAAGATAATAGAGGTGAAAAGAGAATCAATTTGGTAGGTTCACATGGGACTAATAGCAGTTCTAGAAAGAGAGAACAAAGAACATTGAGGGGAGGAAACAATCAAGTCAATAATACAAGAAAATTATCAGCTCTGAAGTTTAGAGGTCTTTACAGAGTTCCCAAGTCCATACAGAACAAAGAGTAAAATCAGTAGTGTATGTCAACCTAAAATTTCAGTATATCAGGGACAAAGAGAATAACCCGAAAACGTCCAGAGAGAAAATATCAACATAAAATCCCTGTGAACATTACAGAGGCATGAGAATTCTTAATGGCAACACCAGACTCTAAAATGCAGAGAAACCAGACCTTCAAAATTCAGAGGGAAGGGAATTTCAACCCAGAATTCAATACACGACAAATTATCATCATCTAGGATAGAATAAAGACTTTTTTTAGATTATATAAGAACTCAACACACCATTTAAGGAAGTTATTAATAACGTACTCCACAAAATAAAGGCGGAAGCCAAGAAAGGTGGACAGGAAATTCCAGAAGCAGTGGCTCCCATCTGGAGAGCAGCTGGGAGATGTCCCAGGATGATAGCTGAGCCCAGGGAGCTGCCATCTGGTTGGGAGCCCAAAGGAGAAAGGGCTCACGACAGGGGGTTTCCCAAAGGTAAAGTACCTGAGGTGCCAGAGCTTCTGAATAAAGCATGGAGGATTGTTTGAAGGAGATCATGGCAAAAATAAAATAGAGACAATTAGAAAGTCCTGGTAAAGCAAAAACCTACACACACAAAACTTAAACCTTGTACCCTAATTGATTCTGCAATGGCCATGTTTACATTGTCACGATACTATAAACACTAATTAACCAAAGATGGTGATACAACAGGAGAGGCAAGGCATGGGCAGTGTAATATAAGTGAACCCTCATCCGTTATATAAGAAGTATAGATGAGGGTGAGCATATTTTCATATACTCATGATCCATTTTTATTTCCTCTTCTGTTTTGTGTTTTCATTATTTTTCTATTTCTATGTATTTCAAACCAAATTCATCATATAGCTTACTGATAAACCAAAGAAGGATTCCCATCAGGGTAAGGAGGAGTTAGATGAAGTATTAACTAAAGCAGTTAAGTAAGAGACAGAAATGAAGCACCAAATTAGGAAACAGGAAGTAAAATTGTATCATTAATGTAAAATGATGCGATTGCATAACTTGAAAACGCAAGAGAATCAATGGAAAAAATTGCAAATAGTAAGAATTCTGTAGGATTGATGATGCAAAAGTAATATGGCAAATTAACAGCATTCCTATATAAAATGAACAGAAGTTTAAAAATACAATGGACGGGGCTTCCCTGGTGGCGCAGTGGTTGAGAGTCCGTCTGCCGTTGCAGGGGACGCGGGTTCGTGCCCCGGTCCGGAAGGATCCCATATGCCGCGGAGCGGCTGGGCCCGTGAGCCATGGCCGCTGAGCCTGCGCGTCTGGAGCCTGTGCTCCGCAACGGGAGAGGCCACAACAGTGAGAGGCCCACTTACCGAAAAAAATATATATATATATACAATGGAGGGGAAAACCAATTGTAATAGCAATAAAGGGTAAGGTCCATTATGAAGAATTCTGAAACATTGTTGAGGAACGTAACTGATAAACTCATCAAATGGAGATGAAAAACTTCTTGGGTTGGAAAATGTTGATCCTAAGTATAACGTTGTTAATTCTTCCTAAATTATGCCTTACACTTAAATATCTAGATAATACCTAGATAATTTTTTTCTTGAAACCAGACAAGCTTATTCTCAAGTTCATATGGAAAAATAAACATGCATGAATAGCCAGGAAATTCTTATAAAGAGGAGTCATGAGAAGAGAACAGCTCTACCCTATGTGGAAACATAATTAAAATAGAGAGGCACTGGAGAACATTTGGTCAGATCAATACAACAGAATAAAGAGCTCAGAAATAGATACAAATTTATATGGGCACTAAAATAAATAGGTCTGGGCACAGCTGGAGACATCTGGGGAAAAGGTTAACTCCTACTTCTTTACTTCAGAATAATGGAACAAATATATAAAAGTTAAAACTGAAGCCATAAAAGTACTAGAAGAAAATATGGAGCATTAAAATATATATATTTCTAAATATATATATATATATATATATATATATATATATATATATATATATATATATATATATATGATCTTGGAATAGGGGAGAACTGTGTGCTCATGAAGCAATTCAACAAAAGACTGGCTAAATCAACTATTTAAAAATATACATCTGGGGACTTCCCTGGTGGTGCAGTGGTTAAGACTTCATGCTCCTGATGCAGGGGGCCCAGGTTTGATACCTGGTCAGAGAGCTAGATCCCACATGCATGCCACAACTAAGAGTCCACATGCCACAACTAAGGAGCCAGTGAGCTGCAACTAAGGAGCCCATGAGCCACAACTAAGGAGCCTGCCTGCTGCAACTAAATCCCGATGCAACCAAATAAATAAATATTAAAAACAAACAAATAAAATACCTCACTCTTCCCCTTCCCCTTCCTCAATAAAAAATATATATACATATGCATTGGAAAAAAGCACATATAGACAAGATCAAATAACAAATGATAAATTGCTGAAAGATACTTGCAGACATATATGGCAGACAAATGCCTACTTTTTTCTATAGAAAGAATCACTACAAATCAATATAAAAAATGAAAAATCCAATTGAAAAATGGGCAAAGGATGTGAATAAACTTCAGAGATAAAGAAAAATTCATTGCTCTTGCACAGATAAAAAGATGCTCAACCTTACTTATAATGAGGGAACTGCAAGTGAAGATTGCAATGAGATGTCAATTTTCATCCATCAAAACTCAACAAAGATCAAAAATAGAATAGCGTATTGGCAAGGATGGGGGGCATTCATGCATTATTGGTGGGAGACTAAATTGGTATAAACCAAGATCTACTGTCAAGTGGAAAAGGCAAGGATAGAACAGTGTGTACAGCATGCTACCTACCATTTCCATTTAAAAAAGTAAACACATATATTTTGTATAGATATAAAGGAGCTCTGGAAGAAAGCACAAGACACGGGTCTCCTTTCTTCCTTCCTTCCCTGCCTCCCTCCCTCCCTCCCTTCCTTCTTTCCTTCCTTCCTTTTTAAAAAAATAGAAACAATTTTATTTTTTCTAATTATAAAAGTAATATTTGCTTCTCATAATAAAAGAATCTGAAAAATACAGAAAAATGTTAAAAAAGGAAGCAAAACCATCTTCAGTCTTATCATTCAGAAAAATCACAGTTAACATATTGGCATATATTCTTTCAGATATTTTTCCTGATATATATTTTTTGAAATGGCATCCTAGCTTGCACACTATTTTCAATCTGATTTTTTTCTCATTCAACAGCATCTCTGTCTTCCTAGTTGAATGGTCAAAATTTATACTGCTTTCTAAGAGAAACATATGTATTAAGGACATTTATCTTTGTGTGTCATATCACAAATATTTTCCTAGTTTGGATTTTTAATTCGTATGAGGTTGAAAACTTTTTATTTGGGGGAATTTTCAAACATATATAAAAGAAGGGAGAATAGTGCAATTAGCCTCGGCATGTCCATCACCCAGCTTCAAAATATAGCAAATTTTGTTTCATCTATATCCCTCCCACTTCCCGCCCATTATTTTGAAGCAAATCCCGTATATCATAACATTTTATCTGTAAATATTTTGGCAATATAGTGTCTTTGACATATGGAAAATTTCATTATTTCAGTAAATCAAATCAAATCAGAAGAAAATAGTGTTCATAAAATCCCAGCACGATTTCTTTTTTTTTCCAGTTTCTAATAGTATTTATTTATTTATTTATTTATTTATTTATTTTTAACATCTTTATTGGAGTATAATTGCTTTACAATGGTGTGTTAATTTCTGCTTTATAACGAAGTGAATCAGCTATACGTATACATATATCCCCATATCTCCTCCCTCTTGCGTCTCCCTATCCCACCCCCCTAGGGGGACACAAAGCACCAAGCTGATCTCCCTGTGCTATGCGGCTGCTCCCCACTAGCTATCTATTTTACATTTGGTAGTGTATATATGTCCACGCCACTCTCTCACTTCGTCCCAGCTTACCCTTCCCCCTCCCCCTGTCCTCAAGTCCATTCTCTACGTCTGCATCTTTATTCCTGTCCTGCCCCTAGGTTCTTCAGAACCTTTTTTTTTTTTTTAGATTCCATATATATGTGTTAGCATACGGTATTTGTTTTTCTCTTTCTGACTTACTTCACTCTGTATGACAGTCTCTAGGTCCATCCACCTCACTACAAATAACTCAATTTCGTTTCTCTTTATGGCTGAGTAATATTCCATCGTATATATGCCAGCACGATTTCTTGAACAGCATATTCTTTCCCCCACTGTCTCGAAATGCCAGTTGGATTTTCTGTTCTGTTCCTTTGATCCATCTGTTGACTCTGACACCAATACTTTACTGCTGCAATTACTATAGGTTTAAAATATATTTGTTCATATTTGATATGACAAGCATCAGGGGATGCTCTAATTCAGTCTTTTTTTCCCAAAAAAATTCTTATGTATTTCTTCACATTTATTCATCCAGATTAATGTCAGATTTATTTTATCAACTTCAACTCAAAAACTCAATTGAGATTTTGATTGCACTTATGAGAAATTCATGATGAATTTGGGGAAGATTGACATTTTTACAATATCAAGTCTTCTTATCTTAAAACCGAGTATGGCCCTCTATTCATTTGAATTGTTCAGTAAAATGTGAGAGCTTTTCTTTATAAGGTCCTGCACTCTTCCTGTTAAGATTTTTTCCCTGATATTTTATATTTTGGTTGCTATTGTGAATGCAACGCTTTTTCCCATTATATTTTCTAACTGGTTGTTACCATTATGTAGAAAGTCTAATATATTTTTCTATATTTCTTTTGTAACTACCTTAATCAACTTATTAATTATAATAATTTTCACTTGATCCTTGGATTTTCTGTGAAGTTAATCAGGTTTTTGACTCTCCCTTTCCAATAATTATATCACTTTTTCTTTTTCTTTTTTCTTTTTTCTTTTTTTGCGGTACGCGGGCCTCTCACCGCCGCGACCCCTCCCGTTGCGGAGCACAGGCTCCGGATGCACAGGCCCAGCGGCCATGGCTCACGGGCCCAGCCACTCCGAGGCACGTGGGATCCTCGCGGACAGGGGCATGAACCCGAGTCGCCTGCATCGGCAGGCGGACTCTCAACCACTGCGCCACACAGGGAAGCCCTCTTTTTTTTTTTACTATGGCATTGACTAGAACTTATTTCCATACAATCTTTCATGACAGCTTGAATCAAGGAGGTCTTTGCATAGTTACAGGATAACGTTTTATCTTTAAGCATGACATTAGTTCCTGGTTTAGACTTGTACTTTATCCCTCTTTGGAATTATCACTCTATTCCAAGTTTACTCTGGGGATTTTTTTTTAATGTACACTATATTTTTTCAGATGCCTTTTGGGCATCTATCAAATGGCCGTATGATTTTTCTCCTTTAATCTCTATTCCTGAGACAAGTTGCATTGATAGATTTGTTAAGGTTGACAGTCTTCGAATTCCTGCAATAAACTTCACTTTGTCGTTTATACTATTATATTTATTACTCTTCTGCTGGATTCAGTTTATAATATTTTTTATCCCATTAATGTTGGTGTACGAGACTACAGACTACTCTTTCAGAAGCTTAGCTGAGAAGGGGAAGAGAGAGAGAACCAAAGCTATAGTGACTCAGAATGAAGGAAGTACGTATTTTGAGCATAATTCCTCAAAGTATGAATAGGTTTGTGGAGACATATCTAGGGGAGCGGAAACACTTGAGGACGTAAGAGAAAGAGGACATAACTGATGGAACAGGAGCCTGTGACGCTGAGACTGGAGGGGAAGAGTCCAGGACAGGTGAGAGAGGCCACATCAGTTGGGGCCGGTCATGGTTGGAGGCCTCAGTTGCCATGGCGTCAAGGAAGCACGGTTATCCTCCCGGGTTAGTGGGTGATGGCTGGAGGCATGTAGTGGAAGTTGAGAACAGCTGCTGAGAGAAATGAGGAAAATCAGAGGATTGTCATGGATGCCAGGCCACACTGAGGTTGAAGACCTTGGCTTTGGGAGGCTTCAGTTTGCAAGATGATGTAATTATTTTTTCTAGGAGCGCTGTGGGTGTGGAAGGGGACTGTGGGCCTGAGGCAGTGTTGGCGTTCTGATGGGTGAATGTGGAAGGCAGCCGGTGGAGCTGTGGACCTGGCAGGTCCCACACGTTGGCAACGGGGATCATGAGGAACTGAGAGGATACACACGACACAGCAGGCCTCTCGGAGAGCACAGGTTGTCTTTTTTTTTTTTTTTTGCGGTACGCGGGCCTCTCACTGCTCTGGCCTCTCCCGCGGTGGAGCACAGGCTCAGGACGCGCAGGCTCAGCGGCCATGGCTCACGGGCCCAGCCGCTCCGCGGCACGTGGGATCTTCCCGGACCGGGGCACGAAGCTGTGTCGCCTGCATTGGCAGGCGGACTCTCAACCACTGCGCCACCAGGGAAGCCCACAGGTTGTCTTTTTTAAAACGTCCACCTTGAGGCAAAATTTTCCATTTTTGCCCTGTCACAAAACAAACAGAATGCACCATGGCTTAAGCCAGATAACTTATGTAACTGATTTCATGCTCTGTCACGTTTCTGACAGTTACAAGAAGTCTGTGCTTGTGTTGGGACCACAGGAAGTGTGTTCTACTGCAGGGGAAACGCTGAGAGGAGGGAGTGGTTCAGGTGATCTGGCCAGCAGATCCAGCTGGCCTGGTCCACTGGGAGAAAGGGGGCTGGTGGAGACAGGACGGCTGGGAGCTGGCCAAGGCTGTGAGTGCCTGAAGGGAGCTAGAGGTGAAAGACCTGGAGAGCAGGAGGCCCAAGTCCCCAAGGCTGGCCTGTTGAGTGGGCATTCTACCTGGATCTTGAGGTCACCCCCAAATGATGCTGGGAGAGACAGGGAGACAGTAAGCTGGACATAGGTTTCAGTGAGTGTGGAGGAGTGTCCAGGGAGTTGGGAGGATGGCACTGAGGTGGGGAGGTGGGTGTAGCTGGAAGGTAGGCCCTGCAGAGGAGGAGCAGGTATGTTTGGAAAGTTGCAGTAGGGAGTGAGAAAAATGCTGACTCGCCCTGGGCCCCTCGATGGAGCCTGGGAGGCCCAGAGAGGGGAGTGACCCACTGGAGACCATCCCTCACCCCCACCCCCGCCCACCCAGCTAACAAGCAGCAGGGCTGGGATACACACCCGGGTCTGTGGCTCCCTGAGGGTCAGCAGGCAGACTTCTGGGTGAGGGTGTGACCTGTAGGCACTGCCATCCCCATCCTGCAAGACCCCGTCAGAGCTGAGCTCAGAGGCCCCCCCGGCACTCCCTGCTGAAGGTGGCCTCTGGCGGCTTGGCCATAAGTGTCCAACCCTAGTAATAAAGATGCAGATGTAGAGAACGGACTTGAGGACACAGGGAGGGGGAAGGGTAAGCTGGGATGAAGTGAGAGAGTGGCATGGACTCATATATGCTACCAAACGTGAAATAGATAGCTAGTGGGAAGCAGCCGCATAGCACAGGGAGATCAGCTCCGTGCTTTGTGACCACCTAGAGGGGTGGGATAGGGAGGGTGGGAGGGAGACGCAAGAGGGAGGAGATATGGGGATATATGTATATGCACAGCTGATTCACTTTGTTATAAAGCAGAAACTAACACACCACTGTAAAGCAATTATACTCCAATAAAGATGTTAAAAAAAATTTTTAAAACTGTCCAACCCTGAATGTGCCCAGGCAGCACAAGGATGGAGCACCCTTCTAGGACCCAGGGGCTCTGCCTCCACATCAGAGTGGCCCAACCTGTCTCCCCTTCCTGATGCATTCTTTTGGGGCTGCCCCCTCCTGGATGAAAGAGGAGGTAGTGCCTATGGGATTTGGCCCTGGATGGAAAGGGTTTACATCTGACTGTAGCTATTGCGGGCTCTGGAACCTTGGGCAGGCAACCATCTAAGTTTCAGACTTATTACCTGCAAAAAGGGGATGCAGGACTTAATCTAGCATGTATGTTTCCCTTGCTAGTTGCTGTTATGATGAAAGGAAGGAGTCCATGTGTCACTGGTTGAGTTCTCCAGGTTCTCCCAGAAGCTGACTCTGGGAGGGTGAGTAACAGACTGGACGTTTATTAGGTCGCACTCTCAAGATCTGCACCCACTGGGGAGGGGGGGAGCCCTTCAGAACCGCCGAGTCAGTTAACTCCTGTGCTTTGCCTTGGGAAGGAGAGGGCAATGGGCAAGATGCCCTCCTCAGTCAAGGACGGTTCCAGAAGAGGGATGGGGACCGTCAGGGTGGCAGCACTCCCTGCAGCTGGGACAATAAGTCCTTCAGTTGTAAAGCCAGGCCTGGGCTCAGCCCCTGCATGGATTGGTTGATCTGGGGGAGCCATGAACCCCCTAATATCATGAGAAAAGTTAGTATGCTTTCTAAGGTGAGAGTCTGCTTTTTATCAGCTCCCCAAAAGGGTCTCTGACCCTAGTTTTTAGGAACGATTACTTTAGGGTCACATTCTAAGTGGAGAAGGGGGTTCCTTGACCTTCTCATTCTACAGTGCGCCTCTCCCCAACTGGTCATGTCTGGGAAGCCCCTTCTAGGTGTAGTGGTTAATAGGGAGATGTTGGTGCCAGACTCACTGCCTGGGTTCAGATCCTGACCCTGCCCCTTGCTGGCTGTGGCACTGGGGGATTTTCTTCTGTAGCAGTGGGGGAAACATAGCCCCTATCCCACAGATAGCCGTGTGGACAAATGTCAGCGCCTAGAGCAGCGCCTGCTCTGGTCTAAGTGTGAGCTACTATGTGAAGGGATCGTGATTTTCACCACACTTTCCAGGATTTGAGCTCCGTCAACCTCCTTTCTCACCACGTTGAAACATCATTTACCATATCCTCTGTTTCTCTTCAGAATGTGTTGGTATTTTTGAGGGGCTTCCAAGGGGCTCCCCCTGAGTCCTTGGCTTCATACCTGCTTGACTCCTTCAAAAATCTTCCTTGCTTTTTTTTCTGTCTTCCGTCATTTCACCTAAGCCATCTGCCCCTTCCCCAGGACCTGTAAACAGCAACAGCCCCCCTCACCCAACACCCTCCTCAGCTGCTTCCTCTTTCTACTTCCTTTCCCTTGACCAGTAAACTTCTAAAAAATAAAATAAAATACCTCGAGCTATTACCTTCCCGCTTTCCCCTTCCCCACGCTCTCCTCAAGTGCTGACTGTGGGCTCTACCAGGTTTCTTTCTCCGAAGCTGCTCCCTGAGGTCATATGTCTGCTGAGAGCAAAGGACTGGCACTGCAGATGCTCTCCCTCCTATCCACCCCCCTTCCCCAGCCCCTCCCTGCCTCCTTTCTCCCCTTGTACTTGCTCAGCCCAGGCCACACTCCCAGACTGACTCCCAAATTACCAGCCATCTCCAGCTCTCTGGTGCCTGTCCAGCCCCCTCTTCCTCCTCAGCCTCAAGTCAGGGCACTGCTCTTAGATCTGTCATTTCTTACATCTGTAGGTGGACGTTTTTCACCAAATTAGGGGAATTTTCAGCTTTTATTCCTGAAAATATTCCTTTCTGCTCAATTCTCTCTCTCCTTTCCTTCTGATTCTTTTTATGTTAAATTACCTGATGTCGTCCCATGGGTCAGTGAGTCTCTGTTCCTTTTTTAACTCATTTTTCTGTGTTCTTCAGATGGGATAATTTCTATTGATCTATTTTCAAGTTCAATGACCCTTTCTTCTGAGACTCCAATCTGATGTTTTAAGTTTATCCAGTGAATTTTTTATTTTAGATCTTGTAGCTTTGAGTCCTGGAATTTCCATTTAGATCTTTTATATAGTTTCCATTTTCTGCTGAAATTTCTACATCTGTTCACTCATTACGAATATCTTTTCCTTTTAAATGTCTAAACATATTTATGGTAGTTGGTTACAAATTCCTCTCTATTAATTATAACATCTCTATTACTTGGGGACCTGCTTGTATTGGATCTATTTTTCTTGGTAATGGGTCTCATTTTCCTGTTTCTTCTCATGTCTAAAATGTTTTCTTACTGTATTGTTGGCCATTATGGATGAGACGTAAGGAGTCTAGTTCGTGTTTTCTTCCTTTAAAGGGTGTTGATTTGGTTCTGGTAGACATTAATGGCAGGTGGATCATCTTGATCCTGGCAGGCTAATGTTTTTTTCTTCGCTGTTTTTTTTTCCTTGGTCTTAGGGTATGACACTGACTCTAAGTCATGGTTGTTAGCCCAAGGTGTTGACTTTCCAGGATCACTCCTGAATGCTCCAAGTACTTACTGAGGTCTTGCTACTTCTGGTTGGACTGGAATTTGGTCTCTGGGCCCTGAATGACCTGTAGTAACGCCGTACAGCAGCCGCTCCCTGCTGGGATTTGTGGAGTCTTGTCCTGTGCAGAGCAGCCCAGCCCTCAGCCAGGCACCCTTGCAGATGCCACAGTCTCCTTCAGCACAACTCCCCTCTCTCCATTATTGTGTTTGTTTGCTAGGGCTGCTGTAACAAAGTACCACAGACTGAGTGGCTTAACCAGCCTGTATTCCTCACAGTCATGGAGGCTGGAAGTACAAGATCAAGGTGTCCCTCTGTGTATTCAGATTTCCTCTTCTTATAGGATGCCAGTCAGATTAGATTAGGGCCCACCGTAACAGCCTCATTTTAACTTACTCATGTCTTTATTTTTTTATTCTGTTTTTTTAAATATTTATTTATTTATTTATTTATCTTTGGCTGCATTGGGTCTTCGTTGCCATGCGTGGGCTTTCTCTATTTGCAGCGAGCAGGGGCTACTCTTCGTTGCGGTGGCTTCTCTTGTTGTGGAGCACGGGCTCTAGGCATGCGGGCTTCAGTAGTTGTGGCACGTGGGCTCAGTAATTGTGGCTCTCGCGGCTCTAGAGCACAGACTCAGTAGTCGTGGCGCACGGGCTTAGTTGCTCCGCGGCATGTGGGATCTTCCTGGACCAGGGATCGAACCTGTGTCCCCTGCATTGGCAGGTGGATTCTTAACCACTGTGCCACCAGGGAAGCCCTACTCCTGTCTTTAAGAGCCCTGTCTCTAAACACAGGCACATTCTGAGGTATGGGGGTTACAGCTTTAACATGTGAATTGCTGAGGGTGGAGGCACAGTTCAGCCCATACCAGCTATCCGGCCCCTCAAATTCTGGCCTCTTCAGCAGCCCTGAACTCTGATCTCTGCCATGTGGAAATCGCCTGGGTAGAAATCTGAGGCAAACGGGGGCCTCACCTCCTGCCTCTCCCTTCTCAGTAATTGCAGTCTTGTGCTGCCTGTGACCGGATGGTTGAAAAGAGTTGCTTTACACATTTTGTGCTTCGAATCAGGAGGGCAAGTCCAGTCCTAGCGACTCTATCGGGGCTGGAGTCAAAGTCCAACAGCTGCTTTTACCTTCTCTGCCCCAGTTCAGGGGTCAGAATTACTCATGACGCCATACAGACTTTCCTTGCCCACGCCGTGAGGGTCACAGTCACGCTGCGACACTTAGCAGGTGCCTGGTGCGCGCTGGCCTGCTTTGCCCGAGCTTCCCTCCCAGCGCTGCCCGGGTCTCCATGGGGACCTTGGATGGGGACTGGGTGCAAACACCCTCCCCTTCACTTTTCTCTCTGCCTTTGCCTCCCTTGGCTTTATTTATTGCCCCAGGAAGAAGAAAGCCACATTTCCACAGGAGGCAGTTTTGGTGGGGAGACAGGCAGAGAGGTCGGGGCAGAAGGAGGAAGATGGAGATCTAGAGAAAGGCTCTTCCAAGGGCAGTCGACCAAGGCAGGGGAAGCAGGGGAGTAGGAGGGCAGTGCTGGCCTCTCTTCAGGGCTCCACACGGGCCTGCGCTTTGGGCCCAGAATCTGGATATGACCTTTGCAGCGTCAGAATCGTGAGTTTCCATTCACTCTCCCAGAGCGGTGCCAGGGCCAGGGGCCTGACTCATGAATAGCAGAGAAGGTCTGAAGACAGGCTTATCCCTTGACTGTGGCTGGGAGGGGTCAGGGGTAACTTTCCAGGGCCGACACACTCCAGTCCGGCAGCTCCCCATAGCTTAGGGATCTGTACGGCCACCAGAGGACATCAGGGCAGCCTGGGATGAGGCTGGGATGAGCCCTTCCTCCTCTAGACCCAGGCTGCCTCCTTCCCCCACAGGGTGGAAAACCAGCCCCAAGCCTCCGCTCCCATCTCCCTGTCCCAGGCTCCCTCCAGACCACCTCCTCTGCTTTCATTTGCTGAGAACCATCTCCCCGATGCTTGGATGTGCCCTTGGCCACAGCTCTGAGCCCCAGACCCTCTCCAAGGGCCCTTCGAGGCAGGTCCAGCAGCACAACTCCCCAAACCACTCCTCCTTGGGTGCTCACCTGCTGTGCCATTTACAGTGCTTCCTGATCCCCTGAATCCAGAGGGTGATGCTTCCAGGCCTGGCCTCCGCTTTAACTGGGAAGGAGGGTTTTCTCTGCACATGTGAGTATCTGACCTTTGGGAAAAGCTCCTTCTGCTGGAGGTCAGATCCTGGAGAACCCCAGCGAATCATGGCAGTTTTCAGATTTTGAGGCCCTCTTTTCAGAGTCCAACTTCCCAGATCCAGTGAGTTCAGATGGCGGAGTGGGGGTGGGAAGTTGGGTTCCTATTAGCATCAGAAAGAAACACATCAGGAAACTCTAAGATTATTAATAGAATGAAATTCTATAAACTGCAGTACCTCAATTCACCCACCATTCAGAATATACAATAGTTATTTTTATCTAAATTATTTCCTGAACAAGATTCAGATGTTAAATTAAACAACTGTTACTCTATTTAGTTTCGTTTTATGGTTAATAAAACTATGAGGCACAATAAGAACTTACAATAGATCCAGAAAATATTATTACTGAGCATTTAAAAAGAATGTCCTATAAATTAATGAGTAAAACTTGAATAAGGAGTGTTTCTACTTTAACAGGAAGAAAGGAAAATGTAAATATGAAATTGAGAAAATTACGAGGGCCAATGTGTTACCAAGGGTGTTGCATCGAAACATATGAAGCTAAAATGAAGAAAGATACAGGAAAGGTGATTTAGCAAGTGATGAAATCACAATGTAAAAAGGCCTAATTTTAGCAGGGGTCCTATTACACAGGACTAGGCTGGATGCACGTATGAAGAGGCCGCCTCCTGCAGCTCTGTGGGGAGGGTCAGCTGAGGTAGCAGCAGTTATAACATGAAAACACAGCCCCTTCCCCCTCCCCCTCTCTTCTCTCCCTCCCTCTTTATCTTCCTTCTTTAATTTCTCACTTCCTTCATCCCATCAACACTAACTGTGGGTGCTAGGTGTACATCAGCTAACAAGACAGACAAGGTTTCCGTCCTCACGGATTTACAGTCCAGCGGGATAGGCAGACATTAAACAAATAAACAAACAAATCACACTAATAAATATACATTTGCAAAAGGAGATTAAGTGTTGGGAAGATGTACAGGGTGCTATGCAACGGACTAACCGAGTGGATTTCATCTGGGTGCTCAGGGAAGGTTTCTTAGAGGGAGTGCAGAGAAAGCAGGAGTTATCCAACTGGAGAGGGAGGGCTGGGGCTCCTGGCAGAGGGGACAGCAAGGGCAAAGGCCCCAAGGCAAGTCTGACGTGTTCAAAGAGCTGGAGGAATGCCAGTGTGGCTGGAGCACGGGGAGAGAGGGAAAGACTGACTCAGGAGGAGCCCCGGGTGCTGGGCAGGGCAGGTGATCATGCATGGATTTAAGTTAAGGGTGATAAGAGACCATTTAGAGATTTTTTTAAGGAGGAGAAGGACATGAGCATATTTGCACTAAAAAAAAAATAATAATAATTGCAGAGGTGTGAGTGGACGTGGAGTTACCAGGTAGGAGGCTGCTCTGGTCAACAAGGTAGCCAGCGGACGGAGTCTTCTATAGGGAAGGGGCAGTGGGGCAGAGGGAGCGAACAGGTGGATTCAAAATGCATTCAGGAGTTTGAATTTGAGACATATTCGAAATAAGGGGTGAGGAAGTGGAGGTGCCCGTGGTGGCCTCTCCACTTGGGGCAGAACAGCCAGGAGGTGGAGGCACCCTCTCCTCTGTGTGTCTGAAACTCTCTTGTTTTACAGTTAAGAGGCATTAAAGGTGGCCTTTGAGAGGGAACACGGAGGCCCCCAAGGTCACCCAGCCAGTTGACAGAGCTGGGACTGGATCCCAGTGCAGCGGCTACCACTCAATGGTGCTGAGAGCAGATCTCCACTGAGTTCCCTGCTCCAGGCTGGGGTGGGGATTCCACGGTCTCAGGAGACCCCGGCCCACCCGGCACCCTGTGCAGCCCCGCCTCCCTCCCAGGCTGGGCATCCCCCCAGGTCCAGCAGCCTGCTGGGTGGCCTTCCTGCAGGCATGCCCTGCGGAGCCCCTCCACCCAGCCAGGCTGCAGGGACAGTGCCAGGGAGGCCTCCACACGCCAGCCCGGAGCACAGTGGCCACATCCACATGCCCGCCTCCCTTCCTTCTGCTGTTTCTCCTCTCTGGGCAGCCTCCAGCTTCTATTTCTGCCTCCCTCTGTCCCTTCTGCCCTTCACATGTCATGGTCATCATCATTGCTGAAAGTGGCCCTCTACACAGTGGGTCGTCAACTTCCGTTCATTAAATTGGACTGCAGGTCACTTTCCCCCTGAGTTTGCCCCTCTGTCCCCATTGCTCTGACCCCTCTCCCCGCCTCCCAGATGACCTGTACATCGTCCACTCCTGACTACGACATCCTCATAAATTTGTTGCATCCATCCTGCCTGCCATCTTTCTGGGTCAGGTCCGCCCTGCTACCTCTCATCAGAATTGTTGCAAAGCGTCTAACTTCTCCCCCGCCTGCAGCCTCTCCCTCTTCCAATCAATTTCTTTTCTCTCTCTCTTTTTTTTAATAGATCTTTATTGGAGTATAATTGCTTCACAATACTGTGTTAGTTTCTGTTGCACAACAAAGCGAATCAGCCGTATGCATACACATGACCCCATATCCCCTCCCTCTTGAGGCTCCCTCCCACCCTTCTACCCCACCCCTCTAGGTCATAGCAAAGCACTGAGCTGATCTCCCTGTGCTATGCTGCTGCTTCCCACCAGCCAGCTATTTTACATTGGGTAGTGTGTATATGTCGCTGCTACTCTCACTTCGCCCCAGCTTCGCCCTCCCACCCCGTGTCATCAGGCCCATTCTCTACGTCTACTTCTTTATTCCTGCCCTGCAACTAGGCTCATAGCTCTGGCCTTAGACAGTGCCATTGCCCTCTCTGGGCCTCAGTTTCTCCATCTTTACAGAGAAATGTTAGACTAAGGGTATTGATAACTCTAAGAATCTGTCTTTAAGGATTCACGTTAATTGGCTCTTAGGATCTATTCAAAGATACACTAGGTCAGTGACTCTCAGCGGGGAGTAGGGGCTACATCCCCCGAGGTGAGGGCGTGTCAGAATCTGCCTCCTCCAATCAATTTCATACATTTTTCCTGCTCAAAAACCTCCAGAATTCTTTTCCCATTTAGGTTGTTACATAATATTGAGCAAAGTTCCCTGTGCTAGACGGTAGGTCCTTGTTGGTTATCCATTTTAAACATAGCATATATATAACTGAATCACTTTGCTGTACACCTGAAACTAACACAATATTGTTAATTAACTATGCTCCAATATAAAATTAAAAATTAAAAAAAAACCAAACCAACCTTCAGAAGCGGCCCATGGCAGCTGGAGGAAATGCCTGGCGCTGCGGCGGAGCTCGGCCATGGCCTTGCACCCTTTCTCACTTCTCCCCATCCCTCCCCGACACACCCCCACCCCCACCCCCACCCCCAGCCTGTTTCCACCTAGAGCTTTTGCTTCAATCTCTCTCTCCAGCCCCCAGTGCTAGAAGTGCAACACCCCCCACTCCTCCCAGCACAGCTTCCGCCAGGCTCCTTGGTGAAGCCCGCCCCCCCCACCCCCGTCTCCTCGTGCTGCACCCCCCCCCCCCCGCCTGGAGGAGTCCCCCTTCCTGGGCACCCTCAGCTCTGCCGCCTCCTCAGGCGCCCATCGCTGCCTACCTGGCCCGTCACTGTTTGTGCTGGTGCCTTGGCACAGGGGTCCCGAAGGAGATCGGCTCCTGGGGAGGCTGACGAACTCAGTGGGGGCTGAGTTTTGTCTGAGGGGCTCAAGGCATCCAGGGGGCCGTGTCTACACTTCGCTTCTAAGCTGGGAGCTCCTGGCGGGTAGGAACGGTGGTGGGCTCATCTCTGGATCCCCAACACCCAGCACAGGTATGGCATCTGGCCGGCACGCAGCTCACCTCTGCCAGGTACGCAGCTGACCTCTGCCAGGTGAACAACGACCAGGGGGCTAATGGGTGGCCCTGAGGCACGTGCGGCAGGAATTCAGGACAGGGATTAGGGAACCCAGGGAAGCGCCAGGAAGGAGGTGGAACTGGTGGACTGAGCAGGGAGGAGTTCAGTAGGGAAAGGGGGGAGGAAGAGGATGGAGAGCCTGCGGGGAACGGGGTAGAGGCAGCCTCCTTGGGACGATCAGAGGGGCTGGGTTTGGGCTCGGACAGGGGACAGTGTCTGGACCTGGTGAGGTTGGTCCTGTGTGGGCAGATGGTGTGCCAGGCGGAAGAGCTGGGGAAACAGAGGGAGCCCTGGCCTCCCCATCCCACAACGCACTGGACAGGTCCCTCTCCCCTCCCATCAGCAGGGACGTGGCCTGAGGACAGCACTTCTGAGAACCTGGTCCAGCCTGCGTGGGAAGAGCTGGAGCGGAAGGGCAGCCTGAGGCCCTCTTCCCGTGCGCCACCCCACGTTTTACACTTTCCAGATTCCAAGACGCACGTTGGGAAGGTGAGGATCTCAGCTATTGCCAGAACAGGGAGGCACCAGGATCAGAACGGCTCGGCCAATCCTGGGGCATTAGGAGGGATGCATAGAGACTCAGAATCAGAGAGGCCTTTGGAGGCCGAACCTGGAGTCGACTGGAAGTGCTGGTGCGGGGTGGGGGGGGGGGGGGAGGAGTCACAGTTGACCTGGATGAGATCACTAAAGGCTGAGTGTGGAGGGAGAGGAGGGGAGGTGCACGGACTGCACCCTGGTGATTCTGGCACTGGGGGGCGGCGGGGGGCGGGCGTCAGGGAGATGAGGCGGTGACTCTCAATGCTGCCAGCAGAGGAGCAGCCAGTGGCGTAGGCGGACAGGCGGGGGAGGGGCATTCCTGGAGCCTAGGGAAGAAGACCTTTCCGGGAGGATCAGGCGACCACCTGTGTCCAAGGCTATTGACAGGTCAGGTGAGACAAGTTTGGAGAACCAACCACTGGACTTCCAGCATGGACATGATGGTGACCTTGACAGGAGTGGTCTCAGGGACAAAATGACTACAGGGGGTTGTAGAGAGAGTGGGACCAGGGCAAGCGGAGTAGCAAATAGTTTTGCCTGAAAGATAGGCAGTGGCTAGAGAGGGCCGCGTGGCCAGGGGAGAGCTTTTATTCGGGTGGGAGTGACCCAGGAAGGGAGCACAACCAGTCGGTGTCCGTGAGGTGGCCGGGATGGGGCAGGGGTGGTGCTCCAGGCACAGGGGAGGGGTGGGCCTCAGGTTGGAGCAGGACGACTCACCGGAGGTCAGAAGGGGACGAGGTCAAGGGCACAGGTGCGTGCAGGTGGGGAGACTTGGTAGCAGGAGCATGAGGTGTTTCTGTCTGAGCCACGCACGGGGTTATGACACCCACTTTAGAGATGAGGAAGCCGGGGTACAGAGAGGCGAAGTACCCACTGTTAGACATTGGACTTGACCTAAGATTCAAAGGCAGCAGAAACTCCCCAGACAGGGAGTGGGAGAAGGAAAGAGTCAGGCAAGGGGCAGGGAGGGGCCGTCGGCAATAGTCTAGGTCCTGTCTGTCCTGGAGGCCAAGGGCCAAGGGGGGAGGGCGCTGCGTGGGCTTTAGGGCCAGACTGACCCCCGGCTCGGTTCCAGCTGGCTCTCAGCCGCTCGCTAGTGGTGATTAGACAGGTCAGCTTCCCCCCCGTGAGGGGTGTTGAGAGTACCCACTCAGCAGAGTCTCTGTGAGATTAAGTGGGCAGCATGTGCCGGCCTGCAGCGAGCCTCCACAGGGGAACACATTGGAGTGCAGACGTCAGAGGGAGGACCCTTGGAGAGGAGGCTTCAGGTGATGCCTGTGGGGGGCGAGGGGGCCTGTGCAAGCAGGGAGGGCCTGGCTTACTCCCTGGTGGCCCTCAGCGGCCCTGCCTCACGGTCCAGCACCAAGGCCTGCCTGGCTCGGCTCCAACCCCCCAGTGTGCCTTCCCCAGCCACTAAGGCCCGGTCCGCGCTGGCTGTGGCAGAGGCTGCAGCCGTGGAACCAGGGGATCCCCAGGGAACCATGCTGGTGAGGGTGGAACGGGGTGGGGGGACAGGACCCGGGAGCGGCCAGAGCTCAGACGGGCTGGGGGTGGTTCTCCACTCCTGTGAAGACTCTGCAGCAGCCGCAGGCCCCAGTCCTCGTGATGCAGCTGAGTCACCGTCAGGTATGGACTCCCGGGGTCGGGGCGGGGGCTGGGGGGAGGGCTGAGCAAGCAGGCTCAGGTCCTGAGCTGCCGTGAGTGAGGTCCAGGGCCCCCCACGTGGAGGCACAGGCTCTCCTCTGTGGCTACAGGTCCCACATTCTTGTCTCTTCCCTGGACCACCCCACAGAGCAGGGCCAGGGTCTCTAGGCGGCCCCTGCTAACAAGCCCGTGTTGGGAGTCGGGGAGGCATGAGGGCCCACTTCTCTCTGGCAGGATGCAGATGCGTCCTCGACTCATTCAGGAAAAGCACAGGCCAAACCATCCCACCCTGAGCTCTGCAATGGACCGCAGGCCGAAGCCATCCGTTCTGCACACCTGTGATGTTGACCGGGCTACAACTCCCTGCACTCCTCAGCACCTGTGGCCTCTGGGGGTCGGGGGGCGTCCTCCAGGTAAGGCAGGTAAGACCCAGGCCAGGCCAGCTCAGGGACTTCTGCTGACGCCCCTCATTAGGGAAGGACACTGAGATGCGGGGACTTAGCTGCCACTTTTGCGAAGCAGCTCACTTGATACGAGCAGGGGAGGTTTCTCGGGCTAAGCCAGCTGGCACCTGACCCCTGACTTCACCATAACAGTCTCATCTGCTGAAACAGAGGGCGTTGTCAGAGCAGACCAGCAGCAGACGCCTGCAAGTTCAGAGGTGTCTGGCCTCAGAGCTCTCATCCAACACCATCCTCTTCTTGGGGCTCTTGGCGTTTTGTGACTCTGGGAGAGTTCCCAGCAGGACCTGGGTACACTGATGCGGCAGTGCCCACCCCTACACCAGCCTGACTATCTAACTGAACCTCAGTCACAGCAGGAGACTAAAATCCTCCAAGGTCAGAGAGGATACAGGGGGCCCCTTTGCCTGGGGGTGCACTACCGTCCTCCCAGCCCTGCCGGCCTCCCCACCAAACGGACCAGGTAAGAATTAGGTTGTGACGTTGGGTGGGTGGAGGCAGGGGTTACTGGGATTCCAGCTGCTCACCTGCTTCCTGGGGCTCAGCTCTCTGCTCCCCGCCCCTCTCCTCTCCCCAGGTCCTGGCTCCATCGCGCTAGCAGAGGCGTCCTGCGGGCCGAGCCCTGGAGGGATGCGCCTTCCCCTCCTGCCCTTCTGCCCAAGCAGGGCTGCCGGCCCCTTTGGATCTTTTTGCGGTCTGGGCTTGCTGTTCCTCTCTACAGTAGTCAGGAAGCCCTTACCCCAAAAAGTATCTGCGGGAGGCCTTGTCTACAGAGGGGACGCCCCCGAGGGCTCCAGGGGGTCACACACCAAACCCGCAACATGGAGTGGAGCCGTCAACCTGGCCATGCCATAGAGCTGCTGGTGACCTCAGCGCAAGTGCTGAACCTCTCTGTGCATCGGTGCTCCACCACGCCTTCGATCATTTACCTGTGTGCAAAGTCTATGGGAGATTCCACAAGGTAAGGAAAAACAGGAGTGGCTCTGTTGAAGGTGGCAGATGTTGTGTGGCAGCTGGGCTCCGGCCCTCTGTCCTGTCTAGAGACCACCTCTGTCTAGGCTCCTTTTGGGGAATTACCTCTCCCACCCTGTGGGGACTCCTGGTGGGACTGTCACTCGAGACACCTTGCCTTTCCCTGCCCACTTGGATAAGAGACCCAAGACAGGCCCGGGAATTGGAATCCCGTGGGGAGGGTACAAGATTGGGAACGAAATCGTCGATGCTGATTAAGTAGCAGCGGTGTCAATGGGAAGACTGTGAGCTCGTGCTGCCGGCATCCCCTGAGTTGTCTGGCACCTGCCTTCCGCCAGCCTGGACCTTCAGCTGCCCCGTTCACCTTATGAACCACCCCCAAATCCTTCCAATGCAATCCTTTATTGTGTTAGTTAAGCATTCAATAGAGCTGCTTGCCTCGGGATACAGAGACCTCTAGAGACAGGAGGTGGGATTGCTCCCGCTGGAGAGGAGGAGGGGCAGGGCCTCGGGGAGCTGAGGGACCACCCTTGGGGGAGGCCCACATGGTGTCAGCCCCCAGGGCACAGGGGACAGAACAGAGGACAGAGGTCATATACAAGGCTTGGTTTAAGGCTCAAGGAAACATTACCAAAGGTGCGAGCAATGTTGGGATGAAGGACAGAGGAGGACGTATGTGATATGGAGAAATGTGAAATAAAGATAAACAGGGGGCTTCCCTGGTGGCGCAGTGGTTGAGAGTCTGCCTGCCGATGCAGGGGACACGGGTTCGTGCCCTGGTCCGGGAGGATCCCACAGGCCGCGGAGCAAAAAAATAAATAAAAGGGAAAATATAAACAGGTTCTTCATTTTCTAAATGGGGGAGAGGATGGGTTGTGACAACTGCAGGTGGCTGTGGATCGCCGTCCCTCCTGCCAGCTGCTGGGTGTCTGGACATCACTGCTGTGGCTGCAGTGAGCCCTGTCTCGTGTTCCACCACTAAGGGAGGTCCCAAACTTGACACTCTCCATCCAGGAAAGGCTCGCTCCCCTGCTCCTCCTTATCTGGAATCCTCCCACCTGGCCCTGGCTGGCTGCTGTGCCCGAGAAGCCCACGGTGAGGGGCACCGTGTCAGGCCTCCCCAGGTCCATTAGCCATTAGAGGCCACACCAGAGCCACAGCCTGCAAGAAACAAGGCAGCTGGAAGTTTCCTTCCCCATGCAGAAGCCGCAAGAGGCAAGTCACACATGAGCTGATGTGTGGCCCACGCTGAGTTCAGAGGTGCTAAAGGATCCCGAATGAGGCTGGTGTTCACTGGGGGCTGGGGCGGGGGTGGTGTCAGGAATGAGGGCTGGGCGTGTGGGTCCCAGAGCAATTACTGTAGCTGTGTGAGGTCAACGGAGCCCCCGCCCGGACACAGACATCAGTGGGCGATGATAGGGTGGTGACAAAGGCAGTAAAGCTGACTAGTGCCTGTGACTGCCGGACCTCCTACCCCTGGTGCCACCCTGACCTCCCAACCCCACGCAGTGCAAAGGAGGTCATGCCCTGCCACCTGCCCACGGGCCCGCGAGTGGGGAACGCATCTGCAGCTCAAGGGTGGCATCGTGTGGTCAGAATGGGGTAGTGCGCCCCACAGCCTCCAGAGAGCTCCACTCACGGGTCGCTCCACCGCTGCAGAGTCCGACTCCGCTCTAGGAGGGCAAGGCCTGCAGATCTTGCGCACAGAATTGCAGTTTCTTTGAGGCACAGTCCTGAGGGGCTCAGGGCCTGAGAGGGATGGAGAGGAAAGAAACAGATGGAGGGCAGGAGGGAGGGGAGGAGGGAGGGACAGGTTGCTGGAGGGAAGAAGCCTCTCAGTGAGGGGGTCTGCACCACAGGCCACTCTCCTGGGTCTAGGCCACCTTTCAAAGGGAGTTTCTGGGTCCACGTTCCAGGCGTTTGACTGTCCCTGGCCCTTCACTTGAGCCCCTCAGGCTGCAACTCAGAGCCTTGCACCCCAGGGAAGCTGTTCCCAGGAAAGAGAGCAGGGCCCAGGGAGAGGGAGGGTTCAGAAAAGGCTCCTGTTTCCAATGTTAATGGAAACAACCTGAATTTCAGAATCAATCAGATCTGGATTCAAATCTCAGGTCCTCCCCCTGTGAGCTGTGTCACCTCGGGAAAGTCCTTTACCCTCCCTGTGGGTACCTCAGTGTCCTCATCAGTAACATGGGGTCAATGATGCCCTCCCTGCAGGGGCGTGGAGGGGAGTCACTGTCAGTCATGACCATGGAGACGAAGGCCCCCCACTCTGAGCCTAGGGCTGTCAGCTCTGGGGACTATCTGCCCGGCTGCCTGCGCATTGCTGCGTCTTTCTGCTTTCGTGTGTATGTGTTCATTTGGCAGTGAGCTGTCTGATTGAAATCAGCCATGGTTGCATGCCCCCTACCTAACGCACCCAAACAGACAGGAGGTGTGCTGTGGCCCAAGGACCGTGGCCAGCACTGTAAGGGGTTGAAGCCAGTCCGCAGGCCCTGGGGGCAAGAGACGAGGATGGGAGGGGCATGGCCGCCAGAGCTGGAGGGGCCAAGGCTGAGTCTTAGGGAGAGGGAGGTGGGGCAGGGGAGGTGGCACAGAAAAAGCGAAAGAAAATCTAGAAAGAGAGGGAAGAAAGGAGGAGAGTTCAAGGCAAAATGGGAAGTCTCTCCAGGTGGTCGGTGTCCCCCCTCTGCGGCTGTTCAAGGTTCCCCAGCAGCACCTGGGGCAAGGCATCCCAAGCTGAGGGAGTGTCCCTGCACCAGTCCCTTTCCTTCTCTGGGCCTCAGCTTCTGCCTCCAGAAGATCAGAGGGAGCTGGATTCCTTCTCTCAGCTACCATCCCTCCCCTCCCAGGCCCACCGGCTGTCTGGAGGGTGGGAGCTGTGAGGGTGCAGAGGAGCTCGTGGGCGCGCCAGCCAAGGGATGCTGGGGGGTGCAGTACGGGGGTGGGCAGGCTGAGACAGAACACTGAGCCTCCGGGAGGAAGGAGTCAGAGAAATTACCAGCAATGAAACCTATAGGTTTCCCCAAAGTACCGTTTGAATAGAAATGTCAAACGCACCTGGAGTTGTTATACCCTGTAATCCTAATGACATATAATCCTATATACCAACTTGATAATATCACGGAGTGCGTATGTTAATCCTGCCTTCCTCCCGGGGATGAGCTTTCTCCTCCCAGCAGAGCCTACAAAGCCTTCTTTGTTCTCCCCAGAGGTGGCCTCATCCAGGCTGAGCCTGGGGAAGTGACAGTGGAAGGACCAAAGAGCTCCCAGAAGAGAGCTGTCATTTCATTAGGAAGGGAATAGACAGTTGTCATCTGGTGCTTTCATTTGTGCCTAATCTGGGTGTAACCTGAGTCCCCTGGGAGTTGCTGAGCCCTCCCACCACCACCCCCCATCATCAGACTCTCTGTTCTGGACTCTGTCTCCTCTCCCACCCTCCCTCTCTATCCTTTTCCTATCCTCTTATACCTCCTTTCCCACTTCCCTCCCTTCTTTCTTTCCCAGCGTCTATGGCTTGTTCTGCCAAGGACACCCTCAGACACTGTTCTTTCCTTCGAGAGCCCCCAGGGACTAGTGTACACTAATCCTGTGGGACGGTGTTCCCTAGCTGCAGGGCCTGGGCGGGCGGAGGAGAGCAGACCATCGCAGGAGGTGGGAGCAGCACGGCTAGTGGTCTGTGGGCAGGGGGCTTTCAGGACAGGGGACAGAACGTCAGGCCAGTGCACCCCTCAAGATGCACCCTGGACTTGTCTTCCCAGCGGTCCAGCCCATGCCCGTCCCCAGGACATAAAGCTGCCTTTGCTTTCAGAGCAGGAAATCTCCTTTTGGGCTTCTCTTAAGAAGGTGGGATTTTTAAGGTCCAAGTTGCAGTCACCCACACAATCCAGGAATCCCATCCCAAACCCCACGCTCCTGTGCTCAGCCTTCCAGGGCTGTGGTTCTGGAAGTGTGGTCCCTGGGCCAGCAGCTTCAGTGCCACCTGAGATCTTATTAGAAACGCACATTCTTGGTCCCAGCACCCAGCACCAAGGGCGTGCTGAGATGGTTTGCGTCACCTTGGGAGAACGAAAATGTGCGCATCTGCTCCCCAGCTCCACCTTTAGTGACAGTCGCACTGGGGTCTTGGAATCAGCTGCGGTGGGAATATTTACACCATGGAAACTGGCAAACACTACAAATCAGTGCCTATTTTCTTTTCAGAGAGCAGCTTGCAGCACACCACTGGGCCCCATCCAGACCTATTGAATCAGAAACTCTGGAGGTGGGGTCCAGCAATCTGGGTTTAAGTAAGCTTTCCAGGTGATTCTGATGCACACTCCAGTTTGAGAAGGACTCAGTGGGTCAGTGCTGGTGGAATCATGAATCTCAGGGCTGAGATAGAAAAGAGAGATGTGGTGGCCAAGGAGTAGGGAGGGTTTCACGAGGAAACTTTGAGAAAGGTAAAGAAAGGACAGAGAAAGTGAACCAGACCCTGGGCCTCCCCTCCAGGCAGAGGGGCAGCAGGAGTCTGGCAGGAAGCCCTCCTGGGCAGAGGTGAGACTCCAGCCCAGGGACTGGGCTAAGGTGCCGAGGAGGCTGGGTGAAGCCTGCTTGGATTGTACCTGTTTCTCCAGGTATCCGGGTGACGGAGCCATGCGTGAGATCAGGAGGGCACAGAATAAGTGGCTGGAAAAATGTCCCTTTTGATGATATTTCCAAAACAACAAGAACAAAAGCACACAAGCATTTTGTTAGAGGTATAAGGAAGGGAAATCTTGAAAGTTTTCTTTCAAGGACAAGATGAAAATGGAAAATCACAGTACCATACCCATTACTGCTCATGTAAATGGGGGCAAAATGCCATGGGAATTTTCTTTGTTCAATTTTGAAATATTTCAAACATACAGAAAAATACAAGGGGGTAATATAATGAAAGTCTTGCACCCACTCCCAGAAATAGCAAATGTTAACATTTTGCCACATTCATATCAGATCAGTTAAAAATAAATAAATGAGTAAACAAACCAGCAAACAAAAACCTTACAGACATGGCAGAGTCCCCTTTGCACCCTTTTTCCTCCTTCAAAAACATGGCAACTGTCCTGAAATTGATGGATTTTCTTTTCATACATGTCTTCCTACTTTACTACATATGAATAACTCATAAATTACACCTTGCCATGCTTTGAGTGCTTCTTAATTCACATAAGTGGTGTCACACTGAACTATCATTCTGGAACTTGCTTTTTTTCCACCTAACATTATGTTTCCAAGCGCTATTCATGCTAATGGGTGGAGACCTAGCTCATTCATTTTAATTGATGAATAACATTAAACTGTACAAATAGACCACAATTCATCTGCTCACCTACTTATGGACATTTAAGTTGTTTCCAATTTTTCACTGTCACAAATGATTCTGCAGTGAACATCCTTGAACTTGTTTCTCTAGGGTATATTCCTAGAAGTGGTGCTGCCGCCCTTGGGAGAGTGCATTCCCAGTGATACTCACGTTGCTGAATTGCTCACTAGCTTGGCTGACAGGTTCGTACTTCCATAGGTGTGGATATGATATGTTCTAGAATACTCTTTATTCAGTATGTGCTCAGATTGGGTTCTTTTCTGAACATAAAAACCATTATAAGGGTTTTCTCTAGTTCATTCCTGACTTTTCTTCTCCTAACTCTCTTCTCCCTGAAAGTCTTAAATTCTTCAGCCATCAATTCCTTTACCAGCAGGGTTTTCCAGAATACGAACCTAGCAGGGATGACCCCCCTAGAAGGCCCAGAAGGGATGACCAGTATGTGTGTTATAAGGTGGAGTGGTGTATGTGTGTTTGTGCTTGCAGCTTGGTACCAAAGCCAGCAAGGAGGGCTGGAAAGGGCAAGACTTTCTGCAACGGCTTTTCAACAATCCATCACAACCAGGAGAGAGGGGGGCACCCGCTGTGACCCAGAATCGCTCTCATGGTCCTCTTCCTCCACCTCTCTTACTTGGTGTGGGTTAGGAGCAGAATGGTCCCAGGATGTCACCCTACTGTCCCATCTTCCCTGCTCTCCTACCCCGACCCAACTCCAAATACTCTCTGAGCCATACAAACCCACGGGAGGTGCGATGTCCAGGAGAGGGGCAGGGCAGTCCCATGTGCTCCATCTGGGGGAAAGGGCTGACTTTTTGGCCCTGAGCCTAAGAGCTCTCTGTCCATGCCAAAGGCTGCCTCCTGCATCTGGGCCTGTGGGGCTAGGAGAGCTGCCAAAATCCTAGACTGGGCAGTGACAGTGGACAGGCTAGATCTTGGCCAGTGACTCTGGGGCCATTCAGAACTGCTCTGGAGTTCCCTCCCAGACCATGAAGCGAGGAGCCTTAAAGGTCTCTGAAGCAGACTTGAGAAAGGGGATAAAGGGACACCACAAAATCGCCTGTCTCAGACTAGAGGCGTTTCAAGGGGCAGAAACCCAAAGTGAGTGAAAAAATACAATTCACAGTTAAGTGGGAGTGTGGAAGGCCCTGATCCGAGCACTATTTCTGGATGAGACATTTTCCCCCCAACACTTTAAGTGCGGCCAGCAGGAGTTGTTTGCTTGTAGGGGGGTATTTGTCCTTTTTCAAAAAGATGAAGCCTGAAATTCTTTTTGGCCCTAAACGTCCTGCTCTCGTGGGCAACAGGTGGCTTGCTTCGTGCTGGAGGATTCATGCTGGAGGACAGGAGGCTTACCCCTGCGCCAAGCAGGTCCCATCGGAGTCCTCACCTTTGAGCCCCGCCCACCAGCCAATGAGGACTCGCGGAGGTGATGTCACTACATCCCGTTTCCCAGCCCTGCCGGGAGGATGGGACCAGCTGGGGAAAAGAGCCAATGTAAGTGACGGATGCCACAACCATGTTGGTAAAGAAGTGGAAGGCAAATGAGTCAGCAGCAAGTTTAAGCAATGAACAATTGCACCACGGGGTGTTTCTCAAATTCTTGTCTACTTTTAGAAAGTATGCAATGCCATTGGGTTGAGCGTCTTGGTTCTGAAATAGCTACAGAAAATGTTAAAAATGCTGTGGGTGAAGATGTGCCCACATTTACCTCTTCTGAAACAATAGTTAACAATTGCGCTGCGTGTCCCTCAGCAAATGTTTTAACGCTGGTTGTTCCTTAGTTTCCGTATCTGTCAATGAGGGGAATGTATGAAAATTGTCTCTGACGATTCCTTTCAGTCCGACAGTCCATGATTTGATATTATGTTCACATTCTTTTTTTCACACTTTTTTTTTTTTTTTTTTTTTTTTTTTTTTGCGGTACGCGGGCCTCTCACTGTTGTGGCGTCTCCCGTTGCGGAGCACAGGCTCCGGACGCGCAGGCTCAGCGGCCATGGCTCAC
Source organism: Delphinus delphis (assembly GCF_949987515.2). Lineage (NCBI taxonomy): Eukaryota > Metazoa > Chordata > Mammalia > Artiodactyla > Delphinidae > Delphinus > Delphinus delphis. The sequence continues at coordinate 83,709,031 of NC_082691.1, forward strand.
GGGCCCAGAGGCTCCGCGGCATGTGGGATCTTCCCGGACCGGGGCACAAACCCAGGTCCCCTGCATCGGCAGGCGGACTCTCAACCACTGCGCCACCAGGGAAGCCCCTATGCTCACATTCTTAATACTCAGGCTGGGTCTACACAATGCCAAGACCACTAGCCAATTCAGTTAGTGTGGACAAAACGTTCTTTCCAATCAATTCCTTGGCACCATGTAGATAAAACAACCAGTTAATTGACACAATTTTTCATTTTCACAATGGATTGGCCTGGCATCATCTTGACCAGCAGTTCCTTCATGGTGATGTCCTGACACACTGCATGTCTGTTATGAGGTGTGTCATAGAAAATTTGTTATTAATAATGAACTATTCAGATTTTCAAATGATTGATGCATTTTTTATCGATTAGAACAGATTCAACATATTCCTATGATGACGCCCCTGTCACTCACTTGCATTCTGATACACCTCCCTGTCTGGAAGAAGAAGGATTGGAGTTACAGCCGCCAGCCAGGGATTGCCTGTAGCCCTGAGCCAATGGGCAGTGTGTCACGGACATGTGAGTGTCATCCATCACCTGCAACATGGCATTTGACCTTGACTGATGGAGACCCTTGACACATGGTCAGACATCAAGTCACTGGAGACCCAGGCCCTGGGACCATCTGACCCAGATTGTGTACTGCTGCCAGCATCCTATGATCCAGCTGAAAGCCAATAAAGAAAGAAGTGTTGAAGAAAGTGCAAAATGAAGGGCCTGTTCATTATGCCAGTCTCTTAATCCAAAGAAGCATTATTTGATCTGTTCATAGCCGGGGAAGGGGAGGGGGCATACAGTAGGGTTTACTGAGCATTTAGGTGCCAAGTCCCGTTCCAGACACTCATGGCAGGTTTGAATGCGACTTGCCATACTTTCTGTTCTCTGCTGTCCAGTCAGACAGCACTTCCGCCCCCTTGTGGTTTGGAATCTTCATGTAATATTCTGGCCAGTGAGTTGTGCGTAGAAGCAATGTGTGTCAATTCAATGTCAGGGTATTTAATTGCTGGTTTTAGACCCTTCAGAGCTCCCACTCTCTCTACCATGGGGACTGGCAACAGTCCAGTGGCTGCCCCATCTTCAGCCTGAGTCCTGGGGGATGATGGGGCAGAGCTCCCAGCCAACTGTGATGCATGTGAATAAGGCATCACATGCGAGGATAAAGCAACACTTGGTTGTTAGAAGCCACTAAGATCTGGGGGTCTCTCATTACTGCAGCACAACCTAATTTTGTGCTGGTCGGTGCAATGTTTTATATAGCATAGTATCATGTGGGAAAATGTGAGCTTTAGAGTCAAAAAGACCTAGGCTGGAATCTTAACACTTACTGACCTTGAGCAAATTCATAACTTCTCTGGGTTTCTTCATCTATAAAATGGTAGTTATGATTCCTATCTCATGATCTTGTCGTTAGGTTTGGAAATCGTATTTGTCAAATACCTAGTAAAGGATTTGGCATGTAGTAGATGTTCGACTATAATTATTTTAATTTCATTTATTCCTCAAAATAGGTCTATGAGTAAGTAGGGTTAGGGAGTATAAGAGAAAGGACCAATTCATTATTGATGTTCCAAATGGCATCATATGTTATGGACAACACTGACCAGGGACCCCAAGGGTAAGTGGATGTGTGAAGTCATCTGTGCCTACCCTCCCCTGAGCTCAGAGAAGCTCTAGAAAGGAGAGGAGACCCCAAGGATACCATCTACAATTCCATCTATTGCCAGAGGAAAGGTGGATTCCACTTACAGAAGTCATTATGGATACAGTCAGCTTATAAAATAAGAATATGACGGTGGAGTGGGCTAGTATCCCTGTTAGCTTCACTGAAACTTACCTTACCAAGCAGAGTGCCAGCTGAGGTCTTTCCCAAAGGCCCAATGAGCTAAACTCCTCTCTTAAATCAGCTTATTAGTATCATGCCCACTTCAACTGGCTCGCCCAGGACCCAGGAACAGTCTGGAGATCAGACTACAGAGGAAGCGAGAGGAAGAGACCATGCGTGCGGAAGCGGGGGTTGCGGGGCCCTTTGCCTCCTCCCGCTGCCTGCGAACCTTCTTCCCTCCCCACCAAGCCTGGCCTGATAGAGCAGCAGGAGCACAGCCAGGGAAGGAGGTGGGGGAACCATCCCTTCCTCCCCACTTCAGTCACTCTGGAAGCCATCATGTTCCAGGGCTAGCACTTGCTGCAATTCCCACTTATATTTAATTTGGTGGTGTACATTATCTCCAAGCCTAGTTGTCTCCAAAGTCTGCTCCCAGATCTCTGTTTTCCTCTGAAATGCCACGTAGTGGCCATGAACTTAGAAGTACAGACATTCAGTGGTCTGCACCATAGAGCTCCTCAATTCTGCCTCTGGGATGGAAGCTCCCTAGACATATTCACACACACGGAGTGCAGACAGTCACTCAGGGCCCAAGGAGAGCTTGACCACCACTTTGTGACCCCCTGGTCATCAGCAGTAGGTCAGATAGGAAACACTGGTTGAGGGCCCCAAACACAGGCTTGGTTGAATGAAAAATAAAGAGATGTCCAGTTTCAGACAAAGCACCACATACTGGGACAGCTTTTTTTTTTCCCCCTAAATTTCTTTCTTTACTTTTGGCTGCGTTGGGTCTTCGTTGCTGCGCACTGGCTTTTCTCTAGTTGCGGCGAGCGGGGGCTACTCTTCGTTGCGGTGCGCGGGCTTCTCATTGCTGTGGATTCCCTTGCCCTGGAGCACGGGCTCTAGGCGTGCGGGCTTCGGTAGTTGTGGCACACGGGCTCAGTAGTTGTGGCTCACGGGCTCTAGAGCGCAGGCTCAGTAGTTGTGGCACACGGGCTTAGTTGCTGTGTGGCATGTGGAATCTTCCTGGACCAGGGCTTGAACCCGTGTTCCCCTGCATTGGCAGGTGGACTCTTAACCACTACGCCACCAGGGAAGCCCCTCGGGCAGCTTTTACACCTGCCATCAGTCTGACCCTGACTTGTTCTTGGTGAACTTTTGACTTTTCCCAGGCAGATCAAGGCCTCATGAGAATTCCCATGGCCAGAGGGGTGACTGATCTCCAGCAAATAGGTGATTCTTCTAAGTTAGGAAGGTTTAGAAGAAGCAGGTATTAGAGATACATGGATCTGTGCTCAGGGGTTTACAGCATGATGAGAATGGAAGATTGTGGGATTGGATCCTGGACGGGCCTGGCAACCTCATTTTAATCAAGATTTCAGGTCGTACCCCTGACTCAGATTAAAGTCTACAAAACAGCTTTTGTAACCAGGAGCAGAGCAAGCTGCAGTGTGCTGGAGCAGACTCACACTGGCTCATGAGAGCCAAGTGTAAAATATTCAGGAACTTTGTGAACTGCCTTTTAAACCACTGGTAGCTTGAAATCTATTACAGTGGAGTATTTACACCATGGAACTTGGCAAACTCTGCAAATCAGGGTGCTTTTTTAAGCGCTAGTTTACCAAGGTATGCATGGCTTCTTGCAAAGCCATTCCTTTCATTGGAAAAACTATTCCAGGGGTAGAACCAGAGAAACCAGTTTCATATATGGAAAGATCATAGCCCTCTGGATCCCTAGACAGCTATGAGGACTCAAAAAAAATGTAATATTGATAGAAACTTTGACCAGATAAGGGGCTGTGGCTTCAGTCCCTGTGCCAAGATGGTAAATGTAAAAGCTTTAGCTGAAGTGAAAATTACATGTAAATGTTGGGTTTTATAGAGCTGCAGGAGTCTGTAGTAATAGTCTGTTAAAAAAAAACAACCAGGGCTTCCCTGGTGGCGCAGTGGTTGAGAGTCTGCCTGCCGATGCAGGGGACACGGGTTCGTGCCCTGGTCTGGGAGGATCCCACATGCCGCGGAGCTGCTGGGCCCGTGAGCCATGGCCGCTGAGCCTGCGCGTCCGGAGACTGTGCTCCGCAACGGGAGAGGCCACAACAGTAAGAGACCCGCGTACTGCAAAAAAAAAAAAAAAAAAAAAAAAACCAACCAAACAAAAAAACCTTTATTGAATTCTCAGCAGGGCAGTGGTCTCTCAGGGATGTGGCTTCCAGAGAGCAGTCTCTGGCCCCCAAGTCTTGCAGAGAGGGGCTGACACCTGGGATTGAGCTGACTGTGCCCCACGCTGTAGGGGCTGCTGTAGGAGGAACACAGAGCTTTGAATAATCTATGCGGGAGCTTGAACTCTGTTCCCTCAAAATGCATATGTTAAAGCCCCAACCCCTAATGTGACTATATTTGGAGACAGGACTTTAAGGAGGTAATTAAAGTTAAATCAGGTCATAAGGGTGGGGCCCTAAGCCAACAGAACCGGTGTCCTTATATGAGGAAGAGACACCAGGATGTGTGCACAGAGAGAAAAGGCCATGTGAGGACACAGCCAGAAGGCGGCCATCTGCAATTCTTGCCAGACACCTATCTTGCCAGCACCTTGATCTTAGACTTCCAGCCTTCAGAATTGTGAGAATATAAATTTCTGTATTTTAGCCTCTCAGTCTGTGGCATTCTGTTTTGGCAGGTCTTGCCGACTAATACAATCTACAATGCAGATTGTTTTCTGTTTTTGTCTGTTTAGTGATTTTGCAGAATAAGACACCTTTCCACAATTCTTCAGACCCTCTTAGTCTTACCTGTGATTCTCAATGGTCCCAGTCACCCGGCTGGGAAGCCAAAGGGTGGAACTCTATAGACTGAGTCAGAACCATGGCAGGTGACTATATTAGGGAGACTGAGATTGAACATGGGGAGAGCTTGCCAGTCAGCCTCTAGTTGTGAGATCGTTGGCAAATCCTCATCTTTTCTGTGCTTCAGTGTTCTCATCTGTAAAATGGGAGCAAAAATACTATCCTCCCTCCATAAGGTTATGATGAGGATGAAATGAGATAACGTAATGATAAGCACGTAGCACCATGCTCAGCGAGGAATCCCTCCCAAAGCACAGGAGCCTGGGTGCAGCCTGGGTGAGACACAGGTCGGCTGGCCCTGGCACTGGTGGGTGGAGGAGCCCAAGGGGATGGGGGTAGGAGGTGCCTGAGAGAGGAGGGTCTTGGCACTGCAGGAGACCTGTACTGTCGAGGAGGAAGTCATCTTACTAGGACAGCTCCTCTTGACACCAAGACCCGTCCCCAGTCAAATTTTTCTGTTTCCTGATTGTTCCCAAAGAGGATGAGACCTTCCTCTGGAGAACCTTGTGCATCTTAATAAATAAGATAATGAAATCTGGCTCTCAGCACTCAATAAACGTTAACGATTTCTATCCACACACCACCCACAAGCAGTTTCCACTTCACCCCTCCTTGAAGCTGTGGCCTCAGGATTGAGGCATAACATGGACCCTTTTAATCAGACTGGCATTAGGTAACTTCATTAACCAACTTGGTTCAGCCTTTCTAAGGGGAAAAGCTCTGTCCATGTCAAAGGCTTCTCCAGGCCCTTCCCAAATACCCCTGCTTAAACAGGCTGAACTCCCCAAGAACGACCCCCGCCAGGACGCAGCAAAACCCGGCAGTTGTCCTTCCTGATGCTCTGGTCCTCCTCACCCTGCCTTCTGATGGGCAACTCGGCTCTGCGACTTTACCGAACTCCAACCCGCTCGCCTCTGCATGCTCGTGTCTTCCCCTATAAGCGAGAGCTCTTGTGACCTGGGAAAGAACCAAAACCGACACCAACCCTGACCCCGGACATTAGCCTTGAAGCAGGATCGGGAGCTACAGGGAACAGCTCCCCTTACAGGTGGTCTGAACCCAGGGGAGTTCGCCTCACTGAGTCAGACTCGATGGGCTGTGACACTTGGGCCATGGTGCTTTGTATCTGACTCCCACGGGGCTCTCCCTAAAGTGACTGCAAGTTCCTTCAACACTTTTCTATTTTTGCATCGGTCTGAGCACGAGGGATGCTCGGGTAGAAATTACTTTGTGTCTCTGAGTCACCTTCTGGTTAAAGGGGCTTTAAAAGTCATGTTCTGGGATGGCCTGCTTTCTACCTACAAGAGAGCAGGTTTGCAGAGTCAGGCAACATTAGGGGTCAGCTTACAATCTAACCTTATCAGGGACCTGGTTGCTAAGGGATCTTTCAATAGAGATTAGTGATAACAAACTCAGCAAAGAGCTGATTCTTTTTTCTTTTTCTTTATAGCACAATGGTAAATAACATGGGCTTTTTTTTTTTTTTTTTTTTTTTGGCTGCGTTGGGTCTTTGTTGCTGCACGCGGGCTTTCTCTAGTTGCAGCGAGCACGGGCTACTCTTCATTGTGGTGCGCGGCCTTCTCATTGTGGTGGTTTCTCTTGTTGCAGAGCACAGGCTCTAGGCACGTGGGCTTCAGTAGTTGTGGCGCACGGGCTCAGTAGTTGTGGCGCACGGGCTTAGTTGCTCCACGGCATGTGGGATCTTCCCGGACCAGGGCTCGAACCGGCGTCTCCTGAATTGGCAGGCGGATTCTTAACCACTGTGCCACTGATGGAGCTGATCAACCAGCTGATTCCTGAGAAAGGCATTCAGGTGAGGAAGATTCACATGCTGATTCAGAAAAAGGCAGTCACAAGCTTCCAATATTCTGGAGACATCACACCTTTGTATAATTTACTCTTTCTCTCAGCAAGGAAGCAGGGATGATGAAGCAAAGAAACCTAGAAGAAACTGAATCCTTCTTCTGAGAAGTTGTAAGAGGTCGGGAGGGGGGTCCTTAATTAAACATCAGAGATCAAGGCTGGAGAAAAACTGCAGACCAGGGCTCTTGAAAAATCTGACCAGATGTGGCAAACACCTAAGACGGTTAAAAGATTCAGAGTCAATGAATGTTACTCCATCCTAAGGAGGACCAAGATTAAATTAAATAAAGGATGGCAACACTAGTAATGAAGATACTGCTTTATGCCTAGGTGCTTGCATTTCTTTGGATCTAACTCCAACTACGGATCTTATTTTTAATTAATACTTTTTCTTCTTTGTTCTTGGTTATTTTCATAAAAAGCTCCGTTTCAGGTTGTTTAAAGAACACCAATGCCACTGGGAAAGCATGCTTCAGTTACAAATACCTTTGGGGAACTAAGCAATTCAAACCCAGCTAACTATCTCGTGGCAGTTTGCTCTAAGCATAGGCAAGGAACCTCAAAGGACATACATAATCTGTGGGGTACTAGTGATGTGAATCTATAAAGTTCTTATAATTGTCATACTGAAAAACCCCACCCTGGAAGGGGCAAGATTTGAAAGCCTGAAAATAATGATAGCCAATGTCTTAACGATGAATGAATAACAGTGAAGGGGAATCCCACACGGCATTTCCCTGGGGTGATGCTGGTGGGTGGAGGAGCCCAAGGCCTTGTTGCTTTAGGCAACAATGGTTCAGGCAGTATGGCCAGCGGGAGGCCCAGGGCTTCTGCCAGACCCTGCTTCTCGACTTCATCCCTTTGTTTAGGTGAAAGGGATGAAAAGAATGTTTCCTAAAAACCTCACAGACACAAAAAGCACGGCAAGTTCTGCAATAGTGAAGGCGGAGGTATCTGTAAAACATAAAGTCAGAACTCTTGGAGGTTCCAGGAGCCCAGGGGAGATCCCTGGGGTTCTGAGATATCCTGGGGCAACCCCTTTGGCTCAGACATGTAGAAAAGGAAACACTGGGATCCCAAGAAAGAGATGGCAAAGTTCCCTGTGGCAGAAACACTTACTCCTCGCCAAAATCCACGTGCTCACCCACAGTCCAAGCCCTCTGACCGGTTAGGGACCACGTGGCTGACAGCAGAAGTGACAGGTGTTGCTCCTGGGCTGAAATATGGAACCTGGCAGCAACACACCAACTCTCTCTCTGTCCTCAGGGGCCGCAGAGGCCGCACGTTGAGATGTCAGGGCAGGATGTGGAGTAGAACTCCTCCACCAACCTGAGTTGGTCATTTGGCAAGAGCACACAGTAAGCCTTGGAGGAGTAAACGCTGAGAATCAGAGTCGGTTGCTCCTCAGTTTAGCCTAGATGGATCCAACGTACACACTATGCATACCTCGTTCCAGTGTCAACCCAGCAATCAGACTAGCAGGCCATAGAATCTCTCCCAACAACTCAGGTGTGACCTTGAGGAAGTCACTTTTCTTCTCTGGGTATTGTTTTCCTCCGTGGCAACTTAGAGCTGGATAAGTTGACCTTTCTGTTCTGTTACTCTCTCGTTTTGCATTTTTGAAAATTTCAGTCTAATATCAACTCAAAAGTTACTAGTTACGGGTTTCCCTGGTGGCGCAGTGGTTGAGAGTCCGCCTGCCGATGCAGGGGACACGGGTTCGTGCCCCGGTCCAGGAAGATCCCACATGCCGCGGAGCGGCTGGGCCCGTGAGCCATGGCCGCTGAGCCTGCGCGCCCGGAGCCCGTGCTCTGCGGCGGGAGGGGCCGCGACGGTGAGAGGCCTGCGTACCGCAAAAAAAAAAAAAAAAAAAAAAAAAAGTTACTAGTTACCAGTATTAGTGTCTGTCTATCCCTGTCTATGTATCTACCTATCTGCCTCTCCATCTACCCGTTTATCTACCTGTCAATCCATCCTTCCTCCCACTTCACTCCTGTTTTGTTATAAAGGGAGCTGTGACAGTTGACATAGTGTTTGGGACTCCCCATTAACCTCTCTTCCCTGAATCCTGGAGAGACTCCCAAGTATCCCAGCTATCATTTGCTGTGATGGTTAATTTTATGTGTCAACTGGGCTGGGCCACAGTGCCCAGATAGTTTGTCAACTGTGAGGGTGTTATTTTGATGAAACTAACTTTTTTTTTTTTTTTGCTGTGTCACACAGCTTGCAGGATCCTAGTTTCCCGACCAGGGATTGAACCCAGGCCACGGCAGTGAAAGCGCTGAGTCCTAACCTGGACTGTCAGGGAATTCCTGAGACTAACATTTAAATCAGTGGACTTTAAGTAAAGCAGATTGCTCTCCATAATGTGGGTGGGCCTCGTCTAATCAGTTGAAGGCCTGAATAGCACAAAAAGATCAAACTCCCCTCCCCGTCCCAGGGCCTCCCCAAGCAAGAGAGATTTTTCCAGCAGGCAGCCTTTGCACTTAAACTGGAACATCTGCCCTTCTGAGTCTCCAGACGGCCAGCCCACCCCACAGAGTTGGGGTTGTTTGGCCTCCATAACTACCTGAGCCAATTCCTTATTATATGTATATCCCATTAGTTCTTTTTCTCTGGAGAAGCCAGACTTAGACTCTTGCCCAGGGAAAAGTAGAGTGGATCCCTGGGCCTGAGTGTGGAGAGGGGATGGGAGCCAAGCCAGGAGCAAATGGAAGGGACCAGGAACCCAGATCCCTGTGCTGCCCACTCCATCCACTTCCACAACATTATCCCCGCCTCCCTCGCACACACACCTTCTAGCAACCAGAGAGTTAGGGGCTTAGGGCTTTAGGGCAAAGCTCCCCCAAGCCTGCTTGCCCAAGGTCACAGCCACCTTCGCTCTGTAGGCACTGCTCCCAAGGTGGCAACTGCTCCTGGGCTGGAAAGCAGGGATTTATGCAGTCAGGAGAAACCTGAGCGAGCTGTTAACCAGTCCAACCTCAGGATCTTCCACAGTTGAATGGGAATAACAACATCTGGCTCTCCCTGCCCTCTGGCCTGTGGGAGGATGAGCGCAGAACAGTATATGAAGAGTGCCTGGTGAGTGCTATGCAAATATGAGGTGCTGTCACCCAAGATTCATTCGTTTCACCGGCTCACTTTCCTCTAAGAACTGTGCTGGATGGTGGGAAGCCAGGGATGAAAGACACATTCTGTCCTCAAGGAGCTCCCCATCTAGTGGGTGAGACAAAGAAATGAGGGATTCCAGCAGTGAGTGGAGAGTGCTCTAATACAGGCACGTCCAGGGTGAGACGAGAGCACAGGAGAGGTACTCCCTCTTCATCCCAGAGGGGCGGGTAAGGCCTCCTGCAGGAGGGGACATCACTGAACGATGAGCAGGATTTATCTAGATGAAGAAAGAAGGGGAGGGTGTCCCAGGCAGACGGACCTGCAAGTGCAAAAGCTTGGGGGCATGAGAGAGTTTACATGTTTGGAGCCAGGGCTCGCAGCCACCAGCAGCCAAGTGTTGGACCAGGAGAGTGAAGAATAGTGGACCAGGTACAGCCCAGAGCATGTGGGGAGGCAGGTGGAGGCTGCTCCCCAGTTCCACGAGGACTGGGCCCTGTCAACACATCATCCCAGCCTCAGTGACCCTCCCTCTCTGCTGACACTGCCTAGGACCAAGAAACTGCCAGACTTACCCCAGCCACGGCTCGAAAAGTGGGATCCCTGGAAATCTCTCCCCTCTGCACTACGAACAAGAACGTGTCCACACATGCGACAGACACAGATACGCAGCAAAACTTGCTCAGAGACACACAGGGGTGCAGAAATTTAGGATCCTGCTCCGAATTTTCTAACGTAAACATAAAAGGCCACACGCTGACAAACACACCCTAAAGGTCCTGCTCAGAATTTGCCAACACAGGACAAGCACTGTCCTACCACATGCACCTCAGAACCATCCCCCCCATCTGTACCCCCAACCTGCCCAGAGCCACCCAGTGCCCCCTCAGCTGGTCAGCTCTCCCTGCATCCACCCCCTCAGCCCCACAGCCCCCTTCCTGGGATGGTTCTGCCGGATTGTTTGCAACACGAACACTCAGAGCTTGGGAAGACGCAGCAGCTACTGTGCTGTGCTTTGCAACTCGCCCCTCACTCCTCAATTCTTTTTTTTCTGGAGAGCACTTAGCAGGAAAGGCTAATTTATGAAATCCCTAAAGATCTGAACTTTCCACAGAATTGGCTGCAGCTTCTAGTGGGTTAGAGTCTAATTGGAGCGGAGCAGAAGCTAGGAGCTGTGCTGGGAGGAGGGAGCGATAGAGCCACCACCACCCAGGATCCATGCCTGGCCGGGGTCCCCAACCTGCCTTCCTGCTGGGCAGGGAGCTGAGAGAAAGCAGAAGGTCCGGAGCGGGGAGCAGACACACAGGATGGGTCCAGGAAGGCGGAGGGGTCAGGGGATCCGGGGTGTGGGTGACACCTATTACAACTAGCATCTTAGCCAAATCTGAAACTCCCAAGAGCTGGAGGCAATGTTCACCCTTGCTCCCCACCCAGCTCGCAAGACCAAATCCATCTACGTCTACACTACCCCTCAGATTGCCTCAGGTTGTGAGCCGATGCTGCCCGGAGGTCAAATGCTCACAACCCTCTGCAGCAGGAACTCCATGAAGGCCAAAGCAGAGGTCTGGAAGGGTAGAGAAAAATTCAAAATAAGAAGCTTACCTCTCCCTGTTGAAAATAACAGAAGAGACTTGCCCACCCCACCTCACTCCCTTTCCTTGGAGCATTTACCTTAGAAAACCTGTAACTGGAAGTGCTTTCTTGGCCTCTTTGAAATGTATGTAAATCTTTTCAAAAGTCAAGTAAGCCTCTTGCCAGCTTTATGACCCACGCATGTCTTTCTCAAGGACCCGGGAACCATTTCTTTGAACTGCAATCATCCAGGAAGACAGCGCCTCGCCTCCTAGTTTCTGTGGGAGGGTAGGACTCTAACTTCGGCTTCCAGTAGCAAAACTAGCTCTTGTCATAAAGATATGAGTTTATTTTGCTTTTGGATAAAGGCAGTAAGCCAACACAGACGGCCACACCAGTAATCAGGTGAATCTAGGGTGCACTACGCATGACCAATGGTGCTATCAAGTTCTCTTGCCTGATGGCTGGTAGCTGCCTGTCTAGAGAAAAGGTGATTTCTTTCTGTCTTTGCGCTCTCTGAGCAGGTGGCCTCACATTCTGGTTTAATGTTAATTCAATAATAAAACTGTTTTCTTTGTCTGCTACCTCCACGGAGAGGTTTGCTGGGCTGGGAGGAGAGTTTGCTTTAAATTCCATTTCCTCAGTAATTCCCACACTCTCGTAAAGGGAGTTTATATCAGTGTTCTGCCCAGGCCCTTCAGAAGGAGGGAGGGCCCAGAGTGGAGCGGGGAGAAGCACGTGGGCCCTGAAGGTCATATCCAGCACGGATGACGGAGCCTGGGCGTCACCTAGAAGAGGGGGGCTCAACCCCACCCTGGACTGGCCCCTGTTTCCCAGCCCCCAGCCTACCCTCCTCACAAAGCTCCTGGCCCTGGCTTCACCTTGTTCTTTCATGCACTGATTGTCAAACTTCTTCTGTTTTCCCCTTCAGCATAGTAATCCTATTCAGCAGTTCTTTTCCACTTTGCATGCAAAGTCAGCATATAATAGATGCCCAGATTCCATTTCTGTCTTTCTGCCGAGTCCCCTTTGTTCCCAAAGTCAACCTCATTCATCTGGATCCCATTCATGAAAATTTATTTTTTAATCACTCTTCTAGACAAAGACTAAATTACACTTGGCTTTTTCTGTGAAGAAAGATTATGTCAAGTAAATTTGTCAAAGAATTTGCTGGGCAGCATTTAATTGATTTGAGAGTAAGAATTCTTTTTGAGCATTTAACGACGTCTTTGCATACTGGATTGTTGGATGTTGATTCTTTTTTCTCCTTCTTCCTCCCTCCCCACAGCTAGCTGGGAAGCCAGCAAAGGACAGGCCCCCTTGTCACCTTATCTCTGCCCTGGTCAGGTTGGGGCTGGTCAGCTGCCTCTCCAGGCCATTTGGTTCAAGCCTTTGGAGTCGAATTCTCAACACGGGTTGCACTTTTACCACCTGGGGAGCTTTAAAATTATATGTGCCGGTGCGTGTTTCCCACCCCAGCATCTCTGCCTTAATTGATCTATAGTGGTGCCAGGGCGGCATCCGTCATAAAGGTTCCCAAGTGATTCTAAGGTGAATGGAGTGGGAGCTCTGTCACTTGGGTCAGGTCCCTCCCTGTGAGTTAAGAAGCCACCGGGTGACAGCTGAGAGGCAGCTCAGCACAGGTCCCACCTTCCCTACCCTGGCTGCTCATCTAAGTACCTGAGGAGCTTTTAAAACATACAGATGCCTGGCACCAAGCCTAGTGATTCTGATTTTATTCGGCTGGGGTGGGGACTTGGGCACCAAGAGCCCCTGGTGTACACCGGGGGTGAGAACCACCCAGATGGGGGAGGGAGCCCTGACTCCTGAGGCAGACTGACCAGAACTAGAATTGCGGCTCTGCTGGGCGACTTTGCGCAAGTTAATTAACTTCTCTGAGCCTCAACCTTCTCATTCCCAACACTGGAGTGGTTCCCCACGTTGAAGGGTTGACTGCAGCCGACACACGTAGGGGCTTCCTCCACCCTCCCGATACAGCAGGGGTTAAATGTCTCCATAACCTTCCCTTGGGCAAATTTACTATCAGTAATTAACCGTGCTACCAATACAAATTCAATTTTTATCAATGAAAGGGTGCTGCTTTGAGGATGAGAAAAAGAGAATGCCAGGGTCTGTCTGTCCTCCCAGTCTTTGGTAAGTGTCACGACAGCGGCTCCTCATCTCATAAAGCCCCATTCAGGAAGCTGGCACTTTTAAATCAAATTTTAGTTCATTAAACCCTGCCTGGAACTCCCTAGGGGAACCCTCTGCATATATTTAAAGTCTTGCATGCTAGATCTTATTGTAAAGGAATGAATGCTTTTCTGTTAGAAATAATCACATTTGTATCACAATATAAACATGAAGTGATTTGGCTGAGAAAGTGAGCATCAACCTTGAAATCAGATCAGACAGGTTCTAGAATGTTCGTGTACCTTGGGCCAATGCCTTTCACCTCTCGTGGCCTCCATTGGCTCAAATAAATTTTAGACTGAGATTCTAAAAACTGGGGTTGAAAATAGTGCTGCTACTACAAAGGGTCTGTGGTCCTGCAGCTCGTCCCTGATGATAATATCTGTAGACAGAAGACTGGTCTCACAGCGCTGTAGGGAGTGACTGCGACACTTTAAAAGCACCTCCTTCCCCAAAGCGCACCCTTCCATCCAACTTTCTGAACCTGCTCTTGGTACCACAGTCTGCCAGATGTAGAGTAGGATGAAGATAAAATAGCTGTGGATTCCGCCTGCCAGCCCTCAAATAGATTGTGGTTTGGAGGTTCAGATAAATCATGCATGTAACTGACTAATGCACAGTAGAAAAGATGTCCAGCTGGGGGTCAGGGCAGGCTTGCTAGAGAAGGTAGTATTTTATCTGTGTCTTGGGGGGAGAGGAGTTTAGATAATGGAACGGGAAATGCCTTCTTCCCCATGGTAAGGATGCTAAGGAGACCAGGAGGTGAATGGGGAGTGGTGTGAGTGGAGGGGGCATAAAGAGAATCCAGGGGAAATGGAGGGGAAAGGCAGGCCGGCAGCTCCTGGGGGTCTTGGATTACTTTAGAGTAAATCGCCGGTTAGAGGTGAAATCGCCAGTTGAAAGGAGTGCGTATTTTAAGACCTTTGGTATACATTGCTCAAGTGGCCTCCAGAAAGGATGCTCCAATGTCCACTTCAAAGGCAGTGAGATGCCAGGAACGTTGATCTAAACGTGTGGGATGAGGAGGTGAAAGGTCTGTGAGTTGGGTTGCAGTCTATCCTGTCAGTTTAATAAATATTTATGGGTCACTGGGCCGGCAAGACAAATGAAAATATCCCATTGCAAAATGGTATTACTGTATGATTCTATTTATGATAGAAAAAAGTATATATGTACATATCTACAGAGACACAAAGAAGAAAGAATTATGCATAAAAAATATAAAACATTAGTGATCTCAGGATAGTGAATTAGAAGAAATTTAAAGCATCTTCTCTGGATGTTGTCTGCAAGAATGTTCATTACTTACGTAATCAGAATAACCCTGTTTCTTAAAGTGACATCTTCCCAGGCACAGAGCGATGTCTCCCATCTGAGATATGCTCAGGCAGGAGCTGGGTACTGGGTGCTGGGTGCTGGGCAGCCACACTCTTTGGGAGCAGGCCTGGCCCAGGAGGGTCCTCCAGAGCTCCTGGTGCCCCAGGGCTCAGCCATGCAGGGTGCCATGCAGCAACCCCTCTTATGCAACGTGCTGCAGGAAAAATGCGCCTGGCAGCCTGGCCTCAGCCCTGAGCAAACAGATCTCCCCACTCCTTGGCCTCATTACAGGCCATGATGAGACAAGCTAGGACTCAGTCCCAATGATTGCATAAAAGAAGGATGGATGGATTTCTGGTCATTGCGTTCGACTCCACTGAGCAGACATATTTGAACTTCCCCTCCCCAACTGCTCAGCCCATACAAGCCAGGCGCCTTCGTCAGGGAGCCTTCCAGGCTAACCCCACCATGCAGTGTACTCTGAATGCCCCTGCTCTAATTAATAATTAACATTTGTAGAGTGGCTACCAAGTGCTTTACTTATAACAACGCGAATTACCCTGACAACAACCCTATGAGGTGGTACTGCAATGCTCTCACTATGAACAAGGAAATAGAGGCAGAGAGAGAAAGTAACTTACCTAAAGTCATAGGCTTATAAATCACAAGGATTCAAACTCAGACGGTGTGGCCCCAAAGCCAGCCCTCAGACACCATCCATACAGGCTCCCTGGCACACCACTGATGTCACAGTCATGTTTCCAGGGTGATTTTGAGTTCTTCCCAGATTTGTCCTGGAAGACTGAATTCCCCAAGGGTCACTGAGAAGGTGCTGTGTACCCAGCACAGTTAAGATTCTAACTGCAGGAGAAGTGAGGGTAGCCTATAGAGCTAGCTTCCAGCTGCTAGAGGCGTGTCTACAGGTGAGTATGCAATTAGTGCCGTAAAACATCTTTAGGGACAAAATTGGGCTGGTGACTTGGGAAGCCTCAGGATGCGTTAGATCTTAGCCTTCTGTGGGATAGAAGGCTTCTTGCTACTTCTCCACAGCATCTTCCCAAATGCCTGTTCAGCCCCGGGTACCTGGGTAGGGTCCAGCTCTACACAGGATCATGGCCCGAGTCCTTCCACTCCAGTGGGGAAGAGAGATTAGAGTAGAGAAAGAGCACGCAGCCCAGAGGCTGAGCCTATTGCAGTCAGTCTCTTGGCTGTCATCTCCTTCTTCAGAGTTTCCAGGCTGGATTCCAACCCGGGAACTAAGGTACCGATACCAAGACTGGGCAAACCAGCACAAATATATTAACAAGTTATCTCCACATGGTGCAATTAGGGATGACTTTTTTCACGGCTTTGCTTCTTTGCATTTTCTAATCTTCTACAATGAACACGATAGTTTGGTCAATTAAATCATTAAAGGGAAGGGAAGTCACTGTTCTCGCTCTGTTCCTCGCAGGGCTCTTTCCCCAGCCGTCTGTAGACAGCTAAGCTCAAAGTGCCCTCTATTCCATGTAACTTCCTCAGAGCCCCTTCTGTCCTTCACACCAGCCAATTCCCATCGCCACCCTCTTCTTTCACACCCTCCACTGCACACTCATCTACACAAAACCTTGCAGATTGCACAGTTTCCCAGGCCTGAGGCTGCTGGCCCCCCAAACCCTGATTTGATGAGACGTCATCTTTCCTGTCTTTGAAGATGATGCCTGGAACCACATCTCCACCTGGACTTCAGCCCCAATTAACTACTGGACATCTGCAACCAGATGTTCTAAACAACCATGCTCACAGCACACATCTTAGTCCCACCCTTCTTGTTCCTCAGCTTCATTGTCTCTGCCGGGGGCACCATTGCTAAGCTCGAGGTGGGAAAGTCTATGGAACTATGACTGCTTAGTTTCCTCCCAGAAGAAAATTCAGTTAACAGGGCTGATGTTCTTTTATTCAATATGTCTCTTGGGTCTTTCCTTTTTCTGTTTCCTCACTCATGCTCCTGGAACCATGGCTGAGGTCCAGGGCTAAATCTGACTCATTTTTTCATCTCTAGGATCTAGCATACGGCTCAGCACACAGTATGCTCTCAGTGTATGCTTCCCTGGTTGGACGAATGAACAATGGGTGCAGAAATAACCTTTCATAATTTGTCTCTTTGATTTTAGTTTTTTTCCCTGCAATTCTTCTTATATTTCTCTGCCAGTTGAATCACATGGTGACTTGACCATGTGAACCCCCTCTCATGCTTTTAATGGCTCCCACTCTCTGTCAAGGTCCTTCAACATCCAGCCCCTCTTTCCCTTTCCTTATAAAGAATTTGTTCTCTCGCTCCCTGAGGCTCTCCTCTGGCTGGGATCCCATGGAAGCCAGTGGACCTCATGGCGGGCTGTCCATCCATCTGCGGCACTGCTGGGCAGCCTGGCTCCCTGGCCCTCCTCTGCTCTGTTAAGCTTCAGTCTTCAGCTCAGTTGTTGGAGGTGTGTGATCGTGAAGTCACTGTTCTATGTAGTCAGAGTTTATTCCAGGGATGTTTATTGAGGGCCAACTATGTGCCGGACACTGCTAAACGCGTTTGCTCAAAGCTTCATTAAACAGCCTCTAGAACCCTTACTACGTATCAGGCCCTGGGCTAGGACTGGGCAGACCCAGTCTTGACTCTCATGGAACTTACATTCTCATGATGGAGACAAAAGTATTAACAAATTAGAAATTAACTGATTGATTGTTTGGTGCTACGAAGAAAGAAACATGGTGTTCTGACAGATGATAACAGGGAGGACATCCGTCATTAGCAGAAAGAACTCAAGCCATTCATGCATCTGATAGGCATGTATGGAGCCCTTACTATGCATCAGGAGCTCTTCCAAGGACTGGCAACAGTGAGGTGAATAAGATACGGTCTTTGCCCTCAGGGAGCTCACCCCTGAGAAGTCACATACATATAGAAGAACCAATCCAGTCTACCACCCCCCCACCAGACACACACAAATATTTAATTTAGGGGAAAAAATAGACCCATTATTTGACTGAATTATCCTGTTGCTTTTTTCATCCAGTCTGTAAGCTTGTATAGACCTTCCTCACTGCAGGTTGAAAGGCATATTTCACACAGGAGAAGGTGCTTGGGATTGCCTAAAATTAGAACAGAGATCTAACCTTTGTCTGCCTTTCTTCTCCTTCAACAGGGCACCACCAGTGGCTCTGCAAAGCACAGAGCTCTGTGAGGCCACCCTCAGACCCCCGGCACACTATGTGAGCCTGCAGCTCGTGGCTGACCTCAGTGCAAAACCACAAGGGCCACGGCGACTGAGAACTGTGACCTCTAATGATGCCACTTGCTGGACCTATTCCTTGACCACTCTGCATCTCAGGCTCTCATTCGGAACAGGGTAATAAGACCCGCTCTATTTCTTCCTGTGGGTTACTGTCAGTCAAAAGATATCATGGAAGTGCTTTGAAAAAGAAAAAGCAATACTCAAATCCAAAGGGTTAGAATTACCTCTTTTTTTAATTGTTAAGGTTGTCAAGGTTCAAACAAAAAGGATTTTGCTTTGCTTTGTTTTTGGCCGTGCAACGCAGTTTGTGGGATCTTAGTTCCCTGACCATGGATTGAACCCACGGCCTCGGCAGTGAAAGCACGGAGTCCTAACCACTGGACCAACAGGGAATTCCCACAGAAAGTATTTTTAAGTTTTACTATTTAAGAATAAAGTCAAGTGCATCGGAAGTTTGATAATACACCATAGTTGAGTGTAGCAAGCACTGTTCACTGCGTACCCAAGATCCATTTCTCCTCTCCTTCTTCCAAGCTCACAGAACGCCAATTCTTTCAGGAAAGGACAGAGCTTCCCTTCATCTACCTTGATCTACCACAGCCCCAGAGGGGAGTCTTATGATCAGTCTAAATCAGTCATGGCAACCACATTCCATTCGGCCAGTGATTGGTCTAAGGATGAACCTACATCCCATTTCTGGTCAATGAGAAACGAGGGAAAATGTGACTTCTCTTCCCCAACTTGAACCAGAATTTCAAGAGGAGAAAACATTTTGCTTCTGCCCTGCCCTTCCTACTGGGCACTCATGTGACGACATGATGCCTGAAGGAGTAGCATCCATCTTGCAACCGTGAAGTAATAAGCACAAGGACACAATGAAGAATAGAAGGTCAGAAGGAGCAGAACTCTTTTTTTCTTTCTTAACATCTTTATTGGAGTGTAATTGCTTTACAGTCGTGTGTTAGCTTCTGCTTTATAACAAAGTGAATCAGTTATACATGTACATATATCCCCATATCTCCTCCCTCTTGTGTCTCCCTCCCTCCCACCCCTCTAGGTGGTCACAAAGCACGGAGCTGATCTCCCTGTGCTATGTGGCTGCTTCCCACTAGCTATCTATTTTACATTTGGTAGTGTATATATGTCCATGCCACTCTCTCACTTTGTCCCAGCTTACCCTTCCCCCTCCCCGTGTCCTCAAGTCCATTCTCTAGTAGGTCTGCGTCTTTATTCCTGTCCTGCCCCTAGGTTCTTCATGACCTTTTTTTTTTTTTTTTTTAGATTCCATATATATGTGTTAGCATACGGTATTGGTTTTTCTTTTTCAGACTTACTTCACTCTGTATGACAGACTTTAGTCCCATCCACCTCACTATAAATAACTCAATTTCGTTTCTGTTTATGGCTGAGTAATACTCCATTGTATATATGTGTCACATCTTCTTTATCCATTCATCTGTTGATGGACACTTAGGTTGCTTCCATGTCCTGGCTATTGTAAATAGAGCTGCAATGAACATTGTGGTACATGAGTCTCTTTGAATTATGGTTTTCTCAGGATATATGCTCAGTAGTGGGATTGCTGGGTCAGATGGTAGTTCTATTTTTAGTTTTTTAAGGAACCTCCATACTGTTCTGCATAGTGGCTGTATCAATTTACATTCCCACCAACAGTGTATGAGGGTTCCCTTTTCTTCACACCCTCTCCAGCATTTATTGTTTGAGAATTTTTTGATGATGGCCATTCTGACCTGTGTGAGAAGATATCTCATTGTAGTTTTGATTTGCATTTCTCTAATGATTAATGATGTTGAGCATCCTTTCATGTGTTCGTTGGCAGTCTGTATATCTTCTTGGGAGAAATGTCTATTTAGGTCTTCTGCCCATTTTTGGATTGGGTTGTTTGTTTTTTTGACGTTGAGCTGCATGAGCTGCTTATAAATTTTGGAGATTAATCCTTTGTCGGTTGCTTCATTTGCAAATATTTTCTCCCATTCTGAGGGTTGTCTTTCCATCTTGTTTATGGTTTCCTTTGCTGTGCAAAAGCTTTGAAGTTTCATTAGGTCCTATTTGTTTATTTTTGTTTTTATTTCCATTTCTCTAGGAGCTGGGTCAAAAAGGATCTTGCTGTGATTTATGTCATAGAGTGTTCTGCCTATGTTTTCCTCTAAGAGTCTGACAGTGTCTGGCCTTACATTTAGGTCTTTAATCCATTTTGAGTTTATTTTTGTGTATGGTGTTAGGGAGTGTTCTAATTTCATTCTTTTACATGTAGCTGTCCAGTTTTCCCAGCACCACTTATTGAAGAGGCTGTCCTTTCTCCACTGTACATTCCTGTCTCCTTTATCAGAGATAAGGTGACCATATGTGCGTGGGTTTATCTCTGGGCTTTCTGTCCAGGAGCAGGCTTCTTGATGATGTCACCGAGCTATGGCACCTGCCTTCCTCCAGGCTTCTGGTTAAAGGAGACAATGAAATGACGTTAATGCCTAAGTCACTGTTACTTGCAGCCAATTGCATATGTAAATCAGTGCAATCTCTAAGGAATGTAACTTGACAATATATTTCTGTTTTGAACGTACATGCCCTTTGATTCAACAATTCTGTTTATCAAGAAATTCTCCCACTGATACACGCACATTGTACTCAAATAAGTACATTTGAGTGAATTAATTACATTATGTATGTAACAATACAGTTAAATTGATTACAGTACACCTGTAAAATGAAACATATGCTGACTTTTAAAGGATTTGGAACACCTGTGTGTTGGTAAGAAATCGTGTTTTAGATATATTAAGTGAAGGAAGTGAGATTAATAATGGTTGAAGTTGGTTGATGGTACACGGAGATTTGGAATGCCATTTTTCCTTGCAAATGTATTGTGGAGATTTGAAATTTTCCAAAATAAAAAAATGTAAAGGCAAAGGGCAAGAACATTAGTGTGACTAATATGACATTATTTGCATGTTTTTTTTTTAAGGTAATAGATGTACGAAGGACAGAAAAAGAATATCCAGGGAAGGACACGCCATAAACTGGGAATGACAGTTACTTCTAGGGAGAAAAGGAAGACTTGGGGGAGACTGAGTTTTCATGTCTCTTTGTCCCTTTTGAATTTTATTTAAAAAATAATATTTTATTTTACAGTATTTTATTTTAAAATAAAATAATTATTAATCAACCAAATGCAAAATATAAGTAGGGGATAGATAGCTAGGCAGACAAGCAGTCCATAGCCTCTCACTGTGGTCTCAAGTGCTGCCTGATGTTCAAGCAATAACTCTGGTCCCAATCTGAACTGTGACCCTAAGAAAAGGTGATGCTGGGACAACTAACCTGAGGCTGCTAAGGCCCTGCCTATAAGCTACGTCTCTACTTAGAACCAAGTTACAAAGATGTTGGGGACAAGAAAAACTTGATTGTAGTGGGTGCTACAGTCTATATATGAAAAACAATAGAAAACACCATTTCCGTGGGATGTGAAAGATTTTCTTCAAAATGTAATTCCATTGTAGACACTTTTTTAAAAGCAGAAAAGCACAAAGAAGAGGTTATAAATTCCTGATCCCGTTCCCAGTAGTGACAACATATATTTTGGTGTGCAAGTGCGTGTGTTGGCATGTGTGTGATCAGAAAACACATACCATTGTATAATCTGATTCTTTCCATCTCACAAAATATAATTATTTTTTCCTACATCATTAAATATTAGTTTTACAACAGAATTTTTAATGTGTGCATATTACTCTCATGTGGCTTTTCAATAATCTTACCAATTTCCTATGTTGGACATTTAGTTGGTTTCCCACATTTTGGTAGCAGTATAATTAGAATTCATGGTCAATGCTAACAATCTGTGACTTCCACAGATATATAGCTCAATTTCCTTCCTCCCTCCCTCCCTCCCTCCCTCCCTCCCTCCCTTCCTTCCTTCCTTCCTTCCAAAAATATTAAGAGCAAAACAACCAGGCTCAAACAAAGCAATCGTAAAAGACATTTTTTAGGTATTGGGGGAAATTGAAACGCAGACTAGCTCATGATGTGAAAGAATTACTCTTGTGTGATAATGATCTTGTGATTAAAAGTAGAAATGCTTCCTTATTTTTCAGAGATATATACTGAAGTATTTAAGGGTGAAACGTCATGATGATTGTAATTTGCTTTAAAATATTTTAGCCAAAAAGATTAATGAAGCAAATATCGAAAAATAATATTTGTTAGACCTAAGTTTGCGATTTTCATTTAAAAATATATCTTAGAAATTAAATACTTTGTGCAATGCACTAGGCTATCAACCGGGGGTATAGCGGTGAACAAAGGAGACCCTTGCAGTCCCTGCGGAGCACAGGAGACTTCGGGGAGCATGCTCCCGTTAGGAAGTCTCCAATGCAGCATGAGTGCTGCCTCCAGACCGTGTGAGCCTGGCTTTCCTTATTCCCTCCACACCATCATCACTGCAGGTTTTCCCAGGCCTGGCGCACGGCGGGCCGCTCTCGCTAACCCGAGGCTTCCCAGGCGCCCAGGGCCCTCGGGTGCCGCCGCCCAGCGGAGCTGGCTGCTGGGCCGCGCCGTCCGCGCACCACCGACCAGCAAGGGCGCCGTCCGAGCCCACAGCCGGCTCAGAAGAACCCCTCACCGCCGCCCTGTCCCTGGTGCCCGCGCCCCTAGGCCCGCAAGGCCGACGCTGGCGCCACCTCGAGGATTTCTCCTGCCAGCCGCCCCCAACTTTTCAGGCGGTACCCGAGGGTGCACGCGGGGCTCCTGGCGCAGCGGAGTCCCTCCCTCGAGACCCTGCGCCCGACAGGGCGGGAGCTGGCGCTCGGGGTGCGGCGGAGCCTGCCGGGCAGTTGCGCAAGTTGCGCTCGGGCGTCTATAAGAGGGGCGGGCAGGCATGGAGCCTCAGAGGAATCGAGGAATCGCGGCGCCAGCAGCTGCGAGGTAAGAGCCGGCGCTCTCCTTTCTCTTTCTCCGCTGGTCTTTCTTGACAGGTCACCCCATCCTGGGGAAACTGAGGCGGGCGAAGGGCAGAGCGGACGGCTTGGTTCTGGATTGTGGTAACTTTGCACAAGAGTTCTGACCGGAGGGGAGGCGGCTGGGAGCCGGGAGCGTTGGATTTGGGGCTGGGCTGCACCTATGCCCTCGGGGCGGGAATCTGAGCTCACGGAGCCAGCCAGGGCCCCAGGAGACTGCCAGAGCCGCCAGCCCTGTCACTGAGATGCTTTGCAAATGGCCTTGAGCACACCCGCAAAGGTCAGGGTACCCCGCCGCCATGTGCAGGGGACGTGCGTTGAGTTTCTGAGGAGTGCGAGTTAGGAGGGTTTTGAGTTTCCGAGGAGAAGCCTTGCTCTGCAGGTGAGATTTCAGGCATCATTTTCCAGCCGGGTTTCTGACTTTTGAATGCGAGGGGCTGTATGAAGCCCAGGACCTAGGAAGGGACGAGGTAGTAGAGATGGGCAGAAAAACTGTCAGGAAGAACTCAAATCTCCCAAAGAAATTATGCTGGATCTCACCATATCTGGCCTCAAAGCTGTGCGAATTGCCTTCTACATTATGGATAAAATAGGGTTTCTCTGGGGCAACAGAACAGCAGGTCGTGGGAAAGGCCTGTTACACTTTTCTCACGGTTACCATCTCTCTAGCCAAAACTGATAAAGACACACTATTGGCAGGTGAGACCTACCAGCCTCGCTTATAGCCCGCCTTCCCTCCCGGCTGCTTCAGATTTCATTGTGGATGGGTTTGCCTGTACACTCCAGTTTCTCTAGCTTAAAGGTGTGGCACTTGGGAAAAGTGAATTCTTAAACACAGTTCAATCGAGTGACATGGTGGCCTGGTTGTCATTTGAGGGTTTTTTGGTTCGTTTGTTTGTGTTTTCTGGGGGCTGCATTGTGCAGCGTGTGGGATCTTAGTTCCCCAATCAGGGATGGAACCCGAGCCCCCTGCAGTGGAAGCATGGAGTCTTAACCACTGGACCGCCAGGGAAGTCCCCTGGTGGTCATTTGAGACTAGCAGCTTTGGAGGAGATGAGAAGGTAGTCTGCAGGGGAGGCGGGGCAGAGGGCAGGGACTTGAAGACACCACCCCAGGAGCACGAGCTGGATGACTCCCCGCACTGACCTCTGTCCGCTCTCTGGTGTTTGCTCTGTAGAGCTCTGAGGCGGGCAGTGGTCAGCTGACACTGGTGGGACAGAGGGTATCCAGTCTCTTTCCCACCAGGACGGTGAACAGAATCATAGTCACTCCCACACTAACGCCCTCCTGAGCGGGAAGGCCTTGCTGATCCGTTCTCTCGTGTAGGCAGGGGGAAAAGGCAAGAGAAAAACAGTGGGTGTGATTCGGTTCTTTCCTTTTCAAGCAGTTGAGGACATTGGGCTGAGGGGAACGTTTCCATGTTGGCCAAAGGAGTGTCCTTGTCTTATTTTGCACATCTTATGCCCAAAATAACTCTTCTTGGTATTTGGGGGAAATATTTTCCTCCCCCCTCCATTCCAGGAAATGGCTCCAATCGCCAAGGACAGAGCCAGGGAGATTGCAGTGAATTCCGCCTGTCAGCCCCAGGCGGATGCCTCTTGTGTCTGAGTGGCTCATGCAGGGTACGGAGGTGGCCGCTTGGGAGAGCTCTCTTCACAGAACCTGGGTCATTGTCCCCGCTCTAGCCTCGATGCCACCTAGGGGAACGTGGGGGTCAGTGGGGGGCAGAGAGAGAGAAGGCCTCCAGGGAGGTGGTGTCCTTGTGGTATGTGCATCCTTCAACCACATGCATGTAATTTAAAGGAAAACCGAGCCAAATTCTCCTGCAATCCGTCAGTCAGTAGGCCCTGTTCCCACCAGCAGTAGGAGTCCAGTGGCGACAGCTCCCTTGTAGCCTGCCAGCGAGAGCCTTGAAATTCTTCTTTGTCCACACAGCTGTCTCAGAGAAGTAGAAAGAGAGGCGGTTGCTGCTTAAAAACAACCCACCTGATGACTGGGCCCACAGAGGCCTTTGCACTACTCCATGTGTGACGACAAACGTGCCTTGCTTCTCAGCAGAGTGCATTTTACAGTCTTTCCTGTTCAATTTGTCAGCTCTCTGGAGCGATCGGTGTCAATGCCGATATCTCATCCATCCCCTGGAAGAGTTCATCCCCATCTGGGCACGTATTGAGTTTGTACTCTGGGGTGCTCCAGGCTGGGGGTGCCAGGGAAGAGGGGGGAAACCACAGGGAAGACTAGCCGGGCAGAGCAGAGACCTCTGAGAAGGGCAGGAGGCTCAGAGCACAGCAGGAAGAGCCAAGCTGATGAATGGGACCAAGGCAGGGAGCATCTGAGACAATAGTTAAGATGGAGCAGGAGGCAGGAAGCTGAAGGGAATAGGGACCTATGTGGTGCTAGAGGACATCTATGGGATGCAGGAAGCCGACCAAAGTCCCCATGAAAAGGAGACCAGGATGCTGAAACATTTTCCGTCTTCATTAAGAAAGTTTCTTAGGAATTCCTGCTGGGCAAAAGTGAATTCTAGATCGTGACTTTAAAATGGGAGCAGGTAAACCATTGTAGAGGTAGGTTAACCTTGTTAGACAATGAAGATCAGGGATGGGAAATATTTCATTCATTCATTCAACAAAAATTTAATGAGCACCTGCTCTGTGCCAGGCCCTTGGGAGATGCTGAACAAGTGGCATATCCACCACTCCTGCACCCGGCAGACATCACTAATTGATCACGGCACCTTCTCCCTCTGAGACTGGATGGAGCTTCAGATTCATCTCCACTCAGCACTCCAAGGAACCGCTAAACATTGATCAGAGTTGACACGGGAATTGAAACCTATTTGTTATCCCTGATGAGATCAAATCTAAGGGTAGTTTCTGATGAACGGGAAGAATATAACCCCTCGCACCCACATTCTGGCTACCAGTTAAGTATGTTAACGTGATTTCTCAACCAGCCTTCTGGTTGCAAATAAGAGAAAACCACTCATGTTAGCTCAGTGTTTTCAACTGTATATTGCAGCCAACATTTAAAAAACAGAACGGAGACTCTCAAGAGTGCATCCCCCATAGTAAAGGTGAATTTTATTTCCTGACACTTGTTTCTCTTACATGTGTGTATCTATATGTCTCCTGGATGAAAAAATATATTCAGAAAGTTGAAAGCTACTCAAGTGAGTAGTATGTGTGGAAGAGTATCTCACACTGGAGGCTAAGGACAGGGAGAGCCTAGAACCAACAAGGTCAGGAACCAGGAAGAAGGTCAAGAAAGAGTCCAGGCATTGACCGTAATCCACCTCTCAGCAGCTGGATGGACCCTGGTCTCTCTTAGCTATTCCATGCATGTGATGCCAACCATGGCTGCCCTTGATCTTCTGAGTCCTCATCAGAGGCAAACTGGACTCCTCGGAGCACTACTTTAAATTACCAGGAGATACGCTAATTGACCCAATCAGGAGCTGGAGGAGGAAGGGACACGGAAAGGGAAGAGAAGAGTATTCTGATTCTCTTGCCCACTACTGCTCATGCAAACATGGCCTCCAGGATTCGTGTCTCTGTGTGTGTGTGTGTGTGTGTGTGTGTGTGTGTGTGTGTCCTGAGCAGGGCAGATTCCCCGAAAGGTCCCGGCTACACATAGAATCAAGCCCGGGACATTCTAGCTCTCCAGCCTCACATACTCTACCCTTCTACCATATTGAATTCTCCCAAACCCACCATGGTTTCCCCCAGCTCCACACTGTCCCCTTGGCCTGGAAGGCCCTGCTTGCTCTCTTCCCCCTGGGGAACTCCTGTCCTTCAGGTCTCAGTGCAAAGCTCTCCTCACCTCCCCAGAGTCACCCCCTTTCCCCACGATCCCCCAGTTCCACGTTCCTTCTCTTGTAACCTTCACCACGTTGTGTTAAAATGAGTCGTTTAAGCTTCTATCTGTTCCACTGGATTCTGAGTAACTCGAAGGATCAGGACCCAGCCTTCTCTGTCTGTTCATCCTTTGTCCTTTCCCCATCCTCAAGTCCCTTCCAACTTGGAGTTAGGGAGAAAGGAAGGAAGGAAGGCTGAGAGGGAAGAATGCGAGGGAGCTCACAGGAAGGATTTCTACAGGGAGAGAGAGGGTGTTGACTGTCCAAAGTTTTTTCCGTAAAATTAACAGTAAATACCACATCACCTGAATTTAATTCACAGTAGTATACCAAAGACTACTGGAGAGAGAGGTATAAAAACCTGATGGCTGGAGAAAAGAAGGAAGAGAGAAGGTTGTGCCCTTCCTAACCTCTGATACTTTCTACCGGGAGAAGACAGAGGAGTTTGGATAGCTCAAAGCTGGCAGCCTCCACCAGCAAAGGCCTCTGTGACCCAGAGCTCTCCCCACCTCCCCTCTGACTGCTGGAATCCAAAGGCTGTGGGCAGGCCTGCCCTGGGGCCAGCCAACCTTCTAGCCTGAGTCTAGAGAAGCGCCCCCCCACCTTGACATAGAGGCCCCCACTTCGTTGGCTGCATCCCCCAGGACAAGAGGGGAGGGGAGGGAGCTCACGTCTGGAGGCGGCCAGCTTCCTGGGGAAGGCGGAGGCAAGCTGCTCTGTGGAGAAGTGGGTGGGTGGCCTTTCCCAATTTTCATCTCCGTCCTTTTTGTCACCTGTGCTGAAAGCATTAGCCTGGGAGTGATCAGAGCTCCTCAATTCCACAGAAATAGCTTGGCCTCCCTGCACAGCCAAGGTGGTACAGCCCCACCCCTCCCTGTCCCCCCATCACACCTCCTGTGCCAGCTGAGAGCCACCATCTTCTGAGACCTCTGCTGGGGGTGCCCCTCTCCTCCACCTTCACAAACCCATTCCCCCCCATTCTCAGGGCCCTTATTAAATGCCACCTCCTCCAAGATGTTTCCTTGACTCCCTAGCTGGAAATAATGCTGACAACAGCTAACATGTATTGGGATTGGCCACATGCCAGGCACAGAGCAAGCATTCTACATACATTATCTCGTTTCAGCCACAGATGGGAATTATGACTTGTTTCATCCCCATTTTACAGCTAAGAAAACTGAGTCTGCGAGAGGTTAGCAAATTTTCCCAAGGTCCTATGCTCCAACTGAAACATAGCTCGGCTTTAGAGCTCATAAGTTTACACACGACTTCCTCCCCTGAGTTATCCAAGGCATTTTATCTCTTTACAATTCCCTGCATTGTAGTTAATTAGGTAAATTCTTAAACCAGTTGTTTAAGAGCACAGTTTTGCTCTTTACTTTTATTTTTAACAAATAATATATGTAAGTAGTTAACAACGCCGAATACTGTGGTGTACTACCTGAGCTTCCTGGGAGAACCACCAGTCTTCAGCCCCGACTGTCCCCACTCCTGATCCCACTTTTCTGCGATTGCATGTCTCTTTATCTCTGTCCCTGGCCCCCAGTGGGTGATCAATACATGTTAGCTGTCAACCATCAAACAGATATTGAGTAGCTAGTATGTGTCAGGTGCTGTGCTCCGTGAAGCTGTAGTTGCTATCTTGGATTATCCCTCCCCTACCCAATCCCCAGACCCTGCTCTTACCTTCCCCCCAAACCCAAAATCTCGGGCCACCGCCAGGCCCCACCCAGGTACTGACATTCAGGTGAACCGAGAAAAACTTGACGTCTGCCCGTGTCTGGGTGTATAAATTAATTAGCATTAAATTTGGCTGCACTTAGCAGAGACCCCAAATAACAGTGTCTTAACCAAGACAGAGGTTATGTCTCTCACACACTCAGTACAAGTTCAGAGGTAGGTGGCCCATGCATGTCATCTCGCCTGCAGCAAGTCCTCAGGGACCTGGCCCCCTCCAGCTCCCTACTCCAGTGTTCATACGGTAAGGCCCTCGTCCTCATGACCCAAGAAGCACCAGAATGCCAGCTGCCACAACCACAGTTCAGGCATCAGGATGGAGGAAGGGATGGAAAAGGGAGGGGCAGAAGCACACAGCACAAGAGCTGCCCCATCGCATTCTGCTTATATTCAGCTGGCCAGAATTTAGTCGCATCGCCACACCGGCTGGGAAATATCGTATTTATTCTGAATGGCCACACCTCTATCTAAACCTGGATGTGCTACTAATTGCGAAGAGGCAATAGGTACTGGAGACAATCACGAGCCTTCACTAAAGGGTTAATGTGTTGATATGTGTGTGTGTGAGCATGTGTGTTTCATGTTGTGTGTGCCTGTTGGCCAGGGTCTCCCCATCACTTTGATCTCAGATGGGCCTGTTACGAGTTCTCTCTGCGGCCCCTCCAGGGAGCTCCCCTAACCCTGGCCTCTCCTCTTAGGCAGACTTACTCAGCAGCAGTTCCTCAATTCCACGTTTCAAGGAACTATGATTTATTTTCAGCGCCCACTGAAGCATGTTATCCGTGGTGATAGAGGGAGCTAGTAAAACTGTTTTTCCACTCAGGTATTAAAGGGTGGCCATTATGTGAGAGTGACTATGACCAGAGTTAATCTGGTAATAAATTCTCTTGGGAAGGAGGGTGTCATTAACACACGAATCCTAGAAAAGTTTACCACTCTATCTTGTACTGCAGGGGGAGGACCCAGAAATACCAGGCACCCTCTTGAGATGGCCCAGGCGAGGCGATGGGCCTAATGCTAGATTCAGGGTTGGCTACAGGTAGTGCTGCCAGAGCATTCCAAGCGCTGCTGAGTAACTACACAATTCAAAAAAAGCTGATATTTACTCCCCCTGCCCCCAACCCTCACCCTTACACACACACACACACACACACACACACACACACACACACACACACACACACACACAATGGGCAGGGGCTTTACAGGTTCATTTCAATTAACCTTTGAGCCAGGTGGTGTGATTCCCCATTCCATTTTACTGATGGGAACCGATGCTTTAGGGAATTAAATATCTTGCCCAGATACACACAGCTAATAAAGGCAGAGCCCACTGATGAAGCTTTGGGGCCTAACCACTGTGCTTCCACCTTTGCTAGGGTTTCATGGAATCACACTGAGGGGTTAGCACTATTTAACTCTATTCCTCAAACATTTGGTGGGCATGTTTACTCAGGGAATAAGGAGTTAATAGAAGCAGTATTAACTTTTTAGGAGAGAGAACAAGCACAAAAACATTTGACATGCCCCCTCCCGAATTACTTAGTATTTTTCATACATGAAGTTGCTACAGGGGTACAATCTCATAGCTTCATCCTAGAATAGAGCAGGGTGTTTTTTCCCGAATGCCATGGTCTCAGGAGCTGCCCTTGGTTGGTCATTGGAGTGCCTTGTAATTTGGGCTTTCCCTTAAAGCTTGGAGAAACTGGTGGGGTAGGGTAGAAAGCGCCCAGCCTTTCTGGGTGAAGCAGCTTTGGCTGTGAATCCTGGCTTTGCCGCTTACTTGTTTGACTTTGGACAAGTTAGCGCGTCTTCTTGAGTCTCATTTTTCCCCTTCGGTAAAATTCAGATTAAAAAAAACAGGACTTCTCTGGTGGCACAGTGGTTGAGAATCTGCTCTGCCAATGCAGGGGACACGGGTTCGATCCCTGCTCTGGGAAGATTCCACATGCCGTGGGGCAACTAAGCCTGTGCACCACAACTACTGAAGGCCGCGCACCTAGAGCCCGTGCTCCACAACAAAAGAAAGCCCGCGCACAGCAACAAAGACCCAACGCAGCCATAAAACAAATTAATTAATTTTTAAAAATACCTTTGATCAAGCATTATAATATAGAAACAGATTTTTTTTTTTTTTTTGCTGCACTGTGCAGCCTGCAGGATCTTTGTTCCCCAGCCAGGGATTGAACCTGGGCGACCACAGTGAAAGCACCGAGTCCTAACCACTGGACCACCAGGGAATTCCCAAGACTGCTTATTTCTATTATATTGCCAGAATATGAATCATACTAAATTGCCACCTATGGACAGAGAATGTGTTACCTGTTCTTATCAAGACCCAGATGAGGCAGAACACAAAAAGCAGAGATGAACTTTTTTGCCATCTCCAGGACCTTCGTGCTAACATTTACTTACTCTTGATCATTATTTCAGGCTCATCCACACATACTTAGCATGGATCATTGGCCACAGACTCATACCTTTAACCTGATTACCTTTTGCCTCATGTATCTCATTAAAACTTTGCTGCTTAATCAAGGATCTGCATGCATATTATTGTTAGAATCCATGGTTCCATGACTTTGAAAGTTTCAGACATTCTGGGTGAACGTGTTATATACTTTTTCCTGCCTTCATGCCTTTGCACCGGCTGTTTTCTTGGCCACTTATGCAACCAGTTTATACTCTTCCTGATCCCTCCTTGGCCTTCAATACCCAGCTCAGGTGACACCTCTTCCAGGGAGCCCCCCTTTGTATTCCCACAAAATCTTGTCCTTCTTGCAGAGCTCTTTCTTCCTGCATTGGGATGGCGTGTTTACCTGTTTATCTCTCCTATTCAACTGTAAGCACTTTGAGAGTAGAGAACATCCGCTGTCCACTGTGGCATCCTTGGTGCCCAGCACTGCATCTGACGTATTATCAGACCTTCCATAAGTGCCGGTTGGATTCAGGCTCCCAGTGGGAGAGAAAGGAAGTAATAAAGCCAGTGATAAATGCCATCATGGAAATATGGCATGAGAGAGTTAATGGAGAGGACAGTAACACGATCTCTAATAATAGGGTAGTAATGGACCTCACAACACCTTTAAAGCTCTTTCACACACGTTATCTAATTTGATCCTCATAAAAGCCTGGCGATAGGTATATTGCAGGGGATGCAGGCAGGAGTTTTTAGCGGTTATAGGATATGCCTGAAGTCATGAAGCTAGTGAATGGCTGGATTCAAACCATACCTTAAAAGCCCGTCCGTTTACTCATGCCCTGTCTTCCTGCTCTGCGGTCTACAGCACACCTCACCGTGGTTTCCTTGATGCGGCCATGCCTTTCCCCAAGGGAATGCATTTCATTACTGTATTTCTAGACAATGAATTGTCTTTGAGGAAATGACAACCACAAGCAGAAAGCAAATCTCGTTTTTAGCCGCATCTGAGAATGTGGTTGGTCACGTGACCTGTGGGTGTTCGCTGAGATCCCAGCGACATGCCACGTGTGGTTCCTTCTGTTTTCAGGCCCCAGAAGCACATCCCGGGAAGAAAAATGCGTTGTGGACCCCTGTGCCGATTCCTGTGGCTTTGGCCCTATCTGTCCTACATTGAAGCCGTGCCCATCCGAAAAGTCCAGGATGACACCAAAACCCTCATCAAGACGATTGTCACCAGGATCAATGACATATCACACACGGTAGGGAGGGCCTGGGAGACGAGGTAGAACCGTGGCTGGCCCGTGGGGAAACCGGACCTCAGAGGTTGGCTGAGGCCGTGCAGCCTCGCGCAAGGGGCCTGGCGGCCTGGACGCCTCCCTACCGCATGGACAGCTGCCTCTGCTCTCCTGATCTCCCCTTGCCTCCCACCTCCTCACTCCCCTTCCTCCCAGACTGGAATCCTAGTGCCCAGGACCAGAGCATAAGGGTCCGGTGTCCCCTTGGCAGGTGACCAGAGCCCCAGCAGCGCCCCCTCTGGGCCTCCAACACATCTCTAGACCGTTCTAATCATTAGGCATTCTTCCTGGCTGGTAGCTGAACGCTGACCCTGCGAAGCGTCTCCTCATTACTGCTGGTCCTGCCTATCAAGCCCTCTCTCACATACAACCCTCTACGTATTTGCAAACAGCTCTCAATGTCCCCTGGGTCTTTTCTCTGGGGTCCACAAGCCTATACCTTCAGCCACTTCCCAGATGAGGTCGGCGTTTAGAATTAGGAAGGCTACGTGTGAATCCTCGCCCTTCTGTTCTCTATCCGTAAAATCTTAAGCTAGTTAAGCCCCTCAATGTCTTTAAACCCTGGTTTCCTCATCTAGATACTAGGACTACCTTAATAGTCTTCACAAGGTCGTTTCAAGATTAAATTAGATAAAGCTAGTGACCGCCCCCACACACACACACCCCTCCTGCAGAACCAGAACAGAGCATGCCCTCTTCAAAGGTTTTCAGACGTGGCTTTTGATATTCCCCTGCCTTAAAAGCCAACTTGTCCACCTGCATGGAGCAATCCAGAGACTTCCACATCTCCTGGCCTCTCTGGATTTCTAACAGTAGCCTTGGGCAGCCAGGGAGCCGTTAGGTGGCCGGAAGCAGGGACAGCTCAGAACTAGATAGCGTCTTGAGCATTTCATAGGGAAAAACGCTTAAGTCTCCTTGCTTTCAAAATAGTCATTCAACAAGCTGCACATGATAGACCCCGAGTGTCCCAACAGGTGTGGTGCAGGCAGTGAGCGCTGCGGGCAGCGGGGGAGGGGGAGAGCCCCTCCTGGTAACCAGAGTTATTGGAGTGGAGGAGTGAGACGGGACCTTGATCCCTAAGGGGGGGAGACTTCGTGGAGAACCTGTCTGGGAGGAAGGCGTCCTTTGTGGGTGGAAGGGTTGGGGAGGGGCATGTCTGGAGGACCTCAATGCCTGGGGAAGAGACTTAAGTCAGTAAGTAAGAAATAGGGAGTCATGGCTGGTTCTATAGCAGAGGCATCTGGAAGAGGAAACGGCCTGCTAAAGCTGGTCTGGAAGTGGAGGGCAGGGTGGTTTGGGAAGGGCAGGAAGACAGAAGCCCGGGAGACCAGCTTGGAGGCTTGGCAGCCACGTGGGCACAAGAAATAAGGGCCTAGGCAGGATGGTGCGGAAGGGGGAAAGGAGACACCTCCACGCTCGCGGGAAGGGCCAGGGGCTTTGCGGAGCTGACTTCTCTCCCCTGAGCTCTTGCTCTCCCCTTCCTCCTGCATAGCAGTCCGTCTCCTCCAAACAGAGGGTCACTGGTTTGGACTTCATCCCTGGGCTCACCCCTGTCCTGAGTTTGTCCAAGATGGACCAGACATTGGCGATCTACCAACAGATCCTCACCAGTCTGCCTTCCAGAAATGTGATCCAAATATCTAATGACCTGGAGAACCTCCGGGACCTTCTCCACCTGCTGGCCTCCTCCAAGAGCTGCCCCTTGCCCCAGGCCAGAGCCCTGGAGACCTTGGAGAGCCTGGGCGGCGTCCTGGAAGCCTCCCTCTACTCCACGGAGGTGGTGGCCCTGAGCAGGCTGCAGGGGTCTCTGCAGGACATGCTGCGGCAGCTGGACCTCAGCCCTGGGTGCTGAAGCCTTGAAAGCCTCTCTTCCCAAAGCTGAGGGAAGAAACCTGAGCTTCCAGGTGTCTGCAGGAGAAGAGAGCCTGTGTGGACATCCTTTATGCAGGCCTGCGGGTCATTTCTCTGTCACTCCTCTAAGCCGCTCTTCTTCCAAAGGCAGAAAACTCCAAGGCAGGAAACCAGAGATATAAATACATGGTTCCGTGCCCACCGGGAAGGAGGGCCCATCCAGCAAACAGTGGACTAGACCTGGGATTTTCACAGACGTCTTCCTCCCTGTTCCATCTCCCTCTCACTGCATGCTTCACCGTGACCCGGGGTGATTTTAGACCCTTTGCACGATCAAGCAAGATTCCCTCTGAAAATCCGGGGAGCATCGTGAAGGCTATAGGCACACACAGCTGGATACTCCCACGCAACACAAGTTGGAAGCATTTATTTATTTATTATGCATTTTATTCTGGATGGATTTGAAGCCAAACACCAGCTTTTCCAGGCTCTTTGGGGTCAGCCAGGGCTCAGGATGCTGCTGGGGTGCTGTTTCCAGTCCCATCAATGGGCCTGACCAAGGCAAACCCATTTTGACTGACTTGAGGGTCCTCAAGTCAGTTTTCTAGAGACTGGCTTTGTTTCTACTGTGATTGACTTTTTTTTATTTTTTATTTTTTTTGGGCTGCGTTGGGTCTTCGCTGCTGCGGGTGGTCTTTCTCTAGTTGCGGCGAGCGGGGGCTACTCTTCATTGCCGTGCGCAGGCTTCTCATTGCGGTGGCTTCTCTTGTTGCGGAGCACGGGCTCTAGAGCACAGGCTCAGTAGATGTGGCGCATGGGCTTAGTTGCTCCGCGGCAAGTGGGATCTTCCCGGACCAGGGCTTGAACCCGTGTCCCCCACATTGGCAGGTGGATTCTTAACCACTGCACCACCAGGGAAGTCCTACTGTGACTAACTTTAAATTACAGTGTTTGCAATGGCATTGCCCTGAATGGATCTCGACATGCCAGGTTATTTTTTAAAAGAAGATGAATTTTGTCAAGTGTAACGTATAGCCGTGTGCAACGGGAGGTAGGGAACGTGTTGGTGGGAGGTGGAAGAATCCAGAATGTATTTTCTGAATAACGTTTGTCTGATGGGCTCTCTGGGTGGGATGAGGTCATTTTCTCATCTTCGTGGTTTTCATGAAGAGGCGATGACTCCTTCAGGAGGGTTGTGGTGTTTCGCCAGCCGCCCATGGTCAGAGTGGTGAGGGGGCGGAAGCTGGAGATTGTTGGGGCAGTGGTGGGCTCTGGCCTTCTCTGACCGCTAGAGAGTGGTCTTGCTTATCAGGGAGTGAGGACCCCACATTGGAGACAGGGATCCCCAGAGCAGGGGTCCTTGGCGTGGGCCTTCGAATGGTCTGGGTTGATCCCACACCGGGTTTATAACATGGTAGTGTCCCTACTTGGGTTTTGCATGCTCACCCAAAGCAAGGCCATGTTTCCCATCCATTTGGGAAGGATTTTTATTCCAGTGGGAGGGTGAAATCTATAGGGGGTCTGTGGGCTTTAGCAGATGGTCCCAAGACCTGGGTCAACACTGGGTCAGTGAGTCCCAGGACCCCAGGACCAGCCTCCAGCAGCGCCCTTCTCGCTAGAGGTCATGTCCAGTAGAACAAACGAGGGGGCTTGGGTTTCCCACCATCCTGTCACTGTGATGCAGTCATCGCATTACAGGAGGTGGATCTGCCCAAGGAAATTGGAATCTAAGCAACCAGTTTTAAGATTGAGCACCTGCTTGTGCTCAGCCCCCACTGGTGCCGTGGCTGAGAACCTCACCAAATAAATATTAAATCCAGCCCTACCCTCAGGGACCTTCCATTCCAGATGGTAAAATCCCACTCAACAGCGTGCAGAGGCTGTCGTTTCACCATGGCAACTGAGCAGCTGAGACACAGTGCGGTCCTCAGCAGGTGGGAAACGCTGAGCTGAGGAGGGAGGTGCCCAGGACCCACAGGCTAATCCTGCTTGCACTCGGTAGCATTTTTACTTTTCAGGGCACGTCAGCATCTATTACTGTGATGCCACATCCCTTTGAAGCAGGATAGCTGAGAATTTAAAAGTAAGAAGATACCTAAGACCATAACAGCAGACAGGTGGCAGGACCAGGACTAGAACCCAGGTCCTCTGACCCCCCAGCGTGTCCCTTGAGCCAGGTAATGGTCTCTGGAGATACGAACAGGGGTGGGCAGGGAGAACTGGAGTGCTTGCTGGGAGAGAGGAGTTCCGAGGCCCATTTTGCAGGAGGTGAGGGAAGTGAATTGCCTGGAGGGAGGAGGCTGTTTTATTGAAGCTTTGGTGCTGAGACACCAAGGTGACAGGGTAATTAGCCAGTTACAAAGGAAGGCAGAGAATGGAAAGATGGGAGGGGAAGGGTCATGTTGAAGAGGACTTCAGGGGTAAAGATGTTTGCTACTGAAAGAGTCAAAAGTTCTAGAGTGAGACTCATGTGATGGACAGAGTCAGACCTGCTCTGGAAAATAAGTCCTGATAATTACAGCCACCCAGTCAGGCTGGGGTGTTTTAAGCCTTTTGCTCACAAAACCTGGCACTAGGGCTCATTCCCAGAGTGTGAAGCTTCCAAAATGTAAACGATTGTGTTTTTCTGTAACATAAAACAATTTTTTTGTTCCAAAAAGTCCAAATAAATTTCCTTTGCCCCTCGGTCTTTGTTTGCTGTCGCCTGTCCTGGAGGGGCTTCGGAAGAGCTGCTTGTGTGTCACAGGGCACCGCCTGGCTGGCCCCCGTCCATCCCTGGGGTCAGCTCTGCCCCGGCTTGGCCATAGCAGGCCACCAGTTATTCAGGCTAAAGGATTCCCCCAAAGCTCAGAGCACATTCTGCACCAGTCTACAAATCATCCTTGAGAAAAACCAAGCACCACATTATTTAAAAAACAAAAACTAAAAAAGAACAACCACAACAAAACCACAAACAAAAAACATGCAACCCAATAACAGACCAGGTGCACAGACTCCAAAAGACAGGAATTTTCTGGTCGAGGGCACAGAGCACAGCCACTCACCTCCGTGGTGCAGTTTGGACCTGAGAGTTTCAAACCAAGCCCCAGAGAGGACCCAGGGGGCTGGCCCATCGAAGGCAGTCACTTCCATGGGTGATTTCAAGGGCCCCCTTCCTCCCCACAAAAAAAAAATTGCTCATGGCTCTGGAGAGTTTAATGAGATAATGACCTAGCAGTGTCTGGCTTAGAGTAGATTTAAGTGAATCTCCTTCTTGTCACATCACAATTAGCAGCAGGCTTTAAATGTCAGTGATCTGGGACCAGGGAGCAAACGGGTGCAAATTCACCTCCAGTGAAGAGGACAGCTGCCCATCCTTTCCTGGGTGGGGAGGGGCAGGGAGATCAAGCTCCTGACAGAGGGGAGACTGCAGAAGGGGGGCAGTCAGATGTGGCCAGAGCAGCCTAAGTGGGTCACTTGGCAGCTTTGGGGGGAAGTGTCTGGCTTCTTCAGGCCAGAAACCCAAGGCAAACCAACTTAAATAGAAAAGAGAGAATTTTTTGGCCCATGTTTCTGAGAAGTCCAGGCCACGGTCCATCTCTTACAACATTTTCCTTTCAGTCATCCCCAGGGACCTGGAAGGTGCTGATGCCATGATCCTCCCCAGTCCCTGCCCGCCTGAGGTGCGGAACAGGGGCTGGGACCGTCTGAGCCCTCTCATTTCTGAGCAGACACAGCCTGAGAAGCCCCCACCCACCTCCACCTGCCGGCTTGGGAAAGCAGCCCCCAGTAGCACGGTCTCGGGCAGGGGTGCCATTCGCTCCTCTGTGAGGCAACTCCCAGGGTCAGAGTGGAAGGGTGTGTTTTTCAAGCTGTACTTCCAGATCCTTTTCCCTCCTCAGGCATCCTGTCGTGCTCCCCTGAGGCAGCAGCTCACAACTGCCAAGCACCTGGCAGAGTCTTGGGTCAGCTTCTGGTCACGTTCAACCTCCAAAGGCAAGACTTCAGCTGAGTCTAGTGAGAAAAACCTCAGATCAACCCAGGAGGACGTTTCTGAAGACCCCATCCCAGCAGCTTTCTGCACAACGGCACACAACCAAAATATTACACCCTATTTTTCCAAAAGGAATTTCCAGCCATTTACTGCAGGCTTTAACAGCAGGACCTGAGTCTGGTGAAGCCTGACCACACAAATCCACCTGGTTTAAGTTCACCAGTGGGGTGCTTAACCATCAAGGTTAAGGTTAAGGTTAAGCAACTTAACCTCTCTTAGCCTCAGTGAATTATCTGTACAATGAGAGTATAATAGCACTGTCCGCATAGGTGTTTTTAGAAGATTAGGTGGTAAAATGGTTGGGAAGCTATAAACCAGTGACTGATACACAAAAAGCACTCGATAACTTATGTTGTCGTTATTAGTATTAATGAGTCAGAGAAGCAAAAGGAATGAGGATTGATGTAGCAGACGCGTTCGATGCCCTCGGCCCACCTCTTAGATCAGTGCAGCTGAGCCCTACACACCACTCCCGCATCACTCCACGTTGAAGCCTTAGGGAGCGCTCTCAGCCCACACGGGTCAGCCCAAAAGTGAGGGAGAGTGAAGACCCCGGAGAAGCAAGTCCCAACCAGTGGAGGTGGGGGCCAGCCTCCCACCCTCCACAGAGGCAGTTCTGAGGTACCTTCTACCCAGACTGAGCTCCAGGTGCCCACACCAGTCACCACATCACTAAAGCGCTCTCGGTGGCGTTTCCTCCTTCCGCGTCTCACTCTCCCCGCTCTTCACTCTTGCCTCCCCAGGTCACCTCCCAAATCTACCTCCTGCACCAGAACCCTTGTCTCAGGTCCTGCTTTTGGAGGAACTCCAAGGAAGACAATTGCAGAGCAAATAGAGTGGTTTTGGATGCTGGGAGAACTGTGAAGCAAGGTTCCAGAGAGGCACAGGAACCACACAGCCACGCTCAGGGAACCCTGGGCCATCCCAGGG
The DNA here is from genome assembly GCF_949987515.2 of Delphinus delphis. NCBI lineage: Eukaryota > Metazoa > Chordata > Mammalia > Artiodactyla > Delphinidae > Delphinus > Delphinus delphis. Next base: position 83,748,153 of record NC_082691.1, read on the forward strand.
CACAAGGCTAAGAGAGGGGTCCTCAGGAAGAAAGGAATCCACTCCAGGAAAGCTTGACTTGGGAAAGAGGTCAAGGACAGGAAGGGGATTCGACTAAGATGGAAGAATTACAAGATAGGAAAGAAGGAAGGGGGGAGGGAGGGAAGGAAGGAAGGAAGGAAGGAAAAGAACGAGGGAGGGAGGCAGGGAGGGGGAAAGGGGGCAGGAAGGAAAAAGGAGATGAATGAAAAGAGGAGAAATAAGGAATTCCCTGGTGGTCCAGTGGTTAGGGCTCTGTGCTTCCACCAGAGGGGGCACGGGTTCGATCCTTAGTCAGGGAACTAAGATTCCACATGCCGAGCTGGGTGGCCAAAAAAAAAAAAAAAAAAAAAAAAGAGGAGAAATATATATGAGGTTAAACATCACCTGTCTTAGTGAGTCCGGGATACTATAACTAAATACCATAGTCTGGGTGGCTTAAAAATAACAGAAATTTATTTCTCACAGTTCTGGAGGCTGGAAGTCCAAGATCGAGGTGCCAACAGATTTTGTTGTGGACAAAATTTGTGTTTGGTGAGGACCCACTTTCTGGTTCATAGACCACATCTTTCACCGTGTCCTCACATGGCGGAAGGGGCTGGGGGTTCTCTGGGGTCTCTTATAAGGGCACTGACCCCATTTAGGAACTGTCATGACCTAATCACCTGCCAAAGGCCCCAGCTTTTAACACCATCACATTGGTTGTTAGGATTTAACATATGAATTTGGGGGGAACACAAACATTCAATCTGTGGCCTCACCTTACGATAACTGACTGGAGGAAAGGTCAGGCCAAATCAAAGGAGTCTGAATTAGTGAATATTTTCTGCGTAAAAAGTCTTCTTACAAAACTGGGACCTAATGTTGGCATTTCTTCCTTTCACTGAACTCCCACAGCCTCTGTTTGCTCCCGTGCACTAGCTCACAGGGAATCATTTTCGCACAGGTTTCACTGCCACATCCCTCCTGCTCTGGGCCGTGAGCCTCTGTGGGCAGGTCACCCCGCTTGTTGTCTGGCTATAGTGTCTGACACAATGCAGACCCTCCGTTCTTACCTGGTGACCAAAGGAATTGGGACTCTTGTATAACAAGTCCACTATGTACATGTAAACCAATTCTGCAAAACACTTGAAAACAGTCCTGGCCGTTAAAGGTTAAACTTCTTATTAGATTCCTGCTCACTCTTCATTTGCTCAGCAAACTTCTTTTCGAGTTCAAAGATATAGATCCAAACCAACTGTGAAAGACAGCTTTGAGGCAATGACAGAAACTTGAATACGGCTTCTGTTTTAGATTATGACAAGGAATTATTGCTAATTTTCTTAGCTTTGATTATGGCATGGTGATTATTTTTAAAAGCTTTCTTATTCATTAGAGAGTCAAACTGAAGTAGTTTAGGGGGAAATACAATGATATCTGAGATTTATTTTTAAATACTTCAGGAAGAAATATATTCTTTTTTATGTTATGTGTATGTATACATATATATGTGTGCATATATATATATACATATATATGTGAAGTTAAATTAAAAAATCAGCAAAATGTTGATCATTGTTAAAGCTGGGTGGTGAGTACCTAAGCGTGCATTATACCAGGCTCTCTACTTTGGGATAAAATTTCCAGAATAAATATTTTGGGGGAAGGGTCACTCAGCTCAGCCCCTCCACTGTCTGGGCATCTGCATTCTTGGAAGGAAGAAGGTGGTGGAGGGAGGACGGAGAGTCAGGATACGACGTGGAGCCGAGCTGCATTTAACTTCACGTTTGATGTCACTGCCTGGCAGATGTCCTAGGGTCTGGGGAGGGGGGGAACGGTAGACTGTCAGAGCGGGTGTGAAACACCGAACTAAAACAGATATTTAGCAAATCAAACAAGGAGAAAATGGTAAGAGCCAGCTGAAGATGCTGGGAAGGCAAGTCCTGATGCTGGTTAAAAAAAAAAAAAAGCAAAGGAGTAGAAATCAGGGCCGAGAGCTCTGCCTCATCCCTGCTGGGCCCCAGGGTGACCCGTGGAAGCCATGGACCTTCCCTTCCCCTTCCCAAGGAAAATCGAGGTGCTCCCTCCATGCAGTTTCTCCTGCCTATTAAACATACTGTATATAGAGAGAAGCCCTCAGCCCGTTTGTGAAGGAAAATGGGATTCTTGTCTCTTTTTCCCACTTAAGTTATCGTTTAAAAAAAAAGAGGGCTTCCCTGGTGGCGCAGTGGTTGAGAGTCCGCCTGCCAATGCAGGGGACACGGGTTCGTGCCCTGGTCCGGGAAGATTCCACATGCCGCGGAGTGGCTGGGCCCGTGAGCCATGGCCGCTGAGCCTGCGCGTCCGGAGCCTGTGCTCCGCAGCGAGAGAGGCCACAACAGTGAGAGGCCCGCGTACCGCAAAAAAAAAAACAGATACTTCATGCCTACCTTCAGAACCTTGTCCCTGGGACTCCGGATCAGGCCACAGCCAGGGGCAGGCTCATCCCTTTTCCTTCAGATCCCTCCCTGCGCAGGGGCACTACTCAACCCACCACATCCCCACACCCTCCATATGAGCTTCAGGAGGTTCAAGGCGTGCAGAACTGGGCAGGCTGAGGGCCCAGTTTGGAAGGTACATGAGGCTTCCTTCCCCCATTGGGCCAAAGCCAGGCCCTGGGCACTGAGTGCCGCTGAACCCCGGACAGGGCCTTCCTGTCTCAGGCCAGCATTTCCTCCCGGGCAGATGTCCCCCAGAAATATCACAGGTCAGAAAACCAAGCCTGAAGTTGCTCTGACTTCCCCACCCTTTCTTGGCCATAAGTCCTGAGGAAATGCCAACCCTCACAGCTTCACCTTTTCTGTTCATAAAATGTGTGTGTTTATCTGAGGGAGAAGCAGCAGGTGCAGCTGCAGTCACAGGAAGCAGAGCCTTCCCACCCCCAGTCGGGAGAGAGTCACAGAAAGGGAAACCCCTCCCTTCCTCACATGGGCTCGGACCTTGCATCTGACACAAAATCTGGAACTGGTCTTCACAACCCGGTAATTATTTGGAGATCATGGACACAGCCCAGGAAACGCCCTCCACACTTGAGGAAGGAGGGGTCGATGACCTTCCTACCCTTGGGGGAGCGTGGCAGGGTGTTCATTATTTATCCCATGTATTGGATGATGCAACCGAGGCTTAGAGGTCTCACAAGACTTGCCCAAAGGCTCCCATCTGAAGATTAGAACCTGAGCCTTCAGACTTGCAACACCCAGGCTGGATATACATACAGCACTCCCCCCTTAGCCGCAGTTTCCCGAGGTTTCAGTTACTTTCAGTCAACTGGGGTCTGAAAATACTACATGGAAAATTCCAGAAATAAACAATTCATGCATTTCAAATTGCTCACCATTCTGGATAGTGGGATGAAATCTCTCACCCAGGACGTGAACCATCCCCTTTGTCCAGTGTATCCCACCAATTACTTACTAGCCATCTCAGTCTTCAGATCCACTGTCTCAGTATCGCTGTGCTTGTGTTCAAGTAACCCTTGTTTTACTTAATAATGGCCCCAAATCACAAGAGTAGTGATGCTGGTAATTCAGATATGCCAAAGAGAAGCCATATGGTGCCTATAGGTGAAAAGGTTGAAAGTTCTGGACTTAATAAGGAAAAGAAAAAAATCGTACGCTGAGGTTGCTAAGGTCCACAAGAACGAATCTTCTACCCATGAAATTGTGAAGAAGGAAAAAGAAACTTGTTATAGCTTTGCTGACATACCTCAAACTGCAAAAGTTATGGCCACAGTGAGTGGTCACTGCTTAGATAAGACGGGAAAGGCATTAAATTTGTACAATAAGATATTTTGATGGTGAGAGAGACCACATTCACATAACTTTTATTACACTATACTGTTAAAATTGTTTTATTATAATCGTTGTTAATCTCTTACTATGCCTAATTTATAAATTAAATTTTGCCATAGGTAGGCATGTATAGGAAAAAGCATAGTATATACAGGGTCCTGTACTATCTGTGGTTCCTGTGGGCGGTGGAACGTATTCCCCCCCACCCTGCCCTGCCTTACCTTTCCTGTGCGGCTAAACCAGTGCTCAAACCATGTCAAAAGGAATCATTCTCCATCTCTCAGCTCTACTTTCTTCAACATTGGCATCATTCTTAGATGGTAGCAAAGGTGACCACAAAAACTCCAGGCTTCCACCTTCCAGCTTGGCAACTACGCAGGAAAGAGAACACCTCCTTCCTAATTGTTCTAACAAAAGTCCCAGGACTGACTCTTCTGGGACCTGGCTTGGGTCACATGCCTATTGCTGAACTAATCACTGTGGCCAGGAGGATGCAGTATTCTGATTGGTCAAATTTGAGTCTTTCCAGAAACTGGGGAAGAAGGCAATGCTACTTGGAATGAGAATAGGGAAGGGGTAGTCTCCCCCCAAAAAAGAGGGTTCTGGTACCAAAAAGAGAGACAGGAATGGACTTTAGGAAGACAGAAGGAATAGCTGATCCCCTCCAGGAATGCTCTGAGCATCTCTGTCCTGGCTCCTCTGATTCCTGACAGCCTTCCAGAGCATTATTCCAGTTAGGGTTTCTTTCTGAGAAAGGGAAGAGAAGAAACTCACTTTGACCCCTTACGTTTTTGTACAAAGATCTAAAACCAGCTCTGACTGGCCCTTAACTTCAACTACACAGCATCAAATTTAAAAATAGCCTTTGACCCTGGACTTAGAAAAGGGTGGAATGATTGTCCTGGATGCTAAGAACTTCTCCTGATAAGAATGGGGATCATTTTGTTATTGGTTATCCTGGACTGGGTCTTGGTATGAAGTCATCCAAGTTGTCATTGCTCTTATTTGGGTTATATTATTGGTCTCTTCGCTTTGTCGGGGGTCATGCTTTTTCCACTGGGAAAATTGCTTCCTTTTTTCCTCCCTTATAGTGGAATACCTGCTGCTGACACTTTATACTGTCAGGCACGGTGGTTCTGGGCACGTTACCATAAGCACGATGATCTTAATGACTCCTTACAGGAGAATAGCACCTTGACATCTAGAAAAGACTTTCACACACATTATTACATTTGATCCCCACAATAACCAGGGCAAGGGGGGATAGTATTACACTCATTTTCTTTAGATACAGAAATAGACTCAGAGAGGTTAAGTGACTGGCTGAAGGTCACAGAGCTACGTTGCCTTGGGCAGCAGGAAAATATGGGCAGGAATAAGCAGGCCTTTATTCATGGGTTCATTTATTTAACAAGATTAGACGTTATTGCTGCAGAGTTAATCAGGGCAAACTCCCCAGTGGAATTAGTTTGCGGTATGCAAACTGCAGGAGCTCAGAAGGACCGAAGTACAAACACTGGGCCATGGTGACCCCAGCAGCAATGACTAGAGTGCTGCCCAGCATGTCGGCACTTGGGGGTCACCCACAAGCAGCTTCAGCCCTGCTATGGGACGACTCCTCGCCTATCCAGCTCCTTCTCTCCTCACAGGGGCTGGTAGCTGGTCCAGGTATGGGACTGGGGCTTTGGTCACAGAGAGGGAGGGGACAAGTCTAGCCAGGCCCGGAGTGCTGGCGAAGTCTCAGGTTGAGTGGAAACTCCAGCCTGATATGCTGGGGGCTTCCAGTCCAAGGCCTCTCTTCTCCCGCACCCACCTCGCTGCCTTTTCCCCAGGGCTCGAACTCCTCGCTGACAAGCCCCGTCAGAGAGACAGCTGGCGGCTGTCCTTGGCCTCCTCACAACTCACAGATTCGGCTCATCACCAAAGAAAGGAAGGGGGCAGGGTGGCCAGAGGAGACAGTGCCTCCTGTCATGGGAGGACGAGCCTCTGGGGAACTGGGGACCCCCCCCATTCTTTTGTCCTACCCCTAGACACCTCCAGGGATCCTCTCACCCAGACCCTCTGCCTGCGTCCTGAGCAAAGCATAGGTGGCTGAGGTAAATGGCGCCTCCTGCAAAAGTGGGCCCTGACCCCGCCCTTCCAGCCCCGCCCCTGGGGCTCATTGGCAAAGTCCTGGGCCGGCTGGCAGGAGAGGAAATGACCAGGCCTCAGAAGCATCCGGGAAACCCACTCTGTGTTGGCCCCAGACCTCACAGTGGGGCTTAGTAGATCAGAGAGCTTTCCCAGCATTGTTTGAGGTGAACAGGGCAGGGCTTTTCAAAGTCTGCGCGGGCCGGAAGAGAAAGGATCCAGTCAGCTCAGCCTGCCCTCCCCGGCTTGAGCGAAGGTTTCCCTGGGCCCTCAGGCTGCATGCTGCTGGGAGGCTTCTATTCTAGAAGGTTCGCCAAGCGTCAGAGAAAAATAGCGGATGCCAGAAACTCACCCACGTGAAAGGATTTGTTTTCCCCTATAGGAGAAAAATCCAATCACACCTTCTCCCAGTTGGAATATCTGCAATTACCTCCCCGCCCATAAGTGGGAAAAGAAAGTCAGGATTAATCAAATGACATCACTCTGGGAACCCAGTGCATCCCAGCACCAATCTTTTTGAAAGGCCCCATATGGGAAGACAAATTCAATTTGTCTTGTCTAGGGGAAAAATGAGTTTTAAATATGTTGAATCAAAAATGATATCTTATATACCAGACATTAGTGATCCAGAACAAACGCCCTGGGAGAAAAATTACCCTGAAAATTGCAAGTAGTCAGGTTGCTGAAAAACTGGGAATTTATGCTGCAGTCCAAGCATGGAAAGTCCACTCGGGACACCCTCATGTCCTGGGCTGGGCCCTGGAGGACTGGGTGCCTCAGACAGAGCCCTGGTTCCCAAGGGCCGCCCTGGGCAGCTTCCCTCGGGGACACCTCCCACCCACCTCCCAGAGACCTGAAGCCTCAATGTCTTCCAGCTGGGCTGGGATGCCATGGCCTGAAGAACCCTAGAGAGCCAGCCTGGCCAGAGCCAGGTGTTGAGGGAAGGCTGGGGAGAGAGAGAAAATGTCCGGTTTCCACTGTTTTCCCAAGCCTACTGGACACTGATGCTATTAAAAATCTAGTTTACAAACCCTGCAGGGTACTGGTTGTTCTCTTCCAAGACAAGCTGGTGGAGTAGAAGGCTCCAGCCGGGAGAGCTGGATTCTAATCCTGGCTCTGCCAATAGCTGGCTAGTGCAAGTCTCTTCCGCTTTCTAATCCTTAATTGATAAAACAAAGAGCTTGGTTTAAATGATATCCAGGATCTCTTTCAATTCCCTAAGATATTTTTCTTTCTTTTTGCTCTCCTTTTAAGAGTGTAGAGCATGGTGAGTATGAGCAGTCTTTCAAATCAGTCTGCTTGGCTCTAAATCCCAACGCTGCTGCTTTTTAACTGTGTGACCTTGAGCAAGTAACTAAACCTCTCTGCGCTTCCATCTTCTCTTCTGTAAAATGAGGATAACAGTAGCCATCTCATAACCTTGTGAAAGGTTAAGGTGAATTTACATGTGCAAAAGGCTTTGCGTAGCTCCTAGCACACAGCTATTATTTACTGAGCAACTACTGTATGCCAGGCTCTGTACTAGGCATTGTAGATGCAGAAATGAGCCAGAGAGACATGGTCCCTGCCATCCAGGATGTTACTGTCTCCTATCAAATGCTGCCCAGGAAGCCCCTCTGTCACAGGCACCTGTGTGTAGCCCTAAGGGTGGGGTGACTCCTGGCATTCTGCCTTTGGCGTGGGGTTGGGCATGGAGCAAGCCCCCCATTGGTCCCCAAAGCACACATCAGCTATCTGACCTCTCAACTTTTCCCTTCCCTGCTTCTTTGTTGCTTTTGCACTCCTGATTCCATTTGAAGTCTAACTTCAAAGATAATAGAAATATATAAAATCTGCAAGAGGGGACTTCCCTGGTGGCACAGTGGTGAAGAATCCGCCTGCCAATGCAGGAGACATGGGTTTGAGCCCTGGTCCGGGAAGATCCCACACGCCGCAGAGCAACTAAGCTCGTGCGCCACAACTACTGAAGCCTGCGTGCCTAGAGCCCATGCTCTGCAGCAAGAGAAGCCACTGCAATGAGACGTCCACGCACCACGCACCGCAACGAAGAGTAGGCCCTGCTCACCCCAACTAGAGAAAGCCTGCGCACAGCGACGAAGACCCAACGCAGCCAAAAATAAACAAATAAAAAAGAAATTTATTTAAAAAAAGAAATCTGCAAGAGACGTTCCCCCTCCTCCCCTATCCCTTTCTCTCTCTGATTTTCCTCTTGTTCATGTTGCATCACTTGGTCTCACAGCCTCGCTCCACTTGCCCCATTTGGGGAGCTTCGAGATTCCTTCGTGACTTTCTGCCCTCCTAAGAACACACTCTGGCCTCGCTCTTCCTAGAACCGGACACGGCCATAATCTCCTTGGTTAGTGAGGACACTGGCTGCGGGAACATCCAGCTTTGTTTTCCCAGGGGACAGGGTTGGAGGCTGCAGAAAACGCTCAGCAGGGCGGGTAATAGGGATCAATCTGGGCACTGTCCGATGCAGATGTGTCCCCAGCCCAGGAGGGAGCATGAGCAGCTGCTGTCTCAGGGCCCAGCTGCGGCCCACAGGCGGGCCCAGGGAGAGGGCGGCGCTGGCCCAGAACAGGCAGCCCCAAGGGGTTCTGTGCAGCATCCTGGAGGTCTGGAGCTCCCTGCCCAGCCCTGCCTGGCCAGGAGGACTGCTTGATGGATGCCTTTAATAGACATGTTGGGGAGCTGGCAGGCCAAGCGTTTATGCCCAAATGCACACTGGCTGTTTAAGGAATTCCCAAATCCCTCGCTGGAGCCTAGCTTATGAAAAACATTTCTAGAGGAATCCTGTGGCCTCTCTTGCCACTATGCTCATCCTTGGGCTGCCAGGGGGTGGGAGGGGTGGGGGAGAAGTGTGAAGGGCAGCCCTTTGGCCAATCCTGGCAGGTTCTGGGTCAGGCCAATTAAATTACGGCAAGTGAGGAGCTGGGGCACAGACAGTTGTTTGGCAAACATTTCCTGAGCACCTACTATGTGCCACGCACTGTACAGGCTCAGGAGAAACAAGAGCAAATAATAGCAAATAGAGGAGCTCATTCTCCAGCTGGCAGACAGCTGCACAGAGGGCAGAAGACGCTGCCAAAGTTGTGAGAAACACACGAAGGTGATCTTTGGGGTCCCAGTGTCCCTGCCATACCCCCCCCCCACTCCCTCACTTCTGCAGGTGCCAGAATCCTTTTACAAGTAATAGTGACCAATGAAGTGTTCTTTCCAGCGTGATTTGTTTAGAGAGGAAATTCTCGAAACCTCCGAGCTCTCCAGCAGTACATAGAGTTAGGGGCCTATAACAGCAAAGTTTTAGGAATCTTGACAGATGTGGGGAGGGGAGGAATTTGGGGGTGGCCCTCAATAAACCACATGCAGGCCTGAGTCAGGGGATCTGGGGTCTGGTTCGTGGCGTCCTGTCACTTTAGCTGGGTTAGCTGGGGCAAGTCACAGCAGCTCTCCAGCCTGCCTCTCTGGTTTTCTGTGCTGTTTAGATGAAAGAAAGAGGAAAGCACAGAACCTGGGGCACCACTGGCGAGTTCCACCTGCGGGAGCCTTCCTGTTCTCACCCCATAGCGGAGATGCACCCCGTCCTCACATATCCAGGTGTGTGTGTTCTGCTGAGTTTTATGCAGATTACTGTTCATGTTTCTTTATATGTAAATAGTTGTTGAAATAATCCAATATTTAATGAGGATAAACAGCAGAGAAAGGACCTTTGTGCTGAAGTGTGTGTGGGGGGGGAATGTCTGTGACAACCACATTTTGTAATCCTGTGTCAAGCGGCTGAGAAGGCAGCTTCAGGGCCATCTAACACTGGCTAGACGGGAACCAGGTTGCCCTGGGACCCGGGCTGGGGACGCCGTGGTTGCCAATCCTTTAAGCTGATTTAACCCTGATTTTTGCCCAGCGCCTAGTGGCTGCCCAACAAACGCTGGCCCACCCTCCTCTCCCAGACATGCCGTGCTGGGTCCCGGCAAGGCCTCGCGCCCTCTCCCGGCTTCCACCGCCAGGTGGCGTTTGGCCAGGAAGGCCCAGTCTGGTCCTGCGCGCCCAGGGTTTGGGATCGCGAACTTCTCCACCACCTCTGCCGCCTGCCTGTGCCCCGCCCAGAAACCGCTCCGCCGCGGGACAGAGGCCGTGGGTTCCAGCTCTGCCTGTGGACTCCCAAACTCCGCTGAAAGGGGCAGGCCAGAAGCGAGGTCTGCGCTCCCAGAGAGCAGTGCAGCCATGGGGAGGGTTAACAAGGGCCCCTCCCACTGGGATGCCAGATGCCGGATTCTAATCCTGATGCTGGGTGGCCCTGGGCAAGCGTGTTCACTTCTCTGGGCCTCAGCTTCCTCATCTGAAAAACCCACATGCCGGACTCCATTTTTTATGTCTATTCTAGATTAATTATTCTATGATTCCACACATAAACGTATCAGGTGGGAGGTGAGGCCCTTCTACAGCCCCAGCCAAATCATCCAGCGGCCGCAATAATTTGCATCTGAGCCAACGCACCAATATAACACGTTTGGAAAACAGTTTTATTCCTTGTGCCAACTTAGGTCTGTGGGTAGTGGCCATCCCCAGTTCTGTGTTGAGAAGGAATCTGAAGCCTTATCTGGGTCCAGCAGGAAACAGGATGGTTCAGGGTTAAAAGCTGGGCTCAGAGGCAGCCACCTTTACCAGTTGTGTGATTTGGGCAAGCTACTCAATCTCTCCCAGCCCAGGGGATGGTAATGTGCCTGCCTCCCGGGTTGGTTGTGATGATGAATGAGATAATGCATGTAAAACTGCTCGCACGGGGTCTGATGCATAGTCAACGCTCTGCTAGAAGAGCCAGGGCTGCCTGTGGTGGGCGTGCCAGGGGTGCTTTACCGACCACATTATCTTTTTCCCCTCTTCCCAGGGCTCATTTCTGGCTGATCAGGGGCGCTGTTTCTCTTAGAGGGCGATTAGGAATCCCACAGTATGAGAGTGGAGTCGGAGGAGACAGCCCACCCCCAAATCCTCATGAAACCTTTGAGTTGCTGCTTTCCTTTCCCTTTTGTCCTGGACGGGGTTTATTTCCAGAAACGCCTTTGCGACCCCGCCCCCTGCTCTTCAGGGAGCCCACCCTGTGCCCCTTTCTCGGACCGAAGGGGCGAGCCGGGTCTCAGTCGCCCCTCCTCCGACCCGGTCCCGGAGGGTCTCAGGCTTGCCTCCGGTAGGGGTCTTCCTCCTAGATTCCTGCCCCTGGCCTCGGGAGGCACGGGAACGGCCAGGTTTACCGCGCATCCCGGGCAGGGGCGCAGAACGCGCTGCCGCGGGCCCCGCTGGCGCCCAGCCGCGTGCGCAACTTGCTGGGTCTCCGGAGAGAATTCCACTCGATCAGCAAATTTCGTTTTATTGTTGGTTTTGTCTGCTGGCTTTTCCCCAGTTTCTCTTTATCCTTCTTCCCTTGAGTCAGCAATGCTTAGCCCAGCAACGCAGATGGGGCAAAGAGGAAGTGACGGGCCCGGGGCGCCGCCAGGTCCCTTTGCCGCGTCCCCCAGGCCAGCCTGGCGCTGCGGCGACCCGCGCTTCTGGCCCGTTTTTCCGCTCACACAACTGAACTCTGCCCCGCCGCCCGGGGCTGGTGCAAGGGCACTGGCCGGGGAGGCAGGCGCCGGTCACCTGTGGTCTCGTGGGTGCCCCGCCTGCCGGCCTGCCTGCTCGGCAGCTCCCTTCTCAGAAGCTCTTTCCCAGTGCTCTGGACTCGGATGACTTCGGACCCTTCAACACAATGCTTTGTATTTAATGCACTTGTTCTCAGTGAAACTCTAAGTCCTATTATCCCACACTGTTACTGTCAGCAGCCGAACTGAGCACTAGTAATATAATCATAATGGGAGTAATTTTTCAAACCAGTAATTTTTCATCTGAAGGGACATTTGAAAGGACCCCTCACAAAAATACTAGGTTGGCCAAAAATGTTCGTTCGGGTTTTTCCTGTAACGGCTTACAAAACCCGAACGAACTTTTTGGCCAACCCAGTATTACCCTACACTCAGGGCTAAAAGTCTATCGGTAAATGTATTTAGTATAAGTATGCCCCATACAATATTTGGGACATATTCATACTAAAAATGTATCTGTTCTTTATCTGGGGTATACTTATACTAAAAAATGATCCACTGGTTTTTGGGGGGTTTTTTATAATAAATTTATTTATTTATTTTTGGCTGCATTGGGTCTTCGTTGCGGTGTGAGGGCTTCTCACTGTGGTGGCCTCTCTTGCTGCAGAGCACAGGCTCTAGGCGCGCAGGCTTCAGTAGTTGTGGCTCATGGGCTCAGTAGTTGTAGCTCACGGCTCCAGAGCACAGGCTCAGTAGTTGTGGCGCACGGGCTTATGTGCTCCGCGGCATGTGGGATCTTCCCGGACCAGGGCTCGAACCCATGTCCCTTGCATTGGCAGGTGGACTCTTAACCACTGTACCACCAGGGAAGCCCTGATCCACTGTTTATCTGAAATTCACATTTAACTGGGTGCCCTGGTTTTTTATTTGCTATATTTGGTATATAATCCTAGCCCCATGGGCCCTGAACTGATGCTGTAGAAGGACCTCACCTACCAAGAAATCCCCACTCCAGGTACAACCATAAAACCCCTAGCTGTGGGGGACCTCCCCGCCACCAGGTGGCCTTTGTTTCTCCCCCATTTTACTGAGTGTGCTCACCCGGGATCGCTTCTTCCTCCTCCTCCAATGCTGCAGCCTCTTCCTAGGCTCACAAAACCCCAGCCCACCCGTGCCCAGGTGAGCAACTTGCCCCCCAGCAGGCAATCCAAGATGCTGCAAAGGCCAGGGGTAGGGGGCTCTGCTGAGTAAGCCAATCCCGCCAGCTGGGACTTATGCAGCTCGGGCTTCTTCCCAAGGCCTCCACTAGAGACAAGGGGGTCCCTCCCTCATAGCAACATGGGGATGGGGGTGCTAGAGAGCAGTGAAAAGGACTTGGAGTCTAGAGACTTTGATTCCGCCCCAGCTGAATACTGGTCCCAGCGTTCTCAGACAATTCCAGACATCTGGAGCCTCCATTGCCTCATCTGCAACAGGGCTAATAATACCTAGCTGACCCCACTGGGGTGAGAGTGAGAGGATGTAAAAGCCTCAAGAATGAATAATGGATGAAACGTGCAGATCTTCAACATTCCTGCTCCCTCACTCCCACCCTCCAATTCAGGCACTGCTTGGGCAGCATTTAAACTTTTATCTTTTTTTAAATTTATTTTTGGGTCTTCATTGCTGCGTGTGGCCTTCCTCTAGCTGCGTAGAGCAGGGGCTACTCTTTGTTGCGGTGCATCGGCTTCTTATTACGGTGGCTTCTCTTGTTGCAGAGCACAGGCTCTATCTGCACAGGCTTCAGTAGTTGTGGCACTTGGGCTCAGTAGTTGTGGCTCGTGGGCTCTAGAGCACAGGCTCAGTAGTTGTGGCACGGGGGGTTAGTTGTTCCACAGCATGTGGGATCTTCCTGGACTAGGGCTTGAAGCTGTGTGCCCTGCATTGGCAGGCGGATTCTTAACCACTGTGCCACCAGGGAAGTCCCAGCATTTACATCTTTTTAAGAAATATCCCCCAGTGATTATTTGACAGAGCCCTAAATGACAATGATCAAGGTCCAAATGGGCCACAGAACTGAACCTTCTGGAAACAAGGCCCCCAGCACTTTTGTTTTTTTGACTGTGTTTGGTCTTCGTTGCTGCGTGCAGGCTTTCTCTAGTTGGGATGAGCACGGGCTACTCTTTGTTGCGGTGCACGGGCTTCTCATTGCGGTGGCTTCTCTTGTTGTAGAGCACGGGCTCTAGGCACGCAGGGCTTTAGTAGTTGTGGCTCGTGTGCTCTAGAGCACAGGATCAGTAGTTGTGGCACACGGGCTTAGTTGCTCGGCGACATGTGGAATCTTCCCGGACCAGGGCTCGAACCCGTGTCCCCTGCATTGGCATGAGATTCTTTTTTTTTTTTGTAATATGCGGGCCTCTCACTGTTGTGGCCTCTCCCGTTGCGGAGCACAGCCTCCCGACGCGCAGGCTCAGAGGCCATGGCTCACGGGCGCAGCTGCTCCGCGGCAAGTGGGATCTTCCCGGACCGGGGCACGAACCCGCGTCCCCTGCATCGGCAGGCAGACTCTCAACCACTGCGCCACCAGGGAAGCCCCTGGCGTGCGATTCTTAACCACTGCGCCACCAGGGAAGCCCCCGGGTCCCCAGCTTTGCTTTCTGACCTATTGCTGACTCGGAGGACAGATGCCCAGCCTGTAGGGGAGCTCTTGGCATTGACGCATCCTGCAAACCTCCCCAAGGTGACAGCTGCCTTTTTGGCAGAGGACCGGGGAGTCCTTAGCCCAGCCTCTAGGATTCCATCCTCTCCTCCTTGGGCCCCAGCACGGCTCTCGGGGCACAGCTCTCTCATGGGGCACAGCCCCCTCCTGGGGCACAGCCATGAGGCCCCACCGTGCCAGCATGGACAGGAAGGGCAGAAACTGTGCAATATGCCAGGCTCTGGGGAGAACCTCATCCTGGCTCTGCAGAAACACAGCGGGAGTCGGGGTGCTCTGAGCTGCAAACCTGAAAGCTGAGACCTGTCTGTCTCCATTAACTCATTCAGCAGACACATTTTGGGCACTTCCTTCTCCCCCAGCACTGCGGATGGGGAGGCAAAGACAAACACAGGAGCTTAGAGCCTGGTCCCTCATGCTTTGTCTCTCCTGAACGTCTCTCCACAAAACCTCCACCACAGCTCTGGGCTGGCAGCTTTCCCTCCTAATGTGCCAGTTTCTCTGAGATACAGGGTCTTGTCCAAAGCCCTTCCCTGCACACCCCTAATTCCATCCAGCTGTCAGAGAGGAGAAAGACAGGGAAAGAATAAGCGGCTGCGCAGTGAGGCTGACTTACCAGTGGACTCTGACAAAGGCCCAAGAGACCTGGATTGACTTTTTACATGTAGCGTATGTCTATTGAGGGCTTTTATGTGCTGAGCCCTAGGGATACAGGCATAAACAGGAAAATGGGTCCCCGCCCTGATGGAGCTTATGGTCTGGCAGGAGAACAAATTAGGTAAGTCATAACAATCTAATAATAAATTAGTAATAATAACAATATAGGTCATAACAATGAGATAAATAATAACAGTGTAATGAGGGTTAGGCTGAGAGAGGTGAAATTGCTGTGGCATAAAGCAAGGGTCTCAGCCAAACCTAGGGGTCAGGAGTCTGGGTCAGAAAAGGGCTCCCCAAAGAAGAGGAGAGTGAGAGCTGAAGGCTGAGCAGGGGATCTCCAGGTAGAGAAAGAGACAGAGTAACAGTGTTTTTGAAATTCCCAGGGCAAGAGAGAGGCTCTGGAACCTTGGAAATGTTATGCTTGTATGATTCTATTTATATAAAATGTTCAGAATGGACAAATCCATGGAGAAAGAAGGTATATTCGTGGTTGAGTGTGAGGGGGTTATAAAGAGACTGCTAACGGATTCAGGTTTCTTTCCGGGGCGATAAAAATGTTGCAAAATTAGGGGGCTTCCCTGGTGGCGCAGTGGTTAAGAATCCACCTGCCAATGCAGGGGACACAGGTTCGAGCCCTGGTCTGGGAAGATCCCACATGCCGTGGAAACTAGGCCCGTGCACCACAACTACTGAGCCAGTGCTCTAGAGCCCGTGAGCCACAACTACTGAGCCCGTGTGCCACAACTACGGAAGCCTGTGCGCCTGGAGCCCGTGCTCTGCGACAAGAGAAGCCACCACAATGAGAAGCCTGTGCCCCACAACAAAGAGTAGCCCCTGCTCACTGCAACTAGAGAAAGCTCGCATGCAGCAGCGAAGACCCAATGCAGCCAAAAATTAAATAAATGAATAAATAAATAAATTTATTTTTAAAAAAAAGAGTAGGGGCAGTATCTTACAAACAACCCAGTAATTGCACTTTTGGGCATTTATCCCAAAGAAATTAAACTTATGTCAAAAACCCGAGCAGGAATGTTCATAGCAGCTTTATTCTTAATAGTCAAAAACTTGAGACAACCCAGATGTCCTTTGATGGGTGAATGGATGAACGAACCACTGTGCATCCACACTGTAGAATGCTACTCAACAATACAAAGGAACGAACTAGTGACACAGGCAGAGACTCGCATAGATCTCCAGGGCATTATGCTGAGTGACAAAAATTCAGTCCCAAGAGATCACCTGCTGTATGATTCCATTTATATAATATTCTCAATATGACAAAAATCATAGAAAAGGAGAACAGATTAGTGGTTGCCAGGTGTTGGGGATGGAAAGAGGGAAGAAAGTGGGTGTGGCTTTGAAAGGGCAGCAGGAGTGATCCTTGTGGTGATGGAAATGTTTTATATCTTGACTGTATCATCCTCAGTATCCTGGTTGCGATACCGACTATGGTTTGTAAGATGTTACCATTGGGGGAAACTGGGTAAAGGTACAGAAATCCTTCTGTATCATCTCTTACAACTCCATGTGAATCTACCATCATCTAAGAACAAAAGGTTTACTTTAAGACATACATTTTAAAAAGGTGACACACTGTATGATTCCATTTATATAGCACAGCTGAAATGACCAAATTATAAAATGAACAGATTGCCAGGTGCCAGGGTTTGGAGGGCGGGTGGAGGAAGGGCTGTAGCTTTTAAAGTTTAGCAGAAAGGATCCTTGTGATGGAGCTGTTCTGTATCTTGAGTGTGGTGATCCCACAAATCTACACATGGAATAAAACTGCTTAGAATTAATATACACACACCTGCACAAATGAGTACATGTAAAACTGGTGAAATCTGAGCAAGACCAATGGATTGCGTGAATGTCAATTTCCTTGTGATCTGGTACCATAAGATGCTATCGTTGGGTATAAAGGGTCTGGGTCTCTCTGTATTATTTCCTACAGCTGTACGTGAATGTACAATTATCGCAAAATAAAATATTTTTAAATTATATTATATAAATTACAATCAAATAAATTATATTTTAAAAGACAAACATGGACTTCCCTGGTGGCGCAGCGGTTAAGAATCTGCTTGCCAATGCAGGGGACACGGGTTTGATCCCTGGTCCGGGAAGATCCTACATGCCACGGAACAACTAAGCCCGTCAGCCACAACTACTGAGCCTGCGCTCTAGAGCACGTGAGCCACAACTACTGAGCCCACGTGCTGCGACTACTGAAGCCCGTGCGCCTAGAGCCCATGTTCCGCGACGAAGAGTAGCCCCCGCTCACCGCAACTAGAGAAAGCCCGTGCGCAGCAACGAAGACCCAACGCAGCCAATAAATAAATAAATAAAAGATAAACACTAAAAACCCATCACTTCCTAATGATTTCACTCCATCTCACTACTACTCTGATCTTAAGGATATTACATCTATCTATCTATGTGGTGGTATCTATGTGGTGGCTAAGTCATGTCTTGGTAGCTTGAAATGGGCCACAGTGGGAGTATTTATACCATGAGAATCAGCAAACACTACAGATCAGGGCTTTCCCCATCCCCTGTTGGAGCCTGTTGTAAGACATCTCTCAGCACACCGCTGGGCTGGCCGACTTGTCAGAGTCTGAGGGGGTGGAGTAGTCTTTGTGGAGGACAGAAGCAGGAGCTGACTGGAGGCACAGGCTAGTGAGACTTCTGGGCGCCGTTGTGGGTCCAGCTGAAGGTAGAGACCGGGACTTTATGGGGCCCCAGCCTGCCCAGCATTATGGAAAGTCGTTGGGTGCGTTTGTTGAGGGTTGGATTTTTGCCAGTTGCTTTCAAGGGAAGGGCAAGGGAGAGAAGGATTTTAAGATGTAGACAATTAGTGCTTGGAGCTGGAGCCTGGAATCTGAGCTGGGAAGGGAGGCATGTGAAGGCAGTGGGGACTGGGGGATGGGGACAGTGTGGAGGCATCCTGGGCCGGCGGTCCCGAAGGACCTGATGAGCAGGGTGTTATGGGCGACCAAGCAGGTGAGCCGAAAGGGTGGGGCTGCAGTCAGGGGGCGCAATGACTGCAGGTGTTATCTCAGGGGGCAGGGTCCTGGGCACAACCAAAGCCCACAGCATGGGCTGCAACAGAGGAGAGGGCCCTGAGGATGAGACGCCAAGGATGTGAGAGGCTAGCTGGACAGGTCATTTCCATGGAGGCTGGTGTCTCCAGGGATTATGGCAGGACTTGGAGCAGAGAAAACATCAGAAGAGGGAAAAGTGAAAATGCAGAGGGAGGGAGGGAGAAAAGGACCCAAGAGAAAAAAGCCTGTTCTTCAGGGAGGCCAGAAAGGGAGACTCATGTGTAAAGCTGGAGGATGTTTGGGGGCATCATTTAATGATATTAAATGTCTCTATTTTAATCAAAAAGGCTAAAAGGCTTAATTGAGAATCTAAATTACCCCAGGGACCAAACTAAATTCCTGCCTTTGCACTTCTTAAATTGTCATAAAAGTCTGAAATTATCAGAGTGCATCCCAAATTACAGGACAAAGGGTAACCAAGAAAATAAAGAGTGGCCGGGACCACCCTCCTATTGCCCTGGGACCAGCCCTGCCGGCAGCTGACCACAGCTCCCAGACATGAGTGTCTACTCGCTGGGCTAGTCTGAGGGAGGAGGCTTCAAAGGGGGCATCAACCAGAAGGTGGGAGCTGGGGCCAGATCTCAACTAGACAAGTCTGACTTCTCCCAGGACCCAAATGGGGACCCAGGAAAAGCTCCGCTCAAGCTCCGGGAGTGAAAGCATGGTGGGAAGTTCTGTCGAGTTGCAGAAACCATATCTTTCTTACTCATGTTTATAGTGCCTGGTCCAGTGTCTTGCACATAGTATGTCAGCAGGCGCTCAGTCAGTGTTTATAGAATTAAGGAAATTTTATTTAAAAAGAGAGAGAGAGTTTCAATCGATGGATTGGGAATGCGATGTGTTTCCCAGCCAGCCAGATTTTAAATTTAAGATGGGAAAGGGAAGGAGATATTAGCATAACTAACTCTTCACTAGTGGACTTCCAGCTCTCCGTGAAAGGTTTTCTTGTCGGTGGAGAAAAGGTGGGAAGAGCCTTTCTTCTTTCTTCTTTCCTTTCCTTTCTTCTCAATTACCCCAAGGGGCACCGGTCAGTTCGACGAGCCGTGCTTGTGTCACCTCTCAGTTAACCCCTCAGCTAGGTGTGCAGGGCACTGAACTGTGCACTTTCCAAGGACCCAAGCCCGTTTCAACTTCACCACAGCCCTTGGAGGGAGGGATGCTGTTATGTCCACTGTATCAACCAGGACCTTCAGGTTCAGAGAGGCCCCTGGATGATGCCACTGGCCAGGGGTGGGCCTGGGACACCAACCCACCTTCTGCCCTCAAAGCCTGAACCCATCACCCCACACCTGCCCCACACACACACACCTGCCCCCCCATGGACCCTGAAACTGAAGCAAC
The DNA here is from genome assembly GCF_949987515.2 of Delphinus delphis. Taxonomy (NCBI): domain Eukaryota; kingdom Metazoa; phylum Chordata; class Mammalia; order Artiodactyla; family Delphinidae; genus Delphinus; species Delphinus delphis. The sequence goes on from NC_082691.1 coordinate 83,767,483, forward strand.
AGCAAGAGGCCCTCTTCTCACTGACTCAGAGCTCGCTCCCTGTGACCCCTTTGGACAAACACCTGCCCCATCTTGTCCCAGAACTTGTGCCAAATCACGTTCTTGTTCTACAGGTAGAGGCAGGAGATGGAAACATCCGGATTCCACTGCCAAAAGAACTTTAATCTGGGGACAAGGGAGGGGTGGAAGGAGGAGAGAAGTATAGGAAATGACTCAAAAAGAGCTGAACTTGGAAAAACGGCAGAAAAATCTCTCGGGTGCCGCAGAGAAGTAGGTTTTTTAATGAAGCTGTGCTAAAGGACTGAAAAATTGCTTATGAGCAGAGGGCAGCGGCCTAGGGAGCAGTTTGATCTGACAGGGCAGACAGAAGAACTGCCGGGTAGGCAGTGAGAGTGGCATGGACATATATACACTACCAAACGTAAAACAGATAGCTAGTGGGAAGCAGCTGCATAGCACAGGGAGATCAGCTCGGTGCTTTGTGACCACCTAGAGGGATGGGATAGGGAGGGTGGGAGGGAGGGAGACGCAAGAGGGAAGAGATGTGGGAACATATGTGTATGTATAACTGATTCACTTTGTTATAAAGCAGAAATTAACACACCACTGTAAAGCAATTATACTCCAATAAAGATGTTTAAAAAAAAGAATAACGGTCTTGGGGCTCCTGAATTCACCTGTGGGCCCCATTGTCTGGGGAGTCAGAGTAGAGTGACAACAGCCTGATGGCAGTTCAGGACTGGAGGGAGGGGAAGGGCGGAAGGTATTCATTCATTTGTACATGAGTCCAGAAGCCTCCCTCTCTTTCCTGGGAGGAAGTGCTATTTCTTTCCCATTTGGCTGGCCCTTTGGCACACAAAGCCGTCTCTGCACTTACTCACTCGTCTGGACTGGGGATCAGGTAACTTCATGAATTATTTTTGTCGATGTGGATGTTGTCGCCAAGGAGTGTTTGCTTTTTAACTGAGTTTGGGGATTTAGAAAGGAGTGAGTATGGGGTTCTATTTCATTTGGATTTTACCTGTGGCCTTGCTCCTGGGCAGCCAGGGAGTCCTGTGGCCTGTGGTTTTCCCCGGCAGCTCCCCTTGGCCATCAGAGGGGCTGCAGGAGGCAGAGGAAGCCTGGCCTTGACGTGGCGGCCACAGGAACCCACCCACAGGCAAGGGCCTCCCCTGTTGTACGGGCTCCCCTGAGGAGTCAGCCTCCTCCACACACCCCAGCCTCCATGCCTCTCTCTGCTTCTCCCCCAGCTTGCACAGGAGCACGGGATGGGGCCGTGTCCCCAGGTGCACTCACAGAAAGGACCCGGCAGCTCCCGGCGCCCGCCTCGGCTGTGTGGAGAGACGGAGGGCCAAGGGGCGGTGGCACAGAGGGAACCAATGCCCCGTTCTCAGGTGCCTGTCCTTTCCCCCCGCTGCCTCCTTTTTGTCTCACCCAGTGCCCCTACGGTGGGGGACGCTATAGGAGTCCCCAGCAGCCCCGCCTGGCCCCGCAGCAGTTTGACTCTCCCGTTTGCAGGGGCTGCTCCACATTGAGGAGGGGAAGGCGGCCGCTGGCCCAGCTGAGGGTCAAGCGGGTGATTGAGGCTTGAGGCGCCCAGGCGCCCTACACTGACTTTTCTGGGAGCCAGGAGATCCCAGTACTGTCTGAGCCCTCATGGTTTACTTTCTCAAGTCTTTTCCTTATCACAATGACACATGTTTATTGTAGAAAATATGAAAAATGCAGAAAACTATAAAGATGTTGAAAAACGATTACTAAGCGTCCATTCCCTTGGAAGCAACCACTAGTAAAACGTCAGCGTGTCGTCTTCCAATCTTCTCTGCTGTTTCTTCTCCTTCACGTGGTTGAGCTCATACTGTACTCCTAATTTTGTGCAGTGCTTGTTTCTCTTAACAGTAGGTGATAAGCCATTCTCGATGACATTAAACATTTCGTAATGTTATTTTAAAGGCCAGCTGTGACGGTTCATTTACTTCCACGTGTCCACTTGACCGGCCATGGGTGCCCAGGTTAAACGTTATGTCTGTGTGTGTCTGTGAAGGTGTTTCTGGATGAGGTTAGCGTTCGAATCAGCGGACTCAGTAAAGGACATGAATAGAACAAAAAGTGGAAGAAAGAGGAATCTGACCCTGTTTTCTGCCTTACTACTTGAGCTGGAGCATCTCATTTCATCTTCTCCTGCCCTCAGACTGGGGTTTACACCAGTGGCTCCCCTGGGTCTCAGGCCTTCGGACTCGGACTAAATTACACCACTAGCTTTCCTGGGTCTCCACCTTGCAGACTACAGACTGTGGGGCTTCTCAGCCTCCATCGTCACATGAGCCAATTCTCCATCATATATCTTGATGACAGATAGATAGATAGATAGATAGATCAATCGATCCATCTCTTGTCTGGAGAATCCTGACTAATGCAAAAGCTGTCACTGAGCCACCTCATATATAAGAAAGGAGAAATACTTTCCACCTCTCCATGGATGGATTAGCGAAGAATTTGCAGCCACCTTTAATCCACCACAGCAGGTGTGTGAATGCTATGGTGCACCACTAGGTTCACCAGAGAAACAGAACCAATAGGAGATACAGATATAGATACAAACACAGTTATAGATCTCATTTACAATTACTATAAGGAATTGGCTCATACAATTATGGGGGTGAGAAGTCCAAGATCTGAAGTTAGCATGCTGGAGACCCAGTGGTGTAAGTTCCAGTCCTGGTCTGAGTCCGAAGGCAGAAGTCTGATGCCCCAGCTCAGAGACAGTCAGGCAGAGAGAAAGAATCCTTTACTACGCAACATTTTATTTTATTCCCACTTTCAACAGATTGGATGAGGTCCACCCACACTGGGGAGGGCAATCTGCTTTACTCAGTCTACTTGGATTCAAACGTTAATCTCATGCAGAAACACCACACTCACAGACACACCCAGAATAATAGATAAATAAATATCTGGGCACCCCGCGAGTGAGTCAAGCTGACACGTAAAATGAAGCATCAGTCATCCAGCGCCTCCTTCCAGATGAAGGCATTTGTTTCCCTGCTGACAGTGTTGGCTGCTCACAGCTGGGTGTCTCCGCAGAAACAGTCCTCTCCCAAATTCCACCCCCTTCAAAGCACAGCTCCCTCCCAAAGCACAGCTGGCCATGTGAGGGATTCCAGAGCCCAGCCCCTTACCTCTACTTGGGACAACTCTGAAGGGCCATCCCAGCTTTAGATCTCCTCATGGGATCAGCTGGTGACTCTGTTGTGACTACATCACAGTTCAACTCTCCTGCTGCCCAATCCTCTTCCCTCACTCCCTGACAGATGCTGCTCTCAAGTCCTCCCTAATAACCAGACACAGATCTCTGCCTCAGAGTGTTTCCCACCAACCTGACCTAGTCAGAGAAAGAGGAGGCCGAGCTCTGACTGGGGCAAGTAGCCATGCAGGCAGACTCTGAAATAAAATCAGAGCCTTCTGCAGGCAGTGGGATTTGTGACGCTGCAATCTGAGGGAGAAGTCGAGGCCCGGGGTGGAGTGGGTAGAATGAGAGGATCAGGAAACAGGTGAAAACAGAGTAAACATTGACCTAACCAATCCGCTAATGTTAATCACTTAGGCTGTCTCCAATGTTCACTGTTATAATTAAAAAGCATTGCAATACATGCCTTGATTCCTAAGTTCTTTTGTTCACAGTTCTGATCACTTTCTTAGGACAGATTTTGAACAATTATGAATGAAAGACTGTAAGTTTTTTGGAGGCTACCAGAACTTTCCAAGACCCCTATTCACACTGCATTTACACAGCATTCTCCTTCAGCCAAACCCCTAAGAGACCTGATTTAGGGAAGGTCATTGACTCAGCTGGAGAATTAATTATTCATCTGAATTGGTCTGTGCAAAAGGCTCCAGAGAGCCTACAAGAATAAATTGAAATGCTATTAGAACTCACAGGCGAATTTAATAAAGTGTCTGCATGCAAAATTCAATAGCTTCCTCATCAACTACCAATAGTCATGAAACAAATAGTCATAAAACAAATAGTCATAAAACATAGTCAAAAAACAATTAACAGTAACAAAAATACCCAGGATTGATTTTACCAACAAGTGTGGGAAACAGGAAAACTAGATCTTAAAAATGTACAAACTTTTCTAACACACATGAAATAATTAATTAGACGGAAAGGCATGGCATATTCCTAAGAAAAATGAATGTACTGTAGGGTTAAACTATAAAAAAAGTGAATGTACTGTAGGGTTAAACTATAGATTAAACACAGTTCAGTCAAAAGTCCAAAGGGGTTTGTCATTTTCTTGTTAAACATGCCACAGTTGTACTAAAGTTTACTCCGAAGAAATACATATGCAAGAGTAGCTAAGAAAAAACTTGAAGAGGAATGAAAAGGAATTTTGCTCCAAAATAATCAAATGCTATGCAGCCATGAAAAAGAATGGAATATTTCCAAGAGATGTCATAGGCCCTGTTTGTTAGCAAACATGTGGAGAATGGCGTCCCTGAGCTCGTCTTCTGCCAGCATCCTCATGAGCTCCTCTCGGGCCTCATTCACACGGTCTCTGTCATTGCTGTCAACCACGAAGATGAGAGCTTGTGTGTTCTGGAAGTAGCGGCGCCCCAGAGGCCGGATCTTGTCCTGGCCACCCACACAGTGAAGCTGATGTTCGTGTATCCCACAGTCTCCACGTGGAAGCCTGTAGTGGGAATGGTGGCCACGATTTCACCCAGCTTCAGTTCGTACAGGATGGTGGTCTTTCCCGCAGCATCTAGGCCCACCATGAGAATGCTCGTTTCTTTTTTGCTAAAAAGGCCCTTGAAGAGGTTTGCAAAGATATGCCCCACGCCGTAGACCCGTGGGAGCAACTCTGGCCAGAGAAACCCTGGTCGGCCGCAGCGCAGCTGCTGCTGCGAGGCAGGTGCTGGTTTCGCTCTGCGAGAAGTTTTAAAATGTTTCACTGCCATGCAAAGACCACGTGAGGATGAAAATGCGCTTCCTTTTCTTACGTAATGTGAAAAAGAGAAACCTTTCTTTACCCTAAAAACACTTGGTGTACCTGGCAAAAAGCGGGTTCAAATAAAAGTTCCATAAAAGGCCCCAGAGATAGAGCCCTGGGCCAGGTCGGAGCCCTGTCCTGGTCCTAGCTCAGCGGCCAAGGGATCCTAGGAGTATCATCCTGTTTCCATCAGCTGTGAGACTAGGGTGGGAACAATTGCCCCTCAATGATCTAAGCCAGGATTGTTATGAAGATCACCTGAGATGACAGGAAAGCCCTGCCCAGCCAGTCTTCATAAGAAAGGAGCAATGTCCAAACCCAGAGGCCCCCAAGGAGGCACCACGATCACAAGGCTGCAAAACTGGATTGAAAACCTGTCACAGCCAGACCACCTTCCCTCAGGTAAGCTTCATCCACTTCTCAAATGACCAGGCTGTCGCCACCCTGCCTGGGAAACGTCAGGAAGGGAAATGAGAAGGGGAGAGATGTTTTCCTTCATTCTGTCTCTCCCATCCTGAGAAAAGCTTCAAGCCAGGAGGGGATGGAGGAGCCCACCATCCCTCCCCCTACTCACCCCTATGGGTCTTGGCTCCCGTTTCCCATGGGGTGGACGGCCCCGGGAATCCCAGGCTGAAGTTGATTGGCAGCCCCTCAGCCCTGCCTTTGCCCACACGCCGCTATTTTGATCCAGAGGCCATGGCTGTGGCTCTGACTCTCTAGGCCACAACATCGCGGAGCTGGTGACAGGCAGGGCAAAGGAAGCCCACACTCCTTCAGGGAACTGTCTTTTTTTGTTTGTTTTTTTTTGCGGTACGCGGGCCTCTCACTGCTGTGGCCTCTCCCGCCGCGGAGCAACAGGCTCCGGACGCGCAGGCCCAGCGGCCATGGCTCACGGGCACAGCCGCTCCGCAGCATGTGGGATCCTCCCGGACTGGGGCACGAACCCGCGTCCCCTGCATCGGCAGGCGGACTCTCAACCACTGCGCCACCAGGGAAGCCCAGGGAACAGTCTTTTGTGCAAAGGGGGAAACAGGCCCTGAGGGGGGCAGGCCAGGTGGCAGCGGAGATCAGATGAGGACAGAGCACTGGCCCAGGTGTCAAAAGACCTGGGCTTGTATCCCAGCCTCATCCCATGCCATTTTCCTTGTCTGGACCTCAATTTGCCATGTCTCTGAAAGAGATCGTGGTCTCTGACCCGCGTAACACATAAGTGTAATGTCGCATCTTAAGAAACGGCACCGCGAAACAGAGGAAAGCTTCAAGTGAGCTTTATTAGGGAGCGCTCCCGGGCGAGGTTCACTGATCCGAGAGAAAGGGGCCAGAGAAGTCGCACCTGGGCGAGGATTGGGCAAGATTTTATAGGGGAAGAAGGGAAAGGGGTGTGGTGAATCTGGGAGGGCGCAGGGTATTCCTTATTTGGTGGTCTTTTCGGGTATCCTGGGGGACCGTTGGTCCCGCCCCTCGAAAGGCGGGAAGGCTGGGCCGGGTTCAAAGTCCCCAGGTCAGTTCCTGGAACTGGGTGGTCCGGAGAGTTTCGGTCTGATGCAACCTGTGAATCTGATTGTGTTCCCCTGCCTCGGGCCAGTTGGCCTTACATCCCGACATCTTTGGTGTAATGGGGTGGCGTTCTGATCTCTGGCTACTTCTTGCTGAATGGGGGCGTCGAAAGGGGAGTCGGGCGACCAGAGGTCCGAGGCTTAGGGGAGGCCAGTGGGGGGGTTCTGTCGGAAGCAAGGTGTAAGGGCCGAGGAGCATTTGGGTTGTGGCCACCCGAGAGACTTCCTCCATGCGCCTGCGAAGGAACCTAAGAAAACAGGGAGCAAGCATGAGCAAGATACAGATGATTGGTGTTAAGATGATTGGCCTAAGATTGGTGTTAGCCAGGTATAGAGGGTGGATCGCCACCAGTCGGGAATTGGGGAGGCAGACTGTTGGTGTTTGCGTTGGAGTTCTTCTCTTAAGCGATGGAGGGTTTTACGTTGTCTTCAACGAGTCCTGTTTCATTGATGTAATAGCCGCATTCCTCCTGTAGGAAGAGGCAGGTACCTCCTTTGTCGGCCGTCAGGAGATCCAGGGCTCGTCGATTTTGGACGGCAACTCGGGCTACTGAGGTGATCTGGCGCTGGAGAGAGGAGATGGAGCCCGCGGAGGCTTCAATGGCTAGCTGGAGTTTATGTTCTAAGTCGCGGGATGTTGAAACACTATGTGTTAGAGCTCCCCCGCGCCCCGCCGAGGCCTGCAGCGACCAGGGAGGAGGCGAGAGAGATGCCTGCGACCAGAGGAAGAAAGATGGCTCTTTTTCGTCGGGTAAAGGGCGGCATGATTAGCAAAGAAAATTCGGCTTGGCTATACAGTGTGAGTTGTGGGACGAGAGTAACAGGGATACATGGGAAGGGGGAGGAAGAATTGATCTCTTTTGTGAGGGAACCATTGCACCACAAAAACATGCCTGGTGGTGCTTCAACTGATGTGTTTACCGTGAGGGATGAGTTGCAAAGAAACCCAGTATCAGCTAGATTTGGGCGGCTGCCGTAACAGATGGTGAGAGTTTTTCAATCAAGGAGGCAGAAGGGAAGCCGGGTTCAGGCGAGGGGAGAGATCAAGAGAAATAGCTGGGTTTTCAATGAACAGCAGGTGGAACTCCTGGATGTGGGAGGGGCCCAGGAGGGAGAGAGACTTGTGGCCTAGGAGGTCGGCCAGCCGGTGGGAGGAAAACACGGTTAGTGGGTGGGCCAGAGTCAGTTTGAGTGTTTGTGTGGTCCGAAGGCACGGTTGCCATCCCCGAATGGTTGGCTCTAGCTGTTTGGAGAGGTAAGCCACGGGGCGGTAGGAAGGCCCTACAGGCCGGGCAAGGAGTCCAGTGGCTATTCCGGCTCGTTCATCCACAAAAAGGTGAAAAGGTCGGTTTGGGTTGGGCAGAGAAAGGGGAGAAGATATCAGAGCGTTAAGGAGGGTGGGAAAGGCCTGTCGGAACGGCGGAAGGAGAGGTGAGGGGTCCTTGAGGGGTTTCTTTAGCGGCTAGATATAAGGGTTTAGCGAGGAGAGCAAAGTTAGGGACCCAGTGCCGGAAAAATCCTATAAGGCCCAAAAAGGAGAGAATTTGTTCCGCTATTTCCGGAGGCTGGAGTTCACGGGTAATCCGGGTGCGGTCGGCTGTTAGACCTTTTGTGTTAGGGGTAAGGTGGAACCCCGGGTAGGTTACAGAAGATACAGATAACTGAGCCTTGGCTGGGGAGACCCGATAACCGCGAGAGCCAAGGTAATTGAGGAGATCTGCAGTATGTTGTCTTGAGAGGCTGAGAGATGGGCTACAAAGGAGGAGGTCATCTACATATTGAAGGAATGTGCTGGGGGTAAGGGAGCAGGAAGTGAGGTCCCGTGCCAGCGCCTGACCGAAGAGGCGAGGACTGTCGTGGAAGCCCTGGGGAAGAACTGTCCAGGTGAGCTGACTGGAAGTATGAGTATCCGGATCCGTCCAGGTAAAGGCAAAGAGGAAATAGGAGTCGGGATGTAGGGGGATAGTGAAAAAGGCATCTTTGAGATACAGAACCGTAAAGTGGGCTGTGGATGGGGGGATATGGGAGAGCAAGGTGTATGGGTTTGGTACTACTGGGTGGAGAGGAATTATGGCCTCATTGATTAGTCGGAGGTCCTGGACCAGGCGATAATCCCTAGAGGCCTTGCAGACAGGCAGGATGGGGGTGCTGCAGGGAGAGTCCGTGGGGATAAGGAGTCCCTGGTTTAGGAGTCTGGTGATGATCGGTTGTAGGCCCCTAAGGTGAGTCTCAGAGATAGGAAATTGGGGCCTTGATGGAAATCTGGAGGGGTCCTTTAGGCGGATGAGGACAGGGGAATGGTGTATTGCTATTATGGGCTTAGAAGTATCCCAGACTTGGGGATTGATTGGGTTCAGTGTGATTGGAAGAGGGGGATAGGAGGGGGAGGGTTCTAGAGACAGGCTGAGAAGAGGAAGCAGGAGTTGGGAGGAGGGGACCTTAGGGTCAAGTCTAACCAGCTGGAGGGAGGCCCCTAAGTGGAAAAGGACATCTCGGCCTAGCAAGGGAACTGGGCAGGGTGGTATGACTAAGAAGGAATGAGTAAAAGGGAGTCCTTCGATATGACATGGGAGTGGACCGGTCTGGAGTGGGAAGGATGATTTGCCATCAATACCCATGACCGAGATCTGGGAAGGAGAAACTGGCCCGGAATAGGTAGGCAGGACCGAATAGGTAGCCCCCGTGTCCACCAGAAATGAGATGGACTTACCTGCTACCCGTAGCGTTACCCTGGGCTCGGCGAGGGTGATGGGGGTCTTCGAGTCCAGGCGCCGTCAGTCATCAGCCAATCCCAGCAGCTCGAGTGGTAATGCCGTTGGGTCAGCCTGCCCCCCGCGTGGAGACGCTGAGGGAGGGCCAGCGTCTTCTCGTCTTATTGTGTTATCCCCGCCTCTTCACGGGGAGGTCAATTTCACTGATTAAAAGTAAGAGACAGTAAAACCCTCGTGTGGCCATTCATACAAGTCCTTATTTAGAGAACAAGTGATTATGCTACCTTTGCACGGTCAGGATACCGCGGCCGTTTAACGATTGTCACTGGGCAGATGGTGCCTCTAATACTGGTTATGCTAGAGGTGATGTTTTTGGTAAACAGGCGGGGTTTGTGTTTGCCGAGTTCCTTTTACTTTTTTTAAGCTTTCCTTGGTGCACACCTGTGTTGGGTTAACAGTATGTTTAATAAATAGTTTAGTGTTGGGTTATATTTATTGGCTGTTAACTATCAGTATATTATCAGTCACTGATATAAGCTTGTGCGAGGAGAAAATTTTTCTTGTTACTCATGTTAACAGTATTTCTTCTATAATTAAATAGATTAGTCCAATAGTCAGGCTAGGAGTTATTTTATTTATTGTTGAAATTAAAACTTATTTTTGTTGTTGAGCTTGAACGCTTTCTTAATTGGTGGCTGCTTTTAGGCCAACTATGGTTTAAGTTTTATATTACTCTCTAGTAAAGGTTGTATCCATTTCTAAAAAGCTGTACCTTTTTAGACTAACAATTAAACATACGTTGAAACTTGATATGGTTTTTAGTATTGTTTAATGTTGAACTGAAATTCCTTTCTTGGACAACCAGCTATCACCAGGCTCGTTAGGCTTTTCACCTCTACTTACAAGTCTTCTCACTATTTTGCCACATAGATGAGTTTGTTCTAGTTACTGCTTATAAGTATCTCGTCTGGTTTCGGGTAATTTAACTTAAGGTCTCTTTGCTAAATTATTACTAGTTAAGTCATTATGCAAAAGGTACAAGGGGTAAGCTTTGCTTTTTTCTACTTTTAATAATTCTTTCATCTTTCCCTTACGGTACTTTCTCTATAGCGCCATTGATATTTAAATTTCTATCTCCTATACTTTAAATGTATGGTAAATGTTTTATTTGATTAACTTATAGTAGTAGTGATGGGGAGGGGTATGGGCTAGATATAGTTCAAGATGTGCACAAGTTGTGAAATCTTCTAGGTGTAAACTAGATGCTTTATTTAAGCTACATCTTGTTTATCCAAGCACACCTTCCGGTATGCTTACCTTGTTACGACTTGTCTCCTCTTGTACGCTTGCTTAGCATGGGTTAGTGATCTGGGGCTTTTCTATGGTACTTGAGGAGGGTGACGGGCGGTGTGTGCATGCTTCATGGCCTTATTCAATTAAGCATTCTATTCTTAATTTACTGCTAAATCCTCCTTTAGTTTTTAGGTTTCATAAAAACTTTCGTGTGGGTTTAAGGGGTGTTCTTATTATAGAAAATGTAGCCCATTTCTTCCCAATCCATAGGTTACACCTTGACCTAACGTTTTTATGTGCAATAGTTGTGCTTACTTTCGTTCCTTTTTCAGGGTTTGCTGAAGATGGCGGTATATAGACTGAAGTAGCAAGGATTGGTGAGGTTGATCGTGGTTTATCGTTTACAGAACAGGCTCCTCTAGAGGGATATGAAGCACCGCCAAGTCCTTTGAGTTTTGGGCTGTTGCCGATAGTACTCTGGCGAATAGTCTTGTTTTAGGACTATTTAAGTTTACGACTAAGCATAGTGGGGTATCTAATCCCAGTTTGGGTCTTAGTTGTCGTGTACTCAGTTTATGGTAAAGTTACTTTCGTAGTTTAACTTAATTTTAATTATGGCTTTTTACAGCTTAATTAAGGTTTGGCTTTATTTTTGTATTGCTCCTTGACACTCTTTACGCCGGGTGTCTATTAATTTGGGTCAATCGTATGACCGCGGTGGCTGGCACGAAATTTACCAACCCTAGTTAGCATGGCTAGGTCAAACTTTCGTTCATAGCCTAATTCTTGTCACTGCTGTATCCCGTGGGGGTGTGGCTAAGCAAGGCGTTATGAGCTACTAGCGTAGTGTGCTTGATACCCGCTCCTTTTAGTCTTTAATGATTTGGAGGGCATTCTCACTGGGATGCGGATGCTTGCATGTGTAAGTCTGCTAAGAACTAATAGAAAGGCTAGGACCAAACCTTTGTGTTGATGGGGCAGTAATGCCCATCTAGACATTTTCAGTGTCTTGCTTTATAAAAATTTAAGCTACATTAACCCGTGGAGTAGAAAATTATTTGTATAATTTCATTATGGGGCTTGTGTCAGATTTAGTATTGATTTATTTAAAAAAGTGCGCGTAGATCTAGGGACGAAGCAGTGTAGGGGGGTGGTGAATATTAAAGCACACGATCAGTTTTGTGAGGGGTAAGGGGGGGTTAAACCCCTATGAGATAGAGTTTTTTGAGCCCGGGGGGAATAATAGAGTACTATGTCCTGTAACCATTAATTAAATAACACCTGTTGGTTGTGCTAGTCCAATCAAAAATACACACAGGTCCAGCTACAATTTATCTGACTGTGACAGGGCCTTTCTAAGGCCATAGCTGAGTCGATGCAGGCCCCCCCCCAAAAAATAAAAGATACCAAATGTATGAAACCTCAGTTATGTGTGAGCATGGGCTGATTAGTCATTAGTCCATCGAGATGTCTTATTTAAGGGGAACGAGTGGGCGATTTTAAGTTAAGATGGTCCTGAAGTAAGAACCAGATGTCTTATAAAGATCACCGTTAGCTACCCCCACGAAGTATGGGCCCGGTGCGAGAAGAGGGATCGCTGCTGAGCGGGTTGCTGGTTTCACGCGGCATGGTGATTAAGCTCGTGATCTAATGGAGCGGCCATAGGATATAATGGAAATAAAATTGTTAGGGCACATATAATATGTACGAGTATGCATATTATGTAATATGTAAAATTAATGAAATTTAATACGAGCTTTAACTTACCGTATGGAAAATAAATGAATGCACAATAATACATAGCATGTACATATGAATATTTACAAGGAGAGACTAAAATATTAATATGCATGTGTATATGTGTATGTGATATGTACAATAAAATGTTTTTAAAACAAATTACTTTTAATACTGACATAGTACTATAATGTTATGGTAACTCTACAATAAGCTTTTTCAAGGAATAGTTTATGTAGAATTCCAGCTTTGGGTGTTGGTGGTGAGGTTTAATGTCTCTTCCTTGAGTCTTAGGGAGGAATGGGGTTCTCCTTTTCCGGTTTACAAGACCGGGGTATTTTGTTATACTACAAAGACTCTTCATTTTAAGAGTTTATTTTCAATAAGGCTGATTGTTGGTATTAGCACTAAGATTAGGAGAAAGTATAGGATAGATGCTAATTGGCCTACGATGATGTATGGGTGTTCTACAGGTTGGCCTCCGATTCATGTTAAGGTTAGGAGGTCTGCGATTAGAGTTCAAAATAAGAGTTGGCTAAAGGGTCGGAATATTATGCTTCGTTGTTTGGATGTTTGAAGTATTGGAATAAAGATTAGGATGAGGATGGAAAGTAGTAGTGCTAGTCCTCCTCCTAGTTTATTGGGAATTGATCGTAAGATTGCATATGCGAATAGGAAATATCATTCTGGTTTGATGTGTGCAGGGGTGCTTAGTGGATTTGCTGGAGTATAGTTATCGGGGTCTCCTAGTAGGTCAGGTGTGAATAGAGTTAGTGCTAGCAGGGTTAGGATCAATAGTAAAGCGCCTAGGATATCTTTGATTGTGTAGTAGGGGTGGAATGGGATTATATCTATGTTGGATGGGATTCCTGTGGGGTTATTGGATCCTGTTTCGTGTAGGAATAGCAGGTGAACAGCTACTAATGCTGTGATGATGAATGGGAGGATAAAGTGGAAAGCGAAGAAACGTGTTAGTGTTGCTTTATCTACGGAAAACCCACCTCAGATTCATTCTACCAAGGTAGTGCCAATATAAGGGATTGCTGATAGGAGATTAGTGATAACGGTTGCGCCTCAGAATGATATTTGTCCTCAGGGTAGGACATAGCCTACGAATGCAGTGGCTATAACTATTAATAGTAGGAGTACGCCAATGTTTCATGTTTCTTGGAATATATGAGAGCCATAGTATAGGCCGCGTCCGATGTGGGCGTAAAGGCAGATGAAGAATATAGAGGCTCCATTTGCATGTAAATAGCGAATGAGTCAACCGTAGTTAACGTCTCGACAGATGTGTGCGACTGATGAAAAGGCAGTTGAGGTGTCTGGCGTGTAGTGTATTGCTAGGAATAAACCTGTTAGGATTTGTATGATTAGGCAGAGGCCTAGTAGGGGAGCCAAAGTTTCATCATGAGGAGATATTAGATGGAGTGGGAAGATCAATGAATGCGTCATTGAGAATTTTTATTAGTGGGTGTGTTTTTCGGATGTTGGTCATTAAGGTTCTTGTAGTTGAATTACAACAATGATTTTTCATGTCATTGGTCGTGGTTGGAGTCCATGTGAGAATAATGGCAATATATATTGTTTTTATTATGAGCACTATTTTTGTAATTAGTCTTGTGGGGGTTTCTTCAAAGCCTTCACCAATTTATGGTGGTTTAGGGTTGATTGTGGGTGGCGCTATGGGATGTGGAATTGTTTTTAGTTTTGGGGGTTCGTTTTTAGGTCTAATAGTATTTTTGATTTATTTAGGAGGAATGTTAGTTGTGTTTGGTTATACAACGGCTATAGCTACTGAGCAGTATCCTGAGGTTTGGGTTTCTAATAAAGTCGTACTAGGGGGATTTCTTTTAGGTTTGGTGGTAGAACTTTTAGTGGTGGTGTATGTTTTAGAGGGTGGAAAAGTGAATGTTGTGTTTGAGTTTAATGGGCTAGGGGATTGAGTCATTTATGATACAGGGGATTCTGGATTTTTTAGTGAGGAAGCTATAGGGATTGCTGCGTTGTATAGTTACGGCACTTGGTTGGTTGTTGTTACTGGATGGTCTTTGTTTATTGGTGTAGTGGTTATTACGGAGATTACTCGGGGTAATTAAATAGTAGCATACAAAGGGTTATAGTGATGAGGAAAGATAGGAAGTAGAGTTTGATAAGCCCTTTTTGGTTTGAAGTTAGTGTGGAGGCCTTTAGTTGAATGAGAGCTATAGTTTTTGGTAGAATGGTTTCTGTTCAGGCCAGGTCTAGCAAGGAGGTTGCGAATTTCTGGCTTATTGTTAGGACTAGGTGAGGGGGTAAGCGGTGTATAATTGTAGGGAAGTAACCTAGCAGGGTAGAGAATTTAGTAGAGTCTGATGGATAGGGATATTTTAGGTTTTTTGAGTAGGTGTTAATTTCGAATGCGAGAATAAAGCCTAGAGTTGTTACTATAAGGGCTGTTAGTTTTAGGTATAAAGGTATAGTTATTAGAGGGGTAGTTATTGGGGGTATGCTGTTGGAGAGGATGAATCCGGCGAAGATGCTTCCGATTAATAGGCGTGTCACGCTTCCAGTGGCCCGTTAGCCCGCAGCTGGGCCAGGGCTTAGAAGGAGGTCGGGGATTGGGACATTGGCGAGCCCAGTGGCCTTCTTTTCCGCATTTGAAGCAGGCCCCCGGCGGGGTTGCCTTTTGCGGACCCCGTGGATGCTGTGATCCATGGGAGATGGCCGGCCTTAGGGCAGCTACAAGAGCTTGGGTTTGGAGGGCCACCGTCTGGTGCATCCGAGCCTGTCGGCTGGATTCTGCCAAATCCTCACGACCATTATAGACTTTAAAGGCCATTTTTACCAGATCTCGAATAGGGGTTTGAGGGCCGTCTTCTGCCCGTTTTAATTTCTTTCGGATGTCCGGGGCTGATTGGGTGATAAAATGGGTGGCTAGGACCGCTGCCCCTGCCGGGGTGTCGGGATCCAGCCGGGTGTAGAGAGTTAAGGCCTCTGTAAGGCGATTGAGAAAGATAGCTGGATTTTCGTTAGGCTCTTGGGTTATCTCTTTTAGTTTTTCAAAATTGACCACCTTATGAGCGGCAGCCTGCATGCCAGCCAGGAGGCATTGGATCATGAGGTCGCGTTTACGACGGCCATCTTGGCCATCCTGAGAAGTCCAGCCTGGATCGGTGCCAGGTACGGCAGTCGCTCCGACAGGCATGGAGTTGTCGGTAAGGTGAACCTGATCTGCATGGTTTCGGGCAGCAGTTTGAATTCTTTCCCTTTCGTCAGGGGTTAAGGTAGAGGACAGAACCACAAAGATATCGTGTCTGGTTAGATCGTAAGCTTGAGATAGGTAGCGAAATTCTTTGATGTAGTGGGAGGAGTCGGCAGAAAAGGAGCCTAATCGCTTTTCTATTTGAGAGAGATCTTGGAGAGAAAAGGGAACATGAACTCTAACTAATCCTTCCGCTCCTGCTACCTCCCTCAGAGGGCACAGGAGATTTGAATCTTGGGAGTCGTGAGAGCGTGTATGTGCACTAATTGGCGAAGCAAGGGGCGTGGGAGGAGAAACCGTTGAGGGAGGCGGGGGAGCGGTTGGATGGGCCAGAGCGGGTTCGGGAGGAGGAGGGACCGCTTCAGGGTAGGGTGGAGGTTAGAGAGGAGTTCTGGAGGGGGGAGAGGCGAGAGATTCGGGAGGGTCGGTTAGTGGGGAGGAATCCAAGGGGATTGAGGTTTTGGATGGAGGAGATGTTTGGCAAGGAGGATTTGAGAGGTAGAACAATTGACGTAAAGGGAGGGGCGGGAGCGCAAATACCAAAAAACCTGCACCTAGGGGACCTCAGACCATTTGCCTGTCCTGCGGCAGTAATTATCTAGATCACGGAGGATGTTAAAATCGAAAACCCCTTCAGGAAAATAGCGAGGGCTGTAAAATTGGCTAGGAGACACCCCAGGGGCGTCTTAGGATCTGGTTTCGATTGTGAGGTTCCCATGACCCCCAGTCTGTCCCTGAGTGAATGGAGAGGGAGAGAGGCATCCCTGGTCTCAGTCTCCAATTCACGACAGGTCGGAGGGCGGTCAGGCGATTGGGACGTCTCCACAGTTGCCCGAGGCCCGGAGAGAGGACGGAGGAGTCCCTGACTGGGCCGCGATTAGGGACAGGGAGTCCGGTGGGCAGGGACTCTGGGGGTCGGAGGGAACAAGGGAGGGGGACTTACCCCGTTTTCTGCCGGATCGGGTGGATGAGTAGAGGTTCCCTGGTTGTCTCCTGGGGGAGGGGAGGAGCGGCCCGCGCCGTAACCCGCGGGGCTTGGTACCCCTCCCGGGTTTCGGCACCAAATGTAAGGTCGGATCTTAAGAAACGGCACCGCGAAACAGAGGAAAGCTTCAAGTGAGCTTATTAGGGAGCGCTCCCGGGCGAGGTTCACTGGTCCGAGAGAAAGGGGCCAGAGAAGTCGCACCCGGGCGAGGGTTGGGCAAGATTTTATAGAGGAAGAAGGGAAAGGGGTGTGGTGAATCTGGGAGGGCGCAGGGTATTCCTTATTTGGTGGTCTTTTCGGGTATCCTGGGGGACCGTTGGTCCCGCCCCTCGAAAGGCAGGAAGGCTGGGCCGGGTGCAAAGTCCCCAGGTCAGTTCCTGGAACTGGGTGGTCCGGAATGTCTCCAGGGCAGTTTCTGGAACTGGGTGGTCCGGAGAATTTCGGTCTGATGCAACCTGTGAATCTGATTGTGTTCCCCTGCCTCGGGCCAGTTGGCCTTACAGGCTGGGAAGAATTCACTGCAGCAGGTGACTGTCTGCTACACCCCTCATCTTCATCATCCTCAACAGCCAATCACTTAAGGACACCATCGGCCACACCCTGGGGCTGGGATTGCCATCACGGGGCTCCATCTACTTGCGGAAGTAAGATCTAAAGAAATGACAAGTAAGCCACAGTCGCATATGCTGTCAAGTGAGTAGACGTCAACCAGAAAGGGTCAGGGACCAAGGGAGGGACCACAATGCCCTGGGTTGGATGAGGTTCCCAGGGAGAAATGCTGGATGGCACGTGAGTGGAGGAGGACAGATTGGTGTGGACAAGGCACAGCAAAAAGAACACAAGTGGTGTGCTCAAGGGATTGTGACCAGCAGTTTATTATTCTTTTTCTATCACTTTGTATTTTGGGACCCTTTCACATACATCACCTCAGGAAATGACTCTGTTGTCCTTCACAAACGCAGCTCCCTGGACCAGATGGCCTTCTGTTCCAGTGAGTTCAGTGGAATTAAACGAACTCCTACTATGTGTAAATCATTGTTCAGTATTGCAGGGTACATAGAAAAGTGTAAAATATAGTCCCTGCCGTCAAGGACAGAAAGGATTTTCCTTCCATCAAACGGCCAGGGAAGGAGATTCCGGGGTGACTCTGCAGCAGTGAAGTATTCATCTGACAAAAGGCAGCAGGCTCTGGACAGCATGGACGAGCCTAAGGAAAACTGGATTTGCCATCTATCAAGATGCTCCATTTGGGGGTTGTCCAAAAGGTATTCTGGTGACTCTGCAGTTTCCTTCTCAGAATTGGTTACCAGGCTCAATCAGTCTGTGCCCTTCACATTCTTCCCACTATATTACTTCATAAGCACAGAAGCCTGTCTGCAGCCAAACACCAGCTCAGAATCAAAAGCTAAAGTAACTGCAGATGTACCTATAACTCATCCATGTCTAGACCACTGAGTAACACCCCAATCAATGAGCAGTCTCAGACTCCGCAATTAATCCTGGAAAGGACGAGACATCGGGACAAGAAAGAAAGAACCGAAATAAGACAATGCATGCATGCAACTTCTAAATCAGTCAACCTTGGGCAAAGGGAGGTCTGGAAATTTTCACTCTGCCTGAGAGAAACAAAGCAACCTCATCCTGGCCCTTTAAGCGCCAGTTAGGACTGAGTGAGAGAAAGCACAGTTGAGCAACATCTGAGACAAACTGAACTACAAACTTATCTTGGGCATCCTCAGTCTGATGATGTGGCTACTACCATGATGTAGCAGTCCATGGAGAAGTTTCAGGAACTTTCCAAGTTGAGTGGGCAGAGTTGCCACTTATATGACAGAATTGGCAGATGCCTGTCAGTCACTTCTCAAAAAGTGAGTGGGAGGAATATTAAGCAAAGAACTAGCTACGTGGATCAGCCAGAGGGCCTATGACTGATGATTCTGGGTGACCAGCACTCACAGAGGCATATTTGACCTCCTGCTTCCTCAGATGACTGAAGATTAAATACATGGTGAGAAGGGGATCTCTGGAACCTTGAGGTTCTGCACTCTGAATTTTTAGCTGGAAAACCTCTTTTCAAGGCAAAAACATAGCAAAGGACATTTGGAAGTATTTCGAAGAACGAATTCACATGCACTAACTTTGTAACAGGAAGCTGCAGATGTCACTTCAAGACAGCTGAAGCAGAATCCTCGCTGCAGGCGAAGTCTAGAGCAAGGGACTGTACACCCTGGATCAAAGCAGTCTTCAAAACTACCAAGTCTCCCATCTACCCCCCTCCACACACCTCCCCCCCCCCCCCGCACCAAAAAAGCAAAGAAACAGCCAGCACACAATCTTAAGACTCTTTATTTAAAATAAGTATCTCTGGGCTTCCCTGGTGGCGCAGTGGTTGAGAGTCCGCCTGCCGATGCAGGGGACACGGGTTCGTGCCCCGGTCCAGGAAGATCCCTCATGCTGCGTGAGCGGCTGGGCCCATGAGCCATGGCTGCTGAGCCTGCGCGTCCGGAGCCTGTGCTCCGCAACGGCAGAGGCCACAACAGTGAGAGGTCCGCGTACCGCAAAAAAAAAAAAAAAAAAAAAAAAAGTATCTCTGAGTCAGGCTGCTGTATAACCAAGCAGGAAAATCTACTGAAACTTGACAGTTTTGATCAATGGCCTTCAGTCTTGGATGTTAATGAAATGTTTGTTATTGTTGTTGCTTTTTAACCAAGCAGTCTGTAACTCCACTTTCACGTCTAATTCAGAAAACTCCATTTCATGAAACATCAGGCTCTGAAGTGAAGAAATGAGCATGATTCTCCTTGCATGAATACTCGCGAGGCAAGCGTTAAGAAGCTGCCCAGATAACCCATGGTGAGGTGTCCCAGCAGAGGACACCGTACAAGCAATCTGGTTGTTGAGTAAGTGGATGATTCATCTTATTACTTTTTTAAAGAACTGTGCAGTGTGTGTACTTTTAAACTGTATTGTAAATCATACATTAATTTGTTCCACATAGGAACGCCTACACTGAGAATCATTACACTTTTTCAGGTCAACATTCTTTAAACATTATTTTAGCTTGTTTTATGTTATTAACTAGTTAATTATTATTATTGCAAATGACCTTATATTCTCTTTCTTAAAGGTATGAAGTGAGTGGATACTGGCCAAATAATTTATACACATAGGTATTTGGCTATGTTTGTATCAATTAATATAAAAACCATAAAATATACCCATTTTAAAATCGTATCTTGTAAACCTTTAGAAATAAATGTTACATAAAAAATAATTTACTCCTGTGCCTACCTTCTTTATAGGTAAGCAGACCAAATTTACATTTTCTTTGTCCTTTTTCTTTAAAAGTATATATTTATTTATTACATTGCCTGCAGAATTACATTTTCTCTTGTCTCTTTTCACTGACAAAACTGATAGGGGTTCTGGCACACTATCCAGCTCAGAAATATTCTTGAGTAATCAAGTGAAGACAATATTGAATACGAATTCACCAAAACTGCCTCTGTGATTTAGTTCAATGCAAATCCTTTATGTATGCAGATTATATAATCCAATTTGCTATTTTTCTTTTGCATCTTTAAGCTTTCTAAATAGTTTCAAAAGTAAACTATCAGACATAATTTTTTGCAAAATTATATTCACGAATAACCATATGCTGAAAGTTATATATTAAGGAGCGACTTTTTAAATGAAAATGATACTAGTATGTGGATTTTTAAATATGCATAAAAAACGGAGTTTTAATGGGCAGAAATTAGCGTAAATAGTAATGGGATGAACAATAATTTTGAGGTTTAAGTTTTGTTTTCCTTGGGATTCTTATCATATAGTTGTATCTTAAATACAGATTTAAGAAATTTAGAAAACATGACATCATTATATGATAAAGTATACGGAGAAATGCAAAATTGTCATTGTAAACGTTCAGCAATATTTTTTTTTAATTTAGTGATTCAAACATCATTTAATAAAATAAAATAAAGGTTAAAAAAAAGAACAGAACTGTGCAGTAATGTTTCAAGCAGCTGAATGATGTTTTAAACACACTGGGCTGCTACACCTGCCAGAAGAAAAAGCTGGAGCTAAGAAAATCTGGCAAAGCTATCTATCTGAAATGAACCCAATTTTTATCTATCCTAAATGTTCAGATTATTTTTAAATGTTAATTTATAGATATTTGTACACTACAGGAAAAAGTGTCTGGTGAGCAGACAGCTGGCCAAGGGAAAGCAGATCAGAGGCCAGGCAGGCTGTGGATCTTCTATTTACACCTTTAATAAAGTGTCTGACTCCCCCACAGAATACAGGCCATCCTAGGGCTGATGGGTTGCCGAGCTGCTGCCGGAACACTTCGAACTCCCCAAGTCGCACTGTCTCAAGGTAACTCTGGAGATACAGCCTCTGTCCTTTAGTTCTCTCCAAAAGGTTTCAGTATTTTCATGGTCTCTCTTTTACCCATCTTTAAACCAATTAAGGGCATTTCTGAGCATTCATTGGTTTCCCAAGATACTGCAATGAAATAGCCATATCCCTAGGTCAGCAATGGTTCTGAAGAAAGCATCACTTATTATGGCACCAGACTGGACTGGGGAATTAAGAGCTTTGTGCTGTATTTCCAACTCTTTCTCTGGCCATGCTCACTGCTCTCTCCACCACCGACCACCTCTCTTGAGTCCTCAGGAGGAGGTGCTGGAAGACAGGAAATGCAGGTTAGCACCACCCAGGCTAGTGTCTGTGGGCCACTGCCAACTGATTTCTAGTTAACTACCAACAGTTACCCACTCATTTGGCAAACAATTATCAGGTGTTGCTCCTGGCCAGGCCCCACGCCCTCAATTACTTTCCAAGTTTCTCCCACCCTCAAAGACTAGGTTGGAAATCATGTTTCTCTGCTCTTTCTTAATCGATTCCTGCAGTATGTAGGACTACATACCTGAATTAGAGTTAGGAATATCAAAAATGTTTATAAATAATAAAGGATTCCCATATATTAGAAAGGAGAGTCTGTTATTCAAAAAGCCACAAAATATCTCATTTAGAGAAGACACTTAACAAAATATACATCTTAAAAATTCAGCAGTCAAGAATGCTTTTTATAATTGTTTCCATTTGAGCAACAGAGAATTAACATGGATAAGAATTATAAACACAACTTCACACAAAATATGCAAGAAGCATCACGTTTTTCTGAGATTCCTCTTTGTGGTTATCTAACCACACACGAGGGAGGGACCAAAGTTCAGATGTGCCCCAGTCGCAGTGCCCCAAAGTGGCAGTGCACTCAAGGAGTTTCCTTCCCTCAGTAAATGACATGGGGGAGGCGGGGAGGCTTTACCAAGAAGCACACAATCCAGCTTCTTACCCAGTCTGCTACCATCATCAACTGTCAAACCATTTGCTCCTCTTTGCAAGAGGAGCTCCTTTAGAAGGTCCCAATAACTTCTGCTTATATTGTTCGACCAGCTGGTTGAAGCGAATTTCTGTCTTATTTCCCTTAGCTTTCTTCCTAGGTACCTACAAATGAAAGGCAAGGAAACGTAAGATAATCAGTTTCAAGCATTAAGTATCACCTTACCCTTAGGCCAGCCAAGGGAGAAAGTAGGTTCAGAGATCTTGTCCACCACAAGAGGGACTTCCAGGCAATGACCTCACAAGAATCATCCATTGGTAAGAAATCAGATCAGGAGTGCCTAAGAGAAGGGCCCCACTAAAGTACCATGTTTCAAAGGCCTCTCCCCCTTCAATTCCCAAATGTTCACACGAATCTCCTCCAAGATGAGTCACAGCCCCAAGTCTGGATGGTCTTGCTTGTTGCCCTTTCCCTCACCAAGAATTACAGGGTTTCAAAGAGAGCTCTATAAGATAGTCTGATGGGTCAGAGGCTTTCCAGAGACACAGATTTCTTGAGTAGGATGAGAAGCTAATGCTCTTGTACCCTTTAAAGAAAGGAACTAGGCAAGGAAAAAAAGAAAATTTGATTTCAAATGATCAAGAATGTAGGACCACCACTTTCTATTAAGAACTAGGGCTCCAGGCTTCCCTGGTGGTGCAGTGGTTGAGAGTCCGCCTGCCGATGCAGGGGACACGGGTTCGTGCCCCGGTCCGGGAGGATCCCACATGCCGTGGAGCGGCTGGGCCCGTGGGCCATGGCCACTAAGCCTGCGTGTCCGGAGCCTGTGCTCCGCAGCGGGAGAGGCCACAACAGTGAGAGGCCCGCATAGCGCAAAAAAAAAAAAAAAAAAAAGAACTAGGGCTCCTTGGAAGCTAATGCCAGGGTTGACGAAGAAATAGATAAGTTGGGACATCCAGTTGTACTAGGAAGTAAGGACACTATCAAAGACAGGATCATGTCAGAAGGACTCAGGCAGGAGTCAACCTGAAGGGGCTTCTGCTGGCCTCAGATGGGACAAGAATAATGACTGCATCTGACTGAAACACATCAAGTACATAAAAACTCAGGAATTCACAATACTAAAAAAAATTGTACTTGTCATCTGAGGAGGTTGGTAGGGCAACAACTCATTACTCTGGAATCTGATAAAAGGAAAAGAACAAAATCAAGCATTTACCCTGCCTTTCCTACACAAATGATATTTCATGGGAACCAAACAGTTGACAAGGGAAGATTCTTTTTTTCTAGAATTCTTCTTAAAAAACACAAAAGCGTTGACAAAATTAGAAAATTACCATTCTGCAACTCGTATTGAAATACGGATCTAGATAGCAATCATCAGTGGGTGCTAAGACCCTTAGGTGGGAAGCTGATGGGGGACTTTACAAATGGAGGGATAAGGTAGACAATTCCTAAACTTACTGATGAATCACAGCATCACTAAAAAATGGGGCAACCAGACACTATGCACCTTACAGTGCAATGCAACAGAAAGCACACAGCACCACCTATGAAATACTCTCGCCAAGAAAACTGAACTTGAATCTAATCTAGCCTCTAGATCTAACAACCAGTTTGTAGGCAACATGGGGTGTTAGAGGAACAAGTTAAATGACAGCACAAGGAAGAAAGCAACTAAATTCAAAATGTTATACATTCTAAGGCTAAGGACCTGGCTTATCCAACAAATTAACGGCATGGAGAAAAGCAGGGTGGATGTAAGGAAGACTGGATATTATAGGGGGAAAAAAAAGATTTAAGAGATTTAAAAATGAAGTATAAGGAATTCCCTGGCGGTCCAGTGGTTAGGACTCTGCGCTTTCACTGCCGTGGCCCAGGTTCAATACCTGGTCAGGGAACTAAGATCCCACAAGCTGCAGGGCATGGCCAAAAAAAAATTACGAGTATAACATGGAACCTGATTCATACTAACCAACTTAAAAAATGTATTTTTGAGGTAACTGGGAACGTTTTAATATGGATTACATATTAGCTATTAAGAGCTTCTTATTAATATCATTAGATGTGATGATGGCATAATATGTGTTTGGGTATATGTGTGTTTAAGGCCTGATCAGCTCGAGATGAATTCTGAGATATTTTTCTGAGCAATATACCTCATTTCCACATGAGGCACATTTACAAGTGAAGTAGAATTCACTTTAATATATTCACAGGGTGGGGTGGGGTGGGGGGGTAGGTAAAACAAGATAATTGTTGAAGCAGAGTAACCAATACATGGGGTTCGTTTTATTATTCTCCCCACTTTTAGGACCGTGTACCTCCACATCCTCTAAAAAGCTGCAATCTTGTACCTAAGTGCAATCTAGAAGCCCTTTCCTTTTTTTTTTGCAGTACATGGCCCTCTCACTGTTGTGGCCTCTCCCGTTGCGGAGCACAGGCTCCGGATGCGCAGGCTCAGCGGCCATGGCTCACGGGCCCAGCCGCTCTGCGGCATGTGGGATCTTCCTGGACCGGGGCACGAGCCCGTGTCCCCTGCATCGGCAGGCGGACTCTCAACCACTGCGCCACCAGGGAAGTCCTGAAGCCCCTTCCCTTTGCACAACTAATCACGGCACAAGCGGCTGCCGACCCCAGCAGAGCTGTGCCGTGCCAAAGCCTCGTGGCCTCCAGAACTTACCTGCTTGGAAGATAATTTCTGCTTCTCTTGCTTCCAGTGGTTTATCTGGGGGGTTGGCTTCTTGGGAGGGAGAGGCTTCATTTTGCCTTTGTCCCGTAACCTGAAACAATACGGTCAAGTGTCACCCTGAGTTCCTCCTCTAATTGGGACCCCTGAGATTTTTCTCAGTCCAAAAGATAAAATGCCTTTTCTTACTCTGGCTCTTTCTAAGCCCATGAGAAATCATGCTAAAAAGGGATACTGCAACAGAATGTCCTATGGCTCAACATCTGTATACTTCTCTTTTTGTTTTAGCTTAAAACCTCAAGGAAATCTCAAAAACCTTCATATACTTAACAAAAATTGTGTCAAGATCGACTTCTGTTGACAGCACTAATCTGTTGTCCCAAACAGAAACCTCAGGTAGACGGGCCTCAGCTGACAGAGAAGAGACCGCCATCAGGACAGGAGGAAGCTCTTCAGAAGAGAAAAATCATGAAAGCCCGCACTGGAAGGCTCCTCCGAGGCCCCCTCTGCCAGTCCTGTTCCGGCCTCCATTTGGTCCAAGAGTGACTCTGCTGGTGTAGAGATACTTCACGCGGGACTGGAGCACACTAAGCATCCCTTTCATCCAAACAAAGAGGAAAAAGGGCGAAGCAAGACAAACCCCCTGAGCCGCCATCCTGCCTCTCACCTAATTTTGGGGCCTCGGTGTGAGGGGAGCACCAGGACCTTTCTTCGCTTCTTCCCATCAGACAGCTCCACGTGCTCCACTTCGGCCTTGGTCTGGAACCCTGTCCACGAGACAGATCCTGCCTTCTCCTTCTGCTCCACGGGTGCCTTGCTTTGTTGAGGCATGTGGCTCTGAGCTGTTTTCTGTTGCTGTTTTTTCCCAAGCTCTGGTGGTTCTTGCTGGGGCTGCTCACCAGTTGCCGACATGGATTTCACTTTTTGCTGTATAAGACAAGGGAATGGCATTTAGTTACTGGGTGAGGTTTATTTGCTGGAAATATTCAGAAGAGGAATGAGCTGGTGAGAGAAGGGGAATTCTTCCCCCAAATAGTTCGAGACTATAGGAAAGTGAATGCAAGTAGTTCACAGGCCCTGAAATAGTAACAGATGGTTACTGGGTGGGGGACACAAAACAACCATTTCCCTTTCCACATGCAGAAATAGGGGAAAAGTACAGGTATGTCCAAAACGCAAAAGCCAGTAGAAAATAGGCCAGTAGCATGGGACAATTACCAAAGGTGTAACAAATGTATAATGGGAATGAGAAGAAAGAAGAGAAATATTTGAAGTAATAAGAGCTAAGGATTTCCAAACTTAAGGACAGACACTAAACCACAGATCCAGGCCAAAAACCAAACAGGATATTAAAAAAAAAAG
This sequence comes from Delphinus delphis, assembly GCF_949987515.2. Taxonomy (NCBI): domain Eukaryota; kingdom Metazoa; phylum Chordata; class Mammalia; order Artiodactyla; family Delphinidae; genus Delphinus; species Delphinus delphis. The sequence goes on from NC_082691.1 coordinate 83,793,410, forward strand.
AAAAAAGTACACCTAGGCATATCATATCAAACAGCAGAAAATCAAAGAGAAAACCTTGAAAGAAGCCAGAGGTAGGGAAAATACATTACCTACAGAGGAACAAAGTTAAGATTACAATGGATTAAAAAAAAAAAAGATTACATTGGATTTCCCTTCAGAAACCATATAAGCAAGAAGAGAATAGAAGGAAATATTTAAAGTTTGGGGGAAAAAAATCACCAACTTAGAATGCTTTACCCGTGTAATTATCCTTCAAAAGTGAAGGAAAAACAGAAACTTTCTCAGACAAACAAAAATTAAAGAAATCTGGGAATTCCCTGGCAGTCCACGGTTAGGACTCAGTGCTCTCACTGCCAGGGGGCCCGGGTTCGAGCCCTCACTGGGGAACTAGGATCCCACAATACGCACAGTGAGGCCAAAAAAAAAAAAAACTTTAAAGAAATTTATCACTGGTAGACATGCCTTGCAAGAAATACTACATGAATGTATTAAGGGAAAAGAAATGACACGTCAGAAACTTGAATCCATATAGAGAAAGGAAAAACATTAGAGAAAAGATAACTGAAATGAAGATAAGGAAAAGATGCCATGAGAAGGAAGACAAAGTATGTTACAGATTGATTTTGCACTGAAGTGGGGGAAGAAAAAGAAGATTCATGTGAAATTAATGTAGTAATAACAATGTTATTTTGTCCTTTTCACCTCAGAAATCTAGACAGGCACACTGACACAACAAAGATCTATTATATGCCTCTTATGTGCCAGTCTCTAAGTGGTAAGGGTACAGATGGACAGAATGAAGTGTCTACCTTTTAGCACTCACAGTCCAGTGGAGAAAAGAGACATTCACAAAGTAAAAAACTAAAAAAAAGTTTAAGGAACTTCATGAAGTACAAGTAATAGTCTTATCTCTTGAGAGAGGTGGGGAAATGCTACTTGTGGAATATGAGTATGGAAACTGAGTAGAAGTATCCTTGAGTCAGGGGAGAGGAACACTTTTACACAGAGAGATCAGTATGTACATTAAGTGTAGGCAACAAATAAGGCCACCTGAATTTTTTTTAAGCCAGTAGCTACAGAATCATCTCTGACTTAGGCAGTAAATAATTCTATAACTACAATAATAAAGCTGCCTTGAATAATAACCAGAACTCAGGTTTTTCCAACCCAGGGCCATTGAATTAACCACTGATACTGCTCCTCTAAAAGTCATGCTCAGGGCTTCCCTGGCGGAGCAGTGGTTAAGAATCCACCTGCCAATGCAGGGGACACGGGTTCGAGCCCTGGTCTGGGAAGATCCCACATGCTGCGGACGAACTAAGCCTGTGCGCCACAATTACTGAGCCTGCACTCTAGAGCCCGCGAGCCACAACCACTGAGACCACATGCCACAACTACTGAAGCCCGCGCACCTAGAGCCTGTGCTCCACAACATAAGAAGCCACCACGATGAGAAGACCGCGCACTGCAAGAAAGAGTAGCCCCTGCCCGGCGCAACTAGAGAAAGCCCGTGTGCAGCAACGAAGACCCAACGCAGCAAAAATAAATAAATAAAAGTCATGCTCGTGATATACACCATAAAGACATCAAAGCTTGCAAATGTTTGGTATATACGCAAGTTAAGGTATAATATCAACGAGATCTGTAAGAGTTATGGTGTCAAGAATAACCTGGCCTTCTATGTCCTGCGGCAGGATGGGTAAGAGAGTGAGCAATGACTGTGTGCTGACTGTGTAGTATGCGAGACAACTTACACGCACTACCTCATTTAATCCTCATCAACCATGTAACATAGATGATGTTAATCCTATTTTTACAAACTAGAAACTGAAGCTGAGAGAGGTAATAACTTGCCAAGGAACTCAGAAAGGGGCAGAGCCTGAGTTTGAACATGAATATTCTTGTTCCCAAAGTCCCTGTTCTTTCCTCTATACTACACTAGATTAAAAACAGTACTAAAACTATCAGGCATCACACTTCTGGAGCCATCTAAGAAGAAAACAGAATTATGGAAGAAAGAGCTGAAATCTACAGGTAATGTAAAACTTAACCTTGGCTATTAATTTTGACACGTACCATCACCAAACACTGCAGTACAAGCACTGCTGATTGGTAATAACATCAGTCTGATTCTCCTCTCTCCTTCCTCCCCGTTCTGTGGAGCTAACACAAGCCAGGCCAGCAGAGGAGAGATGACCTGCAGAGTTCTAGGAAACTAAGAGTAAAGGGTAACAAAGAACCTAATGAGGAAGAGACCTACTTTAAGGGAGCAGAACCACAAACTGCACAAAACAGTTTAAATATGGCCCTAAAAAAAATATTGTTTTAACTGAACTGTATACTTAAAAATAGTAAAGTTTATGTGTATACTACTACAATTTAAAAAACAAAGACAGGGGCTTCCCTGGTGGCGCAGTTGGTTGAGAATCTGCCTGCCAATGAAGGGGACACGGGTTCGAGCCCTGGTCTGGGAAGATCCCACATGCCGCAGAGCAACTAGGCCTGTGAGCCACAACTACTGAGCCTGCGCGTCTGGAGCCTGTGCTCCGCAACAAGAGAGGCCGCAACAGTGAGAGGCCCGCGCACCGCGATGAAGAGTGGCCCCCACTCGCCACAACTAGAGAAAGCCCCAGCACAGAAACGAAGACCCAACACAGCCAAAAATAAATAAATAAAAATTAAAAACAAACAAACAAAAAAAAAACAAAGACAGAAAAAACATTTCAGTTCTGTACCAGGCTGCGCTGGATCCTCAGTTCCTTTATTTTAAGTTTCCTTCGATCTTCCAAAGAGAACTCCACTATTGGTCTCTGTGGCAGAAGGGGACAGAAAGTCATTCATTAGATTTCTTAATCTCTGCGTGCAATGAGCTGAGATATCGTCCCACCACTACCCTCTTTCTTGCAAGTCAGAGGATGCTACTCACTTCACTCTACTTAAATGCAAGGGGCCAGTTCTGCAAGCAGTCTATCCAGTTTAGTGTTCCTTCTAATCATCTTATCACCTGAATCACTGATCACTCCTCCAACGCCTTGCCACTCTTACCCACCATACAAACGTCAGAGGGTTTTCCGCAAATGGCCCTCAGAGGAACATGTTCCCCCCCAAAGGATGAGGCTCACCTTCTGAGGCCCAAAGATTTCTGGATTGTTGTTGATGTGGCGTAGGGCTGCCAGGGCATGCTCGTGCTCCTGGAACTCTGCAAAGGCATAGCCCAAGGACTGACCGTTAATTTTCCCATGAGCTCCTTTAAGGCCTCGCATTACCCGACACTACGAGTAGAACAAGAAAAAGAATCAGTAATTAGAGGATAAAGATCCTTAACAGCTTCAACAAGAAACCAGGTTATTGGAACAGTTTTCATATATATCACCATCACAAGAGTTTTACTGGAATAGCACTTACGAATGTCTGTTTTATTAGAATACACCTACAGAGAGCACAAAATGAGTTAAACAGATATTCTCTTGCTTTCTAAGAGCTTACAGACATCAACACAGACCTACAAATAAGCATGTAAATAAAATAAACTTCCCAAGGAAAAATTATAATAGCTAACTGTTGACATGACAATACACACAAGCTGAGAGGTACGTGGTACTTGAGGTTGTATAAGTTAGCACTGAGGCTAAAAAGCCATCTGTGGATCTCCTCACTGAAGAAACCACTCAGAAAGGAAATTACTGAAGAAGGGAAGGATAAGGGCCTGATGGCTTTAGATAAGAAAGACAATTCAGGTATGGGGAAGATCCTGCCCAACATATAGCCTCAGAAATACAGGAAGGAGCTTCAGCTGTCTTGGCTCAGAGCTCAGATCCTCTCTGGCACGATTTTTCCCTAAATCCTTAAGCTGTAATAGGCATCCTGGGGCACCGAGGGACAGTAGGATATTTGGGGAAAACTGACAGTTTACGTGCTTTTACTGCTGGAAGCTGTAGTTATCATGTAACAGAGAAGTCTAGGCATTGGGTACACATGGATGCTGCATTTGGTGTATGTCCGGTATCTACTCTGTGCCTAGAACTGTGCCACGTACTGTAGGATAATCAAGAAAAGCATAAAATGAGGCTCCTATCCTCAAGAGGCTTACTATCTTACTGAGACACGATATTTACACATACGAAAGAATTAAAAATTCAATATAATGCAAATATTGTAAAACACACATACATTTCTCTAAATGATGGCAGGTGTTAAATGTGCAGACTCTTACTAAGCATTGTGGATGTTAATGAGAAATTACACAACTCACCCTTATGCCAGTAATAGTTGAACAGTTACCAAGTTTTACCAAGAGTGGTGTCGGCTACGTGCTGACATGTTCACATCCTCTCCTGGAATTCCCTGAATACCAATACCTTACATTTTGAAGAGGATTTCCAGGAGTAGGAAAATAGTTTACGGTGATGAATCAGAGCAAAGCAGATTCATAATATTGGCTAGGTTACTTATTCAATAAACACTAATCAAGAGATGGCTATGTGCCAGGTATTATGCCAAGAACTGGGAACAATGAGATAACGCCCGCTCTCTAAGGGCTCAGCCTGGTGGGGAGGAATGACTGGCAGACCATCACAGGACATGTAGTAGTCAGTACTATGACACAGGTACACAGGGGTGTTGTGGGAGCAGAGGAGAGGTCTCTATGCACACAGAGCCTAACCAAGTCTTGGTGTGAATTCAGAGTCTGTCTAACACAACTGCTGAAGACCCGGGTGGCTCTCTATGCTCACCACAGGGCACTGAGGACTCTTACTACAGGGTAAGAGCCTACATGGTAGTGAAATGCCCTTCTAAAGAGCAAAGCACACTGATTATTTTCTCAGCAAGAAAATTAACCTTACAGCACCTGGTATAATGCTGAGAACACAGCAGGTATTCGATAAATGCTTGCTAAATTAATTCATGAGGGCAGAGACTTCCTCACATTCTACTGCAATTTGGTCAGATGTGAAAGGTAGTTCTTAGAAGAGGTAAAAAAAAAAATTTCAACCCCATAAAACCACAAAAATCACCAAACTCAGCCTTGTCTGCTGACTGTGTCCAAAAGAAAATCTGTCAGTCTGCCAGCACCACAGCCTGAACGAAATACTCGATCTGACCCAGGATGAGTACCTGAGTTCTGAGTGGGCAGGGCCAACTCTCACCTCCTTGATGTGCACCCCCTTCTCCCCTCTAGTGGCATTCAGCAGCAGCTTTCTGAGCTGTTTGTCATCCACGGCCTTTGGGAGATTGTGCAGGCACAGCCTGGTCCGGGAGACAAAGATATTCTGGTCCTTGAGTTTCTGATGCTTCAGCAGCTCAAACTGAAAGAACAATAAATTGTTAACAATACAATCCACCCTTTAAAAATACAGGCTCATAATTCTCCAACAGGAAAGAATGATGATGCCTATCCAATAACCACACATCTAGAAAAAAGGAGGGAAACCACCCACCCTGCAGCCTTATGATACTCAGCACAGGGAAAGAAAGGGTCAAGGAAGCAAGATGATGGTGGAGAGGTGATAAGATCATGGGCTCTCGAGTCAGACTGAATTAGAAATCCATCTCTAACTGGAGAAGCTACATAAAATTGTTTAAGCCTCAATAATTTCACCTACAGAGTAGAACTGTAAATCAAAATATAAGACCAATCTTTCAGTACTGATGTGAGGCTGCAATGAGGTAATACACATAAAATCCCAAGCTCAAACCCGGCCCAGAGCAAATAAAAAATAATACTGTAGTTAACATCTATGCCAAGCCCTTATCTACCCATCAACTCAAACTAATTACTTAGTCCTTCCAAAAGGAAATGGAATTTATTTAAGAATTCTGTTTTTTTTTGTTTTTTTTTTAATGTTGTATCTATTTTATTTATTTATTTTTGGCTGCATTGGGTTTTTGTTGCTGTGCGCAGGCTTTTCTCTAGTTGTGGCGAGTGGAGGCTACTCTTCGTTGCGGTGCGCGGGCTTCTCATTGAGGTGGCTTCTCTTGTTGCGGAGCACGGGCTCTAGGCACGCGGGCTCAGTAGTTGTGGCTCACAGGCTGTAGAGCACAGGCTCAGTAGTTGTGGTGCATGGGCTTAGTTGCTCCATGGCATGTGGGATCTTCCCAGACAAGGGCTTGAACCCGTGTCCTCTGCATTGGCAGGCAGATTCTTAGCCACTGCACCACCAGGGAAGCCCTATTTAAGAATTCTTGATAGAATATTGTCTCGTCTCAACTCTGCCACCTTGAGGCAAAGAAACGTCTCAACTCTGCCACCTTGAGGCAAAGAAACGTCTCAACTCTGCCACCTTGAGGCAAAGAAACGTCAATGGCCATAGAAACAAACTGCGTCTAGAGCCTCAACTATGCTACACAAAGCACTGGTCCCAGGGCAACCTGTCTCTAAAGTGAAAGGATGACATTCTTCTCCTGATTTGTTTGTTAAAATTAGCTCAGTAGAAGAAAGTTTGAAATTAAATTTTTTCTTTTATCAAGTCTCATTCCTGCTGCTTCTTGTTTGGTAAAGGTACTAACAAATCACAAAATAAACAAATACCCTGGAAATGAATATTAAAAGGGCTATTTGAAGGGGTTATCATGCTTAAATTGAACAGTCTAATTTTTCTCCTAGGAAAAACTGTGCCTGCTGTGACTTACAATGTGTATAATCTAGTGAGCTTTTTGCTAGAAAAATTCACTCTAAGGGAGAATTAAATGTGTCACTATCACATTGTGATCAGAAAAGGGCATACAATGCCCCCCAAATAACCATGATTTTCAGATGTTCACTACCAAAAAAAGTTGAGAACACTAGTCTAGAAACTGTACAGAGAAAAGACACGCTGCCTCTTGCTGTCACTATATTCTCATCTCTGTCCGTCATCTTCTGCACCTTCAGGTTCCATAGTTAATTGTTAATGATCATGCATCTTTACCATTCTAGGCTGCCTTAGCTTTTTGAAAGTAAGCTATACGGGCAAAAGTAAAAATTACCGGAACAAATATTACCGAGCAGCAAAGGAACTCAATAGCATCAGTTATCAGTGGAAATCCCATAACATAGAGTCTTCCTACTGGAGACACCACCCTCCCCCCATCAAAACAGACATCTTAACTCTCCCTTCCAAGACCCATATCTACACCTCCTTCCCTACTAACTCTAGCCACCCTGACCTTCCTTTCTTATGTTATTCTGCATTTATACTGACACCTAATTATATACAGCCCGAGCCTCTAGGGATCTACTCCATGATCCAGAAGCAAACTATGTGGCAAACGTTTACTGCTGAGCATTAGGAAAATAAAGAATAAGACCCAGTTCCTATAATGGCATATAATGCTGACATGATATTATGTATAATGCTGGCTTAGTTGCTGTTTCACCTGTGTGCTTGTTTTCTAACAACAGTGTAAGCAGCACCTGTGACCGATACTTGCTTGGCTCTTTGATGAGCATCTCTAGCATTCAATTATTATTATTTATGGATTTTATTAAGTCATGCAGAACATGAAGACTGGTGCCTAATCTACTCACTCGTTCTCTTTTGGCCATATCAGCAGCACTCACACCCTCTGCAGCCTTCGTCCCAGCACGAATCACTGCAGAAAGAGGGAAAAAGGCCAAGACATCAGCAAGGGAATTTTCACTGAGCAATAAGAGGAATGTGATTTGAATGATGCAAGCTCTCTGTACAGGGCCCAGAGGACTATGCTGGCCAGGACATAGTGGCATCTGGGTAGGTCCAGAAATAGGCTACAGGGCTAAGTTCTTGTCTATGAGCTGCTCTCAAGGACTAAAACTCTGAACATTTTGTGATTTTGTTCCTCTCCTTCCTTTCCCTCAAAGAGTTTCATGTACATGCCCAAAGTCAGATGGAAAGGCCTAGAGGAAATTCTGGAAATAAGTACATTTTAGGCATCTAGAATGCAAAAATGCTCTACCTATAACCTGTCCTTGGAATTTCAATGCGCATGTATTTGGGAGCCATTACTAAGCAGTGAGATAAGCCAACCTAGAAAACAGCTACATCGTAACACAGGGCCTAGTCTCAAAGGCTAATGGTCTCCCATTTGCTAGTCCAGGCTGTGCAGCTGTGCAGCAGGTGGCAATATTGTGTGACCTAGAGGAAAGGATTCTCTTTTGTCTTAATTAAAGCTAATTCCTGATTATCTTTCTCACATTAAGGGAAAGGTACTCAGTGCATATTGAAAACCCATGAGTAATCCAAAAGAGTAATTTTCGTCATAATTTTCAACTTCTTCAGAAAACCTATCAGGAATGATGACAAAAGGCAAAGGTAATTTGAGTTTTTCCTCCCTCTTTGCCCTGCTAATCCTCTGACGAAAAGGTCTAAAGGCAAGCAGGCAGAAAGGAGAACGGGACTCGTTAATCCATGAACTGGGTGAAGCCTTCCTAACAGAAAGCCATATCTACTAAAGTGGATTAACAATATATCACTGTTAAAGAGGACATAGGGTTTTTAATTTGAAACATGCCCCAAACATACTATTGCCAGGTCACTGTCACAGCAAGGGGCCAGCTACTCAGAAGCCTGGTTCCCATCTCCCTGCCACCACTCACAGCCTTCTCGGGCCAGATAGAGGTTCCGGGTCCCAGTCGGCTTCTTCACCTTCTTTGTCCGGAGCTTTGCAGCCTCATCACGGGTCACTGCCAAGTCAACCTTAAGCTGCCGGCCATCCAGTTTAAGCCCACCACTCTGTAACAGATTGCAACCTCTCTTAAAATTCATGACGAGTAGAAACTAAGCACCTGACAAGGAACACCAAGGAAAGGGAAAACAGCAAACCCCAATTATACTGTGGAACCCAACCCCCAGGATGTTTTAGCCCAGCTGGTTGCAAGTAGATCACTGAGCCTAACAGTATCTAGCACAGCTGTGCAAAGGCCACATGTTCGTTTGTTTTAAGGGAGCTGATTAGTCCCAAAGTAGGCCCAAATTGAGGAAAATGATCTGTAAACTGGCAAATTTTTAGTGTTCTAAAGAAAGCTAATGAAATGGTAGTATTAACTCTACTCAGGAGAATTTAAGAGACAATGGCAATACAGAGTAACTTATCTCAAAACAATTTATACTTGGTTATAGAAATCACAGAAAAATTCTCAATCACCCACACTTTCTCTCTCAAACATTTACTCCACTTCACAGATGGCCTTAATCCCTTCTTGTCCCAGTGTTTCATGTCATCAGCCTAGGATAGAGACTGACATACAGAGAGTGAACCGTAAATAGATTATTATACCTGTAAAGTAAGAATGATTGTACTTACCTTATACACACCTACAGGGCTGATGTGAGGATTAAGTGATGCATGTAAAGCTCAGTGCCTAACACACACTACGTGCTCAACAAGTGTTCGCTTTATTATTATTATACCACTGACGATAATAATAATAAGGCTTTGTGCTAACAACAGATGTTGCCCCTGGGAGCCACTACTGCCTAAGTTACAGAGTAAAGGAAATGTCTTCCTTACCTCGGTCTCTGGAGAAGCAGCTTCAAGGCATTTCTGAGCCGCTTCTTGAGTCATGAACTGGGCAAATGCACAACCTGCACAGAGAGAAAAAACTAAGTAGATCCCAAACACCCATGGCCCACCAGGAACCCAAAGACAACAATACAAATGGTGGCAGCCTGACACAAAGTGGGGGGGTAGCAGCATCCTTTCGTTTAGTACTATGAGACTTAACTAAGAAGCACTGTGTCAGGCACTGGAGGTTCAAAGACAGGTAAGATAGCACACTTGCTCACAATGAACTTTTATTATTACTTCCTTCATCTTTTCTAAGGCTTCTTAGAAACTAGTCTCACCATTCCACTCCTTAATAAGAAATATCCACAAGAAATCTAGAGAAATTCCAGCCTAACATTTAATTCAGTATCACTCTCTGTGTGCCTATCAGAGGACTAAAAGAATGAGGCAGCAACAACTTAACCCTGAAATTAAATTACAGATCTCACTGTCATCACAGTCACTGGGAGGCATTATATAAGGACAGATCTAGCTCTTAGAGTAAAAGTCCCTGGCCTCTAGCCCATGAATACAGTTGTGAACCAGAAAGCCGTGAGCTCAACTCTTTTTTGTCTTGTTTTGTTTTCATGAATTCAACTCGACTCATGCTGTAGAATTTCCACACCTTTCACTGGTTAGAGGCAGGGCCAATCAACCCATCCTAATTTTCTGCTCTTGATAAAAAGCAGCTTATGTAAGAAAAAAAAGTTCACCTTACAGTAAACATACATACACAAAATTTAAGTTCCATAATATTTTGTTAGTATTCCTTTAAACTTTAATTATTCCCTCATATATGAAAATAATGCCATATTTCCTGGAGCTACTGGAGCACTGATCTTTTGCCCCTCTAAGAATGAATGGCAGCAGACTAACTGAAAGGACACCTGTGGCAGGCCAACCCAAGGGTCGCCATCTAGTGAGGTCTTCCCTGCTTCCTCCAGGCAGAGCCAAGTGCCCCCCACCAACCCCCGCCGGTCCTCCACTCTCATCTCTATTACAGCACTGGTCAGGTGGCATCTTCCCCAAAAGACCTGAAGGTCTCTGGAAGAGGGGCCATGTTTCTTGGCTATTTCTACATTTGTAGCACCTACCATAATGTTCAGCATTAGTAGATACTCAATAGGAAGAAACAAGTAATATAGAAAGAAATATGGGGGGGAAAATGTTTCTAACAGGCAGATTAGCCTGTTTGTCCAATATGAAGAAAATAGGATGAGTTCTTCTCTCTGAATGGGTAAGAATTTTACCATTGGAATTTCCAGGGTAACTACTGGGTTAAATCCTACCACCTTCCTAAAAGTCTTCAGACAATACTTAGCCCTTCCAGGCAGTGAAATAGCATGCTGACAGGGATGAGGTATAGGAGGAGGTTGTGTGAGGAGGCAGAAAAAGTGCCAGAAAATTTTAATATGAGCTCAGGAAAGACAATGCATTATGAAAAAAAAATAATGGAAACTATGCCTATTAAGACCATTAACTCTCAGCTAACATTAACAGACCAAGAAAGAGACTGAGCAAGTCAACTACAGACTCCGTTCTGAAAATGTCAACCCAATACACTACTGCACCCAGAAAGAGACAAAAGAGATCATCAAAGTCAAGCAATATCCTACAGTACTTGTAACATTTTATGCAATACTAGTTGCCCATTTTCAGAAAAATATACTAGAAATGGAGAAGGTCCAAGAAGCACAATTGAATATCAGAGCTGAACGCACGTTAACTGATTAGTTGAACCCACTTGTTTTACAGATAAGAAACTGAAGCCCACAGTGGTTAAATGATTGCCAAAAATCACCCAGCCGGTCTATGGTTTAGCTGGGATTAGATCCCTCATCTCCAGGAAGCAGTTCAGTTTTCTTTCCATTATACTACCTCATTTACATCTTTCATAGCTGAGTAAAAACCAAAAATGATCAAGTTTCATCAAACTGGAAAATAAGAAGGTTCAGAATGGAGGCAATTAATCCATAGGTAGGCTCCAGAGAGCCCCAAAACACTCAGAAATGGCATTTTTCTGAGGACAGGGTTCAGAGTTTTTGCTAGATCTCAAAGGAATCAAGAACCAGAATGAATTAAGAATTCACTGCTTTAGTAGAACGACTGCAGTTGATAAAATCAAAGATTATGAACGGGTTGAAAAGGTGCTTATCTAACAACAGTATATTAGAATGAGGAGCGGTCAATCTTTAAGCTCAAAAGAAATAGCTTTAGGGGGGGAAAAAAAAAAAACTAAGGCAGCACTCCTGCTACATAGTTTTCCTTCTGACTGTTGCCACTGCAACAAAGTTTCTGTCAGCTTCCATCTCTAACAAAAGCAACTGAAAAATATCCCAGCAATTTCAAGCAATGTGGAATGATTAATACCCATGAGATGCTATCACATCTGAAATTCAAAGAACAACAAATGAAATTCATTACCCTAAAGTAAATAAGCAAGAGCTTAAAAAGCTGAGACAAAATTATGGCCGGCAGCACCATTACAGATGCTGAGCTTGACAACATGGAAGACAACCTCAGAATGTCCTTGGTGCTTCTATGGATCACAGAAACCTGGATAATCGTGGACCCCCCAGGGTGGCACACACTATGCTCTCATGTAGCCTAGTCAGTGCCCATGGCAGTGGTCTCAACCCTTTTGGGCCTGACCAGCTGACAGCAAATACCTTTAGAATGCTCTGTGTCTGGATGCAAGACAATGCGGACATATTTAAGATCTCCAAACTGCTGGAGGAGCTCTCCAAGGTCTTCTTCCTCTGAGTCAAAGGACAGGTTTCTATGGAGGACAATCAGGTCACAAGAAAGGTCAATTACAAAAGTGAGATCCTACATTCCAGTACAAGGTGAGTGAGTTAGACATCAACTGGAGTGGTTCTCTTGCTCATAACCACCCTTCCCAGGGACAGCACCAGGGGGTGGCTCCCACTAGCCAGGCCTCCAGTGTATGACTCTGCCTATAGGCTGTAACCGACTGACCTTCCTATTAATCAAATTCTCCTTCCCAGGAATATAAAACGTGAACAGACATATACAAAGACCAGAAGTTTTGGATACAGATTCACTTCAAAACAGCAGTGTCCCACTTGAGGGAAGCTTATGGGGAGCTGAAAATGTTCTGTATCTTGATCAGAGTGATGGTTACACGGATATACATATAGCCATGTATAAAGGTATATGTATATAGATGGTTATATACATGAAAAATGTCACTGATTGTACACTTACATTAAACACACTTTACAGAATACACGTTATACCTTAACGAGGGATAGAAAAAAGGATGGGCGTCTTCAGAGAAAAGACCACATAGCCTTCTGCAGCCAGGGTCCCAGAACCACCCAGATTTTCATCCCCTTCTTGAGGTCTGCTCTTTGACAACTTTTATTCCGTGAGCCACCCTAATGTTCATCCAACATACCAGCCTTTTCACTTAAACTGGCGAAACTTAGTTTCCCTTACTACAACCAAAAGACTCACAGACAGCTAATGAAAAGTCAAATGTCTCTCAATGTCTCCTCTGTACTCCTATGAAATCCAGGCTTCAGTTAAAATTTTACAGAAGTCAGAAAATCCTTCAAAATAATAACTCAAAACCAAACATGGTAAAGTTTACTAGCTAAGTGCAAAAAAAAAAAACCTACTATTTCTCTCGATGGGATTAGAAAATGTTGGAAGGAGATTTTGTTCTACTAAATTTCAACACAGTGTAAAGATTCCTCTTTTCCCAGCTATGCACAGCCTTTCAGGGGTAAGAAAAACAGTCCTAAATAAATATCTACAATTTTACTTCTCTTATGCTAGTTAACAACCCCATAAATAGCTCTATCTTATGGAATAACCAAGATAAAAGAGATGTTCTGGAATAAGACATATCCTAGCTACATTATTTCTTCTAATTTGCCTCATCGTGGACATAGTTTTCTCTCTTCCATCCTTTACTTTCCTAAGTTCTTTTTTAATTAAAAGATGTATAAGGAATGGTATCCTTGGTATTGAGGTCACAGGCTTCTAAGTGTGACATTCCTTCTTTCCTGTTACACAGAATCCTCTACAAATACAAAATTATATGGAAATTACAAATAACACATTAAAAAAAACATGGAAAGACATGCTATAAAGAAAGAAAATGGGACATATATACACTAATATGTATAAAATGGATAACTAATAAGAACCTGCTATATAAAAAAATTAAATTCAAAAATTAAAAAAAAAGAAAGAAAGAAAGAAAATGGGCTACAGCACAGCATGTATAGGCTAAAATCATCTTTGTAAATATTTATGATGTTATGAACATGTGTGTGGGTGCTCCCCAAGCAGTGATTAAGGTTAACTTTTTGCTTATTCATTTCCTATATTTCCCACAATAAACATAAATTACTTGTATAATGAAAACAATCTTAAAAGACTATACAAGAGAATAAAATAGACATCTTTAAAATAAGACCCAAATGGCCCTAGCACAATGGTACTTAAGAAAGGATGAGAAGGCATGCTTGAGGTATGCCGAAGATATCCCAACCTCCTGAAAACACCAACCTACTGCAGTCAGTAGGACTAAAGCAGCAATGGCAACATTATACAACACCTATCTCCCTCCCTCAGTTTTCCAGGAAACAGATGGGATGCCTCACTATACTCTGGACATGACTGTAGAGGATAAGTTAAGCATGAAGAGAGAATTCGTTTGGGGTAAGTGGTATCACCCCTCCCCAGCACTCACCCTAAAACAAAGGCCAGAAGCAAGATGGTTCTAATAGTTGAAAAACTGATTTGTTCCAAATGATCCCACCCCAATTACAAAGAATGAAATCTAAATGAGGACAAGATATAAAAACCCCTGCTATTTATCTTCTGTGTATAGTTCTGATTCTCCTACACATTTCTCATTGTGTGCTATGTTCCTAGGCAGATGTGCTAATGGTCTTCGATACATCTAACTTTTTGGCCTAGCTAACAGAATTAGTGCAAAAAGAAGACAAACAAAGAAAGGAAAGAAGGGAGGGAGGAAGAAGGGAAGAAAAGAAACCTATGAAGGCAACACAAACAGCAGTTCTCAAGATAGAAAGTCATACCTGATAAAGACAGTTTTCCCTTCATTTACATCAGAGGGTAATTTCCTCTTCTTTTTCTTCTTTTTCGAGACTTGTATATCCAAAGTAAAAAGAAAAACAACAAACTGAAAAAGACTAGTACAAGCCTTACAACAAAGGCTTTTAAATATATAAAGATCTTACATAAATTAAGAACTCCAATTAAAAATGAACAAAGGATATGCAACTAAAATATATGAAGATGCTCAAATGCACTCATAATTAAAGAAAAACACAGCACAAGAAATGAGATACTATTTATCACCAACAGATTGGCAAACAACAAAAAAGACAGATGAAATCCATTGTGGTAAGGGTGTGGGGAAAAAGAGAGATTCCCATATACTGTTGTGACAGTGTAAGCTTTCTGGAAATACAAAATGTAAACATTTGAGGAGAAAAAAATATATATCTACATTCGCATACACAAATATACATTATATTCTACGTAAGTGCATATACATTCATGTTTTTGCTTATAAAAGCATTAACTATCCTTAGATACACAAGAAACACTGGTTGTCTCTGGGGAGGGGCCCTAAGTGGCTGCGGATTTGGGTTTAAGGGAGACTCATTGATTTTAAGAATAGACATAGGGGCTTCCCTGGTGGCGCAGTGGTTGAGAGTCCGCCTGCTGATGCAGGGGACACGGGTTCGTGCCCCGGTCCGGGAAGATCCCACATGCTGCGGAGCAGCTGGGCCCGTGAGCCATGGCCACTGAGCCTGCGCGTCCGGAGCCTGTGCTCCGCAACAGGAGAGGCCACAACAGCGAGAGGCCCGCGTATCGCAAAAAAAAAAAAAAAAGAATAGACATATATGCTTATATATACACGGAAAATTTCTGGAAGGACACAAAAGAAATAACAGAGATTACTTTGGGGGACTATTGGGAGGAATGGTGAGGAACTTTTGAAGATCTTACATAAATTAAGATCTTACATAAATTTCTATATCATACCCTTCTGCACTATTTATATTTTTTGTACTGTATTCTTAATTAATTTTCTGTCATTATTATCCATCAGTCTTATAATTTTTTCAAGTGAAAGAATGGTAAGAGATAGCTGAATCTGGTTGTAGAATGCAAGGTCTCTCAGTTCCTTCAGAATAAAAGCTTCTTTGCTTCTAAGGTGTCTTACTATTCTCTCCTCACAGAAAAGGCTTATTTCCTCAGATTTCTCATATGGTCAAATCAACATGCCAGACTTACAGAAAAGGGAGAAGGGAGACCTGATAAGTGAATAAAAACCTCCACCCAGACAAACTAAAGGACCACTTACTGACTACTCCTCATTCTGTAATGACCTGCCTCCCTCAATAAACTAGTTGAGTTTAAACCCAACCTTCTTGATAAAAGTAGCAATATGGTTTGGTTACAGTTTTACAAAATGCCCCAGGAGGTCCTTTATCCCCATTTCAGTTCAAAATTGTTGTTTATACTCCACCACTGCCACAGAACAGTAACAATGATAATACTAGTAGTACAAGGCATTTAGTCACACAAATAATTTAATCTTCACAAAAACCTTATGTGGTTATTATCTCCATTTTATAGATGAAGAAACTGAGGTATAAAGAGGTTAAGTAACTTGCCCCAAAGTCATACCTTAAGAAAGGAGCAGAGACAGGATTTGAAACCCTCTGCCAAACAAGCTATTATTGTGATCTCTAGGAAATGTGGCGTTTTATTTTCTTTTAACTCCTGTTCACCCAGTGTCTAGCACTGCAGGCACTCTGAATATTTGTTGTCTGAATAAACGAAGGTGTAGTAATAGTAAAAAAAAAAAAGTACATTTTTCTCTCATGACAGGTTTAAATATCACTGTCACACGAAGCATCTATTGCAACCTTTCCAAAGAGCAAACACATGGGCATTTACATACACCATGGGAAGGGTGTGCACAGAAGTGTTCATCCATCAGGTCCAAATTGGTTCATCTACATTTTTAAAAAACTCTGATGAAAGTGCAGAAGTGTTTTTGTTGGTCTTTGCTTGTTTTCTTGCCAATCCTTTGTGACTGAAAGTAGTGGAACCAGATCAAAAGCTCCTAGAGAACAAGGATTTATTTTTTCTGTTCAGCCCAAAGTTTAACATTAGTAGGTGTTCAATAAATGTTTCTTTTTAAGTGAATGATGAGGAAAGGAGACTTGATTTGCTCAACTGAATGGAGTAGTGGAATGCTCAGACTGCCTCCGCCTCCCTCCCAGTGACCACTAAAGGCAGAAGATTTTATCAGCAGCCAAGTTACATCTAACTTAATGAGACTCACACATTTTTTAGAAGATTGTTGGTGGAGGGGGTGGGGGGAGGGGGGCACATACAAATAAGATTAGTAGCAACAAAGGCAACTAATACTGTTGGGAAGGTACTCTCCGCAATGTCAGGAGATGGGGACCTCTAACATCCAATCACAGATGAAGTAATATGGAAACTAGAGGCAAGGACTTCACCAGAACCAGACGATTAAAAATGAAAAAGCCAGGACCCACATGATTTGACTCCTAAGCCCATGATAAAAGGCAGAAAAGACTGCTTAAAAGAACTGAGCTTTTCCAGATAAGAAATTCTGAGTTCAGTAGTTTGTTACTATCGTAATGGATTATTTTATTGTTATTGTCAGTCTTCATCCTGGAAGGTGCCAGTGATTCAAGTACCTCTGATTCTGAGTAGAATATACTAAGCTGATGTTCTAGGGTTTGCTAACACTGCAGACACGCTTAAAATAATACCTCTAATCAATGAGGGGAAAAAAACACCATCTTTGGGCTTTCAAATCTACTCCGTATTATCTGTTGTTTACAGACAACAGCATGGATGGAAAAATACAAGTGTTTCCCTTCCTGAGTTTGTTACATTTAATAAAATGTAATTTTAGTACAAAAGTAAATAAATTAAATTAAATTAATTAAATAGAACCCATTTTGGTGGTAGGATGCAATATCCTGTTTATCCAGTTATTCATTCAATTTGGGTAATTGAGAGAGACAGAGGCAGTGCCTCAGCATTAAGCTAGGTTTTAAATTCCCAAAGAATCTTAATCCTCAAACACTATTCCAAACTCATTAAAAAAAAAACAAAAAACCTTTATAAGAAAGGAATATAGGGGCTTCCCTGGTGGAGTAGTGGTTAAGAATTCGCCTGCCAATGCAGGGGTCCCGGGTTCGAGCCCTGACCCGGGAAGATCCCACCTGCCGCGAAGCAACTAAGCCCGTGCGCCACAACTACTGAGCCTGAGCTCTAGAGCCCGCGAGCCACAACTCCTGAGCCCACGTGCCACAACTACTGAAGCCTGTGCGCCTAGAGCCCGTGCTCCACAACAAGAGAAGCCACCGCAATGAGAAGCTTGCGCACCGCAACGAAGAGTAGCCCCCGCTCACGGTAACTAGAGAAAACCCACCTGCAGCAACGAAGACCCAACGCAGCCAAAAATAAATAAATAAATAAATAAATTTATTAAAGAAAAAAAAAGGAATATAAAGGTTTCATTTTCAGCATTTAAACATAAATTTGACAGGACACCTTAGGGTCCTATTTAAAAAGAGGACTGAGCTGAACTGATGCACATTTCTCGGTGACTTATTTTAAATTTAAGGCAAACCTTCCTCCTCTTGCTCTTCAGTGTTGGTATCACTCTGACCCAGGTCCTCTCCACCATCGATCCTGTCTCTTTCCTCCAGGTCGCTGTTGTCATCAGAATGCTCCTCTTCACTGCTTTCTGCAGGTGCTGCCCTCTTGACTGCTCTGCAATGGCACAGATCAGAACTAAGGTTCTGGGATGAGAGAGGGGCCTGCCTCTCCAACTTCACTGCACATGTCAATTCTGCAATGACGGGGGCAGGGAAAGATATCATTTTCCTCTCACGGACAACCCTGAATCTTCCTCTGTTGTCTCAGAACACACTGAGTCACTTACCTCTTCTGAATTTGCACAGGCTTGGTCAGCTTCGACTCTCTATTCTCCTCGTCCTCCTCCTCTTCTTCATCATCTTCCTCATCATCATAACCACCATCATTCTCCTCCTCCTCCATATCCTCTTCTTCCCTGCCATTCTCTTGACCTAATTCCTGACATTTAGGTTCAGGCCTCTTCTTCTCACCTACATACATAGTTGGTAAAGAAAGTTAGGAATTCATTTAGTATCCAAAACAAGGTTATTTAAACAAGAGTAACTAATACCCCAAATTCCCGGTTCCTTTGGTTTTACAGAAGCTCATATATTTTTCTTACTGTACATAATAGGAAAAAGTATGGGAAAAAAAAAAGCAAAAAAACAAACAACAAAAACCCCTCATCACTGAGATTCCCTCGGAGGCTGTCCCATTCATCAGAAGCCTTAAGGTTAACTTGGCTCAGCAACTGAGCCTCTGCAAACAGCCTATCATTGTGCACCATGGCCAGCACAATGCATGCTCTGGAGCCCAGCCATGAAATTTAATCTCTGTGAGTTCTGTTCTCTGAGCTCCTGGTGGCTTAAAAGCCAATTGTTTTCTAAATAAAAATCAAGTTTTAAGTTTCCCTATTTTTAATGTTCCATCACTCCCTATTATGAAAGCTGGGAAAGTACAGCAAGTAGTAGGGACAATGAACTTGGGCCCCACTCTTCACATCCACATCAAGGAGTGGGCTTATATTCAAAAGATCCTGTTTTGGGACCAGATCACCAGATGGTACAATACAGACTGACAAACAGGACATAAAACCCCTCCTACCCAACACCACTGCATCTTACCTGCGACAGAGGCAGACTGTGTATTTTTATATTTATCCTTTGCCACAGCCCAATCCACAGCCACTGTCCGCCCTGTCAGACAGAAAAGTAGCATCAGAAAGGCCTTCTCTTTAACATTCCTATTTCCTATAAATGACTTCCTATTCGTCAAAGACAGTAATGGAATCAAAGGAGATGAAGAAACTGCGGATTCAGAGACTGTTGGTCCTAAAATAAAACTCCTGGTAGGTGTCTATTCTTTTAACCCTTAACCTTTTTATCAATGAACAGAAGTTTTGCCTTTCTACACAGCCACTACACCTAGAACAAGACAGAGTAAGAATCATAACAGTGTTTCCAGTTAAACCAAGTTTCCAGTTATACTAACAAGAGGGAAAATAGACATTCTGGAGTAACTGCGTGTCACTCAGAAGTTAGGAAGTCTCCAAGCCAATCCCTCCTTTAGGCACTGTACCTGGTAAATCAATACCTAGAGTAACGTCAAGGTCAGTTTAAAAGCCCACAGGTGGACTTCCCTGGTGGCGCAGTGGTTAAGAATCCACCTGCTAATGCAGGGGACACAGGTTCGATCCCTGGTCCGGGAATATCCCACATGCCATGGAGCAACTAAGCCCGTGCACCACAAGCACTGAGCCTATGCTCTAGAGCCCGTGAGCCACAACTACTGAGCCTGTGTGCCACAACTACTGAAGCTTGTGCACCTAGAGCCCATGCACCACAACAAAGAGTAGCCCCCGCTCGCCGCAAGGAAAACCCAATGCAGCCAAATAAATAAATAATAAATAAATTTATAATTAAAAAAAAAAAGCCCACAGATGCTGAATAAGTGATCATAACCAAGAGGGAGGAACCTGCTAATCCCACATCCTCTAGACAGCAACCTGCCTCTATCAGTCAGGGACAGTTTTTCATTAGGGATTTAAAAGGACACTCATCACCAAAAAAAGAAAAGAGAAGGACAGCATGGGTCCTTTCAAGTTTAACCCTAAGATCAGGTACTAGGAATATTTCACCAAAACAAGCTTCAATATTAGCAATGAGACTCTCAATGAGGCAAACACCTTTTGAAAATGTAGAAAGTGGGTTACTGTGCTAATTTGCCTAAACACCAGAAATATCTGAGTCAATGGTATGGGCATAGAAAACTCACCTTTTATCTCTTTCATGTTCATGCTTTTGAGAGCCTTTCCTGCTTCTAGGAGGTTTTTGAACTGAACAAAAGCAAAACCACGCATCTTTCCATCTGTGTGCAAACACAACAAAGAAGTTAGAGGTAGCAGGTAGGGAACCAACAGACACTAAGAAGGATGTTACAGCAACCTGGACTGGCAAGAAGACCCAAATCCTATCAACCGGTCAGCCCCTTGCCCAAAGCACAAGCCTATATCCTGCTGAGGTTACCCTGACACAGGCTTGGGGAGAGCAATGCATTTTCTCAAACTGTAACTTGTCTTCTAAAAGTAGTTCTGATCTAACTAGCAATACCATAAGGGGACTAAACACTGTTATTTGTCAAGCACTGTGCCTGATACTTTACACATATCATATCATCTGGGGCTCACAGAGTGTGACCCGAACCTTGTGTTTCTGCTTAGTTCAAAGGTGATACAGAAAAAGACCATTATGTAAAATAACCTTAATCTAATCCACACAAAATAAAGGTTTGCCAGTACCTGGTTTCCTAGGGATGTTTACTTCCAGGACAGCTCCAAACTGAGCAAATACTGTCTTCAAGTCATCTTCTGAACACTGAAGCCAAAAGTGAAGAAAGAAAAAGAGATATTATCACGGCAAATGAACACAAAACATCAACTATTCAATTAGTTCACTAGGAAGAGCTTGAATATTTGCACTCCTTTTTAAATTTTGAGACTAGGACACCAAACATTTCAAAATAGACGACATCTTGCTTTGTACCTATACAGGCAAAAAGGACAGATATCAGAGAGCTTTTCCTTCCCTCCCTTTCTCAGCAGTAGTTTCCCCAAGGCATCTTCACAGTCTCTGTCCTTAATAAGTTTTTGTTTATACAGGCCCATTTTCTGAATTCAACAAGGCTAAAGTTCGTTCCCAGAAGGAATTAAGCCCAATTATACCATCCTGGTGAGAAGTTTGACCAATGAGCATGCCTTGGCTCCAACAGCTTTCAGAACACTCACTGTTAGTTTTCTCTGTCTCTTACCTTAAAGCTCAGGTTCCGAATAATTAATCTGGCTTTCTTATCTGCCACTTTGGCTTTTTTAGGCTGCAGCTCCTTCTTTGGGGACTTTGAATTTTCTAAAAAATAAATGGCAATGAAGTAAATCTGTGATCTCCTCGGCCCAGAACATCACAGGAAAGAAGCTACTAGCAACAGATGGCATTTAACACAGGGTTAAGTATGGCAATGCCCAGGGACACCAGGTTTTCCAGACTCAGAAGTAAACAAAAGACTAAAACTAGTAACAAAATACACTGGATGATTTTGGACATCAAGAGGAAATTCAGGAAGCTTTTAGGCCTAGACACTACTCCCAGAGCCAATCCACTGCCCCCTCAATCCTGGGGGAAAACTCCCTTCAGCTACTAGAAACTCACCAGTTTTCCCCTTTTCCTTGGACTTATTTCTCAGTTTTTTCTTGGCAACAGTCACGGTGATCTTGCAGCCTTCGAAGGTGGTAATCTCCTTGAGGGCCCTCTGAACATCTTCCAGCATAGAAAAAGTGACATAGCCGAAGCCTCGACATGCCTTACTCCCTGGAACAGTATGGGGATGGGGGGAGGGGGGATTAACAGTAAGCCTAGATCCCTAAACCGGTAAATTCTCACAGCCCTAAACTAGCAAATATACAGCCAGGCCAGCCAGTCTGCCAAAATTCTCAAAAGAGAAAGAGACAAGGTTAGCATGAGTGGCCCCTGTCCCCTCTTTGTTCAGAAATTGTTAGGCTTCCTCTTCTAATGTGGTGTCTTTGCTGTTAGCTCTCTCTCTTCCTTCTTTCCTGATAATTTCAAGAATATGGAGGACCCATGATATGCATTACACCCCCGAAGAAGAACTCAACGTCAAACAGAACAAAACATCACCAGAGAAGGTAGGAAAGGTAAGTATGGTAGTTTCAAAAATTACAAAGAAATAATTCAGCCACCGCTCCACAGAACAGATCAGCAGTGAACGCCAGGGGCCCTGAAAAAAGAACCTCAAACAATAAACATTGCTTCAGAAGCCTGCAGACACTATTACAATTATTACCAAGCCCTAGAAATCAATATCAAATTAAACCCTTCTAAAGCAGCTGTAAACCTCTTATCTCATTTTGTCAGAACACACCAAGAAGGGAAAAGCCAATATCATCATCGCTTTTTTCCAAACGAATCATTTAAGACAAACAGTTGCAATTATCAACTGTAACCCACCTTTGCCCTTTTTGGTATTTTTTTTTCAGTTTAATATTTTTGTGTAGTAAAATTTTAAGTAATTTACTGCATCAAAAAAGAAAAGGACAGACCAAGTAGTCTGCTTACTACCCAAAGAAGAAACAGAGTTCACACGCTCTCCTTTTACAACTACACCCCAATCTGCTTCTGGGTACAAGCCCTCTAACACAGGACGCTGATCCACGTAAACTGGTTAAAGCTGACATTTGGCACTAGGAAAGCATACTATGATCTGGTGATCTCTTTTTCTCTTGAAACTCCTTCTCACAAAAGCCTGCCCACTCACCTTTCAGAAAACAAGAACAAGAAAAATCAGGGCCCTTCCTGATCAGTACAACCAAAAACGAAGCAGCTGAAAGGTGAAGGAGTTCCGTGACAAAACAGAAGCGTGTTGCTCACAAACACACCATGCGTTGTTTATGTCTGCACAAAGCACTCTCACACATTTACTTGAATCTTTACGACAATCCTGTGAAATTATTCCCATCTTAAAGAGGTTAAGTGGCATGTCCAGGTCACCACTACTGGTAAGACCTCACCTCACACCCCCTCCCTCCTATCCCACTAAGTACAGCATTCAGTACATCTGGCTGCCTGGACAGAAAAGCACGTTTTTTCTTAAAAAGGGAATAGCAGCTTCTGTTAAAGATGTAGACTACATACACAAGCTACAGGTAAGGTTACATGTAGCCTATATTCTGAGGACCCAAAAGGAGAATTCCCATTCAAAGGCCTGTTCCTCCCCGGAACACAACCAACCACCGCTGAGCAGCGTTTCTCAATTGTTTTGATAACCCACAGTAACAAACGTAACTTATAGTGGATCCAGGATGCAGTTTTTTACAAAACTGAAAAAAAAAGTTTTATGAAAACTTCTCCTTTACCATGTATAGATATACTCCTATTTCATTAAAAAAAAATCTCTAATCATGACCCACTCAAGACCCACTAATGGACGATGATCTGCAGTTTAAGAAACACTGCTATACAGCACTCATTCTCATTCTCTCATTCGCCCATATCTATACTTAAAATGACAAAGAACCAGGCAGCTGCCATGTCGACAATCCTAATTCTAATTTGTTACTAACAAAATAGAAGATAAGGACAGAGCGATTATTAGCACACTATTAGCCTGCCTACTCATCACATACTTGGACACCATGGGGGGAAAGAGAGGTACACAGGATGTTACTTCCCTCCAGTTGCTCTCCTGAAAGACAAGGAGGTAGCCACCTACAGAGACACACTGATGACTTGGAAGGAAGCTAAATTTATGTTCTGGGCAACATCAGGTGCCCCTTGACACAGTCCAGGTAAGAGTAAGAAATGCTTCTACAATTAAAACACTTACAATTCTTCCTCAGTCTAATACATGCTAACCCTCCTTCATAGCGATGCCATAATCATCAGACAGAATGCAAAGCGTATGGCAGTATTCCACAAGTCAGTAAACATCTCCTGCGGCTCAAGCCAAAACCCTTGGAGTCAGACTTGACTCCTTGACACTCTTTTTTTTCTCATACCCCACATCTGATCCATCAGCAAATTCTTTCAGCTCTACTCTCAAAAATATCCATATTGCAATCACTTTTTACCACCTTCACAGCTACAACAGCTGGTCCAACACCATGACCTCTCTCTCACCTGGATTACCACAAGAGCCTAATAACTGGTCTCCCCGCTTCTGCCCTATTCTTAGCAGCCTATTCTCAACACGGCAGCCTGAGAGAATCTTCCAAAATGCAAGCCATATCATATCTACTGCTCCCTGCTCAAAACCAGTGGCTTCATATCTCAGAGTAAAAGCCAAAGTCCTTGCAACCGCCTGTAAGGTCCTACATGATCTGGTAGCACCAGATCGCATCTGCTAATTCTCTTCCCTTCACTCACTGCATTCCAGTCACCCTGGTTTCGTCACTATTCCTCCAATATACTACACACACTCCTCTTCAGTATCCTTTAGCTTCCTCTGCCTAGGCTGCTCCTCCCACTGAGAAACACATGTTCACTCTCTCACATCAGAAAGGCTTTCCCTGGCTACCTCTCACCCCTCTACAGCTTCCCCACCACCACACACACACACATCTACAGAGACTCCCTATCCTTTTTCTCTGCCTTATTTTTCTCCTCAACATTTATCACCATTATCACTACATATTTTGCTTATGTGCTTATTGGCTGTCTTCCCCATCTGGAACACAAGAGCAAGGTTTTTGGTTTGGTTCTGTGCACTGCTGTATCCCCAGGACCTACAATAGTTGCCTGGCACAAAATACACATTCAATTAATATTTACGGAATAAATAACTGGGTGAATGAATAACACACTGGTTAAGAGCTCCCGGTCTGGTGATCAAATTCTGAATCCACTACTTACTAGCTGTATGAACTTAAGCTGAAATTACTAAATTTTCCTAAGCCCTAGATTCCTCGTCTGTAAAATGGAGTTAACTCTCCACCCAACAAGACCGATGGGGAAATTAAATGAGATAACACGTAGAACTCAAGCACCGCACGTGGCAATCAGTTGATTCTCAATAAGCCTTACTGGTGTTCTATTAAAAGTTAGTTATTTACTACCAAATAAGATCTTATATATGAGCGCGCATAATAAACGGAAAGCGCTACATAAACTTAAGGGACTGATTTGACTTTCAGAAACGGCCCGTTTGGATTCACCTAAAGCAGAATCCGTTTAGAAAAGAAATTCAACTTCTAAGTCCTTTCACTATGGGGCAGGTAAAGGATTATACGGGTCGCTTAAATTTGGGTGTCCTCGCCCCCATCCGGCTCCCAGGAACCCCAACTTTGTCCTCGACCGCCCCTCCCCCTACCTTTCTCAGTCACCACGAAGCACTGCTTCACCGGCCCCACCTGGCTGAACAGCTCCTCCAGCTGCTCGCTGCGGGCCGAGGGCGGGAGGCGGCCCACAAACAGGGTCAGCCCGGCCATAAGGCCGAGAAACAGAAGCGCGCGGCTTCGCGCACGCGAGTCAAGTGACAGGTTTTAGTCAGAGGACCACGCCAAGTTGCCGGGAGACTCCGGAAGTGCTCTTCACTCAAAAGAGTCCGGAGGAAAACGTGGTAGAAGGGGGAAAAACATCCCGGAAGGAAAAAATCGTGACGCCAGGGGGCGGAGCTTCTTGAGCGGGGTTCCACCCCTACTCCAAGTACCGCCCCCGCCGCTGTAAAGAAATTTGGCTTCGCTATTTCGTACACTGCTTACAATCTAACCTCCTGGAGATCGATACCAAACTCAGCAGGGCAGGCCGGAGAAGTTGGTTTTACTCTGGCCCTAACCCAGGATCTAACATATAATGGATGTTTAATAAATATTTTCTGAAGTGCCACCACAGACTCCCAGATTACGTGCATAAAACACAGCCAGAATACACATCAACACAAGTACGTCACGTACATCATTCGGACAATTCTCATGTTCTCAGAGAATATGAGATATCTGTCACACTATAACAGATAACTACAACTCTGCCTTTAACACTTCGCAGACAAATTATAGCTACTAAAGTACAAATAGGCACATATCATACACATTCTTTCAAAAAAATATTTACTGAGCTCCTACTATGTGCCAGGCACTAAGGATAAAATTGGTGAGCTAAAAAAAGATGGGACCCCTACCCTCATGGGGTATACAGTCTCGTGGGGGTAGACAGACATTAATCAAAAAAAAAAAAAAAGAAAGGAGGGCCGTTGGCCGGGGCCTGCAGTACGCGCTTCAGTGAGGGGCTCAACCACAGTCAACCGTCTTGTTGCTTTACTGGTCGCCACTCCCACGACCGGCCCGACAAGACGCGCCTGGAGCGCAGAACAGATTTCCCTTGGGCTCGTGGGCGCTGCTCTGAGCAGCGTCACCCTTTATACCAGAAAGCTGGCGGGCACTATGGGGAAAAAACAAAACAAGAAGAAAGTGGAGGAGGTGCTAGAAGAAGAGGAAGAAGAATATGTGGTGGGAAAAGTTCTCGACCATCGAGAGGGAAAGGGCAAAGTGGAGTACCTCCTAAAGTGGAAGGGGTTCTCAGATGAGGACGACACATGGGAGCCAGAAGAAAACCTGGATCGCCCCGACCTCATTGCCGAGTTCCTGCATCACAGAAAACAGCACACGAGACAGATAAATCAGAGGGAGGCAAGCGCAAAGCTGATTCTGATTCGGAAGATAAGGGGGAGGAGAGCGAACCAAAGAAGAAAAGAAGAGTCAGAAAAGGCATGAGGCTTTGCCCAGGGTTTGGAACCGCAGTGGATTATTGGAGCTACAGACTCCAGTGGAGAACTCATGTTTCTGATGAAATGGAAAAACTCTGAGGAGGTTGACCTGGTCCCTGCCAAGGAAGCCAATGTCAAGTGCCCACAGGTTGTCATATCCTTCTATGAGGGAAGGCTGATGTGGCATTCCTACCCCTCGGAGGATGATGACAAAAAAGATGACAAGAATTAACTCTCTTGAGTACCAGCCCCTGTCACATCTGACTGTGGGTTTCAAGTGGGGAAAGGAGTTCTACTTGTCTTGACACCATAGAGGTGGCTTGAGAAGATGCCCTTTGAAGAGCCAGTATAGTTTCTGTGCCCTACAGCAGCCCAAGTGCTTTAAAGTCACTCCATGTTGGTTTGCACACCCATCCCAGTGGAGGGGAAGGAGGGTCAGTGTTTCAAGGCAACCCATTCTGAACTTTGCTGAGAAAAGCAAAGGGCCTTCTATGAAGGACAAAACTTGCAGAATGGGATGTGGGAGAGCAAAAGATACTGTAGATCTTCAAAAGAGCATCTCCACAACCCACAGCCTTCTTCCCAATAGTGTTAACTCTGCATTTTTACAGCATAGCATATATGTAGTTTTTGGCTATTACTGGTGTATTATTTGGGGTGGGAGGGATGGGGTGGGAAAGAAGGGAGATGGGTTAGGATAATTTTTGTTAAAATTTGGAACCTGATGGGGGAAATGGTGAAACAAAGGAAAGAGCAACTAATAATGATTTGGTTCTGTGTCCAGAATATTTCATCCTTTCAAAAAATGTCATTGGCAACCTAAATGAGGACTGCGAGAGACTGTTTAAAAGCTGTGAATGCTAATCATTAGAGAAATGCAAATCAAAACTACAATGACATATCACCTCACACCAGTCAGAATGGCCATCATCAAAAAATCTACAAACAATAAATGCTGGAGAGGGTGTGGAGAAAAGGGAACCCTCTTGCACTGTTGGTGGGAATGTAAACTGATACAGCTACTATGGAGAACAGTATGGAGGTTCCTTGAAAAACTAAAAATGGGACTACCATACGACCCAGCAATCCCACTACTGGGCATATACCCTGAGAAAACCATAATTCAAAAAGAGTGATGTACCACAATGTTCATTGCAGCTCTATTTACAATAGCCAGGACATGGAAGCAACCTAAGTGTCCGTCAACAGATGAATGGATAAAGAAGATGTGGCACATATATACAATGGAATATTATTCAGCCATAAAAAGAAATGAAATTGAGTTATTTGTAGTGAGGTGGATGGACCTAGAGTCTGTCATACAGAGTTAAGTAAGCCAGAAAGAGAAAAACAAATACCGTATGCTAACACATATATATGGAATCTAAAAAAAAAAAAAAAGGTTCTGAAGAACCTAGGGGCAGGACAGGAATAAAGACACAGACATAGAGAATGCACTTGAGGATACGGGGAAGGGGAAGGGTGAGCTGAGACGAAGTGAGAGAGTAGCATTGACATATATACACTACCAAATGTAAAATAGATAGCTAGTGGGAAGCAGCCGCAGAGCACAAGGAGGTCAGCTCGGTGCTTTGTGACCACCTAGAGGGGTGGGATAGGGAGAGTGGGAGGGAAACGCAAGAGGGAGGAGATAGGGGGATATATGTATATGTATAGCTGACTCACTTTGTTATAAAGCAGCAATTAACAGATCATTGTAAAGCAATTATACTCCAATAAGGATGTTAAAAAAAATAGAAAAAGAAAGCTGTGAATACCTGAAACTTAGAAGCCAAGATGTTCCCTGCCTGAGCTTAATGCTATTCCCAACAAAGGACTAAGCCTGTTAAGAAGTTACCAAAGCTGCCATTTGAGGGATGGAAACTGGTTGAGGAGGAAAAGTCTTATGGGAGTGTATACACAGACAGATCATTCTGTCTTTGAGGTGCTAATTCTTGAAATTGACAAGAAGACCCTTTTTTTCCAATTATGAAGTTATAAATATCAGCTTCTCCATCCAAGTCACTGGCTGAAGTATCTGGGGAAGGGCAGAGGGTGGTATAGGAGGTGGGAGAGGAGGCAAAGACAAGGTCTGGTGCTCTTAGGTGGAAAACTCTTGGAGCCTCTGTTTTTTGAACTTTGAAACCATTGGTGGCAGGGTTCAGTCACTGACAGCACAAATTCACTGAATCACTTCAAGAATTGAATGATTTCAGAAGCCCTGGTCTCAGGAGAAGATTAAATTTTCATACTCGGGCAGTGGTTCACTTTAAAACAAAACAAATTTTTTTAATCCTAAGAATTAACTAAAACCCAAAATGCTGTCTTGAATCATGAGATCCATCAGTTCTTGACATCGTCTAGACCTGCATCTAGAACTCCCTTGTAAAATCTTTTTAGGCAGGGGTTAGGTTTCTGTGAAAACTTTTGTTTAAATGTTAACTTCATACCAACATTGTCAGTTCTTGTCTTAATAAAACTATATAGATTTATTTTAAAAATTACAAATAAATCATAGCCTGCACCATGCAAGATCATGTGAGAACACACCCAGAACAAACATGACATCCAGCTTGCACACACAGACCTAGTACCCAGGTCCTCCCAGAGACAGGAGATCTTTCCTCAGGTCAGCTTATCAGACAGAGCCAAGGCTGAGGAATCTCACTGGCCAGGAGATCTGGGCGCTCCTGGATCCTGGAACACAGACAGTGTTTGCCATCCCATTGGGCCCAGGAACTGACCTGTGTGCAGGACTGCAGCACCCTGAAGAACATTTGTACAGAACAGAAGTGCCCAATGCCTTTTTTAATAATTACTTTTAAATGGCATAACCTGAACACAGGGTAGGTAGACAATTCAAAAAGTACAAAGGGTACAATGAAAAGTGTTTCCCTTTCTCCTCAAACCCCATCTACTTTCAGCACATTTTGGTTGGATGGATGTCTGGTTGATAGTGACAGGGGGAAAGGGAGAACGTTTAACATCAGATTTATGAAACCCTAGCTTTTAAGCATTTATTCTACGCTTAAAAGAAAATGGCACAGTTAGTTTTAAACACACAACTCAGCAGAGGAAGTATGGAAATAAAAAACAGATTTTTAAGGCCATGGGTTAATTCCATCCAGGAGAAAGAGAGACAAATAGACAAAGGAAATGGGATGGATCATTTGAATACAGTTGGTTTGGAATTCTACATTCCTCTCTTTTTCTTCTCCTCCTCTCTTGCCCCCTCATCACCTTAGAAATCAAAATTTCATACCGAAAGTCTAAATTGGAAGCTTCAGGGCCCTAGCTATATGGAGGCTTGTCCAGTCCTGGCTGCAGTGTGCACTGGGGAAAGAATCCTGAGAAGGCTGCTCCGACATCCCTTTGGGACACACCCTACAATGCTCAGTTGGAAATACTTTGGACCAAAACCTTCCCTATAGAACAAAAGGAAACTGTGTCCCTGTGCCCATCAGAGGGCAGCAGCCACCCACAGTACGGAGGAGCTCTTTGCCCCTAGGGGAGTGTAGCGATGCAGCTGACCCTTTGTACTCTTCCCTACTTTCAGACCTGGCTCCCCATCTCAGTCTCCCAGCCTCAGCCTCAGCCCCATCCCCTCCCATCCATTTGTAACAGGGAAGCCATGTGGTTCTTCAATCAGGAACATTTGCTCATCCATCTAACCAGGACACATGCAGCGTTCTTTATTAAACAGCAGGAGTTGTGGTACCCTGCACCACATCGGCAACGTGGCTTCCAGGGGAAATAAACTGCTGGCCTCTTCTCATCCATCACTTGCAGGAGCCTGGAAAGGAAGTAAGAGAGGCGTGGGCTGTGCTCAGCCAGCCTCTCCCAAGCCCCATCCCCCTGGCTCCATTCCCGCTTTCAAGCCAAACCTTCTTATAATACCGCATACTTCTTGTTCTTAGCACTTCTCGCAAATGTAATTAATTACTTGTGACTGTAATTATTTATCTGATTAACTTTTTAATGTCTGCCTTCCCCCAAAGACCTTCAACTTCATAAGTTCAGGGCTGTTGTCCACCTAGTTCACCTGTCTACCCCCATCACCTAGCACATTGTAAGCATCCAATAAAATGCTTTAAAGAGATTGAATGAATGAAGGTGAGTTTGTTTCTCAATCTCCTACAGTACTAAGAATTGGAACTGAGGGCGTATATATTACACCCTGGTCTACCCGGGCTCTTCTGGGAAACTGCTTTGGGTAAGGAAGGGCTGAGGCATGAGACAAAAGGGGAGGGTTGTCTCACGAAAGTCTCAGCCTCTTGATCAAGTCAAAGGGCTTAGGCGATTCTTGCTGAGGAAAATCAAAGAAGTGCTGGAGCTGGTGAGTAACAAGCTGTATTCCCCTGCCCGCTCCCCATCTCACCAGCCCCATTCAGAGCTTCCAAACAGAAAAGGAGTGTGTGTGTGTGTGTGTGTGTGTGTGTGTGTGTGTGTATGCGCGCCAGTGCCTGCTTCTGTGAGAGAGAGGCGGACAGACAAACATACAGAGAGACTGACTGGGGGTACGTGGGGCTTGGACTGCTTTGCTAAGAGCTGTGTGCCTGAACCCAAGGACCCTTGATGGGGACAGTGAGTGAGTGAGAGGAGCTGGCAAGGTTTAGGACGAGGAAGAGATGGCAGAGAGGACTTGAGTGTGAGCAGAGGCAGATGGAAGGGTAAGTGGGCAAGAAAGGAAACAATTTCTCGGAGCAGCTCTGGTGCTGGGGCCGCTACAGCCACTACGACACCAGTGAGAAATGCCTGTAATTAGGAGGATGGCAGTTCTCTGGGCCTCAGCCCAGAGTGACGATGCTGCAAGAATTTCTGAGCCAAGCTGAGCCAGGTGATGGAGGAGACACAGTCAGAACCACTCCAGTCCCACTCCTCAGCTGTGCCTGCCCCAGGCTCCTCTCATTTTCTCCCCTATGATGACCCTCACTTGCCCCAAGCATCATTGGCTTCCCTCCTCCTTCTGAGATTCCAGGCTCTGGGTGCTCCTTTCAGCCAAGACAGAGCTTCATGGGTGAGGAGAGCAGTGCTATAATTCTCCCACTAGCGCATTGGACCTGGTCTGGTGAGGCCCCTCCCCTCCAGGCCTCCCTGCTTCCCTCTTGCCTCCCTTGCTTCCCTTCTCAAATCCGCACACGCTGATGGGCAGAGTTGGAAGAAAAACCACTCCTATTCCTGTTTTTCCACTTCAAGCCTAGTAGGTGTGCCCCTGTAGGCTTCCCTGTGATGTGCAGGACATCTGCCAAAACACTGCCAGAATTCAGTTTTCAAATCTACGACTCTGTTTTAGTGCCACTCTGAACTTACCGCGTTTTAGCCAAATGACAAATGCACACTACAGCCAAATGCTCTGGACAAGGGAGGGATTACAGAGTGCCTGGTGGCCGGATGTATTCATGGGTCTCTGCACTGTGAGTTCTGCTTTGGTGGGTAGGATGGGGCTGGGGTTTGGGGAAGACAGGCTTTCTCCAGGGAGGATCTGCACCTGTGGGAGATGAATGTTCTCCAGGGGAAGGGGGCTGTTAGTCCAAACTTGAAGAGATCCTGCTGGTAGGTGGAGCAAGTCGTTTCCTCTGTGAATTCCTCTGGGTACGTGGCAGGGAGATTGCTGCGAAACCCAGCTCAAAGTGATCAAGCCCTTGAGATGTGTATCAACATTTCCATGAAGGACTTTGACACTAGCTAGTCCCTAACCACTTGTCCATCAGGACCTGAAGCCAGTTTCTTAGGAATGCAGACATTTCCACCAACGACTGTAGAGTTTCCAACCTCATTTCTCAGGGCAGTGATCCAACTCTGAAAAGCCACTTCCCAGGGAGTCAGAAGGGTCTTCAAGGGGCCACTCCCAGGACCCTCACTCAGCCCAGATGGGCCATGGACCCGTCCATGGGGAAAGGTCATGCGGAGGACAAGACCCCTTGCAGTCAGGAGTGAAGGTCACTGGGGTCTGGGAGGGACCCACCCGGGGAGGGACCCACCCCACCCAAACACTGCTTCTCTTCCAGCTCTGGCAGAACCATTGCTGCTATTGCCTCATCTAAGCTTTTCCAAGAAGGTGAGACCTTTCTCCTCTGAAAATATTTTATTGATAAATTAACTCTGAAAGCGCTTACCTCCCACCCTACTGCTGTAGAGTCTCCTAGATGGGCCGTGGACCCTTCTATGGGGAAGGATCGTGTGGAGCACAGGGAGTCTCACGCAGGGGTGGGATTTCCGGGCGTGGCAGAGGTGGGTGTGGGGACTGAGGCCAGCCCTGAGGTCGGCTGAGGACAGCCCCTCTCACTCAGCACCAGAGTGGGAAGTGGTGGTCTGGAGTGGAGCACCTTGGAGCTTTATTGCTGGTGAATGCCAAGGAAAAGTGGGACCCCTGCCAGCCTAGAATTGCAGCTGAGGGCATCAGTGCCCAGGGCTCCAGAGAAGGTGGCACTAGTTCCCAATCAACAGAACCTGGCTGCTGACTCACCCATCCAGGAGTCCCTGGATGGGAAAGGAAGCGGGGAGAGGTATCTGAGCCAGGCGGGATTGGGGAAGGGTTACAGTGTGCAGGTCTCGGGCAAAACAGGCGCCAGAAGGGGGCGTATTGTCGGGGCGGCGAGGCGCCCACATCTTCACAGGTCTATGGTGTCGCTGCCCATGCTCAGCTCGTCAATCTGTCGGCAGGCGTCCAGGAATTGCTCCTGCAGCAAGGCCTCTTCGGCCTGCAGCTCAGGAGGCGGCTCTGGGGAGTCGCGGGAGGGTGGGGACAGGGCCTGGTAGGATCCTGAGGCCGGGAGGTTAGGGCTGCTTCCTGAGGGCCGCGGGGGACTGAGGACGCAGACCAGCGGACAGCGAGGGGGCCTGTCCGGGCTGGAGCACAGTAGCATGGACGAGCTGTCCCGCGACAGTCCGCACAGCGAGCCGGATGAGGCGCTGCTGCCCGCGGGCCAGGCCCCGGAAGAGGGGAGCTCGGGGGGCGCGGGGGAACCAGGGGCCTCCCCAGACCTCCCAATGGGCCCGGCCCCGGTCTGCGCCCCCAGCGAAGCGGTGCGGTAGAGGCCGAGCCCCTGCAGGGCTTCCCCGAAGGCCGGGCCCTGGAAGAGGCCGGGCTTCAGCAGGGCTTCGCTGCAGAGGGCCTCCTCGATGCTGCGCCGCAGGTTGATGGGGGAGGGCGGGCGGAAGTCCACGGTGTAATCGCTGCAGGGGGAGGAAGCCGGGGAAGGGGCCGGGTTGGCGGCCGCGCCTTCGAAGCCAAGGCAGCCTCCTCCCTGGAGAAGGAGGTCGGGACCCGGCCCTGCCAGGGCGCATAGCTGCAGCAGCTCCGCGTCGCCACGCGCGATAGCGCTCCCCAGGGGCTTCTTGTCGGGGGGCCCGGCGACCCAGCCTCCGGGCAGCAGAGGGGCGGCGTGGCCGGGGGACAAGCGGAAGAGCTTGGCCCAGCAGCGCGGCGGCACGCGGGGGCTGCAGAGCGCCGGGTAGAGGCCCAGCAACGCCAACGGAAGCGCGACGCCCACCTCGCCCAGGCGCAGGCCGAGCTGGAAGGCCCACCAGGGCCAGGGCCCCTCCAGGCCAGGTTGGCCGCCGTAGCCCAGCGCGTGCAGCACCTCGTAGCCCTGCAGGGCTCCGCTCAGCAGCCCGAAGGTGCCCGCCACTGGGGCCGTGCGCGCCGCGCGCCGCCAGGACTCGAGCGGGCCGAAGGGGCTGCGCGCCTGCGGGAAAGGAGTGGCGCCCTTGAAGCCGGACACTCCCAGGGGCGCTCCGGCCCGCCGACGACGACCCCCCAAGCAGGACAGCGCCAGCAGGAGCCCGGAAAGGAGGGCGGCGAGGAAGGCGTGCAGCCCGCGGGAGGCGAGCCGCAGGGCCCGCAGCGGGCGATGGGCGGCGCTCCCAAGGGCGGCGGCGGCAGCCAGCCCCAGCCCCAGGAGCAGCAGCGCGGCCAGGGCGGCTGGACAGCGCGGCGGGCGCGGCCGGGCCAGAAGCAGGCAGGCCAGGCCCAGGCCGGCGGCCAGGCAGGGCAGCGGGAGGTCCTGCAGCAGCAGCCAGGCCAGCGCCGGCAACCGGTCGCGGTGCCCGTAGGCGTCGTAGAAGAGCGGGAAGGCCCGGGTGGTCCCGGCGGAGAGCAGGAGCAGGTCCAGCAGCGCCAGGCAGGGGGCGCCGGGCGGACAGCGCCAGGGCAAGAGGGCCAGAGCCAGCAGCGCCAGCAGGGCCACGAGGCCGAAGAGCGCGCCTACCCCGTACACATGGGCCTCCCAGGCCAAACCCCAGCGAGCCTTGGCCTCTGTCCAGTCGGCCTCCAGGGTCAGGAAGAAGAGGGGCAGTGGGGCCGCAGGAGGCTGCGCTTCGCGTTCAGGCAGTTCTTTGATACTGCAGGACCCTGGCCCACATTCTGGCTGCACCGAAAGGTTCCCAAGGCTGGCGGGAGAGGGGTCATCCAGGCCAGAGGTGGAGGTGGTGGAGTCTGTGGGCAAAGAACGTTTGAGTGAGGCATTCCGTGCAGTCCTCCCCTTGCCCACCCTACAGCCAGTAGCCTGTATGCCAATCAGAGAGTCCTCATAGCTTCCAGGAGGGACTTGTCTTAAATTTGAGACTCAGTGACCTCGCAGCCCCTCACCCTCCCCTCCCACATCAAACTCCTCCGGCTGCAGTTTCAGCCCTCATGCCCTCCCCCCACCCCATCTACCCCCAACTCCCTGCTTTGTTCATTACCCTGTGATTCCACTGAAAAGGGTTTTTCTTAAGAAGTCACAGAATTTTACAAGTGGAAGGAGCTGTAGAAGCCCCCTCTAGTTCAATCCTCCAGCCAGGAAGGAGGCTGCGTGAGAACAAGGATCGCTTTGCTCACATCTGAATACCCATGCCTAAAACAGTGCCTGGCACAGAGTGGGCACTGAGCAGATATTCGCTGAAGAAATGAATCCTCTTCTTTGCCAGATGAAGATATTGAGGCTCTGCTGAGAGGCCAAGTAACTTGTCCAAGGTTACACATTGGCAGAGCTGCAGCTAGAATCCAGATCTGAGCACCAGTTTGAGCCCCTCTCCTTGATTTCAGAGGCGCTTCGTAATACTAGTTTGCTTATCTCTTGTTCTGCACCCCTGACTCCCAACTCCCACCTTGGTGCTAGAAGAAGCTTGCCCTGCCTTTTTTCAGCTGCTCCCCTTTCTCCCTGTCTCGTCAGGAAAAGCCACCCCGCACTGCCCCCCCCACACACACACAGCAGGGGGAGTGATATGACTTTCCCATCCCCAGCACCCTGAGAAAACACAGCCTTCCCTATTCACTGGCCTTCCTGCCTGCTACACCTCCAACCTCGGCCTACCCATGGCTATGGTCCCCATCCTAACTCAACTACAAAGCATTGGTCTGAGGCTCTTACAATGCCCCTTTGGTTCTCACCCCCTTTTACAGAAGGTGACATTGAGATGGACTCCCCTGGGTCTCAAGACTACCCTTGAACTCTGAGGAAGGAACATTTGGGGGGGATCATAGCTTAGCGAGTGAGGCCCTCAGGTGCTCTGGGGTTTGCTAACTTAGGCTCCCAGCCCCATCCTGTGCTCTAACATCTTCCCCACATCCCTTGAGGAAAGGAAAGTCAAGTAAGAGAGTGTGAGGACTAAGATCCCTAATTCTACTCTCCTGGAGCTAGAGAGGGGTGAAAAAGAGTTAGACCCAAGGATTTTCCATGGCCAGGCAGCAAGGGAAGATGCTTCACGCTGGACCTCCCTCCCCCACCTAGCAGGCTTAGCAGAACTGCAGCTGCAGGGAAGGATGGAGGGAGAAAGATGGTGGAGAAGGATGGGAGGAGCCATATGGCGATGGGGAAATGCACGGGAGACAGATGTAGAATGAGGCGGGGAGGATCTCCTGACAAGCAGACTCTTGCCCCAACTGCCTGGCCATACCCAGCCATGCCTCAGCAAGACAAAACAGGAAGACTCGAGGCGCACCCCCATCCCTACCCCAGGCAGTGCCAGCTTGTGCTGGGGACATGGAAAACAGAGCAATCCTAAGAACAAGGAAAACGAGTGAGCGGGCCAGAAAGCAGCCCTGGAAAGAGGGGAGGGGAAGGTAGAATTGGGCAACTGGGAGGGCAGAGAGGGAGCTGCCAAAAAATTACATATATACAGCTGGGTGCCTACTGCCAATGGCAGCATGTTCCCTGGTTCCTGTCCCATCATATGCCTCAAGTCTAAAATGGGGAAGAGCACCTACTGCACAGGGCTGTTATGAGGATACATGGCCAGTGTGTGCAAAGCTCTTTGGAGAGACTGGTGCATCATAAGCATTTGATATACAACTGTTGTTGGTCTGATCATTATGGGCTACTGTTTATCACCCGTCAGTCATCGGTGTGTGTCTGTGTGAGTGTGACCATTTCTGGCCTCAAACTAAGTCTCGATTTAACTAACAAAAGGCTGTCTTCCCTTAGAAAGTCAACAATTAGTCAAATGAGTGAACATCAACGCATTGTCTCTCTGTGAACCCTGTTTAAAGAACACCATTTGGATGGACTGACCATCCCCAAACACCTACTGAAGACACAGCCGTGAGTTAAATGAGGAATCATTCAGCTGGGAACTGACGGCTTGCTGATTCGGTGGGGGGACAGGGTCAGTCTAACACCAGTGGGATCAAATAAACAAACATTCTCCCTCACCCCTCATTTATTGGTCCCCTCAGATACCCTTGCCCAAACCACTTCTGCAAAGTGGACGAGTCTCCTTGGTCTTTCCGGTCTTGGTGGGCTCTGCAGAGAGGCAAGGAGACCCCAGCCAGGAGCCCACAGCCTGCGCCAACCTGTTGCCCCTCATGCCTCCTCCTCGCTCACTGTACAGACAAGTGCAGCTCTCAGAGAGCTGCCCCACCTCACCCTCTTCCAGCTCCACTTCTCACTCGATGGCCACAGAAGACCCCATCTTTCACCTCTGGCCCAAAGCATTATGGCAACTAGAGCAACTTGCAACATTCCTAAGAAGCCAGAAAAAGAAGGAAAACCAGGAAATAGAGTACAGGCCCAGCTCAAGTGTCAGAGGAGAGAGCTCTGACCTAGGAGCACTGCTCCCAGGGGGCAGGGCAGGCCAGGTATGGGTGGGGACAGGTGAAGAAGGCCCAGCCTCTGTCTTTGACGGGTCCGCTTGACCTCATCCTCTGTCTCCCCATTTGAGGCTTCCACAGAAGGGGCCCTCGGTTTCCCCCAGAAGGTAGTGACTTCCTAGGATCCCTCTCCTGCGCAGGCCTCCCTTACAAGGTGGTCCCACTCTGGCCCTGTGACTCCTCTTGATCTCAGGGGCAAGAGAGGAGATGCGATGTCAATGTGAGTAACTGGTGCAGCCAGAGCAGACTGGGGAGGAGTTGCGAAGAGGGCCCGGCTCAATTTATGGAAAAGTCCACTAGCGCCCCGATCAAAGGGCTGGGGAATCACTCTCTACTCTGGATGCCTGAAGCTGCAGCCCGATCAGTGGCCTGGCCCCATCCCTCCCCCCAGCCCCACCTCCAGGATCACAGAGGATTGGTACTCCTTGTAAGGGTGACATTCGAAATATTTAACCACTGTTTCAGGGAATCAGAACAGCTGCCAGCCAGGTGGTCAGGGAGGGGAGTGGCGCTCAGGAGGCTAAGGAGAGTGGGTAGTTATCAACTGGTATGGAAGTCTTTTACTATGTTAACGACCTGCACAACTGTTCAGCCCTTACTGGCTGAATGCAAGCTCTGTCCGAGGTGAAGCAGACCTAATGCAAGAGAAGAGAAGCCCTAGGCCCAAAGGTTAACTGTACCGAGGTTAGAAAGTTCCCAGAGAAGACACAGAGAGACTCCCTTTATCCCCTAACTGCTTGCCACTACTCCCCGCAGAAGGTGCTGGCAGGAACAAGGCTCTTTGGCCTTCTCTCCAGGAGGCCTGCAGCCCTCCGGGGTTTATCCAAGAGGAACAGCCAGGAAGAGGCTGGGTTCCTGCAGCTGTAGAGAGGAGGGGGAAGGAGGGCGGGGCCCCCAGCCGCTGGGCTGCCTCTGATATTGTCCAGACTCATTAAACCTGCCTGGCCAGCGCTGTCACCAAGGCTGGCAGACCGCCACCCAGCATCCTTCCCCTGAGGCCACAGAGCCTGCCCCCAACTCCACAGCAGATCCTGCCACTGCTGCACACTGGGCTTGATGGGGAGGAGATGGCAGGCTCCCCACCCACACGCCCAGGAGTGCTGAGTCCGCTCGGGAGGAAACGACAGGCAGGTGCTGCGTTAAGTCTGGAGCTGGAAGAAGCTCGGGCGGG
This sequence comes from Delphinus delphis, assembly GCF_949987515.2. Classification (NCBI taxonomy): domain Eukaryota; kingdom Metazoa; phylum Chordata; class Mammalia; order Artiodactyla; family Delphinidae; genus Delphinus; species Delphinus delphis. The sequence continues at coordinate 83,832,625 of NC_082691.1, forward strand.
GACCAGCGATTTCCACTGCTGCACCAGTTCCTAGTGTGGAGTGGCTGAGAGGATTCCCAGCCACAGTTAACCCTTTGCATGTCCCCCTTGGCCTCACCTACCAGAACCTCTCCCCAGGCAGCATGCCCTCTGCCTTTTGTGGTATGTGTTGTCCCACCACATTTAGGGGCCACGGTTGCCGTGTCTGAGAGGTAGATCTGGAATGTACTTGGGATACACCGGGGAAAGAAGCAAGGTTAACAGACACTATTTAATGAGCTAATACTTTGTGCCCGTTACATTATGTGGAAGCTTTACAATAACAAAATAGGCACTATTATTAAACTCCACATATAGGAGAAAATTTAGGCTCAGAGAAATTAAATAGCCTGTCCAAGGTCACCAGCCAGTTAGGAAGGGGATTGGGATTCAAGTCTCAAAGCCAAGTCTCAGGATTCCAGAGCCCCTGGTCTTTCCTCTGCACCACCAGCTTGTCTATGTGCGTGTTCTGAAAGGCTCCCTTGAACAAGGATGGCATCTGTCTGTGTAAGGTCTTCTCTTTAACGTCTTCCCAATGAGGGGCCCAACTCTGCCTATATCTGACAGCATGTCACGTCAGATCAGACGGCAAAGGAGAGAGCCCCAAGGTCGGAGTGGGAGGGTAGGGAGGCAGGCCAGGCAGACTGGAGTAGAGGGTGGGGTTAGTGCTGAGGCTGTGGAAATCATGAAGGAGTTCCTGTGTCCGTTTGCCCCTGATACATTTGTCTACATCCTGCTCTGCCTGCGATTGTAAAACTCCCAGAGGACCATTACTTAACTCTGTGTGGGACCATCCTCAGCAACACTTGTTCTCAGACCATTAATATATATCTCCACAGTGGTGATGAAGAGAATGGTGATGACAGTGAAATACAAGGATCCCAGACTGCCGATGAGTGGCTAGCATGTAGTAAGTGCTCAATAAATAATTGTCAGGCTTCCCTGGTGGCACAGTGGTTGAGAGTCCGCCTGCCGATGCAGAGGACACAGGTTCGTGCCCCGGTCCAGGAGGATCCCACATGCCACGGAGCGGCTGCGCCCGTGAGCCATGGCTGCTGGGCCTGAACGTCCGGAGCCTGTGCTCCGTGACGGGAGGGACCACAGCAGTGAGAGGCCCGCGTACCGCAAAAAAAAAAAAAAAAAAATTGTCAAGTTTCAATGAATTGGATACTTACCTAGTGATGCTGTTGCAATCAAGGCAGAGCTTAGGGAAGCAGCTGGGTCCAGTGGCCTTGGACTTGGGAGCTTTGTCTCCTGGGGGGATGGGGGCGGGGACAGAGTGGTGCCAAAGAGCCCTGCAAAGGGAGCACATAGGGCTAGACTGCCGTCCTACCAGCCAGCGTTGGCCTCTGGAGCTTTGGAGAAAATCCTGTCCTTTCTCAGAGCCTGACCTATGGGAGCCACTGTCCCAGGGATTGTAGCCACATGTGTACCAGAAGCTAAGCTACAAGGACCAAACCAGACTTAGCATGGCAAAGAGGGCATTTCGCCATAGAGCAGTGGCTGGTATCCCAGGCCCTGGGAGAAGGAATGCGAGCTGCCCTTGAGTCAAGGGAAAAAGGAGGTGCTGGCATTTAGGGGTGTTCCATAAATGCTTGTTGCAGTAAAGTAGACACTCACCTGGAGAACCCGAAATTCCAGAGGCAGAGCTTGGGGATGGAACTGGGTCCGGGGGGCTCAGGCCTGATAAGTTCCGGAGTGGGGACACAGTAGTGCCAAAGAACCCTGCAAAAGGAGCCCAGGCTGAAGCTTCCTCCTACCTGCCAGATTGCCCAGCAGGGGCGCTCCTTGGGTTGGGGTGGGTACTCACCAAAGGGTCCCAGGCGCCCAGCAATCTCTGCCAGGCTGGCCCGCAGGCTGGGCAGCAGGGGCAGTGTTCGATGTCCAAGCGTTGGGGCTACGCCTGCTCTCAGCGCCATGTCAAACTTCAGCTCCAGCTCACTCTGGTGGCGTCTGGGAGCACTGGATGGAGGTGCCGTAGCTGTCAGAGCAGTATCCCAGGTCATGGTGCCCATCCTGGGCTGGTAGGGAGCAGTGGGCCGGTCAGTGGGCCCAGCGAGGAGGGATGTGGACTCCAGAGGCCAGGAGGAGGCCCAGGGAGTAGAGCTGCCTTCAGCAGAGCCCCGCTCTGGGGGGGAGTTCCCGAGAGAGCCCACCAGGAGTTCCCAAAGGGGGCCAGTCCTCAGCCCACCGGCCACCTCTTCCTCTGGCTCCCGGCTCGGCCCAGGAGAAAGTGCCCGGGTCTCCGTGACAGAGCTCCCCCAAGCAGCAGCAGGTCTCCGAAGGTGGAATTTGAAGTTAAGCCCCAGGTTGAGAGACAGCACGGAGGCCTCACTCTGAGGTGGCGGGGCCAAAGTGGTGACATGGGCACCTGGGACAGAGGAGGCAGCCTGGACGCCCACAGGGACAGCAAGCAGGACCCAGTAGAACAGCCCCAGCCCCAGACAGCCATACCCCGCCATGGCCCCTCCCGGCCTCAGGCGGCCTGGGTAGGCAGGGGGCTCAGGTCTTCAGCACCTCTGAGCACGAAGGTCCTGGAGAGAGGAGAGTTGCTATGAGCTCTGGCTGCCTGGGATCTGATGCCCCAGAGAGACTTCTGATCCCAGAGAAGCAGGTGGTGGGGATAGGACACAAAGGCTTCTGCCCAAGGAGAGTTGCCAGCTTCTTCCTGAACATTCAGGCCCCAGCACGAATCTCTTCCCTGCAGTTTCCCTTCTCTCCCAGCCAAGGTTCCTTCTCCCTAAGCCCCTGCCTCCCCCACCTGCTCAGTCTGGGGACGGGTCTGACTGCATCCAGCTGCCCTCATCCTTGACTGACAGCAGAGCGAGTGAGTGGACGTGGCTCCCAGACTCAGATCCCTTCTGAGTCTTCTCTTCTCTCTTTCCTCCCTCAAATATCTGTTGAGGCCTACTATGTGCTGAGCACCCTTCTGGTAATACAACTGTGAACAAGCTAGCCCTCACAGGTGAGCCTCAGCACATTCCCACCCCAGCTCCGGCCCCCTCTACGATGTGTGTCCGCTCGCTCAGACCCTGGGAGCACTGGTCCCCGGAGGGATGCAGCACAGGGTGAGTGAGCTGGCAGAGATGGAGAAGGCAGCTCTGGCCAGGGAAGCAGGGTGCCCTGGTCTGGCAGAAGCTCTGTCCCTTCAGCCTTTTCCCTCTTTCCTGCGGCTTGGCCGGCTCCCTATCCCTTAACCCTAGAAGTACTGGGGGGAGGGTCAGCTTGGCCATCTCTGGCTTCCGGCGGGGGGGGGGGGGGAAGATGGCTAGGCAGGCAAACTGGACAAGGGGCTGCTGCAGTAGACTCCTAACTCCCCGGCCCCCAGGCGCCTACATCTGGTAGGGGAAGGGGAGGGTGAGCCAGGGACGGAGGTGCACCCAGCACCCTTACATCACACACACGGCCACACCTAGCACCCATGACACACTCACCTACTCACCCTTCACACACCCCTGCACGTAAGTGCGCACACACGCGCGCACACACACACACACTTGGTCCTGCCGAGCCCCCTCCCTCCTACACGGGTTCAGACCCAAGCTCAGTGAGCTCGCAGCCTGCTCTGTGTCACAGGCACACACACACACACCTACCTCACAGACACACACAGTATATACCGACACAGAGGCATACACACCCCTACACACACATTCGCACGCTCCTTACAGACACACAGCACACACCGTCATCCCCCGACATGCACATTCCTACACACCCACCCACCCGCCCCTACAGGCAGGCGCGCGCGCGCACGCGCACACACCTCCCTCTCCCGCTGCCCTGACGGCAGACGTGCTCCTCTTGCTCTCTCCCGCAGGCGGGTCTCCTCCGACAAGTACCCCGAGAAGGGGCGGTCGCGGCGGCCCAGGCGCCCCGCTGGGCGATGCCCCACCGACTCTGGTCGGTTCTCTCTGCGCCCGACGCCCCCTTGGCTCGTCCCGGCCACCGCGGCTTCGCCGACGCGCTGCCCCGGGTCTGGCGCGGCCCGTCCCCGGCCCGCAGCGCTGGCCCCAGGCAGGCGGCCCGGCCCGGCTCAGGCTCCGCGCTCCCTCCCACTGCGCCGCCTCCAGGCTGCGAGCCTCGCTCCCCGGCAGAGCCGCGCGCCGGGCTCCGCGGCAGCCGCGTTCTGACCGCCCGCCTTCCCCGCCTCCTGCGCTCCCGCCCCTCGCGCCCGCCCTCTCCCCTCCTCCTCCCCCGGACCGCGGCCCGCGGTCCGCCCCCAACCTGACCGGCAGGCAGGCGGGCGCGCACCGCAGCGCTGAGCCGCCGCCGCCTCTGTGCCCGCGTCCCCACGCGCGCTCATTCACCCGGCGCTGCCGCCCAGCCGCGGCAGGCGCGGGCACCGCGTTCTCAGCCCGGCGCCGCAGCCGCACTCTCCCAGGGCGGCCCATCACACACATCCACTCGTACGCCGTCCCCAGGAAACACCGCGGGCCAGAGCACCACGCGCGCGCTCGTGTGCACACACGCGCGCGCGCGCGCGCGTACACACGGCAGCCTGCCCAGGATGGCACCCCCGACAAGAAGAACCACTATGTTTATTAAGCCGTGAGTGGAAGGTGTAATAAGCACGTCTGCACCCCTTATTTCATTAGTCCTCAGCACAACCCTGTGGGTGTCCCCATTTCACAGACAGGTAAATTAAGGCCCGGGGTGGGTGGGGAAACTCACGAACTTGCCCAAGATTACAAAGCTGGGCAACCTGAACCCAGTCCCTCTGCAGTTTTCTCCATCACCTGGTGGCTTTCAACATTTGGAAGTGCCTCCAACACTTCACAGGTGAACCACCAAGTGTCAATCCGTGTGTAACATTTCTTTTTGCTAAAACTGATCTCTCAAAAATACTGAAGAGTTTCAGAAATGTCTCTCACCTTGTGAGAGGTGGCTTACAACTTGTTTCCAATAAGGGGTAAGAGGAGAACAATGAAGTCAAAGAGTGTGCGGTCCAGGAATATAAGAGCACGCAGGCCAGTGTTGAAGATAACTAAAGAGCAGGGCTGTCACTGTGGATATTTCATGGACCCTATCATGCTGTCACAGTGACTGATTTAAGTAGTACTGGCTCGTTTGTGCTGACTTGAATCTCTAAATCCCTCCCAAGGGCTTCCCTGATGGCACAGTGGTTAAGAATCCGCCTGCCAATGCAGGGGACACGGGTTCGAGCCCGGGAAGATCTCACATGCTGCGGAGCAACTAAGCCCGTGAGCCACAACTACTGAGCCTGCGCTCTGGAGCCTGCGAGCCACAACTACTGAGCCCACGTGCCACAACTACTGAAGCCCACGCGCCTAGAGCCCGTGCTCCGCAACAAGGGAAGCCACCACAATGAGAAGCCTGCACACCGCAAGGAAGAGTAGTCCCTGGTCATGGCAACTAGAGAAAGCCTGTGCACAGCAACAAAGACCCAATGCAGCCAAAAATAAATAACTAAATTTCTAATAAATAAATCCCTCCCAAAATGTTAGTATTTGAAAGTATCAGGCGAACATAAAACACAGGCGGTTCCTTGCACCATACAAAGCTGTCCCCAAAATCCCAGACATTCTACTGTGTGCCGAGCACCATGCTGGATGCTTAGGTGTCTCCTCACTTAGTCCTCATCATAGGCCACACAGAGAGAAAAATGAGTGTCACCAGGTAACAGCCTTGGATGTTACCCTGATCCCCCTACCTTGCTGTTCTGCAAGGTTGGGGAGAGGGTGCTTAAAGAGTTACCCAGGGGCTTCCCTGGCGGCGCAGTGGCTAAGAATCCACCTGCCAATGCAGGGGACACGAGTTCGAGCCCTGGTCGGGGAAGATTCCACATGCGCGGAGCAACTCAGCCTGAGCGCCACAACTACTGAGCCTATGCTCCAGAGCCCGCGTTAAAAAAAAAAAAAGTTACCTAGGGCAGATCTGTCTCAAGAATGGCTAGCACAGCACTTGGCCCAGGCACATGCTCAATGAATATTAGCAGAGTGAAGAACGAATGAATGAATGATTCTAGGGCCCAAATGGGCGATGGGTTGCATTTCAGAAAGGCATCCAGAACTCACTTTCTTATCACAGAATTCCCCCAATTGATGTAAGATAAACTCAGGCCACTAACTGAGCCCCTCTCCAGGAAACATCAACGATGAAGTCTGGGATTTATTCTGGGTCTCTAAACAAAATATTGCCAGGGGCTTTCCCTGGATGCACCCTCAGGGATCACTATAGGGCCCCTCCTCTAGTAGGAAATCGCCCTAGTCATTTAGGGGCTGCCTGGAGGCTGCATACTGGGATCCAGCCTCTGGGTTTCTCTCATATACTTAATAAAAGATATCCCACTAAATAAAAGTTATCCCACTAGAGACGCTTTCCTTGAATCCTCCTCATAGAAAGGCTCATTTCCTGCTAATCATGTTCAGTTAAAGACTTCTAAATGAAAAGACAGACAGAAATAAACATGCCCCAGTACATTAAAATAACAATCCTCCATGACCAATAACAATCCTCCCAGTAATTATATATGTATGTATATATATCTTTTGTTTGTTTGTTTGTTTTGTTTTTTTACGGTATGCAGGCCTCTCACTGTTGTGGCCTCTCCCATTGCAGAGCACAGGCTCCGGACGCGCAGGCTCAGCGGCCATGGCTCACGGGCCCAGCCGCTCCGTGGCATGTGGGATCTTCCCGGACTGGGGCACGAACCTGTGTCCCCTGCATCGGCAGGCGGACTCTCAACCACTGCGCCACCAGGGAAGCCCTAATTATATTTTTTAAAAGGGAAGTTAGGGTTCTGGGTTAAGATGGTAATTGAATGTGTACATCTAATTTCACTCCCTCCTAAAACCCCACTAAAACTTCCATAAAGAGATTTTTAAATCAAGAGATAAACCTACAAGGATAGACAGAACAGGGAAAAAGACAACAGTCACAAAATTTTTGAAGCAGAATGCCAGACCAGCCATCTGGTTATTTACTGACTTACCAGCCCCAAGGAAAAAGACATCTCACCTGGCAGTGGCGAAAATTGAGAGCCAACTTGATCTACATGGCAAGGTTCTCAGAGGCACAGAAATTGGGAGTCCAAGGTACCTCTGGATTCCCAGGGGTGAAAGGTGGAAGAGGTTGTTAAGATAAGGACCAGGATGAGAAGTTAGATCCCTCCATCTCTCCCCCAGCTCCAAGCCCCTGGGCAACAGTCCCTCCCCTATGCCAGCCAGAGTCTGGGGGATTTTCCTCTGAAGAATGTAAGATACAAGGTGTCTGGGTTGGAGCACAGTTGTGCATGGAGATACCATACTGAAAAATACTGAAAACAAAGGGATTAAGTGACCATGCCATATGGAATGCGGAATCCTGAATGCTGAGCTTTCTGACACCATCAGGGTCCCCAAGTGCTGGAAGCAGGACCTAGGCAGGAAACTGGAAGACACTACTCTGGAGTATTTCACCAGTGCACGAGGAAAGACCTAAAGATACTGACATAAGAAACAGCCCAGCCAGCTCACCCTACGGTGGCAAACCCAACCTCTGAGCTCAGAGTTTCTGACTAGCCTCCCTCCCACCTACACGACCTTAATCACGGCCAAGTGTTACCAGACATCCAGGAAATTTTCTAATGCAGAAGACAGCCACAAAACAATCAGAATAAAAGTAACTTGGAGGAAACAGGTTACACAGGGAGAAGAAAGTGTCAAAAAGACCACAGTTACTATCCTTAGAGAGATAAAAGATACTGCATCCATGAAACAGGAACAAGATGCTCTACAAAGGAACATCCAAAGATGTTTGTAGCAAAAGCAACAATTATGTCTAAAATCATGACAGCAGAAACAAAAACATTCAACACAGAGATAGGCAGATAAAGTTGATACAATCTCCCTGGAAAGTAAAGCAAATATACAAAGAGATAGAAAATATAGGCGGGGAGGGGCTTCCCTGGTGGCGCAGTGGTTATTCACCTGCCAATGCAGGCGACACGGGTTCAAAGCCCTGGTCCGTGAAGATCCCACATGCCCGCGAAGATCCCACATGCCACAGAGCAACTAAGCCCGAGCACCACAACTACTGAGCCTGGGCTCTAGAGCCTGCGAGCCACAACTACTGAGCCTGTGTGCTGCAACTACTGAAGCCCGCGAGCCCATGCTCCACGACAAGAGAAGTCACCGCAGTGAGAAGCCCGCGCATTGCAACGAAGAGTAGCCCCTGCTCGCCGCAACCAGAGAAAGCCTGTGCGCAGCAACGAAGACCCAACGCAGCCTTAAATAAATAAATAAATGTATTAAAAAAAAGAGTAAAGGAGAGGCCAAAATATCATTATATTGTGAAACATTTGGAAAGCCATTAGAAAAAAAATGTGATTAGGTTAAAGCTAAATATCCCCATCAATAGTTTTTCTATACAAGAATGGGGAGAAATATCCCATTCGATATAGGCAAAAGGCATTAAAGAATGAAATAAACTTATTAAAAATGAAAGGAACCTATGTGAAGCAAACTATAGAACTTTACTGAGAGATATGAGACTTTGATAAATCCTTCCACAATGTATACATGTGTCAAATCATCACATTGCACACATTACATATCTTACAGTTTTGTCAATTTGTACCTTAATAAAGCTGAGAAAATAAAAGAAGCCTTGATCAATGGAGAAACCAACCTTGTTTCTGGATAGAACCTCTCAATATTTTATAAGATCATTAATTCTTTCCAACTTGATTCGTATGTTGAGCACTATTCCAATGAAAATATCAATGAGATTTTTTAAAATTTGAAATAATTATTCCATAGCCCATCTGTAAAAATAACAGGCACAGGAAGAGAAAGAGTGGCAAACGGGATGTATGGCAAAAACTTGCTCCTTGGGTAGTGTGTATTGATTTACATAAATACTAAAATATAGTACAAAGCTACAATGATTTCTTTTTTATTTTTATAAATTTATTTATTTATTTTTGGCTGCATTGGGTCCTCGTCGCTGCACGTGGGCTACTCTTTGTTGCAGTTGCACGGACTCTAGGCGCGCGGGCTTCAGTAGTTGTGGCGCACAGGCTTAGTTGCTCCGCAGCATGTGAGATCTTCCTGGAGCAGGGATCGAACCCGTGCCCCCTGTATTGGCAGGCGGATTCCTAACCACTGTGCCACAAGGGAGGTCCCTATTGTTATGCAATTTTTAAAGATTACTTTCCATTTACAGTTACTACAAAACATTGGCTGTATTCCCCGTGTTGTACAATACATCCTTGAGCCTACGTTACACCCAACAGTTTGTATCTCCCACTTCCCGCCACTGGTAACCACTATTTTGTTCTCTATATCTGAGAGTCTGCTTCTTTTATGTTATATTCCCTATTGTGTTGTACTTTTTAGATTCCACATATAAGTGATACACAATGATTTTTTTAGACTGTGATTCTGGCACAAGAATCAATGGGGAGGGGAAAGCAGTGGGAAGAAGCACTAGCTAAGCAACTGGCCCATTTCTTTACTCCTCACGGCAGAACTCCAGTTGTCTGCACCATCGTCTCCACTTCCTTACCTCCTACTCCAGCCCGGCTTTCCATCCCCTTGCTCTACTGAAACAGCTCCTCTCAAGCCGTGTGTCAAGGCACGATGACTTTAGGTTGCCAACTGCAGTAGACGTGAATCTTCTTCCTTGACTTTCCTGAAGCAGTAGATACCCTCCATCACTCACCCCTCCTCTATCGCTCACTCCTCTTGGCTCTGGAGACACTGCACCTGCCTTGCTCCCCTCCTTTGCCACTTGGTCTTCTCCACTTATAGTCTTGTCTAGGCAATTTCACCTGGTAATACGGTTTTAAATACCAACTCTGACCTCTAAACTTCAGTCTCATATTATCTAACCACCTACCTGACTTCTCTGCTTAGCTAAGAAATGCTTCAAACTTGACATGTCCAAAAAAGAACCCTTTCCCCCAATCATTTCCCACGAAAAACCAGTCAACCTCTCCACCAAAAGAACTTTTCCTCCAGTCTCCCTCATTCTTTCCTATTTTATGTAATACTACTACTTTTCCCTACTCAGTTGACTAACCAAATATCTAGCTGTGGTTTCTGATTCCTCTCTTGCTCTCACCCTTGCATCCAATTCATCAGCAAATCTAGGCAGCTTTATCTCCAAAAGACTTCTCACATCCATGCTCTTCACTGCTCTCTGCCGCCATCACTGTCTCACCTAGATTACTGCTTTCTGTTCCCAACCCCTGGCAGCAACTGATCCTTTCACTGTCTCCACAGTTTTGCCTTTTCCAGAGTGTCAACTGGTTGACAGCGTATAGTTTGTAGCCTTTTCAAATTGGCTTCTTTCATTTAGTAATATGTGTCTAGGCTTCTTCCATGTCTTTTCACAGCTTGATAGCTCATTTCTTTTTCGTGCTGAGTAATATTCCATTGTCTGGATGCACCACAGTTTATTTATCCATTCACTTACTAAAGAACATCTTGGTTGCTTCCCAAGTTTTGGCAATTCTGATAGAGCTGCTATAAACATTCACATGCAGGGACTTCCCTGGCAGTCCAGTGGTTAGGACTCTGCACTTTTGATGCAGAAGGCGCGGGTTCCATCCCTGGTCGGGGAACTAGGATCCTGCATGCTGCCTGGTGTGCCCAAAACAAACCAACCAACCAATGGACAAAAAGAAAATTCATGTGCAGGTTATTGTATGGACATACGTTTTCAACTCTTTTGGGTAAAAACCAAGGAACACAATTGCTAGGTCATATGGTAAGAGTATGTTTAGTTTTATAAGAAACCACCGAACTATCTTTCCGTTTTGCGTTCCCACCAGCAATGAATGAGAGTTCTACTGCTCCACATCATCACCAGCATTTGGTGGTGTCAGTGTTTCAGATTTTAGCCATTCTAATAAATGCATAATAGTATCTTCTTTGGTGAGATGTCTTTCAGATCTTTTGCCCATTTTAAAATTGAGTTGTTCATTTTCTTTTTGTTGAGTTTTAAAGGTTCTTTGTATATTTTGGATTACAGTCCTTTATCAGATATGTCTTTTGCAAGTATTTTCTCTCTGTCTGTGGTTTGTCCAAATACTACTGTTTAATCAGAAAAAAAAGAGCTCTTCAGATTCAACACAACACACATCACCCAGGCGAGTGCCTCGACACCTTAAACACCTCCATCACCCAAGAATCCTATGATCTCCCTGAGTCCCACACTAGGATCCCCCTCACCTGCTCCCAGTGGCCTGGCTAGCATCTTCCCTCAGCCACTGCCCTGTCTAGCTTTCCTGAGCTCAGCTGTTCTCTCTCACTTCCTCTCAACCATGCTCTGAGGCTTCTTGCCCCTTCTCCCAGGTCTGAGAATGAGGCCACATTCCAGTGATACTCCTAGTGGCCAAGAACCAGCCACCTGAGAGTGGAGTTTGGTTTGGTCCTGAGAGGCAGAGGGAGGGAAATGGCAGCGTGGAAGGGCCATGGCAAGAATCAGTGAGAAGAGTCAGGCGTCAGGTCTGGGATGAGGGCTCCTCAGTCCAGCTGTGTGGGGCTGCCCTCTCCCAGGAGGTCAGAACACCTCCCCAGCACCCAGAAGGCCAGTGTCTACCGGTGACTGCCTGCTCTCTCCAAGAGAGATGAAGAAAAATGGGGGTGAATGAGAAGCAGAGTGGTGAGAGGAAGGAGTCTCGAGGAATGGAGATGGGGACACTCCTGCTGATGGTTCCTGGGGTGGGGGAGCTGGGGTAGGCTGGCAGAGGGTCCCTCCAGGGAGTCCCTGTGTTTCATCTCTTTGTGTCTTTAGCTCAAAGACACAAAGCTTTAGCTCAAAGATTAGGAGTGAATAGGGCAAGGGTCAGGGGGGTCTGCTGCACACATTGCTGTGTAATTTTTTTTAAAAAGAAGAACGGTGCTTTAATCTTTTGACAAGGGCAGCTGTTCCCAAATGTCTGCTTTGTGGGCCTCTATCTCCTTGTTTTCTGCAGTCCTGAGACTTAACTCTACCTTACTGTTTTCCAGTGTATCCGATTCCTCATTTGCAAAATGGGATAATAACAATCCTTCCTCGAGAGAGTCCCTGGGACCACTAGATGAGCCCACATATACAAAGTGCTTTGAATATGTAGCAATGGCACATTGAAATACTTATGGAAGTGTCTGCTACCGTATTACTACGGTATTATGGTTCCAGGAGTGACAAATAAAGCCTCTGGGGTGAGTGGAGGAGGTGAAGTTTGGGGGCAGTGTACAGAAGAGGCTCGTAGGGGATGCGGGTGGGGATAAGTAAGAGACGGAAGTGGCTAGGAGAGGAAGATTCCTACCCGGGGATGGGCTACGAGGTGCACTCTAGCCAGCAGGTAGAGAGAGGTGAAGAGCTTGCGGCTGGTAGGAGCTGTGATACCATCTGCAAGGCTGATCTGTTTAAGTTTTATAGGACAGAGTCGGCCCCAGGGAAAAGTGTCCTGGTTCTCACATCCCGGTGAAAAAGCACATGCCCTGCTTAGAGCAGAGGTCCCTGCCCCGCCCCTCCCATCCTGCCCAGACCCTTGGACCACCCAGGCTCAGGATAAGAGGGGAATGGGGCAAAAGGTTGAGGGCTGCACTGGGGGCCCTGCCCCGCCTCCCACACAAAGCTCGGCTGGGCTTTGGCTTTTGACAACCTGACGTCTTCCCACAAGTGCCCAGAGAACCCAGCTGTTGCCCGCAGCAGCCGAGCGGAGACCCGCGGCCCCGAGCGCTTCTGCCCACCACCCTCCCCGTCCTGGTGATGCCCCCAGCCCTCAGGTGCTGGGAGGACAGACTGGAGCAGCTGAGGGACCTGCGGGGCTGAGGGAGGATGACAAACGCCACCGCGGCAACACCCATGTGCGGCCTGGTCAGGGTGTAGGTGGGGGTAGGCACCCCCTTCTCCGTCTATCGCCAGAGGAGAAGCCAGCAGGCCGAACGAAGGGCTGGCTCCCCCGGCTACCCGTGCAGGCCTCCCTCCTCCTGTGGCTGGGGAGGAACCTCACAGCAATCTCCGGTCCTCATCTCAGCCCTCTTCCCAGTTTCCTGAGACCTGATGCCTTCGTTATGTAAATGGCAAAGTTGATGCCGGGGACACGCTTCTACCTCACCTACCACAGCACCTGGGCCGGGCGGGGAATGAGGGAGGGGATGGGCTCCGCTGCCTGGGCTGCCCTTCTAGATGCCCTCGGGTCCCTTCCCTCGCCCTCACATCCCCTCCCCCTGGAGCGCAGGCCGTGGGTACCAGTGGCCCTACTCCCACCTGATCTGGTTGCCTGTAGGAGGCGGGTTGGCGGAGCCCCTTGTAAAACTTTTCTAGGAAAAAGGGCACGCGTGAGGGAGCGAACCAGAAACACTATTGCCTCAGGCAGTTGGAGCAGATGCTTATAACATGCTTCTTGTTTTACTACGTGAAATAAGCCACTCATCAAACTCTACCAATAACAGTAATAGTAATAATAATGTGTCTGAAGCAGCCTCACTTGGGAACCGGGAGACCTGCGTTCCAGTCCTGTCTGGGGCAGAGCTGAGAAGAACATTCACCCTTCTTCTTTCAGGGCCTGACCGCTGCCAGTAGGAGGGTGAGGTCACGTCTGCAGGACAAGAACAGGAAAAGCTTGGAGGGCGGAGACCCCCGGGAGATTCAGGGCACGCAGGCGCTTGGGAGGCAATAAGGGAAGGCAGAGGTGGGCAGTAAGTTGCTGAGGTGAGGACAGCCCACTTCATCCCAGCCCCAGGCAAGGCTGCGCTCTGCCCTGAGGGGAGGGCTGCACCCACTCAGACCCTCACAGCCAGTGGGAGGGAGGGGCAGGGAGTGACATGGGAGGAGGGCAGAGAGACCTACTGTGAGAGCTCAAAAAATACTGAATCAGGGTTTCCCTGGTGGCACAGTGGTTGAGAGTCCGCCTGCCGATGCAGGGGATATGGGTTCGTGCCCTGGTCCGGGAAGATCCCACATGCCACGGAGCAACTAGGCCCGTGAGCCACAACTACTGAGCCTGCGTGTCTGGAGCCTGTGCTCCGCAACGGGAGAGGCCGCGATAGTGAGAGGCCCGCGCACCGCGATGAAGAGTGGCCTCCGCTTGCCACAACTAGAGAAAGCCCTCACACAGAAACGAAGACCCAACACAGCCATAAATTAATTAATTAATTAATTAAAAAATACTGAATCACTGACTGATTGCAGGGGAGAAGGGACCGCAGGTGGAGCCTCTAAACCCGTGCCATTCACAGTGTGCCCCGGAAAGGGGGGGTGAGGGCCAGCCCCAGAGTAGGGTTTCTTGATCCTTGGAGGTCGAACTCCTTCTGAGAATCTGGTGGAAATTCTGCTCCCGCTGCCCAGAAAAATAGACATACAACCTGACACGCATGGCAGGGGGTCCGCCAGAGCCCATCCATGAACCCCAACCCACAAAATCCTCTCTCTTCTTCCCATCCCGATATTGCCCACCTACCTACTCCTCCATGCACCATGCCAGGGCCCCAGGAGCTAAGACACAAGCCCTGCCTCTGGGAGCTTGCAGGCCAGACCAAGATGCACACCCAAGGGACTCAAAGCAAAAGCAGAGGGGCCCGTGTGGGAGTTCCCAGGAGGGAGGGCCTCATTTCCAATCTGAGGAGGCAGCCTTGGGATCACAGCAAGCCCACAGGCTCTGGAGTTGGCCGGTCTCTTCATTTATACAGTGGAGATCAATGACCGCCTCACCGGGATGGCGTGGGATAGTGTCAACGGTATTTAGTGCGGAGCGAGGCTCAGGTAAACGTGCCATTGGCCCAGCTGGGCACGGTAAGTTGAATAACGGCCCTCCAAAACTGCCCATATCCTAAGCACTGGAACCTGTGACTCTCTACCTTAGATGGCAAAAGGGACTTTGCTGATGAGACCACATTAAGGGTTTCGAGGTGGGGCCGTTATCATGGATTATCCAGGTGGACTCAATGATTACAAGAGTCCGTACTAGACAGAGGCAGGAGTGTCAGAGTCAGAGCAGATGTGACAATGGAAGCAGAGGTCAGAAAGGCAGGGAGATTTGAAGATGATGCCCTGTTGGATTTGGAGATGCAGGAAGGGGTCCAGAGCCAGAGAATTCAGGTGGTCTCTAGAAGCTGGGAAAAGCAAGAGAAAAGATTCTCCTCTAGGGCCTCCAGAAGGAACACAGCCTGGAGGATCCATTTTCATCTTCTTTTTTTGTTTTGGTTTTTTGTTTGTTTGTTTTTGTTTGGTTGTTTTTGCTTTTGTTTTTTTTGGCCACACTGCGTGGCATGCGGGATCTTAGTTCCCCAACCAGGGAACTAACCCACACCCCGCCCCTGGTGGAAGCACCGATTCTTAACCACCAGACCACCAGGGAAGTCCCCATTTTCAGCTTCTGACTTCCAGACTATAAGAGAATAAATTCGTGTTGTTTTAAGAGGCTAAATTTGTGGTCATTTGTTACAGCATCCACAGTAAACTAATACACCAGGCCTTGCCAGGGGAGGCCAGAGCCTGATGGGGCGAGGCTGCGGTGCAGGAGGGAGGCCGGAGGGGGAGTTTTGCAGGGCAGGGCAAGGAGTGAGACTGCATTGGGAGGGAGGAGGGGCTGGGCATGGAGTGCTCAGCCCGTGACCTCACCCTTGGCCAGCCAGGCTGCCCTGGCATCCGGACGCCTGTCAACCCGAGGTTATATGCCTCACTGGGCCAGAAAGGGATCCCCGTGTAGCCAGGCCCCAGGCAAGGGTGGGGTTGTAGCAAAGAAGGCTGGTGCCAGGGGAGGGAGCTCAGTCAGCCCCTGGGGCTGCAGAGGCCACAGCAGTGGAGGGGGAGGCCAGCAGGGGTTGGCAAGGTGCCCTGTCACCCAGGGCCCTCTGCCAGCTCGTCCTGCTCTACCTCTCTCCTGTGGGACACGAAGCACTCCCTTCCTCTCTTCTTTTTCCCTCTCCACCCCTGGGCTCCCCTAGGAAAGTGGGAGGAGGAGGGACTTGGGGGTAGAGAGCAAGTGATGGGGTCACAATCTCAGCTCAGTGGCTGAGTAGTTGGGTGACCTTGGGCAAATCTCCTTGTCTCTCTGAGCCTGTTCTCTCCTCTGGAATTGAGGAAAGAGTCTTCACTTCACGGGGCTATATTAAATGACACAATACAGTGCCCAGCATAGAGTAAACCCTCTAAGTGCAGCTGGTCTTTGTGTTATCACATGTATACACGCTACTGCCCACAGATAGAACATCAAGTTTATCTGCCCTGCTAGGTGCCCAGTTCCTCCAGGGAACATGGTGTCCTGCCTATCTTTGCATCTCAGCATTGCTACAATTACTGGTGTGTATTAGATGATGAATATGTGTTTTACCTATTCATTCACTCATTCAACAAGTACTTATGTGTAACACTGCTTTCGATGATGAAAACATATGAGGGAAAACAGACCGTATGCATGTAAACAGAGAGTATGTTTGTGATGTGTTATGAAAAACAACAAAGCAGGAAGAGGGAGTGCCAGCGGAGGGGGAAGCAGAGCAGTTTGCTATTTTGTACAGGGTGTCAGGGAAGGTCTGTCTCACAAGATGCTGCTGGAGCAGAGACCCAAGGGAAGTGAAGGAGTGAGCTCTGTGGATTTCTGGGGAAGTGGAGGGTTCAGGCCTGGTGGAAGCATTCGAGGACAGCAAGGCTGGTGTGGTGGGATCAGAATGGGTGAGGGGAGAGGGATAGAAGACAAGGTCTGCCGTAGTTGGGGCCAGATCACACATGGCCTTGCAGGCCATAGTAAAGCCTGGAGTTTACCAGGCTTTACTGTGGAAATTTACTATAGAATGGAATTGCTATTCTCCAGACAGGGTAGATTTAAGGAG
Organism: Delphinus delphis; assembly: GCF_949987515.2. NCBI lineage: Eukaryota > Metazoa > Chordata > Mammalia > Artiodactyla > Delphinidae > Delphinus > Delphinus delphis. The sequence goes on from NC_082691.1 coordinate 83,849,415, forward strand.
GAAAGGTCTGGGAGGATAGTGAGGGAGTGTGATGGTTAATTTTATGTGTCAACCTGACTGGGCCATGGGGTGCCCAGATATTTGGTCAAACATTCCGGGTATTCATGCTGGTGTTTTTGGATGAGATTAACATCTGAATCTGTAAGACTGGGTAAAGTGGATTGCCCTCCTGAGTGTGGGCCATCTGCTGAAGGCCTGAATAGAACAAAAAAAGGCTAAGAGAGAATTTGCTCTCTTTGCCTAAGTCTTTGATCTGGGACATGGATCTTCTGCTTCCAGACTTGGACTCAGACTGGATGGCTCTCCTGTTCTCAGGCATAAATAAATATAGTGTGCCTACCTCCTACTGGTTCTGTTTCTCTGGAGGACTAACACAGGGAGTCAGAAGTCGGGTGTTGGTTATGTTCAGCACGAGATCCTGGTCAGTGTCCTGGTGGAGACATGGAACAGGCAGAGACACGAGATCACAGGGACTGAGACCAGATCCGATCACTGAACTGAATTTGAATCCTCCCGATCTCTGTCCCTTGACCCAGCTGAGGCCGGTTTTCTCCTCTGCACAACTGCTAAAGTGGAATCCTTTCCTGCTTCTTCTCCCCAGAATAGCCCTGGGCTCCAGCTTTGTGTCCTGCTTGGTGAGCTCTCCTGTCCTTGGCTTCTCCAGAGGGTTCACATAACCTCCAGAAGCCCTAAATCCCTTCCCCTCCCCAACTCTGTGGTCTCTGACAGAGGGGAGCCCCCGCAAGGTGAGGGGAGCCCTGAGCAGAGGGGTTCCCCACCCAGGCCAGGAAAGGACAGCCGGGCTAGGAGGGGTGGATGCTCTCCTGGTCTCCCAACAAGTTTTGACCCCCAGCACCCCCCATGCCAGTTTCCCTTGGGGGCTTGGACACTTCACACCTGCCAGGAGGTGCAGTGGAATGGAGGGGGACATCCAGGCAGACCCAGCTTCCTAACCGGGTGTACCTCTTATCAGCTGGTGACCTGGGCGGGACACTTTGTCTCTCTGAGCCTCATTTTCCCCATCCATAGCAAAGGGATAGGTGTGACTGCCTTATAGGGTTGCTGAGGGTAAGATGCACCTACCACAGTGGCTGTTGCTCAGTAATAAATGACAGCAGATGGCGGGTCCTTCAGACTCCTTTCCCCACCCCCCAGCCAGCCTCTCTCCTTTCTGACAGATTAGATTATTTTACCCCCATCCTGTCCTTCAGAAGCCAAATTTTACTATGGACGTGGGCAGCCAGGGAATGGTTGCCAAGGGCAGGGCTTTCAGAAAGGCTGCCGGTCGCCCAGGAAACTACCCCACTCGGGGTTCCCTGGGGTCCCACAGGTCGTTGGGTTCTTGCGCCACCTGCTGGATGCAGTGCCGCACTGCTCCTAAAGCATCCAGACCCGGGAGTCCCGCATCCCCGAGCAGAGAACACTCTCTGCCCCGCCCCTCTTCTCCTCACAGCATCTCCACCATAAAAGGTCCTTCTTACTGTTTGTCCCTACATTTTCCCAGAGGCCAGAGGCACGGAAAGGAGTTGGAAGCACTGTGAACCACAGGGAGGAGTGGGAGCCACGTCCTTCCCGGAGAACGACGAGGACGCCGGAGGGCTCTGGTAGTGTGGGGTCCGAAGGAAGTCCCTCCCCTTAATTGATTTCCTGAAGCTCGGACTCCGCAGTGCAGACACACGTTTTGTTTCTCATTAGTCCACTTTTCACCAAGAGGGAGCAGTAGGGAGGAAGAGGTTAAAATTGGGGTTGGGAGAGTGACGTGCAGGGTCACAGCCAGGTCCTTACGCAACATCCCCTCCTGGCTCCCTCCTCCTTTCCAGCGGCTCAGCCCCTGATGCCCTAGTCCTGACTTATCTTTTCTTCTCTGGGGAGAACCTCCCTACCTACCTTGACAGCATGTCAAACCCCTCGGATCCTCAGATATTCCTGCCTCAGAGGGAACTCCCGGGGGCGAGGGGCATAAGAGGGAGAAGCAAAAAGCCCTCTGCTATGAGAGACAAGGTCTCCTGGGTTGGATTCCTGCCTGGGGCAGCCCCTGTGCTTGGCCATCCTAGGTCATCCTGCCCTGAAAGGTGAAGGGTGAGGTGGAGCAGCTGACGTGTGGGGTCAAAAGACAGGAAGCTGTTGGGGTGCCTGGGGGGGGGGTGCTCCTCTTTCCCCGGTTAGGATCACAAGTGGAGAAACCCAGGCAGAGGCACACAGAGAGGGAAAGGCTGGTGTCTACCCGTCCCAGGGTAATACTGCCCCTTGCAACCCACATGCCTCCTCCCTGACTTCAACTGAGCTGGGGATGTGGATGCCTTGGGAGCCAGACACCCTGGCTCCCAGCCCAGAAGCTGAGGCCGCCAATGGGCTTAAGAGGGCGTGGAGCGGCAGGCTGGGGACCAAGGTCTTCCTGACCCCGCCCATCTTCCCTCCTGAGCTGAGCTGCCAGGTGGTAAAGGAGGAGGCTGATGCAGGTGAGTCCGAACCCTGCAGGTGAGGGGCACTGCCCTGAGGACGACAGGTACGGCGAGCGGGGGTAGTAGGGCAGGGGCCCGGGAGAAGTTGCATCCTTTGACCTTGGCACTACCCTCTCACCAGATGCCCTTACTCCAAACTCCCCTCAGCTGCAGGCAGAAGGGCTGCTGGGGGTGCACTCGGGTGGATAGAACTGGCCCCTCAACCTCCAGATGGGGGGCAGCCTGTGGGTAAAGCAGGGCGGAGGACCAGAGGTGCTGGAGTTGGGGCGTGTGTGGCCCTACAAGCCTGGAGGGATACTGAAGGAGCAAAAAGCTCTTCATAAGAGTGGAGGGGGGCGCTGCCTCCCCACCAGCCCCCGGGGCTGGTCCCGCCTCCTCTCCAGACTGCACTTCCGGGTGTGAGGGGAGTGGGTGGAGGGAAAGGTTGAGGGCAGCTGAGCTGCACGCAGCTGGGGTGCTGACCCCTCCTCTCTGGGCTGGCTGACCAGTTCCTGATTGGCATTAGAACCACAGAAGCTTAAAGGGCCCTCAGAGGGCTAATCCGACCTCTCCTGAGCTACCCAGTCGTGCCATCGGAGAGCGATGTGTGGGGAAAGGTGGAGCCAGAGTTGACGGCCAACCACCACTCTTCACCTGTCCTCCAGGGTGCACCAGCCACGGCCCCGCTGCCACCCCCACCGATGTGACGGCGACCCAACTCCCCTGCTCCATCCACCTGTACTGCAAGCCGGGCCCCCTAGGGTCCCGGGGGCCCTGCCCCATGCTTATGCTTCTGCTCCTGCTATGGCTGGGGGCGCAGCCCGCTGCCCAGGCCAAGTACCTGCAGCCCTACCTGGCCTGCGGCTGCGACGTCCTGGCCGTGGAGAGCATGCTGAGCTGCTTCCTGTGCCCGCACCGGGGCCTGGGGCAAGCTGCCCGAGTGCTGGCGCTGCTGTGAGGGCCTGGGGCACTGGCCAGCCGCCCACTGGCGATGCAGGCGCTCTCCCTGGGTGGCTACACCTTTGCACAGATTCTCCTGCTCGTGGGCCAGGACCTGGGGCGCCACAGCAGCGTGGCCCAGTGCCTGAGGTGCCGTATTTTCGACAGCCTGGACCGCATGGCGCTGGGTGAGTGTGCGGGGCAAGGGTGAGGGGGCACCTGGGCCACACAAACCAGGCTGGACTCCAGGCAGACAGGCAGTTCTGCCGACCAAGGGGTCTGTGATCTGCGTCTGTCCCAAATGCGGCTCTGGGTTTCCTCTGACCGTCCACCTGATGTGGCCTTCCTACCCGGAGCATCTGTTGTTTTGTCCCATCTGGGCCTCCCCCACTGTGGCTGAATTTACAATGCAGAGTGATCGTGTTGTCTGGGTCCAGCCTGGCATGCCTTTATCTGCAGCCTCTATTAAGGCTAATTTACTAAGCGCCTGTAACTTTCCATACTCACTCATATAATCCCCACAGTGAGGCCATGAAGTAGGTGCTGTGCCTTCTGAAATTTTCTTAGGACACAGGCTTTGCAGAGTCTCAGAAATCGGGTACAGTTGACTCTTGAACAACACGGGTTTGAACTGTTGCGCAGGTCCACTTATATGGGGATTTTTTCAGTAAATACGTACTGTAGCACTACAGGATCTGAGGCTGGTTGAATCTGCAGATGTGGAACAGATATGCAGATGTGGAGAGCCAACTATAAAGTTATATGCGATTTTCAACTGCGTGGAAGGTCAACACCCCTAACCCCCACGTTGTTCAAGGGCCAACTGTAATTGGATGCACACAGGTTTCCTCTACAACAGTGATTTTCGAACTTTGGTAAATAGCAGAATCACCTGGTGCTGAGTGACGATTCAGAGGCCCAGAGCCGATCCTATTTCAGTGAGCCTGGGCCTCTGGGTTTTTAAGCTCTCTATGTGATTCTGATACCCACCACAATTTGAGGACCACTGTGCTCTAACTTCCTCTAGAAGGACCAAACTAATGCTAACATACCAAGTACAGGAAGGTTATTGTTACAAAGTAACCCATTCTGTTCCTCAGCTCTAACTGACCAACTACATCTAGTTCAAAAGGAAAACTCATGCAGAGTGACTGGGAATGTCTCTAAAAATCCTTAGATCTTTTCCATCTCAATTCCTGGTCAAATTGCTTCCAGGATGGTTTCTGTAAAGCAGTGTGCGAGGCAAACCGTGAAACATGGCCTCGCTCTGGTCCATCCCGTCGCATCTTTTACAATCTCCTGGTATCCAGACATCCTTCTCCCACCCAGCTGGGTCACCTCAGACTCCCAGGTGCTCACCAAGGCCACAGATTCCAGGGCACATGGCCTCTGGGGACTCTCGATGACCCAGTCACTTTGCAACAACTCCTGGAGCCATTGTTGAACCAGTTCTGAACCCACCCAACAGTCCAGCACTTTCCTTCTTGTCCCTGAAGATGCCACAAAGCTGGAAAATGCCACAGAGAGAGGCTGACTCCAGGCCACGTGGCTCTTTTAGGAAGGGCCTGGGAGAGGGCAGTTACCGGCCCAGGATGCTAAGAGTGGGCTGAGGGAGCCCCTCCCTGGCAGTCATGGGGATGTTTCCAGCTCTTCACTACCCACAGCTAGGGCCTTCTGCCCCCTCTGCTTCCTGCCACCAGAGCATTCCCAGGCCATCTTCCTTGCTTCTGCCCCGAATGGTGTCTGTACCTGGTGGGACAGCTGGGTGCCCGCTGCCCAACTACAACAGAGGCAGAGAAGGCAATGTGAACATCCCAGGACCCCCAACTCTAGGGATACTCAGCAGCCCATGTGTCAGTGCTGTCCCCACCAGAAGGCGGGTCCTGAGCCACACATGACAATGGGCACTGGCCCCCTCTCCCTGGTACCCACAGGTGTGTCTCAGCTGATGAGACCGCAGGCCCTGGGCCCGGTGGTCAGGGCCACAGCCATGCGCGCGGGCTGCACCGTTCGGCATTACGAGGCTGCGGTGAGCGCTTTCTGGCAGCCGCCCGCGAGGCCCCCAACGCTAGTTTTCTACAGCCACGACGACCCCCTCTGCGACAGGGCCTGCCTGCAGGAGCTGCTGGCCAGCTGGCAGCAGCCGGGCAAGCCGGTGTGGGTGCAGGCCTGGGAGACCCCGTGCCACGCGGCCCACCTGCGCCAGCACCCCCTGGAGTGCCGCAGCACTCGCCACCTTCCCAGGGAGGCTCGGCTCTGATGGGGCTCTGGGCTCCAGCTTACCACCAGGGGAGGGGCTCGCTGTCCAGCGGACAAGGGACAGAGACAGGATGGCAGAGGCGTTGAAACCTCTTGATTTATTCAGAGTATTTAACATACAATGACGCAACTGTGACCCCAAAGTGTGCAAACTTAAAGCCTTCAACTGCAGCTGAGAGGAGAGGGCAGGGACGGTCCACCTGGGGGTGGGGGCGAGCCAGGAACGACGGGCCGCCTCCTCCCCAGGGCCAGGGCCAGGGGTAGGGGGCAGAGACCTCCCTCTGGCCTAGGTCAGGAGCCCAGAAGTGCCACATGGCTGAGGGGGCAGCAGCCCAGGAAGGGGCCAGAGGCAGGGCCAGGAGAGCACCGATTCTGGGGTGGGGGTTAGGGAGGGAGGTGCCCTACAGGAGAAGCCAGGAGGGGCCATGTGTCCCAGGGGTGGGAGCCGGGCCGGAGCAGGCTGCAGCAAGAAAGACCTGAGGCAGGCGCAGGGCCTGAGAGCCCAGGCTGGCTGGGCTCAGGGGGACTGAAGAAGGGGGAACCCGGGGGGCTCCCAGGGCAGCCCGGCCTGGGAGCAGTCCTGACTCTGCGGGGGAAGCCCAGGGAGGGGCCGCAGACCCTCAGGGCCTCCCCTCCTCTCTCCCTGGAAAGGAGCTGGGGAACCAGTAGTGCAAATCTGTGGACCACTCAGTTATGGAGGGAGGCTGTACCCAAAGGGGGACCCTGGGGCATGACCCCTCCGCCGCCTGGGCCTCCACCACCATCCTCAGTACAGCCGCTTCTCATAACTGTGGGCACAAGGCAAGAGGGAAACTGAGAGTGGGTATGCGGGAAGGTGGCCTCACCACCCCAGACCCCCTTGCCCAGGCCAGCCCTGGGCCGCCGGGTGGCCCCCAGACTCAGGAGAGGCAGTGAGCTGCAGAAGCCTCTGCCTGTCAGCCACAGGGGGCGGGAGGGTATGAGAAGCAGGCCACGTGCCTCTGTCCGCCTCAGGCCAAGGCTCCCGGAAGAACCATGCCAGGCCCAGGGACAGCCATGCTCCTTCTGGCCACAGCCGCAGCTGGTGGACTGTCCTCAGTGCCGGGGTGGAGAGACAGCTCAGGAAGGCACGGCCCATCCTCACAGAGCAAGGTCAGGCCAATCTGAGCCTCTGCTTCCCACGTCTCCACCCCACCCCTGAAGGCACTGTGGCCTAGGTCCCCTGTGGTCACTGGGTCCAGTCCAAGACAGGACAGCCTCAGGCCTGTGGTCAGGGACATCTCTCTGCACCCCGGGAGGGGATGGTTCCTCTGGAGGAGGGGCCACCGCCAGCTGCCCCCAGCAAGATGCTAGTACTAGGGCCCATGTCCCACGATTACACCCCAGCACGCCCCCAACCCAACGCCCCGCCCCAGCCCAGGCCCCACCCAGACTGCCCCTGCTCTACTCTACGCCTGGCCCGGGCAGCGCGGTTACTTACACGGCAGAAAGGTATAGCTACGGGAGGATGGGGCAGAAAGAGACACAGGTTAGATGCCCGCCTATGCCTGGGGGGACAGGCCCTCTCGACCAGGGCGGGGCCGCATGCCTGCAACTACTGCTGCCAACTAGCACTGCCCCCGCCCACGGTCGCCCCAGCGCCGGCCCTGGCATCTGTCTCTCTGCCCTTCTCCCCGCCAAGGGCTCATGCCCCCAGCCTCCACCTGCCTGCCTGGTGCCGCCACCAGCCAGAGCCCAGCACCGCCAGCCCCTGCCACCAGCCACCAAGCTTCTGAGCAAGCAAGGGCTGGGGAGCCCAGGAGGGGCTGGAGGCCGCATCTCCCATGCCCGGCTCGGGGGAGGTGCCCGAGGGGATGGGAGGGCCTGCCTGCGTGGGGACTAAAGGACAGGGTTCAGGGTGGGCTGGGCCCTGTAGGAGGGGGTGATGGGGGTCATCCTGCAGCAGCCTCCATCCCTGGTGCAGATGGTCCTCGGGGTCCCTGAGACCTCGGCTCAGCCTCTGAACCACGGCCCCACCTGCCTGACCCAGTGCCAGCCAGCTGGGGCAAGGAGGCTGCCACACTTACGAGTGCAGGCCGTGGACACCACCCTCGATCTGAGCTGACATGGTCCGCTTCTCAAACTTGAGCTCTCCTGAGTACATCATGGACCTGCAGGCAGGGAAGTGGTGCAGGTCAGGGGCACCAAGGGTGGAGGAGAGAGAGAGAGAGAGAGAAAGGAAATGGGAAATACGGGGGCGCCAGGAGCCTCCCTGATGCCCCCCACCCGCTGCCCCTCTAGTCGTAGCACTCACCGCAGGACAGACAGGCTACGGGCACCGATATCCTGGCAGCCATGCTGGATGCCCGCTATGAGGTAGGGCACGAACTTCTGAATGGAGCCTTTGTCCTGGATAGAGCCCGAGACGCCCTGCGCGATCTTCACCTTATCTCCCTCGCTGCACGGAAGGCAGGAAGACTGAGCCCCGCCACCGTGGCTCAGGGGACCCCACCCCACCTCTCGAGGGTACCAGCAGAGGGGCTACCACCCAGAAGGACCCCCAAAGCTCCCTGGGCTACAGCATAAATAAGCATGGATTCCGAGTGAGGTGGCCCCGGCGCTACCCCAGGTCTGCAACGGGCCCTGTGCCTGGGGTTCCAGAACTGTGACATGGAGACCGGGTGCCACCTGGGGCAGCCAGAGGCTCGGGTGGACCTGCAGGGCTGGGAGCTGATCTGCCCGAAGTAGCACCTGAAGTAGCGCTTCTGGCTGCCGCTGCACTTCTCCATGGCGTCCAGCGAGCCCATGCCCCGGTACTTCTTGAGCCTCACGCCATCCGAGAAGAAGTACTCGCCGGGGGCCTCCGTGGTGGCAGCGAGCAGGGAGCCCATCATCACTGCAGTGGTCGGGGGGTCAGCGCCTCTAGCCCCATGGCCCTCCCAACCGCCCCCCCACCGGCCTGCCCGATCCCCGGCAGACCTGCCCCCTCACCTGTGGAGGCACCAAGGGCCAGGGCCTTGACCACGTGCCCCACGGTCTGGATGCCACCATCGGCTATGACTGGCACCCCGAAGCGCCGGGCGTACTCAGCCACCTTGTACACGGCAGTGCCCTGGGGCCGACCACAGGCCATCACTGGGGACAGTACACAAGATGAAGGCGTCAAGAGCAAGGGGAGCCAGGTGCAGTACAGGCCCCTTTCTCCTTGTGCCCTGCCTCCACTTGGGAGAAGGGACAGGGCTGGACGTTAATGTGGCAAAAACGTAAGTGGCAGCAAATAACACCAGGGGAGCGCACTCCAGGAACCTGGACCGCCCCACCTACGAGAGCACTACGGGGACTCCGGCGGCAGCATCAGCACTGGCCTCAGCCTCACCTCTCTCCAGGCACTAGTTCCCTTACAAAGTTACTAGAGTTAGGTACTCACAGCCTCCTTTGGGATATTGGCTTGCATTTCTTTAAGTTTAATTGTCCAAGGTCCTTAAGTGTTACATTTCTAAGCGAGAATTCTAAGGAACCAGCACTTATCTAAGGATGGATGCAAGGCTGGATAAAGGAGAAAAGAAGACTTCTCTGGTGGTACCTTTGTTTGTTTTGTTCTTATTGCACCCCAACGTTTAGAACAACGCCCGACACACAGTAGGTCCTCAATTAACATCTGTTAATTTGTGGAGAAGGCCCACATCTCACCTCAGGGGTCAGCTAATGCGAAGGTAGACAGTTAAAAGCAGAGGCTTAGAGACCAAAGTGGGAAGATGTTTTGGGCAGAGAAGACCAAATGGGTCATTCAGCGTTTGGGAGACACGACCAGACGTGACCAAGGGGCCAGATACACCAGTCTTGGGCCTGCAGATTGGACTTCCTTGACCAGAATCTGAGAAGCAGACTGGCACACACCCCAAACTCACGGTAGCCTCATCTTACACCTGCCTCCCCCCAAGTCAGTGGGCTAGACAGGCAGAGTCTGAGCCTGGGTCACCCCTGAACCCACCATCCCAGAAAGGGGCCTGGCTGAGTGAGCACTCCGCGTGCATCTGTGGAGCGAGACTGAGGCCCCAGGGCCTGTGGAGGGCGACTGGGGTGTTCTAAGTGGCAGTCGCTCACTCTCCTACTGACACCCACCTTCCTGGGTGATGCAGATGGAGCCGCAGCCCATGCCCACACGTAGCCCGTCCACACCAGCATCAATCAGGTTCTTGGCCTGAGCTGCTGTCACCACTGGGGGGGAGGGGGAGTGGGAGAGGAGGAACAGTGTGAGGATGGGTTGCCCCTGCCCTGCCCGGGGGCTTCCTGGGACCCCAGTCTACACCTCCCCTTCACCTACTGTGACCAAAGCCCATTCATTCAGCTCCCTGCCCCTCCATGCCAAGAGCGATGCCATCACCAGGGAATGCCAAAGGACAGAGAAAGGTTACACAGTGAGGGGGCAAGGGCCAGCACTCACCATTCCCCCCAATCACCTGGAGGCGGGGGTACTTCTGCTTGATGTAGTGCACCATGGCGATCTGATACACAGAGTTCCCTTGGGATGAGTCCTGTGAGAAGGGGGACAGGAAAGCTTAGGCTTGGGGGCTGACAATCCTCACTGAGGGAGGGGGTCTTAAGTGGACAAATCCTGAAATTGTATCAAAGATACATGAGAACACACCTTTGTGTTTTTCTGGGAAGACAATGGACAGTTCTCGGCCGAGTCTCAAAGGGGCCTGCCTTCCCCCAAAGGTTAAGCACCCCTAACATACAGTCTCACAGCAGACAAAGCCTTTTCATACCCACAATATGGACTGGTTCTCACAGCAAAGAGATGGTGCCTGCGGTCGTATCCACTTCCCACCAACTCACGAACCAAACAGAATTACTTAACCTGTTGAGCCTCGGTTTCCCCCTGTGACAAGTGGGCATGGTGATCGTACCTCAGGGGGCTGTTGTGAGGACTGAGTTCATCTGCATAAACGCCTTAGTGCAGCGCCTGGCAAGTGGGAGGTGCTCACTGAATGTGAGTGGTAACTACTAGGGCCAAGTTATGAGCGCGAAGGGCCCCCAGAGGGGTCCCAGTTTGTTCTGAGCTGTCAGAGTACCAGCGACCCTCTCAGTTCTGACCCCGGGCTTAATTAGAGGTGAACCTGGTCTTCATAAGCCTCAACTCTACTGAACAGCCCCTGCTCCAGGGCAGTGTCCGTACCAGCACTATGACGTCGGCGCCCGCCTGGGTGAGCAGGTCCAGGCGGTATTTGTCATCCTCACGGGTGCCCACGGCCGCCCCGCACAGCAGCTGCTTGTGGGAATCCTTGGAGGCCAGAGGGTAGTCCCGGTTCTTCTTCAGGTCAGTGCGGGCAATGATGGCCACTAACTCATCTCGATCATTGACAATGGGCAGCTTCCCTGACAAGGAACGCAGGGGTGAATTGAAGGAGCAGGCTTCTGAGGGTGGGGTAGGGGGATAGTGAGAATGAAAATGGACCAGGCCAGAGATTCCACTGCAGTACCCAAACCAACCACTAGGTGACAGCACCCACCCAGGAAGCGCTCCTAGGGACCTGGCTCTCTGCCCAAGGAACAGGAAGCAAAGAAACCCAGTTCCTGGAGCTCTTCCTGCCCTGTGGCCTAGCCAGGCTCAGTGGGCAGCCCCTGAGCACTGGCAGCCTTTCCCCTGAAGGGCCACAGGCCACAGCGGTCAAAAAACTCCTAGCTAGGGCACAAACACGAGGCTATCCTGCAGGGAGGAACGTGTGTCCTGCCCAACACCACCCCAGAAAACAATCCAGTACGGGCCAGGGGAGCATTTCCCAGTAGGTCCCACAGGGACCTAATGAATATTATGTCAACAGCCTCAATGTCAAATAAATTTAACCACAAGACTTCTCAGAGCCTTTGATAAAGTAACGTACAATTCTTTATGCAAGATGGGGAATACAGAAAAGCAGCATTTTTCAGACTTATAAGAACACGGAGCCCTTTTTTCATGAGTGTTTCACAGGACTAGTCGTTTTGGGAAATATACTGTGAAGATGCCAAATAAGGGATGGGCTTTCCTGAGCCAGGAAAAAGACCTCAGAAGTCACGCTCCAGCCTGACATCATTCAAACCTTCCCTGAGGCCCAGCCTAGTTGCAGGGACAACCTGCAAGGCTGTGAAGGAACAGGGGGCTCTGGGGTACAGGGAGCCGGGCTGGGGGAGCGGGGGGTCTTGCATTTTCCGCCTCCTCCCTGGTACCTTTCTTGCTACGCTGCAGGATCTCGTTTGCCTCTTTCAATGTCACACCCGCTGGAGCCACCACCAGCTCATTCCGCGGTGTCATCACCTGTGGGGCAAGGAACATTTGCCTGCAGGTTGGCAGGTGAGAGAGAAGGGAGCCAGGCCTCCCTCTGGTCCCTGGTCACAGGCACCGGCCTGAGGCCCCGGGATGTGCGGTCCTCTCTGCCCCAGCCATGCTCTCCCTGCCCCGCGGGTACCTCACTGAGGAGGGTGGTGTGGTCCTTCTCGGCGAGGAAGTCGATGTCTCGGGAGGTGACAATGCCCACCAGCTTGCTGCCCATGGTGCCCGTCTCAGTGATGGGGATGCCAGAGAAGCCATGCCGGATCTTGGCCTCTAGCACGTCACCCACGGTGTGCGAGGGGCTCAGCACCACAGGGTCCGTGATGAAGCCCTGTTCAAACTTCTGCGGGCAGAGACAGGGGAAGGAAAAGGCTGGAAGAAAGCTGGAGGTGTGTACAGTCTGGCCACAGGGGGCCGAGGGTCTCCTGGCTGTGCCACAGGGGAGCCAGGGCCCGCCATGGGGCAAGAGGCCAGTGGGGAAACGAGGGCTGAGCCCTGCGCTCCCACTGTGGAGAAGGGCAGACAACACCCCACAGCCACCAGCCAGGGAGCGCACCGGCCCGCAGAGCTGGCAATGGGAGGTTGGGAGGGCCTGTGAGGCGGAGGCTGCCAGAGGGCATCTTCTTTCTCATGACGGGCCTGGTACTCGCCTTGACCTTTCGCACCTCGTTGGCCTGGAACTCTGGAGTGCAGTTGTGGTGAATGAAACCGATACCGCCCATCAGCTGGGGTTGAAGGGAAGAATGGTCAGAGCCAGGGGGCCAACCCTCCTCACTCTGCAAACCCCGCCTCTGATTCCAATTCCTCCTGACGCCCACCCCACTTGGTCCTCTTGGCCCTGGGGTCCCCACCCGGGTGCTCAACTCACAGCCATGGCGATGGCCATGTCAGCCTCTGTCACAGTGTCCATGGGGGAGGAGATGAGTGGCGTCTTCAGCGTGATCTTCCGAGTCAGGGCTGAAGTCAGGTCCTGAAGGTGGAGACACAGGCTATGTGAAAAGTTTTATCATTCATTTGACAGACATTTACTGAGCTGCTATATGTACCTGGCACCAGGACAGGCCCTGGGCATACAGCAGTGAGCAAGGTGCCTGAGGTCTCTGCTACCTCTTCCAGAGCTTATACTCGGAAGGAAAAATGACACACACGAAACGTGCACGAGGCGATTCCAGTTGGGGTGATGGCTCCAAAGGCAACAAACGAGGCAAAGTGACCACTGGAGAAAGAATGTGGGGATTAGGGAAACCTCTTTCCTGGGAGGCGACAGATGAAAACTAATCAAGAGAAAGTCCCCAAAGAGGGACTGTTGTTTCAGGCTGAGGGAGCTGTGTGTGAAACCCCGCCTCTGATTCCAATTCTCCCTGAGGTGCGTTTAAGAAAGAAAAAGCTAGTAGAGTGGAGGGAAGGGAAAGAGGCGGGAGCTGAGGGCTCAGAGGCAGGGGGCAGGTCAAGGATATGCAGCCTTGAAAGGAGCCTGCATTCAATTTTGAGATGAGAATCCACTGGAGGACCTCAGGCGGAGGAGAGACATGATCTGATTTAAAGAGGTCACTCGGGTTCCGATGTGGGGATGGGATTCTAGGTGACCAGGCCTGAAACAGAGAGACCACCAGGGAGGCTGCTGACAGGTCCAGGTGGGAGATGCTGGGCACTGGGAATGTGGAGGCGTGGGAAGCAGTCTATTAGACATCCAATCCAGGGAAATAGGTGACTAAGGGTCTGCAGCTCAAGGGAGAGCTCAGGACTGCAAGGATTTTCAGGAAGCATTTGCCTGTGAGTGGCAGCCAAGGCCAGATCACAGATTCCTCTGAGAGTCAGGCCAACAGCTGTGGATCCTAGCCCTCAAAACTCTCAGACACAGACTTTGCTATATAATTTTTTGGAGACACAAAGGCCCCTGCGGTCCATTCCCAGACCCTGGCTGAGAACCCTGGCCCTGCAGTCTAGAAAACTGCCCCTTTTCCTCTCTGATCCTAGCACAGGAGAAGAGCCACAGCCTCCTGACATGGGCCATAGGACAGGGAGACCCTTGACGGCCAGGGGGGCTTCTCCCATCCCTCTCTTCCTTGCACCCTGCCCAGAATCTGGCACAAAGCCAGGGTGCTCAGAAACGGAACAGCCAAACCAAGAAGGCTTCCTGGCTGCTGTCACAAGGGGAATATATCCAGAATAGTCCTCATTTCCCCCTGAAAAAGCTGTCTGGGTCAGCACTGGCTACACAGGCTGGACATGAGCTTCCCCAACGTATAAGTGATCCAGGGACACTCGGGCCCTCTGGCATTTCATGAGAATCAGACCTGAATACATATCAATGATAACAGCAACAGAAAAACTTTTTTTTTAATGTGTATTAATTTATGATAGAATAGTCTAACTTTTCCATGAAATGACTTACACCCATCAGTATTAGCCCCTGGGCTCCTGTAGGTTTGTCATATGTTAACTGTGTAAAGGACATTGGTCATTCACCTGGTTTATTGCTGAGCCCCTCCAGTTAAGGGAGGCACTGTTTCCTTGTATTTGTCCACAACCTAACTTCTTCTTTTTTTTTTTAAACCTCATCTCTTTTTCTTTTTTTTAATGTTTTTAATTTTATTTATTTATTTTTGGCTGTGTTGAGTCTTCGTTGCCGTGTACAGGCTTTCTCTAGTTGTGGTGAGCAGGGGCTGCTCTTTGTTGCAGTGTGTAGGCTTCTCATTGCGGTGGCTTCTCTTGTTGCAGAGCACAGGATCTAGGCACATGGGCCTCAGCAGTTGTGGCGCGCAGGCTCAGTAGTTGTGGTGCACGGGCTCAGTAGTTGTGGCGCACGGGCTTAGTTGCTCCGCGGCATGTGGGATCCTCCCAGACCAGGGCTCGAATCTGTGTCCCCTGCATTGGCAGGCAGATTCTTAACCACTGTGCCACCGGGGAAGCCCCACAATCTAACTTCTTCAAACCCTCTTGCCAGTTCTTATATATCATGGATCCACAGACAAGTCTGTCCACCTCTTCCAAAGTCTCCATAATCTTACTGGCTTCTATGATGTCTTTGCTTAGCACTTCAGACAAAATCCAGTAAGTAATAAAGCAGCCACACACACGTGCATGCCCACCTCCTCCCTGGGCCATCCCCCCCCCCCCCCGGCGGTACGCGGGCCTCTCACTGCTGTGGCCTCTCCCATTGCAAAGCACAGGCTCCGGACGCGCAGGCTCAGTGGCCATGGCTCACGGGCCCAGCCGCTCCACAGCACGTGGGATCCTCCCGGACCGGGGCACGAACCCACGTCCCCTGCATCGGCAGGTGGACCCCCAACCACTGCGCCACCAGGGAAGCCCCTCTCTGGGCCTTTTTGAACCTCACCTCAGGCTCTGTCAGTGAGCCCTCTGGCCTCAGGCCAGGCCCACCTCTCAGGATATCCCCAAATCCCCATAGCTGCCTCTAACCCATTAGGCATAATCCACTGACTGTGCCAGTTTCTCTGACAGCACTGAAGGTTACATCCACCACATTCCCAAGAAAAGTGTCTCCCGGGAATTCCCTGGTGGTCCAGTGGTTAGGACTCTGCGCTCTCACTGCTGAGGGTCCGGGTTCAATCCCTGGTTGGGGAACTAAGATCCCACAAGCTGCAAAAGAGGCAAGGTGTAGCTTTTTAAAAAAAGAAAAGTCGGGCTTCCCTGGTGGCGCAGTGGTTAAGAATCTGCCTGCCAGTGCAGGAGACACGGGTTCAAGCCCCGGTCCGGGAAGATCCTACATGCCATGGAGCAACTAAGCCCGAGCGCCACAACTACTGAGCCTGCGCTCTAGAGCCTGCGAGCCACAACTACTCAAGCCCACGTGCCACAACTACTGAAGCCCGCACACCTAGAGCTTGTGCTCTGCAACAAGAGAAGCCACCGCAATGAGAAGCCCATGCACCACAACGAAGAGTAGCCCCTGCTCACCGCAATTAGGGAAAGCCCGCGCGCACAGCAATGAAGACCCAACACAGAAAGGAAGAAAGGAAGGAAGAAAGGAAGAAAGAAAGAAAGAAAAAGTCTCTTCCACACCCCGCCCTTGAGCAAGAGATCAGCCTCTGGCACCACATACACAGCCCCTCTACCCCATCAGTGGAAGAGGTACTCACCACCTCATCAGCTGTGAAGTCTATGAATCCTGGGAGAATCAGGAAATCGCTGTGAAGAGAGGAGAGTGACTGTTCCTGGGTGAGGAGGGGTCCCTGAAAAGGGCAGGGCCTGCCATGCCAGGGGAAGCAGCACGGGGGTGGGGAGACGGGCAGAGCCTCTGAGCCCCGTGCCGTGTCAGGACTGAACCACCCTCATGCCCCTCGCTAGCATCTTGTCGACTTTAGCCCAGAGAGCTAGAGCCAAAGGCAGCGTAAGCTCTGTGGTCCTAGGGCGCCACCGAGGCAGTGGGCCCCAAATGTCCATTGCCTTCAGGGCTCAGAGTTCGTCTAGGAACCTAGATGTTCCCATAATGCTGCACACAGCAGATATGGTGCCTGCCCTTGAAAACTTCTCGATCTTGAGAGGGGGAGACAATAAATAAACACAGAATATACCTGAGAACAGTTTAGTAGGGCAGCATGGCATGAACACCACACAGCACAGGACAAGCTGCACAGCCCAGTGCCAGGGCTGCTGAGTCACACACGGTTCAGAACAGCACAGAGGGACCCCAGGGGGCTGAGTGCGGGGCATGTTCTGACAGAGCAGGCATTGCTAAAGGTTTGCCCAGTTGGACGGGAGCAGCCAACAGACATGGCCTGGGATGGGAAAGGGGAGGAAGGGGCCTTATAGTTAGGACCAGGACGCTGGGGGCCCAGCCAAAGCACGGCAGTGGCCAACACTAGCGCGGAAAGGGAATGCAGGCCTGCATGGGTAAGGCAAAGCACAGTGTCACTGCCCAGGAGCCCTGACACGTTCAATTTCCCTGAAATCACAGGGCCTAGACAGACACAACCAAAAGCAAATGCCACATGGTGTTCAGGAACACCCCCAACCAGACTAAGCAAAGCCATCGGGCACCCCAGGGCAGGAAGGAAAAGCTACGGGGTGGACGGGAGGGGTGGGGTCTTTAATTTGCCCCAAGGCCTAGAACAATTTCCCTAGGAGACTCCACAGAAACTATATCATAGATACTCTATCCCCCCTCATCAAAGACCACCAAAGAAATAAAGAATCTTCACTGCCCCTGTCCCTTCGCACCCCTTCTTCTGTACAGTGAAGAGGCCTCTGTGGCTCACTTAGAGGCAGGGAAGAAATGCTGGAGTCTGGGCCTCTCGGCATTTTCTAGGTATTGTATACACCCCTCACCTGGCCCACACCCCAGCTACTCTGACAAGGAAGAGGAGACACTCCTCAGGAGTGACTGGGTATCCTGGTGTCCAGGGAAACCGCCTGCCAAGCAGGAGTGCTTACAGGCAAAGGCAGGAACTGGCAGGAGACGGGGCAGGGATGCTCTTGGCTCACCAGCATCCTCACTCCACCCCAGTCCCAGGTCCTGATGCTCTTTCCTGGCATCACAGTCCTGCAGCCAACAGAAGAGCTAGTGCCAGGCCTGCAGCCAACAGGACAACGGGCCCAGGGCCCACGGAAAAGCACGTTACGCCAGAGGCAAATGGATAGGTCTTGTCCTCCTCAAAAATCCTGGGTGAGGTGGGCTTGGGTGGGTGATAGTCCAAGAATACTCATGGCCGGGGGGCACCAGTACTAACTTGTAGGCAGCCAGGGGCACAAGTGGAAAGACGGCTGGACCGGACGGTGGAAAAAAAGAGCCATCCCAACTGCCCAGCTGGGCATCTCCTGGGGGCAACACCCAAGCAGCTGCCTTAGCTGGGCTCCAGGGCCCCCTCTGCCCTCGTGGTGACGCTGGGAGTTGAGAGGGTGTCGTGGACCAAGGTCTGGGAAAAGTCTCCATTACTCCCACATCTCGCGTTCCCACACGCCCCAAGGCCCCTCCATGCGGCCAAGATGCCCGTGAGAGGAGGAAGCGGGCAGGCCGGACCCGGATCTAGCCAGAAACGGGGCATGGCACCGAGGGCCGCGATGTCGCTGTGCCACGTCCGTCTGCTCTCGGCGCGGGCCGCCTTCCTTCCCTTGCCCAGCCCTCCTCCCCCGCCCCCCGCCCAAGTCGCTCGAATCGGGCCGGGGACGCGGGCGTCACCAAGGGGGGAGCTGTGCACGTGCAGGGCCGGGGCCGGGAACGGGGGGGGATCACGGCGCGTTAGTGCGCGCACCCAGGTAGGGCCGAGGCCCCCAGCGCTTACTTGTAGGTGAGGCCGTCGGCGTTGGCGAACAGCTGCTGCGCAGTGAGCCCATCCTCGGGCACGTAACCGGTGCCGCCGCTGATCAGGTAGTCCGCCATGCTGCCAGAAAACACCGCGACCCGACATAAACACCCGCGCGGGCCACCCCGCTACCGCTGCTGCCGCTGCTGCTACTGCTGACGCCGCGCCACGGCCACGCTGCCGCCGCGGGCAGGGAGGGCCGGGGGCGGGGGCTGCGGCAGCGGCGGGGCGGGCCCAGGGCGCCGCCCTCCCCTCCCGCCCCTCCCCCGGGAGCCCGCCGCCTCCTCCGCCCGGAACAGCACAAAGAGCCCCGCGGAGCCCGGCCCAGCAGCCGCCGCCGCGCGCACGCCCAGGACCGCCTGCAGTGGCACAGCGGCCACTCGGGACCGGGGCGGGGGAGGACGTGTGGACCCAACGGGAGGAGGGGGCTGAGCCAGGCCGGGACACGCCCCCTCCACCGCCCCACGTCCCGCCTCCTAGGCTCCCCGCAGCGCCTCCCCCACGCCCGCCAGCATCCTGGGCCACCCCAAGCCATACGACCCCGCCGGCCTGAGTCTCCCCTGGCCCTACTCCCCAGCCCCAAGGTTACCTCTCACACGGTTTACCTTTCCCAAGACTAAGGCTCAGACTTTAACCAGGGCCTGGAGCCCTGAGGAACTGGTTTGGGCTGACAGCTCCCCAACGCAGCAGTTTGAGGTTGTACCCTCCGGGCAGTGCACCCGCCCGTGCTCCCCAAAACCGGGCATCAGTCCTACGGGTCAGGCACCCTTAACAATGACAATCCCTGACCTTTGGGTGGCCTTGGAGCCCTCTGCAGTTTACAGGCGTTTTTCATAAATGATCACATTTACTCTCCAATCTACTAATTGCCAATTATTAGGTGTCCCACCCCACCCCTGCTTTACAGATGCAAAACCTACAGTTCAGGAGGGGTTGGAGACAGGTACTACCCCTGATCCAATGCTTCAGTCTTACGTCCTGTCTCATCCCCAGATCAAAAAGTAGTGTGGATACTGTAGGTTTTAACCCCAGAGGGGAAAGTTTGCTTTTATTTGGGAGGGTAGCGTGGTGGGAAGGTGAGGGAGGATCACAGGCCTGGCCTAGGCAAGTATGTATACATATAAATTAGGGCAGAGGCTAGGGAAGTTTTGAGAATTTCCCAAAGCAGACATTTGGTGGCCCTGGATGCCCAGCAAGACCCAGATTTCTACATGAAGGTAGTAAGATCAGGTAGCAAGTTGATTCACATGGGAGGAGGTGGGGTGTCAGCGGGCAGACCCTCCCTCTTTGTGTGACCAGAACTACTAACGCTACTGCCTGACCAGAAGCCAGAAAGTGATTTCCACCCCTCCCCCACACCCTCTGCCCCAGGCCCAAATGCCTCGCTCTCCTCCCTCTGTCCTCCTATGGTCCCTACGGCTCATTTCTCGGTGAAGTGAGGGAAAGCGGGGCCAGGGACACAGTCCTCTCTCTGGCAAGGCGGCTGTCTGTGGTACTCCTTCCATCCCCAGCCCTCGAGGCTGGGTTTGTTTACCTCTCACCAGTGTGGTGGCAGCCAGGCCCAAGGGAAACTCCCTGGGATGCCCAGCCCCCCCAGTGACGCCCGGGGACCCTGCCAGGAAGACACAGCCTGTTCCATCTGTGTGCAGAGGGGAGGGGAGGCTTCCCACAGAGCTGGGGTGATGAGGCCTGTGAGGCTGAGAGTGCTGCAGGGGGCTCACAGATGTCCACAGTGCCCTCTTTCTTACTGGGGGGGACCAGAAAAATCACAGGCGCCCAACCTTCCCTCCCCACCCAGGGAGCCCCAAGGAGGCTCCTGATGGGGGCCTCTGGAGGCCCTCTGGTGTTGAGAAGGGGGGAGAGGGCCTGCTGGGGTTCTTTGCTGAGTGGGGATTGGGGCCAACTTGCTAGGGATGCCTGGGACGTACTTGATCCCTCAGCACTCACAGACTCATCCGGAGGGCCTGAGCCATATGGGGAGGAGGGTTATCCTGAGGGGACCAGCACTAGGACCTCCTACCGGCCACCTGGAGGCAGAGCAGTGAGACCAGCCACAGAAAGCACCTGGCCACTCAGGGCTGTCCTGGGCACCTTTCTAGCCATAGAAGGATGGGGCTAGGATAGCATTGCAGGCACAGCACACGGGCTACCCCTGTGGTCTCCCTGGGTCTCTGAGGGACCTGCCCTGGGTCACTATCTCCTGCAACTAGGGTACTATTCAGGGTTCCACCAGGGCTGGGGCCCAGGACAGCAGCTGGGTTCTGCCATCTCAGTTGACCTTAGCATGACACCTGCCCCAGTGTAGAACTCAGAACCAGAGGAGGAGGCTGCCAGGCTGAGTTGTGGGGAGAGTCCTCTTCCTGGCGGCCACAGACCTCACAGCCCCATACCCGTCTCCTCCTGCTTTGACCTGTGTCAGGGCTCCTCATTACTCTAAGCTGCTGAGCTCAGCCCTGGGTTAGGCTGTCCTCTTCCAGAAACTGTTAATCCCCCCCCAGCTTTCCTCCTCCCTCTTCCTGATCTTCCCCGCCCCCCCGCTGCTTCCTCCATGGGGAGGAGACACCAGGCAACCAGTGGCCTCCTCAGCTCGAGGAAGGGCTGTTGGTCCCCTGAGGCTCCACACCTAGCAGCTGCGAGGGCAACGGAACAGAACAGACCCAAGCCCCTTCAAGCCCCTTCCTTAGGACAGGGGGGGCACCCATAACCAGGCAGGGAGCCCAGAGGTCTCTTTCTAGTCTGGGGCTATTTGAAGGGACAAGATTTCAAAACACTTCCGAGGGGAGAGGTGGGGTGGGGGAGTGCTAATAACACTGTTGACCTGGGTTAGGGGACATAGCTTGCCCAAGTTCAAGCCAGAGAGCAATAACTCTGGCCTCAGACCTAGACTTCTCACGGAACCCTGTCCTCTTCCCACAGCTTTAAGCTAGTGATGGCAGATGGAGGTCTAGCCAGCAGGTTTTGAATCTCATTACACCACCTGGCTGGGTCTCAGGTTTTACACAGACTCTTCAGAGTCTGGTGGGGGTGTGGGGATAGTACAGGTGCAGAAGTACAATCTGGAGAAGGGATGCTCCCGGTGTTCTGAAATGATACTTTTGCAATACCTTCTCCAACCAAGGCACTGCTTCCATCAAGGTCCCGTGTGCCCCAGCACACTCTCTCACCTCCTGTAGCTTCTCTCTACTGCCCTGGACCCTGAGCCCCAGTAGCTGGATTTCTAGGATGGGAGGAAGGATACAGTTGCCAGAACCACTGTCAATTCTAGAGAGCCAGCCTGCGGGGGCAGGAGGGGCCAGCCTTCACCCAGCAGCCCCTTAAGCCGTTAAAAGTTCTTACATAAGAGGCCAACCCCTGGGCAGAGCTGCAGGGCTAATTCCCCCAGACCACCGCCCACCCCACCCCCCCAAACCCAGCTTCCAGGTCACCTCCCCAAGCTGCTGAGCACCAACAGATGGGACAGGGAAAGAAGTCCAAATCCTCTGGACCGGAAGGACAGTGGGATTGCATTTCAAGCTGCGATACAATCCAGAGATTAGCCACTGTCTCCTTTTCAGTCAGTCCCCTGGGGCCCAGATCAACACCTCCACTCTTCCTCCAGTGACCCTAACAGACCCCAGCAGGGTAAGGGCAGAGGGGGTTTTGAATCTTAGGAGAGACCCTGGGGTGAGCTGCACTGGCCGCCTCATCAGACCTCAGTGAATGGTGAGGAGGGGACGGTGTCCTCACTCGACTCCGAGGAGGCCCTCCATCTGGACACCTACACCTGCCAGGAAGACTCTGAAGATAGTTCTAGGAGGAAACGGCTAAGGAGGAGTAAGCAAAGTTGGACATGGACTCCAATACGCTCGGTTTGAACCCCAGGAGTTGGAGCCACTTGGCTCAGGTGTGTAGTTGAGGTCAGATCCAGGACTAAAATTTTAGGGATCGTTCTTCCGACCTGCTCCCCGGTGCAACACAGCACTGAACCTTTTCCACACTGCCCGCCTGCATCCCCCAACCAAAGCTGGGTGCGGGGCATCTGAGCCCGGTTTCAGGAAGTGAGAGCTTGAGGCGGTAAGAAGGCATGGGTGGTGGGACCTACTCTTCCCCTCCCCCGCAGCGCTGCCTGGTTCCCAGAGCCGCCGCGCCCGCCCCGGATGCGCCCCGCGCGCTCTGCCCTGGGCGTCACCTCTCAGGCTCGTAGCCGGCCTGCAGCAGGCGGGCGCTGTACCGCTGCGCCGCCGTCTCGTGTCCCGGGTGCTGCCGGGCTCCGGGCTCCGGAACATCGGCGGCTCCGCCTCCCTGCAGCGGCGGTGGGAGCGGCCCCGACCCGGCTGGCGGAGCGCGCGGCTCCTCCATGCGGACGCCGCGGCTCAGGGCGGGTGGGCGGGAGCCCCTCCGCCTAGAGGCTCCCCGGCCCGGGCTAGGGAGTGAGCGCAGCCCAGTCTGGTCCGGGGAAGGGGCGGGGCCGCCGAGGCGGGGCCTGCGTGCCGGGGGCGGGACTCGAGTGCCGGGGACCTGGTCGCTCGCGGGAGGGAGTCCGCTGGGCTTTCCGCGCTGGCAATGCTCTCCCACCGGCCACTCTACGCGGCTGCCCAGATTCAGCTCGTCTCTCCCATCCCCGGATCAGCCACAGGATACTGGGAGACGGAAGTGGAACTGCAGAGGACCTCCACCCTTTCCCGCCGTCCAGACCTTCCAGTTTCTCCTGGCCCCTTCTAAGGAAAACCAGAAAAGAGCGCAGAGTATTATCAGAGGCCAGAGTTTTCTTCGCGTCTTGTGTGGGCGCCTCTGCCTCTTGCGAACGAAGGCACGGTCCTTTGAATCGCCTCCTACCGGCTAGCCGCAGACCTACCTTGCTAGGGCAAGATAGGCGGGGAGATTATCCATCTTCCTTTGCCTACTGCCCCCTTTGCCTGCTCAACACACTCCTTTAGACAGGAGGAAAACAGATTTTCCTTAGCCCTTACCTGCCACTACGTGAGGAAAGAACAAATAAGACTGCAGGCTCCTTAAGGAAAAGGGCCTTCTCTTCCCTTGCCTGGGGTACCCCATAACCAGGGAGTGGGGTTGAGCACACAGGTGCTCAAACTTCTTCATCTACTGACTAGAAAGCATACTTTTTCCACTTTCATAATTGTTATGACTAGCAACAGTGATTGAGCACCTAGCAGAGTTGGCAAGTAAGAGTCCTTGCCCTCGGGCAATTTCTTTAAGGAGACAGAATAGATAGAAAATAAACAGTTGACAATTCTCATACTATATATTTTTTTTCACAAAAATCTGACAATCTGAGGGAGCAAATGGTAAACGACTGTGGGCTAAGATGCATTTTAAGGAGGCAGAGTTAAGGAGCAGACTTTTCAGCAACTATTTCACAAAGGAAATTGAATTTACACAATGGTAAGATCTTGGATTTTATCCTGCCGGGTACCTTTTCCTATACATGTACACACCCACTCCCCAGATTCGAGATCAAAACAATTTCTCTAACAGCTCAGCCACACGTGAATGCCATTATAGACAATTATTTTTGCTACAGCCTGAATGTTTGTGTTTCCTCAAAAGTCATATATTGAGGCCACTGTCACCTTCTGAGATGGCCCACACTCTGTCTGTGGAGTGTGTTTCTCTCTAAATAAATCCACTTCTGGGCTTCCCTGGTGGCGCAGTGGTTGAGAGTCTGCCTGCCAATTCAGGGGACACGGGTTCGTGCCCCGGTCCGGGAATATCCCACATGCCGCGGAGCGGCTAGGCCCGTGAGCCGTGGCCGCTGAGCCTGCGCGTCCGGAGCCTGTGCTCCGCAGCGGGAGAGGCCACAACAGTGAGAGGCCCGCGTACCGCAAAAAAAAAAAAAAAGATTATTACCATGTTCCTGCAGGTATCGCAAAGAGGCAAGGGCAGACTAAGACTAATCTAAATTGTATGCAGTGATAAAGTCATTTTTCTGGTCCCTATTTGTGAACTGATCATTCTAGACACAGAAAGAGCCAAAACACAGGTTTATGACTGTAAACAGGAGAGGTAGTATATCAAAGATGACTGGGATTGGCAGTTAGGTGGGCCTTGGTCCAAATCTGTGTTTCTTACATATATTATATTATATATAATTTTTATATATATTATATTATATATAATTCTTATATAATTACCAAAGTCACAATCTCTCTCTGAGCCTCAGTTTCCTCATCTTTCAAATGGAGTTACAATATGTATCTCATAAGGTTGCTTTGCCATTAGTGAAATAACACAGGTAAACTTCCCGGCTCACGGTAGGCTCTTAATAAACAGAATGATTATTTTAAGCTAAGTAAGCTGTGGCTAAGTTCTACACTTTTGACCCACAACTAAATGCAATGTATTATAATTTCTATTACATATTCATTCAATAAATGCTCATTGGGCACCTCCTATGTGCCAACTGGGAGTGCATGCTGAACAAGATGGTCATTGTCTCTGCTGCCGTGGGCCTTAACGTCCCCTGGGGCAGAAAGACAAACAGGCAGTGGGAGTACAATGTGCAGAGGGTTCTGACAGGGGAGGACCCCTCTCCACACAGCCCAGACTCCTGGGCAACACACAGAACATAGCCAGTTGTTCTGAGAAATAAATGAGTCAGGGTCCGCTTCAAAGATCCCTGGAGGTAGGCAGAATATGAAAAATAAATGACACACACATACATGGTAAGTGGGCCCCGGCAGTGACTGAGACCTGGTCTCACTTACAGAGTGGCTCTGTCTTTTCTCCAGAGTTTGTTGGCTACAAATGAGATTTACCAGCAAACTATTCATTAAAACAATCACATAACCTGAGGGCCTCAGTGTGTCATATGAAGGGATTTTACCTGTAGTAATTTCTAGACCGTGGTTCTCAGGACATTTGTGATGTCTGGGGACATTTCTGAATGTCATAACTAAGGGGGGGGAGGGAGTATATTACTGGTGTCTGGTGAGTAGAGGCCAGAGATGCTGCTAAACTCCTACAGTGCATGAGACAGCCCTTCACAACAAAGAATTATCCAGTCCCAATGTCAGTAGTTGATATTGAGAGACTCTGGTCCAGAGGAACTATTTGAAGAAATGGGAACAAAAGAAAAACTACTTAATTTTCCTAAAGCCACAGGACAATGGACTGTTTTGGCTTTTTGTACGTGAAAGAGTTATGTATCCTCACGGGGCCTCCTCATCTGAGAAATGAGAGTATTAGATTTGATCTTGTAGGAAGTCCTTTCCAGTTTGAAAGTTTATGAATCAAATACATTTATAGGATTAGGATGCAATTAACATGGGGCTATAAGATTGAGGGATGGTGGTCAGTCCAGGTGCTAGTGTGTCTGCATTTCTTTACCTTCCAGACTTCCTGAAGTCAGGTGCATAGTCCATTCATCAAAAACGTATGGAATGAGGGCTTCCCTGATGGAGCAGTGGTTAAGAATCCTCCTGCCCTTCCCTCGTGGTGCAGTGGTTAAGAATCCGCCTGCCAGTGCAGGAGAGACGGGTTCGAGCCCTGGTCCGGGAAGATCCCACATGCCGCGGAGCAACTAAGCCCGTGTGCCAAAACTACTGAGCCCCTGTGCCACAACTACTGAAGCCTGCACGCCTAGAGCCCGTGCTCCCAACAAGAGAAGCCACCACAATGAGAAGCCTGCGCTCAGCAACGAAGAGTAGCCCCCACTCACCGCAACTAGAGGAAGCCCGCACACAGCAACGAAGACCCAACGCAGCCAAAAATAAATAAAATTTTTTAAATTACATTTTTAAAAATGTATGGAATGAGGGATTTCCCTGGCCGTCCAGTGGTTAAGACTTTGCCTTCCAATGTAGGGGGTGCGGGTTCAATCCCTGGTCGATCCCACATGCCTCACGGCCAAAAAACTAAAACATAAACAGAAGCAATATTGTAACAAATTCAATAAAGACTTTAAAAATGGTCCACATAAAAAAAAATCTTTTAAAAAAATGTATGGAATGTGACTTCCCTGGCGGTCCAGTGGTACGACCCTGCGCTTCCACTACAAGGGGCATGAGTTCGGTTCAATCCCTGGTCAGGGAACTAAGATCCCGCATGCCAGTGCAGTGCAGCCAAAAAATAAAAAATGTATGGAACACCTATGGGCAAGGTGCTGTGCTTGGGTGTTAGAGGGGTGCAAAGAGGAATTAGACACAGCTCTTGCCCTAGAGTTACCTACAATGTAGGAGGGGGGGAAAAGCAAGGATAACTATAAGACCAAATCAAAGACCAAAATTAATTGAGTATATATGCATCAGACACTAGGATAGACCCTTGGCATACTTTTCTCATCAATCCTACTTCCCATTATTTATTATTTTTCAGGCAGGGAAACTGAGGCTCAGGCAGGGTAAGCAGCTTGTCCACAGGCAGAGAGCAATGATGGGTGGGACCCAGGAAAGGACCTGGGCCTGTTTCCTCCAACACCTGAGGCTTTAAATATCTTCCTAGTAACTCTCATCTTCTCTTCCCTCGTATAGAACCTGACACCATCAGCGGAGAATCTAATACAAGGTATATAGCCCATCGCAGGGGACTTCAAAAGATAGTTCAGATTATTTTATGATTCAGATTTTGATCTAAGTATCACTTGAAATAAGTGGAGTTTAGCGTGGAAATATTTTTATTGTGGGTTCCATTTATTATAACAAAGTTTCTGCAGTTGATAGAGCAAAGTTCCTTGCCAACAATTGTTCCTCAAGATCTGATGGTGGGAAGAAAGTGGACTGACCTTTTAGAAGCAAATATGAATATCTCCAACCCATAAAAGCGTAACTTAGGCCAAAAGGTAGCTATGATAATAACTTCTACTTGCACTTTTAACATTTGTAAAGTGTGCATTGATTTGTTCAACAGATAGTGTGCTAGGCACATTAGGGCACACAAAGGAATCTAGCCTGGAAAATGAAATATTAAAAGCTAAATAACAATATAAAGTAATGGTTCCCAGCTGGGGACAGTTTTGTCCCCAGGGTTCATTTTGAGATGTCTGAAGACATGTTTTGGTTAGGGATGCTCCTGCGTGTTCTGGAATAATACGTATGCAATTGGTTTTTTTGGTTGTCACAGCCAGAGGGGTGCTATGGGCATCTAGTGGGTAGGGACCAGGGATGCTGCCGAAATCCTAAAATGCACAGGCTAACCCCTTACAACAAAGAGTTATCCAGCTCAAAATGTCAATAGCTCTGAGGTCGAGAATCCCCAATATAAAGCAATTACATTCTCGCTGGTAATGCCAACTATGTTTAGAGAAGTTGCAAGAAGAGACCCAACGCTACAGCTGGAGGAATCAGGGACGATTTCACAGAGGAGAAAGGACTTGCCTGGGTCTCTGAAGGAGTTAGGATTTAGGAAGGGAGGGGGCCTAGAGGGGACATTCTGAGGAGGGAATATTGCATGGGCGAAAGTGCTGAGGGTGAGGTGAACTAGGATGTTTTGGGAACAGTGAGCAGGCCATCCTGGATGGAGCATTACCTCCACTCCACAGTCTGGGGGTTGGGTCAGGCTGGTGGTGTCACATCTCCAGGTGACAGATGAGGAAACCAAAGCACAGAAAGCTTGAGAGCAGATCCTGTGATGGTCTCTGAGCTGGAGAAGAAGCCAGTCCTCCTGTTGCCCAGGCCCTGGGCTTTCTCCACCGTAGTCCCCCTCACCTGAGCCACGGTCCCACCCTGGACCGGTATCTGCCATGAGACGCATCACCCAAACAAAAGCTTCCTTCTGTCCTGAATCCAGCTGTCCTACTCTGGAAGATCACTATTTCTTTATCTGAAAGGACACCCTGTAGAAATCTAAACACACACACACTCACACACTTCTAAAGCCAGAAATGGAGAGAAAGGCTGGTAGAAAATGGAATCACGTTCTAAAGAACACAAACTCAAAATTAATAGTCAGTCAACAGACTAGCTGGGGGAAGAGCAGCCAGGTGCTCAATAGAAACAGAGCAGCTTCTGGCTGGCTGTGGTGCTGTCACATGGTCACCGTGCCCGGGAGAGGGGGGGCGGGGAAGCGGGGGGCAAGGAGCGGGGACAGGTAGGTCTTAGGTAGGTCTTCAGAGCAGATGAAATGGGGAGAAAATCTCACCTGGTGGAGGGAAAGGGAGAACCAGGAGTTTCCCACTCAGACACTCCGAGGAGACTAGACCAAGGTGCTGTGAGGACAAAGGCCAATGCTGATCTGAGGAGGGAGGGTCCAGGGTCCTGGGGAACCATCACAAATCCCCCTTCCTGAGTCTGTTCTGACCACCTGGAGTCTTTCCTCTCCAGTGTACATTTAGGGAAGAAAAGACCCAGAGGCAAAGCATCTGGGAACAGGGTCAGAAAAGGGTGAAAAGGAGAACAAAGGGCGGCTGTTCTAGGCTAGTTGAGATGATGCAGGGCCTGGGACTTGGGGAAAGCACCAAGTGGATTGCCAGGGGCAGCTACAGGCTTCACAGAGTCAAGGAATCATTCACCTGTGCCCTAAACATTGAGGAGGAGGGGGGTGAGGTCAGAGGAGAAGGAGCACGCTGGAGATTAGATGAGAGGTCCTGCGGGAGGCAGAGCCCCAAACCTGGGTCTCACTCCCACGCCTGCCGGCCATCCACATCCAAGGATGGGGTCCATGGGAGGAAGCGGGACCCCGGTGCCGGCATCATGACTCTTCTCCCTCACCCCTCCTTATCCCAGCTCTGGCCTCCAGGGCTTAAATAGATTGGTAGCTTTGCCATGTGTCGCCCAGTTATTGATTGCTTTTGCATCTCCAGTGAGGATGAGGTTCTGGTCATGCAGGGTTGGTGCATGGGTGAGCGTGGAGCGTGGATTGGGGTGGTGGGTGGAGATCACTGGTCCAGGAAACATCTATGCCAAGAGCACAGCAACTCCTTGTGCCCACGCCCACAGCATCCTCTGCACTGGATCCCCACAGAGATGCCCTTCCCCTCACCCCCAGGGGCACAGGTGGCACCAAAATCCTGTCTTTGAGAACAGTCTGTCCACCCTCCCACGCTTTTAGTTCCAACCATTTCCCAGCCTGGCTGCATAAGAAAAATGTAAGCAATGTGCAGACTGCACTCTTCTCCTGCCTGGGCGAAGGCAGGCCCTGACATTATCACAGCCACAACAAACCCCGGCCTTCACCCCAACCCACTCCTGCCTCTTGCCCGGGGCTTGAGCAGAGGGACGCAGGGCACTGGTGGGGCCAGTTTGGGCCCAGGGTGTCAGGGCAGGCCCCCTACCCTGGTCACTGCATGGTGTGGCCTGGGGTGTGGCTACTGTGGGGCTTCTCAGTCCCCAGGGTGCTCCGAGGGAACCGAAGGCGGGAAGGGGATGATGTGCCCATCCAGGGAGGGAGGGTCATTGGGGATCAACTTTCCCAAGCTTGGAAAGAGACCCCTCCCTCCCTGCCTGCCAGCCCCTGCCTCTTGCCTCCTGCCAGGTCACAGTGGGCAGTGGGACAGAGGGCAGTGGAGAGAGGTGAATGGGGCCTCCACCTCCTCCTTGGACTGAAGGCCTGGATGTTGGGAGGCGGGGAGACAAGGGGGAGGGCCCAGTCACAGGAGTGGTAGCCCCAGGCCCACCTCACCTCCCCAAGCCTCCCTCCACCCCCAGGCATAGCCTCCCACTTGCCTAATCCGTCCACGGGTACCACTGGGAGTGTCATCTCCCCACCCTGCTCCCAGGCCTTGAGACCCTGCTGGCTCCCACAGGCTGTACTCCCTCCTGCCCCACCCACCCACTCTGTGACACTATGAGGGGATGCTTGGAGAGGAATCATCTGCTCTCCTGTTTCCACCCCTGCCCCCAAGTCCTCCAGCTCTGACCCCAACTCCGTCCTCAGGGTGAGGGCTGCCCAGGCTCCCTGCTGGAGGCTTGGGCCTCTTGGCAAATCCCCAGGGCCCCTTGCAGGCTTCAGCCCCACCTGGTTACCTGCAGGCAGGCCCTGTACCCACAGCACTGGCTTCCCCTCCCTTAGGTGCAGCTGGACCTCAGCCCAGAGCCGCTGGGGAGGCTAAGCCACCAAAGTACCCGGAAGGGCAGCTTGGGGGTGAGGTGGGGAGGCAACAGTTCTCCCCCTCAAAGGTACAGAGGTGGGCCTGAGGACCCCAGGCCAGGGTGAGAGCGTGCTGGGATGCCCTAGGCTCCTTCTCCCTCCATACACTGAAGAAAGGAAAAAGGGCGTTATATCTGCAGTGCTAAAATGCTGGGAGATACTGCCCTGTTTAGCTTCCAGCTAACAAAAAGAACCCTCCCAAGACTGAGAGCATGTTTAGGAAGTGGTAAGGAAAGCTTCCATCACCACTGACCTGTAGCCTAGAAACCTGAGCCAGCTGGGGGAGGGACCCGGGAGCGGGGTGTCTGTGACAAGACCACCGAGCTCACTGGCAGTTCTGCCATTGCCACCCTGGCATGGGGCTGGCACGGGGAGTGAGTTCCTGGCACCTGGCCCCAGCCCTGGGCAGTGTGTCCCTAACATCGCGAGCAGGTGGGAGCCGCTGCGGCCACGCTGAACCAGGGCCTCTCTGCACGTGTGTGTCCACTCCCCGGCCCATCACACCTTGGCTTCTGCTTCCGGTAATTCATCATTTGTTTTTCTGAAGCTTGATTGTCATTGTGACGGAAGATATTAAACAAAAGGTGAGGTAACTAATGAAGTAAGTTACTTGAAAGAGGTTTGACAAATGTCAAGAGCTGCACATACACGTTATTATTCTTAGCGCTTCCAACCATCAAGCAGTGTCGTAAGTCCTTGCCAGACTCGGAGGGATCTGAGAGTTCATCTGATCCAACTCTCTCATTTTGCAGATGAAAAACGTGAGGCTCAGTGAAGTGGTCTCCCCAAGACCACATGGAGGGGTTCAGCCAGATCTAGTATCCTGGCAGGAGCTAACTGTCCACTGAGCATCCAACACTATGCTATACTTACATTAAATCATTCTACACGACAAACTATCAGGTAGAAATATTCATTTTATAGATGAGGAAACTGTCTGAGGAAGGGTTTTTTTAAAATAAATTTATTTATTTTATTTATTTATTTTTGGCTGCTTTGGGTCTTCATTGCTGCGTGCGGGCTTTTCTCTAGTTGCAGTGAGCGGGGACTACTCTTCGCTGCGGTGCGCAGGCTTCTCATTGTGGTGGCTTCTCTTGTTGCGGAACACGGGCTCTAGGTGCTCAGGCTTCATTAGTTGTGGCGCACGGGCTTAGTTGCTCTGTGGCATGTGGGGTCTTCCCGGACCAGGGATTGAACCCTTGTCGCCTGCATTGGCAGGCAGATTCTAAACCACTGCACCACCAGGGAAGCCCCCGCATTACTTTATGCTTCCCCTTTGTAGCCAGCTGTACCCCTGCCACCCCTGGTCCCTGGCAGCCCCTAATCTGTTTTCTGTTTCTATAACTTTGCTTTTCCCAGAGTGTCCTATAAGTGGAATCATACGATATGTAGCCCTTCAAGTCTGACCTTTTTCACTTAGCATGATACAGTTGAGATTCATCCAGACTGTTGCCTATATCAGTAGTTGCTTCAACCACAGGTTGTTAATCCACTTATCATCTGAAGGACGTTTGGCAGTTATGAATAAAACCTCTAAAAACATTCACAGGCAGTTGGCCTTCTGTATCCACAGTATTCAACCAACGGTAGATAGCTTGGTTGGAAAAAAAAAAAAACCTCCAGAAAGTTCCCAAAAGCAAAACTTGAATTTGCCATGTGGAGTCTATTTACATGGCATTTACATTGTATTTATAACTATTTACATTGTATTCCGTAACATAAGTAATCTAGAGATGATTTAAAGTACATGGGAGGATGTGCTTTAGGTTACATGTAAATACTATGCCATTTTACGTAAGGGATTTGAGCATCTGTGGATTTTGGTATCTGCTGAGGGTCCTGGAACCAATCCCCTGAGGATACTGAGGGACGAGGGTTACAGGTTTTTATGTAAACATAAGGCTTCATATCTCTTGGGCAAATAGGAGTGGGATACACAGCGAGTGTTGTTTAATTTTCTAAGAAATTGCTAAACTATTTTCCAAAGTAGCCATAGCATTTTGCACCCCCAGTTCTAGTTGCTCTGTATCCTTGCCAATATTTGGTATGGTCAGGGGTTTTTGCTTGCTTGCTTTTTTTGCCATTCTAATAAGTATGTATGAAGAGGGTTTTAAAATTTGCTTAAAATCATACGTATAGTGAGTGGCAGAGCTGATATTTAATTGTAATCTATCTGTCTCCAAAATCCATTTCCCTTCCTCTACACATACTGCTCCTTAAATAATCCAGTTCCTCTACCTTGACTCAGAGCAAGTAGCTGGTAAACCCACTCTGCCAGTCAGAATAGCCTAGGTCACACTGCAGTAAGAACAACAACAAAACCCAAACCCCAGTGACTTCAAATAACAAAGGTTTCTTTCTCATTCATTCTGCATATCCTCTGTGGGTCAGATGGGACCTCTACTCCATGCCCTCCCTACTGTGAACTCAGGCTGATGGAGCAGCCACTAGCTGGAGCTCTACCACTTGCTCTGCAGAGGGGGAGAGAGCTCGGAAGGGCTCACAGAGATGATTAAATGCTTCAGCCTGGAAGTGATACCATCACTTCCACTTCCACCAGATTGGCCATACCTAGTCTATGGCCACCCCCAATCACTAGGGACCAGGGACCAGGCAATGCCATCCTGGCATGTGGTCAGAAGGCAGAGAAGAGGAAAAATCTGGTGAACAGCTTTAATACCTACTATATGTATTGTAGATGATTGTTGATCATTCAGAAGATGCAAGGTAACGCTAAATGAAAAGGGGTTCATATAAAGCATCGCATTATTCTAAAGGTTAGTCTTATCCAAGATTTTCAACATGCTTTTCACAGTTGCCTCAGAGAGCCTTGGCTGGGTGCAGAGGCCCTGCCACTACACAGGCAGGCCCTCCTGCTAATATTTTCCCTGGATTCAGGAAGAGCCCACATGGCTTATAAACAGAGTTTCCATTAAGGCCAAGCAATGGACTGAAAATCCAACCCTTCAGCCCCTTACTTTGTTTCTCAGATTCATATTGTTATTCCAGCCACTCCCTAACTCCCCTTGATTTGTGACTATGGGCAAGGACCTTCATTCTGAGAGTAGCTGCCAGGTACCCTCTGAGCCTCAGGGTCAGAAAGCTATAGGGCAGCTCAGGTGGGCTAGAGCAGGGAGCTGTGGGGAAGGATACCTCCTCTACATGGTCCTGCCTAAGTCCTTGGACTAGACCTCAGACAGTCTCCAAGCCAAAGCTACCGGGATTAGAACAGCCGAGTATGAGTACTAGAACAGCTCACGTGAATTACGGTGAGCTGGGCAGACAGAAGGCCTCCCTCATTCCCCCCACATCAGCTGTGTGCCCATGAGCAGAAATTCTCTGAGTTGTTTCTTCATCTGGAAAATGAGGAAGATCATGACCTCTGTTAACTTGCTATGAGGAATAGTTTGTAAATGAAGCATCTGGCACATAGTATTTGCTTAATAAAGGTAGCTATTATCACCATGATGCTTAGAGCTAAATAGAAGCTGTGTGCATTTTCAGTCAGACTCTGCTGTGAGTGAGTTCTAGCGACCTGGGACTTGATTTCCCTTGACCTTGGGGTATGCTTAGAGTGAAAGGATGGAGTATTATTGTTAATTGGTTAAAACTAGTGCTTTGTCTCCTAACTATTGAAATAACTATTTCACTGTTATTGTTTTCATTACATGTGCACACCTAATTTGCATGGCTGATATATAAGCCCAGTATGAATAGAGATGTAATTAGCAAAAGTCCAAATGGTGATTAAAAAGAAATCTAGAGAAACTTTTTCTAAGATCTACTGCCAAAGAGCCTTAAGCAAGTAAAAATTAGCTTTCATGTCTTTTACAGTTTTTACATTGCTGTTCAGGTTTTAATTTTCGAGTTTGTAATTATTCAAACTTTATGTATTATGGTATAGTGGTTAATAAAAATAAATAAAATCTGTGAACATTCACTTCAACTTTTTCAAAACAAAATGGGTCTGTCTGATGGTTATACTCAAACCCGTCTGGGGCTGAGACAAGGCTGCCCCCTTCTGGAATTTTCCAATACTGTAATGATTCCTTAAAGAGGCAGGCTGTGGGCCTTCCACCCCAGCTGAGAAGAGGCCCATGTGTTTCCATCATTTCAGCTATGGGTCTAAAGTTCTCTCCATGCTACACAGAACAGCAGACACAGTGGCCCTCAAGTTTCCTGGGGTTTTGTTACTCGTTGAAGAAAGCGATCACATTTTCTATTTCCCCACGATACATTGGTGTAGTGCTGTACAGTTTAAAGAGCAGTTTCACGCACTTTACTTCACACGTCATAACTCTGTGAATTAAGACTGGACAAAAGTTTTTGTCATTTTACATAGAAGAACAGAGGTTAAGAGACAGCAAGTGATTTGCCTAAGACCACACTACCCCTAAATGGGAAAAAGTTCTAGAATCCAGGACTTTGGTTACCTAGGCTTGTGTTCTTTCTGCCTAACCATAATAAAAATATGACTTTTATTTTTTAAATAGCCTATTTACGATGTGACAGGTCAGTGATTCTCAGCTTCGGCTGAACATTAAAATCCCCTGGGCTACTTTAAAAAGTAATTCCCATGCCTGGGCACCACCCCAACCAAATACATCAATCAGACTCTGTGGGTAGGGTTCCAGGCATCCATGAGTTTCATTAACTCTCCAAGGTGACTCCAATGTAGAGTGTCAGGCGCCATTGTGTAGGTACTTTATAAACACCTCAGTTAAACCTCATTACAATCCCATCAGCTAGGTATTGTTACCCACGTTACAGGTGAGGAAACCAAGGCACAGAAAGGATAAGTCCATTGCCCAACTCACCTTGGATATTCCCTATTACCACAATTCCCAAACTGTGTGTCACGGTGCTCCAAGTTGTCACAGTGAGGTTCCACAAGTTATTTGAAAAATTTCAGGGATAAATTACTCGTCATCTGTCAGGCATCATGTGCACTACTTAGCTGAAGGCAACTCACCGCTTCTACAGTAGATGGCGCTACATGCCTTCCAATGACGTCACTTTTTTTGCAAAACTGGATTTTTCAACATGAAATCAGTGTGAAACAGGAAATGAGTCTGGTGGTGTTCACTCTGATTCCAAAGTTAGAGAAGCAAGGCAATGCCCAAGAGTCATAGATATCCCATTAGTAACTGTGGTAATTTAAGAATGAATTAAAATATTTTCTCTTTCAACTTTTGTGTCATTTTTTTCAAATGGCTATGCTGTTAGGACAAAAATATTTATTAAGCTGTTCGGACCTGACTACTTAATAAACGGAAATTTGTGGCATTTGGGAAAAAAGGCACTGACACACCAAGGGCATCCACTCTAATGTCAAAGTCACACAGTGAAGACGCAGAGGGAGGATTTGAATTTGGTCAGTCTGAACTGACCCAGAGCCTGAACACTTAACCTCTCCTCTTTTTTAAAAAAATATTTACTTATTTATTTATTTGGTTTCTCCGAGTCTTAGTTGTGGCATGTGGGCTCCTTAGTTGTTGCATGCTAACTCTTAGTTGCGGCATGCATGTGGGATCTAGTTCCTTTGACCAGGGACTGAACCCAGGCCTCCTGCATTGGGAGCGTGGAGCCTTAACCACTGCGCCACCAGGGAAGTCCATAACCTCTCCTCTTAATTGGGCTCAGTCAGTGCTTTACTTCTGTGTCCTGTCCTAGATGCCAAACCTTAAACACTGAGTTAGGAGTCAGCCTGGAAATGGTAGAACAGACATAAATTGAACATTACTATCAGGACCACAAATTATTACCATGTCCTTTGGCAAGTTACAGAATGTCCTGAGCCTCAGTTTCCTCATCTGTAAAATGGGGATAGCAACATCTACACTACAGTTGTTGTGAGGATTAAACAAGATAAAAATCATAAAGCATCTGGTATAGAACTGGTACTCAATAAATGTTCTTTCCCTTTCTTCCCTCCTCACTTCCATGACAGACCTGGAGGCAGAGGGACACACCAGTGTCCACAGAGGTGTGAAACACACACA
Organism: Delphinus delphis; assembly: GCF_949987515.2. Lineage (NCBI taxonomy): Eukaryota > Metazoa > Chordata > Mammalia > Artiodactyla > Delphinidae > Delphinus > Delphinus delphis. The sequence continues at coordinate 83,885,614 of NC_082691.1, forward strand.
TGTAATCTAACCATCTCCCTGTGCCCAATCGTCAACCTCAAGCACATTGTATATACACACATATATACCTATAATCACAGCACCTTGGCGATTAAATCAGCACAAAATAAACTGACAGAACAATGAAGCAAATAAAGTTCTTGAACTCACTCCCCTTTCTCCACATGGGCTCCATGAATAGCTACTGCTATGGAGAGATCCTCTGCCAGCCCCACGGTATCATGCAGACTCAGTTAGATCCATGCCACTCTGCCTCTCCAGTTGCCCAGTATATCACTGTACATGACGCTGGACCAAAGGGCTGCTCAGGACCTAAAAACATCTTCCATTTCATCTCAACACACACACTCGCCCGCCATTGGTTCTTAGCAGCGTCAGCCCCAGAACAGATGACCACCTTCCCAACATGTTACTCACAGGAGGAAAACCCTACAACCAGCCGAGGTACCTGAGCTTTCACCTTTAGATATTATTTCTTTGGGCTTGAAGGCTTTTTATAAAATAGAACTCTCTCTGTAAATCTTATGTCTTACCTGGCAGCTGGTTAAACTTCAGGTCAGCTTCTGGGGAGGAAGTGAAAGAAGAATCAGTGTCCCAAACACATTCATCTCATACACATCTAGTGAGCATCTACTGTGTGGTAGGCACAGGGGCATGGGCATGAACAAAGTGCAGTCACTGCCCTCAAGGCTTATGGTCTAAAGGACACAAACTAGGAAACAGGTAATTACAAATCCCATGTGATATACGTTAATACAGGAAGGAAGTATAGGCATATGGGGGCACATAAGAGGGACAGAATCCAGACTTAGAGAATCAGCAAAGACTTCCTGGAAGAAGTGAGATCTAGACTGAAACTTAAAGGATGAAAAGGAGTTAGCCAAGTGAAAAAGGCGGGGAGCATTCCAGGTATAGAAAGCAGGAGTACACAGGATAAGGTCCAGGGATAGAAAAGCATAATGGGAATTAGGTGCCTACAATTGTACAAAGGGTTGGGACATGGTTATGACCTGCTTTTGAGTCTTTTCAAGTCCAAACCCAGGCAAAATTTTCATGTAACAACTATTTACTGAACTCCCACCACGTGCAAAGAGTCTCCGCTGATGTGGGGAGGGTGTGTGTATGTGAGGAAACCTACACACCACGACAGTAGGAGCCCCACATTAACCTTCCCTATCTTGCCACGTCTGGACACCACCTCCTTAAGACTCTCATGATCCCAGGCTGGCATCCTACGTTGATGGCAGGCCTGGTTTGAGTCTTGGTTCTTATGTGTCCTAGCTATGGACATGCTTTGCATTCTGGCAGCCCTGATGAGAGAGTTCCAGCCTCAGGCAGGGCTTGTTTTATTCACCCATCAGCTTCCAGAGGCAGTGGGTCAGAAGTGAGGGGACAAGGCTTCCCTGGTGGCGCAGTGGTTGAGAGTCCACCTGCCGATGCAGGGGACATGGGTTCGTGCCCCAGTCCGGGAAGATCCCACATGCCGCAGAGCGGCTGGGCCCGTGAGCCATGGCCGCTGAGCCTGCGCGTCACGTACCGCAAAAAAAAAAAAAAAGAAGAAGAAGTGAGGGGACAAAGCAAGGTGGCACTGCACCCATTCTGAGCTTGAGAGGCCTGGAGACATCTCATTGCTCCTATCAGAAACTTAAACACAGGGAAAGGTGGCAAAGGTGATATTTACAAAAGTAGCAGAGGGTTGGATGCCAGCATTCTGACCACAGCTGAGGAAAGGACGTGGCTTATTCTATTTAAACCTTTGACGTTCCCAGGTTGTGCAAGGCAGAAGGTTGGGTGTTGTCAGAACAGCCAATCTCAACATGCTTGCTAACTCATGTCCACGTGGAAGCTCCTGGCATGATGTCCTGGGCCAGTCCAGATGTCCACCCCATCCTTGACTCCAAGCACCTAAAACACACACCTCACCACTTTTGTAAAACACCAAACTCACCATCTTTAAAAAAAAAAAATTATAAGCAAAATCAGTCAGGATAGAAATGGTCCCCAAGGAGACAGTGCTTCTGAGAAGCCACTGAAGGCTTCAGGCCTGGCTGCTCAGTCCTTGACCTACTTGTAGCCAGGAAAGACCTATGCCCTTCCCAGCTTTTGGAAAGAGTCACTCTGGCCTTGCCTGCCTAGCCCAGCTTTGCTGACCTCATGGGTGCAGGTGGAGGCTTAGGAGGACCTTTCACCTCCTTCCTGCCCACTCATTTCCCTGCTGCAGCCAGGTCCCTACAGAGTGCAGGCAGACACCTGTCACACACAGCCTGACTCCTCTGATGTGTGTTGGAGAGGGAGAGGGGAGGATGGTGTGCTGGACAGGGGACAGGAGTTTGACAGGACTCTGCCACCCTACAGGGATTTATGATTCTGGCCCACCCAGGTTTGGGGGGCTCCCTAGGGCACGGGTAGCTGTGTGGCCATCTTCAGGAAGGTGGAGCAGCTGCCTCACTGGGCTCTGGGACCATTGCCTGCTGGAGGCCCCTCCACGAGAAGGACAGTCTGGACCCAGAGGGGTCTCACAGACAGACCCCTCTGCTAAGCCCCAGAAGAGGGCAGACCTGGTGCCCCCAAGCCACCTCCGAGCCCTCCTACCCTGCCCCGCCCAGCAAGCAGGAATACTGGTTCCTGCGGTAGGTCGGTGAGGGCGGGACTCTCCCCGCCTCGACGTCTCTGTTCAGGATAAAGGTGAGGACAGGCTCCTTCCCCTTAGGGCAGCCCAGAGCAGTTTCCGGCTGAGTCAGTTTCGCGGGGAGAGCGGCTCAGGCGAGCTCAGGGCTCGGCTCGCCAGCAGGAATTTGCCCACTCCCCTCTTCCGGCTCTGGGCGGCCCCTGGCTCGCCCCTGGGCCCCTGGCCGGTGGATGGGCGGATGGACAGACGGCCGCGGGGGACCCCCGAGCACCAGCCTGCTAGAGGGGAGCCGGGAGCAGGTGGGCGAGTGCGGGGTCCTGGGCCCCTCGGATTGCCGGAAGCCAGCGCTGTCCAGCCAGAGAAGGGACTCCTTGACGCCAGCAAGTCAGGGCCCTGCTTAGATTTCCCTTCCCACCTGGGACAAACTTAGTATCCTCCAGGCGCTTGCGTTAACGAGTGATATTTCCCCGATCAGGACTCTCCTAGTAAAGTAACTATTGTTGCTAAAAGGAAGAAGTTGTTGCCGCTGATGGCCCCTTCCACGCTCAAGAAGCACGAGGAAAAGATATCTAGACACCTGAGGCTTAAGTATGAAAGGGAGCGTAAGGGACAGTTAAGAGTATGGCTTCTAGCATCCTGACCTGGGTTTGAGTCCTGGCTTTGCCATTTTTTGAGCCGTGTCACCCAAGGTGAGTTTCTGTTGTTTCTCAGAGGCCAGTTTTTTCACCCGCAAAATGTATAATAATTCTTATTGCACCTGTTCCTCTAGGATTGCTGTGAGGATTAAAGGAGACAAACGTGGAACATGCTTAACACGGTGCCTGGCACATAGTACCAACTCAGTACGTGGTTGTAAAATGTGCCTTTTATTGGACAGCTCTTCATCCCAAAGAGTGGGGATTTCACACAAAAGGAAAATATATTTGAGCAGGCGGGTTTTGTATGGCCGCCCAAATCACAGAGTAGACGACAGCATGTTTCCCACCAGCCACTTCAGTTTCCCTCCTGGATAAAATGTAAGTGAGCAGGACCCTATGGGGCCTTCCCAGAACAGGACTCCCCCTCTTTCCCCCCACGTCCTCTGCCTGCCTTTCGTCTGTAGAAAAACTAGTCAAAGAATAAATTTAATCAGATAGGTGAGAAAATGCAGAAAGAAAGAAAAACTGTCAAGCAAGACAAAGAAAGTCAAGGACCTTTAGTTCCTGCTCAAGGGCAATAGGTAATATTCTGAGCCAGCTCCTTTGAGCTGTTTTGCAGATACTGAAACTTCTTTGTGGAAGAAGTTAACTGTATGCCACCCACAAGAACATAGACCCCAGACCGGCTGGAACCAGAAGGTTGAAGATATCCACTCCCACCAACCCATCAGAGGACTGTCCATGAGCTGATCACACACACCACAATCCTCCTCCCTCACACTGTCTTTAAAAACCTTTCCCTGAAAACCTTCGGGGACTTCAGGTCTTTTAAGCACTAGCGAGCAGCCCTGGATTCCTTGCTTGGTGCCCTGCAATAAACGCTGCACTTTCCTACACCACCAACCAGGGTCAGTAGATTGGCTTTACTGCACGTGGGCAAGCGAACCTAAGTATGGTTCGGTTACAAAAACAGTCCTAATTAAAGGCATCTAGGAACTAGGAAGCTAGAGTGCTTCCTAAAACTCCTAAAACGACCAATCCTCCCATCTGCCACTCCCCACCCCTACCCCACCCCCCCCCCCACCGTCCTCCGCCCCACACAAGGTCTCAGCCCAGTCCCCCAGAGCCACAAGCCAAGAGGCAACGTAGATGTCTCCATGTTGGCTTCCTACAATCAGTCTATTATTTGTTGTATTTTGCTTGCGGGATCTGAGTTCCCCAGCCAGGGACTGAAGCCGGGCCAGGGCAGTGAAAGCCTGGAATCCTAACCACTAGGCCAACAGAGAACTTGATATTTGGTTTTTTAATCATAGAGTATAGATTCTTCCCCTCCCATTTGTCCTTGTAACTTACCATTGTCTAATCTAGAGTTGCTTTCTGGAGGCACGAAAAATCTCAGCTGAGTCTGAAAAGATAAATAAGAGTTCATCAGATAAAGGAAGAATAGGTCATTTCAAGTATTGAGACGAGCACAGGCAAGGCTCAGAGGCTTCCCAGGACATGTTCTGTGGAATAATATGTGGCTCTGTGTAAAGGAATCTAGGTCCCGGCTGAGGCACTATGGCATAAGAGCTTAGCACATGAACTCATGGGCTATACCGCCTGGATTTGAATTCCAGCTCTATTACTTATTAGCAAGTTACTTAAGTTCTTTGTGCCTCATCTATAAAATAGAATCATAGTAATAATACCCAGCTCCTGTTGTTGTTGGGATGATTAAATAAGTTGATATATGGAGAGAACTTAGAACAGTGATGGTGCATAGTAGGTGCTTCATAAATGTTAGATGTTACTATTCCCAATTCATATGCAAGCTTTGGAGCAGCCCATCTTTTTCTTTCACCATTCAACCCAAGTACACCCTATACAAGAAACTCTTTGATTAATCTGAAATGCCTATCTGTTGCATACTACCCAAATGCACTTCATTTCTGGATATCAACATTTTAACAAACTCATTCTCTAACACTATCCTGGGGAATTGGTCACATCAATAGAGAAGGAAGTTTACTACAGGAAATCAAGGAGCTGTCTTGTGACACAATGACTCAGTTATACATTCAACATTCTGACAGCAAGTACTTATTGAGCACTTATTATGTGCCAGGCATCATGTTTCACATGCCTTCCCCTAGAGCCCCACACAGAAGAATTAGGTGGAGGGTGATTGATTTAAGAGTCTCAGAAAGATCAACCTTTGTCTCCAATCTTTCTCCTCCTGACTGCTTGAAAGATTTAGACTGATTTCACTTCTTCAAACCCTTCTTAAGGTGATGCATTCTGGTGGGTCAAAGTTCTAGGCTACCTAGAGAGGTCATACATTAGATATTTAATAGCAGTGAGAAGTCCACTATCTGATTAACTCATTTTCTGGAGCAAATGGATCCATAAAGGGCTTTGGTGGGGCTGTGAACACTGGAAATCACGTGTTTGTCAATTTGTGCATTTTTCCCTAGGAGTTCTATGTCAGAAAACATAAGAATTAGATAATAGGACAATCTTCCCAATACAAAACACCTAAAACATAGCAAAGATTCTTTTACATGCATAGCAGAGCTTGAAGAAAAAAAAAGGGGGGGAATCTATAGGGGCAAAAGACAAACAAACATACAAAGCAAAGAACAAAACATGTGCTGTTGTAGGTGTTGTCAGTGAAGCTGTGGCTGTCCTGAGCGTGCTGACCAATCCTGATAACCGAAACCTGGAGTACAGCAGGGCCCTCAAGGCTATGCTTTCCAGGAAGGGTGGGCCAGGAGAAATCTGGCCACCAGCAAAGGGAGGGGTCAGTGATATGTGTTTGTCTCTACCTGAATTCTTGACTTGAACAAACAGTTTCCAGTGAGACTTTGCGCTTCCGGTGAATTTGAGAGTAAAATGTATACTACACGTGGTCTGGGAAGACACAAGAGGGAACATTAACAAAAATTGGAAATGGATTGGTGGTTCTTTGAAGGAGCTTTGTATAAAGCTTCTCTGGAGGAGTTCCCCCTCACCCCAGGCTACATAGGATTCCCACACAAAAAGTTTGGACAAGTAGAGCTCAAATTAAAAAAAAAAAAAAAAAAAAAAGCTAGGGAATTCCCTGGAGGCCCAGTGGTTAGGACTACGAGCTCAGGGTTTAATCCCTGGTTGGGGAACTAAGATCCCGCACAAGCTGCAAGGCGCAGCCAAAAGAAAAACAAAAAAAATCTAAAAAAACATAGAAAAAATCTCTATGAACAAATGTCAGCAGACCCAATAAATAGCTGCATAAGAGGCTTTCCAACTCTGATAATAGAATTATTAGGTACAGAGTAAAAAAAAAACAAAACTTTTTTTTAATGTTTAAGAAAACTAAGAAGAAACTGAAAACATGAGAAAAGGACCATATGCTACCAAAAAAAGATGGAGGTTTGAAAAACAAATCAAATTGAACATCTAAAAATGAAAGCCATAATAGTCACAATTAAAAACTAAATGGGCAAGTTAAACAGAAGATTTAGATAGAATGGAAGACAAAATTGGTGAACTAAAAAAAAAAAAATCTAAAAAATTACACAGAATGTAGTAGAGAGAGACAGAAATATGGAAAATAAGGAAAAATTAAGGGACATGATGATCAGAATGAGTAGGACTAATATTCATCGAATTGGCATTCTATAAGGAGAAAATGGAATAAAAAGAGGCCAAGAGGGCTTCCCTGGTGGCGCAGTGGTTGAGAGTCCGCCTGCCGATGCAGGGGACACGGGTTCGTGCCCCGGTCCGGGAAGATCCCACATGCCGCGGAGCAGCTGGGCCCGTGAGCCATGGCTGCTGAGCCTGCGCGTCCGGAGCCTGTGCTCCACAACGGGAGAGGCCACAACAGTGAGAGGCCCACGTACCGCAAAAAAAAAAAAAAAAAAGAAAGTGTTGACAAGAATATGGAGAAACCCTTATACATTGCTAGTGGGGTTGTAAAATGATGCAGCCACTTTGGAAAACAGTTTGGCAGTTCCAGGAAATAGTAAATATAGAGTTACCACTCCTAGTTATACACTCAAGAGAATTGAAAACATATGTCCATATAAAAACCTGTACATAATATTCCTATCAGCATCATTCATAACAGCCAAAGAGTGGAAATAACCCAAATGTCTATCAACTGATGAATGAATGAGCAAAATGTTGTATATCCATAAAATCGAATATTATTTGGACATTAAAAGAAATGAAATTCTAATTTTTAAAAATTGTGAATCACTATATTGTACACCTGTAACTTATATAATATTGTACATCAACTATACTTCAGTTAAAAAAAGATATGAAATTCTGATACATGCTATAGCATGGATGAACCTTGAAGACATTATGCTAAATAAAAGAAGCCAGACACAAAAGATAACCAACTGCAGGATTCATTCTTATGAAATATCCAGAATAATATTCCTTTGAATAGAATTTTTAAATTACACCTTTGCAAATCTATGTACCTATACATCTATATCTATAGATATCTATATATCCATAGATATCTAGGTTTTGGGGGAAGGTTGCACAAGAGACTGTTGAAAGTGGTTGCCTTTGGAGATGGGAGATTCATGGATAGAGCATAGAGATGGGTTGGAAACCTTGTTTTTATTATTGAGGTACAACAACATACAATTAAATTCACCCTTTTAAAGTATACATTTGCTGGGTCATATAGTAACTCTTTTTTTTTAATTTTTATTTTGTATTGGAGTATAGTTAAAAATGTTGTCTTAGTTTCAGATGTACAGCAACTGTGTTTAATTTCTTGAGGAACTAGCAAACTTTTTTCCAAAGAAGCAACATCACTTACATTCCCACCAGCAGTTTATGAAGGTTCCTATTTCTCCAAATCCTTGTCAACACTTGCTATCCTCTTTTTTATTTTGTTTTGTTTTGTTTTGTTTTGTTATTGCCTGGGGTCTGAAGGTCTATGAGAAGTGGCATAAATCTTGCTTTTATTTTATTTGTATTATAGGGTCTGTGATCTTTGTGTAGGGGTCACAAGGTTAGAAAAAAAATTTGCTCTCTGTTCACCCTTTAGAATTAGGAAATCAGCCTTATCCACACTAAAAATTTCCCCAGGGCTATTTTTAATATTTCAAAAACCCTGATATAGGACTTCCCTGGTGGTACAGTGGTTAAGAATCCGTCTGCCAATGCAAGTGACACGTGTTTGATCCCTGGTCCGGGAAGATCCCACATGCCATGGAGCAACTAAGCCTATGTGCCACAACTACTGAGCCTGCGTGCCACAACTACTGAGCCTGTGTGCCACAACTACTGAAGCCCACACGCCTAGAGCCCGTGCTCTGCAACAAGAGAAGCCACCACAATGAAAAGCCCACACACCGCAACGAAGAGTAGCCCCCGCTGGCCGCAACTAGAGAAAGCCCGCGGGCAGCAACAAAGACCCAAAGCAGCCAAAAATAAATAAATAAAATAAATAAAAATTTTTTTTAATTTAAAAAAAAGAGAAAAGAAAGTGCTTTGACAACTAACAGTCCTCTGCATATGTAAGGGATGATTACAATTCATTAATTTTCCAAACATGTATTGTTGTGCTCTTCAGTGGAACAAGTAATTTAAATTTCTGCCCTCAAAGAACTTATAATTCAAGATTTTACTTGATTTAAAGTTACTTTTCTCAACAAGGCAGTGCAGGAAGGGATACGAGGCCACGTGTATAATTGAGGCTATCTGAGTTTGGTGTGGAAAACTCAAATCTCATTTGATCAAGTGTGGCAGTGGGAGTTGAATCAGGGTATTAGATCCCTGGGGGTAGAATGGGGCAGGCACCCTGTCTTGTTCATTGCTGCATCCCCAGCATCCAGTACAGTCTCAGGCACATAACATAAAGATAATAATAACAAAATATAACTAACATCAGTTGAGCACATCAGTGCCAAACACTGTACCAAATGCTTTGTCTGCATAAATTTCATTTATTCTTCAAAATGTGGGACTTCCCTGGCGGTCCAGTGCTTAAGACTCCGTACTCCCAACACAGGGGGCACAGGTTCAATCCCTGGGTGGGGAACTAAGTTCCCACATGCCACGTGGTGCAGCCTAAAAAAAAAGAAAAACAAAAAAAAACAGTCTTATTGGAGTAGGCAGCATTAATCCCACTGAGAGAAAACTGAGCCTCAGAACGATTAAGGAGCTTGTCCAACGTCACCTAGTCACTGAGTAGTGGAGCTGAGTTTCAACTCACGTCCAGTTTTCCTGGAGGCCACTGCTCTTAACCCTGAAACACCCACATGAGAAATCCACTGCTCTTAACCCTGAAACCCTTAACCCTGAAACACCCACATGAGAAATCCAGTCCTGTTGTATCTCTTCGTGGAGGCACAGTGAGGACAGCAGGCTGGTGGAGCTCGGCGGTACTCACCTCCGAGATGCCCCACCAGCTCCCCCAGCTCTGATTCTACTGCCCCGAGCTACCATCTGTCATGTTTTGGATCCCCAAATGGACTTTCGTACAGAGGAAAGAAAGCACTCCTCACTGTGATTTAATAAATGGAAATCAATCAATAAGTATTTTAATGTCAATTTCATGTGAGTTTTACTAATATTGAGTTATAATAACTAACTTTATATTTTAAGTTAATGTTCCAAAATTTTATTAATGATATAAGTGAGCTATATATAAATTTAAGTGATAAACCTTAAAGAAAATCAGAGCCTTATCAACTAAAAGTATGCCTATACTATTAAACTTCTAGATCTATAAGTTGAATAACTGGGGTAGGAAGGAGGTAGAGTCCTAAAGGCAAGTAGTTTAGTCTCCAAAATGCTTCACCCAATGCTTATTCGTAGTGACATTTAATAAATTGTTGTTGAATAAATGTGTGTAAAAAGGAGGAAATAATCATAAACAAAATTAAAAGCAAATAGATGGGGAAATATTTTCATAAATACAATAAGAAAGGGCTCAATATATGAAGAAGGGCTCAAATATATCAAGAACTTGGAAAACTGATACAAAAAATATGAAATCTTTAATAGAAAAATGAAAACACCAAATAAATGAAGAATGAACGAATGGTTGGCTTGGAGCTACCGGAGAGATGCCTCTCCTGGAAGTCAGCACCTTAATTTTGCAAGAGAGCGTTGGGGACCATATGACGACAAGCGGACTTCAGGAATGTGAGAAGAGGGAAGTAATTAGAAAATGCATGGAGTTTAGCAGGGGAGCTGGGTTAGACCTCTTTCAGACAAGCCAGAGAGAGCAGGAGAGGGGTTGCTCTGGGGACTGACTGGGTGATCAGATGTCCCAAGTTGGAGAAAGCAGCCAGAAAAATCAGAGATATTTGGAAGCAGGAATGTGGCTTTACTGGGAAGGGGTTGGAGGGTGAGCTCACCCTCTGGGGACGAAATTCAACTCTAGCAGGTGGACAGCAGTCTTTGGGAGAGTGCTTGGGGAGGGCAGGGCCAGCTCTGTCCTGCCCTGACAGGTCACAGGAGCCCAGCCTTGGGAGCAGGGTGAGTCGGAACCTGGGCTCTGATGATAGTAGCAACATGTCTGGCATGTGAAAATGTCTTTTCCTTGTGAGAAACCGGGTGAAGCGATGTGACTCAGGGGCTTAGCAAGTGCAGGACTGGTTACCGGGCTTGCTTCCAGGCTCTAGTCTTGTCCCCAGATCCTGGAATGACTTTGACTTCATGCCCTTCCCATTAGGGGTCTCATAACTGAGAACTCATCCCCAGGAGATGAGGGTGACTTTCACAGTGCACACCCTTTGTGGGAAAGGGGCTGTTCAGGTGTGCTGGCCTCTGGAGCTTGGGGGACTTCCCTCCTTTCCTGGCTTGGAAGAAGTAAGGGAGCTTCAGGCAGCCCATGTCCACTATTTATCAGGTGATTCACTAATCCAACTAAAGAACCTCAACTTCCTGCAGTGATGAGCCCAGCACATAGTTTCAGGTACACATATCACCAATAGTCACATGTCCCTTGACTAAGTGACCTGCACAAGGAGGCTGTGACAGCTACATGCCCAGGCACTCCGGGCATCAGGAGTCACACTGACAATGAGAACATCCACAGGCTTGGAGCCACTGACAGTGCAAAGGTTCCTAGTGTGCACACGCTTGCCCTGAAGCACACACACCCATCTTGGTGTGCACACTCAGAGCCCCCTGAGCTCTACATCCCGCTACACACCAAGCTCATTCTTTTGGGTAGCCCCCATTTTGAGGAAGTGCCAAAGCTGCTTGGTTCTTTTGCTGTGAAAGGAGATTCTCCACAACCCTCTACTCTTCTTTCTTCTTGACTTCTCCCTGTTTAGCAGAGAGAGAAGAGGCAGGGGACAGCTATGAATTCATTCCAGAAGGCTGAGAATGGGAGGCTGCCAGGACCTCATAAAAGCACTGAGTTATAGAATCTAATCAGCTGGAAGGAACATTACAGAGCTCGGTCCATTTGTTTTACTGGTGAGGACCCTGAGGCTGAAAGGAGAAAGAGACTGGCCCATTGCTCTGGGCTGGAAGGGCTGAGCCTGAGTTTGGTGACGTGCGTGCGTGGGATGGGCAGAGAGAGTACAGGTTCAGTCTAGCTAAAGGGTTCGGTGAGCTCAGGGGGCTTACTGATCTTCAGTGCTTGCATGTGATAGGAGATTGATCAACAGATAACCACTGAGCATCTGGTTTGCACAAGGCATAGACTAAGGAGATAATACATCTTTAAGTCTTAAAATAACTCTTCCTCTCAAAGTGATTACAATCTAACAGTGGAGAGAAGTGAATAAGCAAAATGTTTGTGATAATTTTTAGGAACAGTACAAGAGGTTCTCTAGACAGAACATGCTTATCAATTTAGAGGCATAAACAGTGAATGCTACGACATCAGGAAGCAATACTTGAATATGCAAAAGAACCACTGGTGGTGGTCTGGGGAGGTTTCCAGGGCCAAAGAAGAGAGCTGGGAGCCTAAGATACTGAGTAGTTTTAGTTGCCTTTCCGGATCCGTCAGGCCAGTCGGTTGGTGGAGGCAGGCTCAGGAGGGACCGGGCCATCCTGGTTGAGGGGAATGGAGGGGCAGATTCTGGCTGGACAGTGTTTCCCCACGGCAGCTTCTGCCCTTCTTGGCTGGGATAAGAGGCGGCAGGGCAGCCTGCATCTTCACTAGCCGACTTGGAACAGAGCCAAGGAGTTAGTCAGCTGGCAGCAGAAATGGCTGGGCATCTGTGTCTGGGGGAAAGGTGCCAGCCAGCCAGGAAGAGGAAGAATGCGCCCATGTGTGCACATATATGTCAATACAGGGCATGTGTGTGTAGCCACACCCAGAAGAGGGGGAAGCGTTATTGTAACTGAATGAAAACAGCACAGAAATCAGGAGAACCCCATTGCCTCCCAAGTTCTCTATCCCAACGGCCAGCTCCCTGATAAGATGGCAGGACACCTGCCACCCCCTGTGGCTCCCGCTGCCACTTGCCAGGTGGCATGAAGCTCACTCCATGCCTGGCTTGGTCACAGCTGGCCTGGGCTCCCCTGCTCTCAGAGAGCCCACCTTGATCGCAAGACAAGAGGACAGGAGGGGGAAAGACTTCGTCTTAACGCTTAATAATTTTATGATTCCATGAAGGAAGGAGAGAGCAGAGTGTCAACACACAGATTTATCCCAAACTCTTGGATGGACATAATTTGGTAGATAGCACAGAAAGAGAAAACACTTTTAAATACATGTTTTGAGTGAGTTTCCCCTTTGATGCTTACTACCTACAGAAGAGAAGACTAGACCGTCCACAAGCTTTTACTGAGATGAGGAAACAGGGTTTCTTCACCCCAAATCCTTCCTAAGCTTTTTCATTAACATTTTTTCAAAACATTCATTGATTTTTTTCTTATTATTATACAATATATGCTTATAGTAGAAAATTGGAAACTATAGGAAACTATGAAATGAATCCATAATCTACCATCCACCCACTTCAAGAACTTCCACAGGCCCTCAACATGCCTATCATATGATGCCCCCATCACATTAAAATACACCCACATCCCACATTGATGGTTATCGAGATGAGTTGAAATTGTCTAGTTGAGATAATGTCATATTTTGGAGACTTTTGATTAAATGTTTTTTCATTTTAATTTTGCCTTTTTTTAATTTTTTTTTTTTTTTTTTCGGTACGTGGGCCTCTCACCGCTGTGGCCTCTTCCATTGTGGGGCACAGGCTCCGGACGCGTAGGCCCAGCGGCCATGGCTCACGGGCCCAGCCGCTCCGCGGCACGTGGGATCTTCCTGGACCGGGGCACGAATCCGTGTCCCCTGCATCGGCAGGTGGACTCTCAACCACTGCGCCACCAGGGACACCCCTCTGGAGAGTTTTTATCATAAATGGGTGTTGAATTTTGTCAAAGGCTTTTTCTGCATCTATTAAGATGATCATATGGTTTTTATTCTTCATTTTGTTAATATGGTGTATCACATTGATTGATTTGTGTATATTGAAGAATCCTTGCATCCCTGGGATAAATCCCACTTGATCATGGTGTATGATCCTTTTAATGTGCTGTTGGATTCTGTTTGCTAGTATTTTGTTGAGGATTTTTGCATCTATGTTCATCAGTGATATTGGTCTGTAATTTTCTTTTTTTGTAGTATCTTTGTCTGGTTTTGGTATCAGGGTGATGGTGGCCTCGTAGAATGAGTTTGGGAGTGTTCTCTCCTCTGCAATTTTTTGGAAGAGTTTAAGAAGGATGGGTGTTAGCTCTTCTCTAAATGTTTGATAGAATTCACCTGTGAAGCCATCTGGTCCTGGACTTTTGTTTGTTGGAAAATTTTTAACCACAGTTTCAATTTCATTACTTGTGATTGGTCTGTTCATATTTTCTATTTCTTCCTGGTTCAGTCTTGGAAGGTTATACCTTTCTAAAAATTTGTCCATTTCTTCCAAGTTGTCCATTTTATTGGCATAGAGTTGCTTGTAGTAGTCTCTTATGATGCTTTGTATTTCTGCAGTGTCCATTGTACCTTCTCCATTTTCATTTCTAATTTTGTTGATTTGAGTCCTCTCCCTCTTTTCAGTTATTTATTTATTTATTTATTGGCTGCATTGGATCTTCGTTGCTGTGTGTGGGCTTTCTCTAGTTGTGGCAAGCGTGGGCTACTCCTTGTTGCGGTGTGCAGGCTTCTCATTACGGTGGTTTCTCTTTGCTGTGGAGCACAGGCTCTAGGCACACAGGCTGCAGTAGTTGTGGCTCGCAGGCTCTAGAGCACAGGCTCAGTAGTTGTGGTGCACAGGCTTAGCTGCTCTGTGGCATATGGGATCTTCCTGGACCAGGGATTGAACCCATGTCCCCTGCATCGGCAGGCGGATTCTTAACCACTGCGCCACCAGGGAAGTCCCTAAAGTCTATTTTATCTGATATGAATATTGCTACTCCAGCTTTCCTTTGATTTTCATTTGCATGGAATATCTTTTTCCATCCCCTCACTTTCAGTCTGTATGTGTCCCTAGGTATGAAGTGGGTCTCTTGTAGACAGCATATATATTGGTCTTGTTTTTGTATTCATTCAGCAAGCCTGTGTCTTTTGGTTGGAGCATTTAATCCATTCACATTTAAGGTAATTATTGATATGTATGTTCCTATTACCATTTTCTTAATTGTTTTGGGTTTGTATTTTTAGGTCCTTTTCTTCTCTTGTGTTTCCCACTTAGAGAAGTTCCTTTAGCATTTGTTGTAGAGCTGGTTTGGTGGTGCTGAATTCTCTTAGCTTTCACTTATCTGTAAAGCTTTTGATTTCTCCATCAAATCTGAATGAGGGGCTTCCCTGGTGGCGCAGTGGTTGAGAGTCTGCCTGCCGATGCAGGGGACATGGGTTCATGCCCCAGTCCGGGAAGATCCCACATGCCACAGAGCAGCTGGGCCTGTAAGCCATGGCCGCTGGGCCTGCACATCTGGAGCCTGTGCTCCGCAACAGGAGAGGCCACAACAGTGAGAGGCCCGCGTACCGCAAAAAAAAAAAAAAAAAAAAAAAAATCTGAATGAGACCCTTGCCAGGTAGAGTAATCTTGGTTGTAGGTTCTTCCCTTTCATCACCTTAAATATATCGTGCCACTCCCTTCTGGCTTGAAGAGTTTCTGCTGAGAAATCAGCTGTTAAGCTTATGGGAGTTCCCTTGTATGTTATTTGTCGTTTTTCCCTTGTTGCTTTTAATAATTTTTCTTTGTCTTTAATTTTTGTCAACTTGATTACTATGTATCTCAGCATATTTCTCCTCGGTTTTATCCTGCCTGGGACTCTCAGCGCTTCCTGGACTTGAGTGGCTATTTCCTTTCCCATGTTAGGGAAGTTTTCGACTATAATCTCTTCAAATATTTTCTCAGGTCCTTTCTCTCTCTTCTGCTTCTGGGACCCCTATAATGCGAATGTTTTTGCGTTAGTGTTGTCCCAGAGGTCTCTTAGGCTGTCTTCATTTCTTTTCATTCTTTTTTCTTTATTCTGTTCCGCAGCAGTGAATTCCACCATTCTGTCTTCCAGGTCACTTATCCATTCTTCTGCCTCAGTTATTCTGCTGTTGATTCTTTCTAGTGTATTTTTCATTTCAGTTATTGTATTGTTCATCTCTGTTTGTTTGTTCTTTAATTCTTCTAGTTCTTTTTTAAACATTTCTTGCATCTTCTCGATCTTTGCCTCCATTCTTTTTCTGAGGTCCTGGATCATCTTCACTATCATTATTCTGAATTCTTTTTCTGGAAGGTTGCCTATCTCCACTTCATTTAGTTGTTTTTCTGGGGTTTTATCATGTTCCTTCATCTGGTAAATAGTTCTCTGCCTTTTCATTTTGTCTATCTTTCTGTGAATGTGGTTTTCGTTCCACAGGCTGCAGGACTGTAGCTCTTCTTGCTTCTGCTGTCTGCTCTCTGGTAGATGAGGCTATCTAAGAGCTTGTGCAAGCTTCCTTGCACAAGGAAGGGAGGGACTGGTGGTGGGTAGAGCTGGGTGTTGCTCTGGTGGGCAGAGTTCAGTAAAACTTTAATCTGCTTGTCTGCTGATGGGTGGGGCTGAGTTCTCCCTATTGGTTGTTTGGCTTGAGGCGATCTGACACTGGAGGCTACAGACTCTTTGGTGGGGCTAATGGCAGACTCCGGGAGGGCTCACGCCAAGGAGTACTTCTGTGAGGTTCTGCTGCCAGTGTCCTTGCCCCACAGTGAGCCACAGCCACCCCCCAGCCTCTGCAGGAGGCCCTCCAACACTAGCTGGTAGGTCTGGTTCAGTCTCCAATGGGGTCACTGCTCCTTCCCCCGGGTCCCGATGCACACACCACTTTGTGTGTGCCCTCCAAGAATGGAGTCTCTGTTTCCCCTAGCCCTGTCAAAATCTTGCAATCAAATCCCACTAGCCTTCAAAGTCTGATTCTCTGGGAATTCCTCCTCCTGTTGCCGGACCCCCAGGTTGGGAAGCCTGATGTGGGGCTCAGAACCTTCACTCCAGTGTGTGGACTTCTGTGGTATAATTGTTCTCCAGTTTGTGAGTCACCCATCCAGTGGTTATGGCATTTGATTTTATTGTGATTGCACCCCTCCTACTGTCTCATCGTGGCTTCTCCTTTGTCTTTGGATGTGGGGTATCTTTTTTGGTGAGTTCCAGTGTCTTCCTGTCAATGATTGTTCAGCAGTTAGTTGTGATTCTGGTGCTCTCACAAGAGGGAGTGAGCTCATGTCCTTCTACTCCACCATCTTGAACCAATTTTCACATCTGAAATATTTTTGAGAGTTGTTGTAAAGTCTATAGGCCGCAGGCACTGTGCCTGTTGTGACTAATGGATACAAGGCCCTGCTTAGTGAAAAATACTGTTAGTGTTAATATTTAAGAGTATATCCTATCAGTCTCTCAATATACATAAATTTTTCACTGTTAACTTATATGGCCCATATAGTTTTACTTATTTGTTTGTTTATTTATTTATTTTTTGGGCAGTGTTGGGTCTTCATTGTTCTGTGCAGGCTTTCTCTAGTTGGGGCAAGCAGGGGCTACTCTACCTTGCAGTGTGCAGGCTTCTCACTGCAGTGGCTTCTCTTGTTGCGAAGCATGGGCTCTAGGTGCGCAGGCTTAAGTAGTTGTGGCACGTGGGCTCAGTAGTTGTGGCGCACAGGCTTAGCTGCTCCGCGGTATGTGCGATCTTGCCACACCAGGGATTGAACCAGCATCCCTGCATTGCCAGGTGGATTCTTAACCACTGCACCACCAGGGAAGTCCTATAGTTTTATTCATTTATTTATTTAATAAATTCTATTTATTATTTATTTATTTATTTTTGGCTGCATTGGGTCTTCATTGCTGTGCGCAGGCTTTCTCTAGTTGTGGCAAGTGGGGGCTACTCTTCGTTGTAGTGCGCAGGCTTCTCACTGTGGTGGCTTCTCTTGTTGCGGAGCACAGGCTCTAGGCATGCGGGCTTCAGTAGTTGTGGCTCACGGGCTCAGTAGTTGCAGCTCATGAGCTTCAGAGTGCAGGCTCAGTAGTTGTGCGCTTGGGCTTAGTTGCTCCGTGGCATGTGGGATCTTCCCAGACCAGGGCTTGAACTCGCATCCCCTGCATTGACAGGTGGATTCTTAACCGCTGCGCCACCAGGGAAGGCCTGTAGTCTCTCTCTCTCTCTCTCTGTCTCTCTCTGTCTCTCTGTCTCTCTCTCCCTCCCTCCCGCCCTCCCTCCCTCTCTCTCTCTCTCTCTCTCTCTCTCTCCCACATACACACACACTACGCAGGCTGCAGCCTCTGAGTGCAGGTTCTAGAACCACAAACCTGTGAGGCAGAAAGACGTAGAGATAGCTCATTTCCCTTAGTCCTGCATTTCACAGAAGAGGAAACTGAGGCCTGGTGAAGTGACTTGCCCCAGGTCAGTGGGTAGTTAGTGCCAGAAGCTGACTCCGAATTGAGATCCCTGGCCTAGATAGGGGTGAAGAAGCCACTGTTTGCCTCGGGTGCCCTCTGCCCATGCTTTAGGGCTGGCTCTCCCCTCCATGGGCACCCTGCTCTGGTGCTCTGCACTGCCATAGCCCTCCCATGTCCTCCCACTTCCCACAGCTCCCGGGGCTCTTGCCCTGATTTCCCCATCCAAACTCACTCGGCTGTTTTCCCCTCATTGCGTATGTGTCATTGTCACAATGCTGCATAAGCAATTAATTTACAAAATGTTAGTAAGTTAAAATTTTTCTTCTAATGGTGTAAATAACAGTTGCATATGGGAGAAAATTTGAGGAAAAAAAGAAATAAGAAGCCCGTAACCATATCACCCAGAAATGATCATTGTTAACATGTTGTTGCAAAATAAATACAAATAAATAGAACCAATCATTGAGCAGCTGTTCTTTTTTTTAAAATGTCAAATATCTGATATACAAAAATTATTATTCATTCATTCATTCAATATTTATTGAACACCTACTATATGCCAGACACTGCTCTGGGTTTAGGTATATATTAACTGACAAAATAGTCCAAGTCCTTGTCCTCAAGGAGCTACCTTCTAGTGAGGGAAGATAGACAATTAACTAGGAAATATAAAATAGGTTTGGTGGTGTTGAGTACTATGAAGAATAAATGAAGCAGAGTCAGGGAGATGGAGAGGGTGAGGAGTGTTGTTTTGTGTAGGATGATTAGGAAGCCCTCTCTGAGAAATGACATTTGACGGGGTCCAGAAGGGAGGGAGAGAGTGAGTCCATGCATTCAACAGATATACATCAAATGATGTTTTAGACACTGAGTATACAGCAGAAAATAAGACAGACTTTCCACCCTGGGCCATGGTCCTTCTCTTTACTGCAAGACACCTGCTCTATTCTATCCAATGGCTTGAAGACTGTATTGTTCAGGAAGGGAAGGTTGAAGAAAAGCCACGCTTAACATTTTAATACAGACTTCAAAGGTCTAAAATTAATCAGTATCTACCTTCCTCTTATAGAAGACATGCTCAACTTTCTCTGCTCACCAGTTCTATCTTAAACCTTTACCATTTTTTTTTTGTTAGTTCATCTTGCTGGTTTTATTTTGCCAAAGTAATCATTATCATTGAAAATGGTTTTAGGGGGCTTCCCTGGTGGCACAGTGGTTGAGAGTCCACCTGCCGATGCAGGGGATGCGGGTTCGTGCCCCGGTCCGGGAGGATCCCACAAGCCGCGGAGCGTCTAGGCCCGTGAGCCATGGCCGCTGAGCCTGTGTGTCCAGAGCCTGTGCTCCGCAACGGGAGAGGGAGAGGCCACAACAGTGAGAGGCCCGCGTATTGCAAAAAAAAAAAAAAAAAAGGTTTTAAATAGTCATTATTTGTTTAGATTTATTCATATGTTTTCTAAATGACTACTCACATTTTCTTGCATCTATTTCCTTCTAATGTTCAGTTTTCTTCTTAGATACATGCTTCAAAAGTTTCCCTAATAAGGGTCTATAGCGAATTCCCTGGTGGTCCAGTGGTTAGGACTCTGCGTTTCCCTGTGAAGGCGCGAACTAAGATCCCACAAGATGTGTGGCGTGCCCAAAATAAATAAATAAATAAATACATAAAATTTAAAGGCTCTATAATGGTTAATTCTGTTTTTGTTTGGCATCTGAAGATATCTTTTTTTTGGGGGTATGCGGGCCTCTCACTGTTGTGTCCTCTCCCGTTGCGGAGCACAGGCTCCGGACGCGCAGGCTTAGCGGCCATGGCTCACGGGCCCAGCCACTTCGCGGCATGTGGGATCTTCCCGGACCGGGGCACGAACCCGTGTCCCCTGCATCGACAGGCGGACTCTCAACCACTGCGCCACCAGGGAAGCCCTGAAGATATCTTTTTAAATAATTTTATACAATTTAAAAGTTACTTTCTGAGAATAGATACATGCATATGTATGGCTGAGTCCCTTTGCTGTGCACCTGAAACTATCACAACATTGTTAATAGGCTATACTCCAATATAAAATAAAAAGCTAAAAAAAAAGGTACTTTCCATTTACAGTTATTGCAAAATATTGACTATATTCCCCGTATTGTACAATACGTCCTTGAGCCTGTCTTACACCCAACAGTTTGTACCTCCCACTCCCCCACCCCTATACTGCACACACACCCCCACCACTGGTAACCACTAGTTTGTTCTCTGTATCTGAGTCTGTGAAGATGTCTTTAATTTGTCCTTCTTTTTAAAGAATAACACCTATTATTCAGATATAATTCACATGCCAAAATTCACCATTTTAAAGTGTGCAATTCAGTGGTTTACAGAGTTGTGCAACCATCACCATTGTCTAATTTTAGAACATTTTCATCATCCCCAAAAAGCTGTCACTCCCCATTCCCCTCTCCCTCCAGTCCCTGGCAACCACTAACCTGCTTTCTGTTTCTATGGACTTGCCTATTCTGGACATTTCCTGTATATGGAATCATGCAATACGTGCCCTTTTGTGTCTGACTTCTTCACGTAGCATAACATTTTCAAGGTTCCTCCATATTGTAGCATGTATTAATACTTCATTTTTATGGCTAAGTAATATTCCATTGTACCCCATTTTATTTACCCATTCATCAGTTGATGTACATTTGGGTTGCTTCCATTTTTTAACTATTATGAATAATGCTGCTATGGACACTTGTGTACAGGTTTTTGTGTAAACCCATGTCTTCAATTCTCTTGGGTATATACTTAGCAGTGGAATTGATGGCTCATACAGTAACTCTATGTTTAACTTTTTGAGGATCCGTCAAATTGTTTTCAGCAGCAGCTGCACCATTTTACATTCCCAAGAGCAATGTATAAGAGTCCCATTTTCTCCACATCCTCATCAACACTTGTAATTTTATTTTCTGCCATCCTAGTGGGTAGGAGGTGGTATCTCATTTTGTACATCCTACCTTGTGAGTTTAACACAAACTGTAGCATATACACTTGCTTTATCCATTGAATTTTGTGGAAATCATTTTCATATGTGCAAAACTACTTATTCTTTTTTGCTGGCTTCATGGTAACCCATTGTATGAATATGCAATTCTGCTACTGGTCATAGACTTAACCAGTCCCCTACTGATAAGCTCGCTGTTCTATTTTTTTCCCCCAATCTTTTGTTATTACAGAAAGTTCTGCAATGGCTGCCTCATATTCTATTCTTCACATGCAGGAGTTGCCTGCAATGATCATTCCTAGAAGTGGAATTCTAGATTAAAGGGCATGTGCATTCTTTTATTTTTATAGGTATTGCCAAATTGATTTCCATAGAGAGTGTACCAATTTATACTCATCAGCAATGTGGACACATGTTCTTTAAATGGACCCAGGATCATAAGATCAAATTTCTGAGGCTAATGTATTCTTAGTATGTACTCCTGTGTTAGCCAACTATTGAATCACTTCTTTTGAGGGGCTTGGGGATAAGGATACACCTCACATGGAGCTTTCCTTGGTTAGCAGTTTCCAAGGAGGAGGTAGACCCTGAAGCGGGTTTGCCTTGGAGCTCTATCCACCCTTCTTTGGTGGAACAGTGGGGACTCCCTGAAGATGCTGGGCAAGATAATCATTTGTTCATTTATTCCTTTTATCAACAGATATTTATTGAAAGTCTCCAACATGGTGCTAGGTGCTAGGATGGAATGAAAACAAAATCAGACCAGATACTCCTTGCAGTGACTCAGGTTCTTGAAGGGTAGCAGACATTAACACAACTAAGAGTAAGGTAACAAACAGTGAGTGAAATGTGTATCTTGCTACTTGAGCCTGTAGCAAGGGTCTGAGGGTCAGCAAAGTGTTCCCAGAGGAAACATGTTTGAATTGAGATATGAAGGATGAATAAGAGACTAGCTAGAGGGAAGTCTCTTTTTCTTTTGGTGGAAAAAGCATGGTTAACACATAAAGAAAGGAGGTAATAATACCTACCTCATAGGGTTGTTATGAAAATTAACTTAAATAACTTATGTGCTGTATTTAGCAAAATGCTTAGCATGTCTGTTTCTAGGAGAATGCTTATTTTGTTTCCACTGTTCCATTCAGTCATGAGGAATAGTAAAATTCCAGATCCCCAAGCAAAGCACTGCCACCCTAACTATGTTCTTACTTCATTTTTCTCAACCAGCCAGTTCTCTCTCTTCCTCCATTTTTGGGCTCCCAAGCACTGCAGTACATCTATAACAGTCCACCTTAGAAGCTAATGAGATTAATAACTACCACTTATCTTGCCCTAATCTACACTAAGTACTTTACATCCATTATTTAAGCTAATCTTCATAACAATCTTAGTAGGTAAGAACTATTACTACTCCCATTTTATAAATGAAGAAACCGAGGCAAGAAGAGCCCAAGGACAATACTTAGCAAGTTGCAGAGCAGGGTTCAAACTCAAGTCTGACTAATTTCTAACCACTACCCTACCATGACTTGGGTTGCTAGTTATCTTTCTTAGGTCTTGTTTACCCAACCAGGTGACAAGCGTATTTTAGGATAAGAACCCGTCTTTATACATTTTAGTAAAGAAAGAGCTAATATTTATTAATCATCTACTATGTGACACATACTTTACATGCATTATTTCAAATCCTCACAACAACTCTGTTTTATATATTATTTCCCCCATTTTACAGATTAGGAGACTAAGGCTCAAAGGGATTAATTAACTTGGCCAAGGTGGTGGAGACAGGACAAGAATCTTGATATAGGTACCTACCCAGAGATGATGGTCAGTAGCATTTGTAGTTGATAGATGGGAAAGCACTGGGCTATATTCATCCAAATTCTGGTTGTTTCCATCTGGCGTGATGTTTAGACCATGGCAGTGAATATGGGGTAGGGAATTGTTGGAGAGGTGCCCATCTCTTCCTTTGAGTTATGTGAAAATAAAATTTTAGAGCTCCCAATAAGTAGAGCCCAAAGGGTTACTGTGGAATTCCTGTTTTCACTCACTGAACATAGTCTACTGTGAGCAAAGTCCCTCACTGGGAGTTTTGCAGTAGAGGATACAGATAATTTTAACACATACACAATGTTTTCTATGTGCCAGGCACCATTCTCAGTGCTTTATGTCGATTAATTCATTTAATTTCCAGGTGAGGACTGTTATTATCCCATATAACAACTGAAGAAACTAAACTACCTAAAGGTTAAAGGTTTCGCCCAAGGCCTCTAACTAGCAAGGGTGGGGGACACCGGGTAATGTGATTTCAGAGCTGGAGCCTCTCCTAAATAACAGTACAAGAGGAGAGCCACTGAGTCCAGCGAAAAAAGGAGACGAAACTCTAGTACAATGAAGAGCCAAAAATTCCTTTGGGCTGAGTAGAAAAGTTAATTTCAAAGTGCCTGCCTGCCTGCACGTCTCCATCTGCAACGTTCTCCCTTCCTGGCAGGCTTTCCAGCCCCTCCTCCTCTGACAGCGGACTGAGCCAGGAAAGTAGGTTAAAGGTCGCAGCTGGGATTTGGCCCTTCCTGACTCGTTTGGTCCCTTTTCCGCAGAGCACGCGGAGCCCGCAGAGACGAGGGAGCTCCTGGATTGTCACTCGTCCAGTCCAGGCACGCGGTACCGACAGTCCTAGCACTCAGTGGACCTGCTAGAGTCACCAGCCCCCGAGCTTTGGCCCTCTCCCCTCCTCCTCCCCAGGAGGAAGGCAATGAAACCACCGACAGCCTTCCGCGTGGACGTTCCTCCCCAGGGGCCTCCCCACTCCCAGCGTGTCCCCAGCACTCTATTTCCCGAGATCCGCCATTGGGTGCTCTCACGACAGAACATCGACATTTCTTGGGCTGGGAGGGTGGTGCTTAATATGACTTCCCAGCACCCAAATGGGCATAAAGTTGGACTGTGACCTCCTAGCTCTTTGGTTCAATCGCAAAGCATCCTCAAACTTCATTTAGTGGCCACATTTTAGACGAGGAAACTGAGACTCTGCGTGCAAAGGGACTCACTCAGCCACACGCAATTAAGCGCAGACACCAGGACCAGGTGAGTGTTTCACATTTTCTTAATGTGACAAACTCATAGAAAACGGAATTTATGTTGTAAAAAGTTCTCACCATTCCAGAGATATCAATGGCAAATTAAACCTCAGGACTTGGAGGCTGAGGGGGTGGCGTCTGGAATCCTGGTACCTCTAGGAAATGAAACAAAGTCAGCTTTTCAGTCCCTGGAATGGAGAAAACTGGGAGCAGAGGGTAGGGTGGGGGTCTGAGGCCCTCTGACAATCTGTACTTTGTTGAAATCTCTGAAGAACCCATCCCCCCGCCGCCCGGACTTCATCCCATGCAATATGCGGGCCCTTGGATTGGGGCGTCTCAGGTGTATTTTCCACCGACTTGGTATGAGGGAAAAATGAGCTTTCTGATTCCTTCAAAAGTTTCCTGCAGCACGAAAAGGCAGTCGAGGTTAACTCACACGCCTTGTCCCATTGCCCACCTCAATGACTCAGAGCCGCAGGACGTACGTTTCTCGAAACAGCCCAGACCACAAGCGCAAAGAACCGCCCCGGACCCCAGACCGCCCTCGCCGTGGGGCGGGGCGACGGTCTTGCGTGGGGCGGGGCGACGGTCTTGCGTGAGTCAGGGCTCCAGTGCGCGTGCGCGGGCTTTGGGCCGCACCGCGGCTATAAGTGCGTGGTGTGCATCCTGTTCCGCGCTTTGCTGCGGGCTGAGCTTTTGTCTTCGGAGAGGCTTTTGGGTTGTCATCTTGCGCTGCTGGTTGGCCGACTTTCCTTCCGACTCCGTACTACCAGATATTACAGCGAGCGGGCCACTCACGGCCCTTCCTCCTGGAGGTGAGCGGCCCTGTGGGCTTCCCGGCTGCCCGCCCCCATCCCCTAGGCTGCTTGCGCCGCGCGCCTGCTGGCAATCCCCGCCTGGGACTACGCTGCCGGGAGCGTCCCCCATCGCTTCGCCGCCACCCAGGGCCCCACTCAGCTGCCCAGCCCTGCTTTCTTGCTAGCGTTGGGTTAGGCCCCCATGCCGTGCCCTCCCAGAGCACCCTTAGCATCTCCTCACTGTCACAGCCCTTGGCGGGTTGTTGTAGTAACTGCCTGTTTTCTTGCCTGTCGCCCCTGGACTGTAAGGCGCGTGAGGGCCGGGTTCGTGTCTGCAGGGCCTCCTCCGGTGGCCTTAGTACTTTCCAAGGTGCCTCACACGTTGTGAGTATTCAAGGTGTACTTGTTAAGTAGGTGAACTTGATAGATCTGACTCCCTTAGAATTATTCTGACTTTCAAAAAGTTTATGGTTGGGCTTCCCTGGTGGCGCAGTGGTTGAGAGTCTGCCTGCTGATGCAGGAGACACGGGTTCGTGCCCCGGTCCGGGAGGATCCCACATAATGCCGAGCGGCTGGGCCCGTGAGCCATGGCCGCTGAGCCTGCGCGTCCGGAGCCTGTGCTCCGCAACGGGAGAAGCCACAACAGTGAGAGGCCCGCTACCGCAAAAAAAAAAAAAAAAGTTTATGGTTAACTCGAACCTGCCTGAGGTGTGAGGGAGACTTCAAGGCAGGTTGCTTTTGCTTTCTCAAGGGCATCTTCTTATATTCCCACCTCCGCCCACCCTCACCAAAACCTTGCTTCAGGAAGGTTTCTGGTCCGTGGACTGTGGAACAGGGATTGTGCATACCCGACAGGAAAAGTAAAAGTTTTTTACTTTAAGGGAAGTAAAAGTCTTAAGGAATGCTCTTGAATTAGTCCAAGAGGCTAGACTAGTTCCCCAGCCATGGAGTTTACGGTGTAAATATACTTGGAGATTCTGCTGTGGTCCTTGTCCCCCTGGCTGGCTGAGCTTCCTGCTTCGCTCCAGGGTCAAGGTCAGAGGCACGCATATCCCAAAAGGCTGGAGATTAACCTCGCTCTCTTTCCTCAGGATCCAGAGGCCTTCCAGAAGCAGAAGGCAGCTCTACTGCTCTACAGAGGAGTGGGATCCTTTGAGCCATGAAGCATATGTTGAACCTCTATCTCCTAGGTGTGGTGCTGACCCTGCTCTCCATCTTCGTTAGACTGATGGAGTCCCTGGGGGTCTTACTGGAGAGCCCATCTCCTGGGAGCTCCTGGACCACCAGAGGTCAACTAGCCAACACAGAGTCCCCAACAGCCTTCCAGACCATCCATCCAGAGGGGTGTGATAAGACCTCCCTCCACCAGCTGTAACCTTGGAACACTGGCCTAAATACGTCCAGCTGTACCAGTTCCTGGGTAGGCAAGCTCAGCATCAGTGCTATCAGGGAACTAACTCTTACCAGGCCCTTGAAGGGCCTCTCCACCTGCATACTCGTTGCTCTGGATAAAGCCTATTTAATACACAGATGTGAGTGGGTCGCCTGTGGCTGTGGAATGGAGTCATCTCACTCTTCTCCCCAGTCCGCCATATGCTTTGCTGTCCTTGGCAGCATGGCTCTGTCTTCTCTTCGATGGGGACTTGTGCTGCAACTTCAGCTGTTGGGAGATCGTGTTATTTTCAACCCTACTTTCTAAGCATCTGCTAAGAGTTCCTTTGGGCTTGGGTGTCTTATGGTCAGTTTATTTGGTGTTCAGTTTCTCTTCCATGAGAGCTCCTCTCTGTGCAGATAACAGTTGAAGAGGTGTGTGGGTTGGCTATAGGAAGGGGGAAGGCGGAGTATTCTATGTCCCGTTCTCATTGTTTTACATTTTTAAGTCATTCCTCCAACATAGCGTGTACGTATGTGTGTATTGGTCTGAAGAGGGCAGTGGGATGACAGCGCCTGCTCAGGACGTGGGCATTTTGGCCACCGTGTGGCATAAATAAATTTTTCTAATGAAATAAAGTTGAATGTATATTTCTACAATTTGTCTTGTTGACTTCTGCCCTTGAAATTAGTGGTAGGGAAGGGTCTTAATTCGCAGATCTGAGGTTTCACATCTTAAAACTTTGGAGCAGGAAAGTACATAAAACGCTTTGTTTAAAATATAAAGTAGGGATTTCCCTGGTTGTCCAGTGGTTAAGGCTCTGTGCTCCCAGTGCAGGGATCGTGGGTTCGATCCCTGGTCGGGGAACTAAGGTCCCACATGCCTCATGGTGTGGCCAAAAAAACCAAAGAACCAAATCAAACCAAAAAAATACAAGGTAAATAAACCTCTGAACTTGGAGGCCGGCGTGCTTGGGTCTGCCCTGTATTAACCAGTTTTCTGAGCCTAGGCCAAGGCCATTACAGTTCTCTCTTGACTCTGTCCATATCTAAAGAAAAAGAAAAATGATCATTTCTTCCAGCCCCTCACCTTCAGTCTCTGGAGAAAAGAAGACTACCAGTCCAGCAGGCCATGGCTTTTTTGTCTACGTTCTTATCCACCAGACTGACTACTCAGTTCCGATTGTTCTCTAGGTCAGCTGGTAAAATGTGTGGACCTCACAGATGATTGTTGCTGCTCTCCCAGACCTAGCAACTTGGCCTTTCCATAAAAATAGAGGTCTTTTTTTTTTCCTTCAATTCACCCCTCCTCCATCCCCACCCCATGTTGAAGCACATTCCCTCCTCTGCCTGTGGTAATTTATACACTCGTGTTGGTGTACACATCATTTTGTTTACGGTGAGTTTGATTTACTTTTGCCAAAGGGTAAGAATGGCGCATGGTGTCCTCTGCTAAGTCAGTTTTACTTCCTGAGTGTTCTTAAGCTTAAGTGCCACTACCCTAGAAACCAGTGGTTTGGACATCATTTATTGCACTATGGTAGTCATTAGAGCTGTTTACAAATATTTCCAGCTTCCCACATTCTGGGCACATGATAAGATTGTACTCCCTGGTCTTTTGTGGTTGGCTGGGCTTATGTGCCTTGTGTTGTAACAGAGTACTCTCAAAAATATAGTTGGCTTTTTATCTCTGATTTCAGGCAGTGTCATGTGACAGTAGCTGCCCTTTTCTAGACATATTTCTTAAATTTGATGTCTTTTCTCATTCTCGTGCCTCCCCAATTACTTTGGGGCATTTTGATCTTTTCAGTTGGAGAGCTTGCACCTGAAGTCTCTTCCCCAAGCCGTTTAGCTTAATTGAAATGGTTTACTGGGTGCCACAGCCTTAATGAGGTCTTGGCTCTAAAACAATTTAAACTGCTCAGAGGTTTTAAAAAAGATATGATGGCCATACCGTTGTTTTGATCTTTCTTATGAGTAGGGTAAGCAACTGTCCCTGTGCCTGGCAGGGTTGCAGTACTTTCAGTGTTAAAACTCGGACAGTTCTGGGCAAACCCGGACGGTTGGTCACCCTCCCTACAAAGCTGAGTTTGAATTGTCACTAGAGTTTGAATTGTCATAGGAGGGACTTCTGTCACTCCAAACATTTCTCCATTTTATCTATTCCCACTTAGGGTTGAGAAGCAGTTGCTTCTGTGAACCAGTATGATTTCCGTAGTCTCTCTGGATCCCTATGGCTACTTGTAAGCTGGCCAGTTCTCTTCTGAACTCATCCTGCAGTGCTTTGTCAATGCAACCGATTGTATACAATTCCTGCTGCTAAAATTCTGTTATCTGATGCTTTCTCCTAGTTTATTAGGTAGATTATTAAAGTATGACTTCTAAGTTACTGCAGGCAACAGTTTTACCAAATACTTTGCTACTATATGACATGGGTTGCCATCCTTCCAGCCTCCAATAAGATTTCTCTGCTGCCCTCCACATGTTATTGTCATACATATTAGGGTTTTTGTTCTTGTTTTTTTTGTAGTATGCAACACCCCCCTCTAGATTCCAATCTCCGCATCAGTCAGGACAAATTAGGTTATGCTGCAACAACAACCCTGAAATCTTCGCAGCTTCAAACAGAACAATTGCCTAAGGATGCCCTACCTGGGGGCTAGTCAAGAAATATTCCCTTCCCTCAGGGTAAGGGGCTTTCATCACATCTGCAGAGTGGAACATCACAATCGCTAGGCTGCTGTGTCTCCCACTTGTCCCCTCTCTCCTTACTGCATTTATCCTGTCCCTGTTCCACCAATGTACATTAGATGTGTAGCACATGGCTTGCCTTTTTAGTTTATAGTTCTCTAGCTCACGCCACATCTGAAACTGGTATAGGAACTACTGTGCATCACTCAGATTCTTTAATTTGAACTTGACGTTGTGACTATAGGGAACTCTTGGGTTGTTTCCTTTGGTGGGGGGGAACATATAGTGAATATATTCCACCTGCCGAGGAATAGTGAGCTGGGAGATAATACTGACTAGCAGGGTCATTAGTAGTCCTCATTAATGTTCCCCCAATATTTCTGCCCTTGTCTTCCAAGCACATGATAGAATCGTACTTCCTGACATCCTTGTGGTTGGATGGGGCCATGTAATTAGTTCCAGCCAATGAGCTGTGAGTAGAAGTGACTTGTGTCATTTCTAGGTTGGAGCGTTTAAGCACAGGTTCTAAAACCTCCAAAGCCCTCTTTTTCCTTCTGCCACAGTGACCAGCAGTGCTCCAAATGGAACTGTTCATTAGTGTAGGTCCTGGAGTGAGGATGCCATGGAGTAGAGCTCTCAACTGGTTCCTGATGACCATGTAGTGTACATGAGAAAAGAACCTTTGTTGTCTTAAGCTACTGTGACGTAGGGTTTTTTGCTAACTTTGCCTATCCTGACTGATACATTGCTTACAGCCCCTACTGGGTGCCAGGCATTGACTAAGATCTCATCACTACCTACCTCAGATGACATACACAAGATGAAAGGGGGGATGCATATAAACAAATAATATTTCATGGTTTTATTATAGAATAATGTGTATAGGACAGTGGCTATGTAGTTATTTACGGCAGGAGATGGATGTTAAGGAAAAGCTTCTTAGAGGATCTGAATTTTATTTTATTTAATTTTTAATCTTTTTATTTTGGCCAAACCATGTGGCTTGCAGGATTTTAATTCCCTGACCAGGGACTGAATCTGGCCCACGGCAGTGAAAGCGCCGAGTCCCAGCCACTGGACTGCCAGGGAATTCCCAGAGGATCTGAATTTTTAAAAATGAATCGGCTATCAAGTTAGGAAAAAGATTCCCAGTAGAGCAAACAGTGTGAGGAAGGGCATGGAGATGAAACTAAGCACAACATATTTAGAAAACTGCATGTATTTAAATATTTTAAAATATATATTAATTATTAGCTTGAAACCTTAACTCTAGTGCTATCTCGTGGAATGGAAGGAAAGGAAGGAAATACTTCAAGTGTATGCTGTGTGATGCTTTCTGGGTTTGAAGGGCTGCACTGCTAAAGCTTAAGGTAGGTATCAGAAGATTAAGGACTGGAAGATATGATCTAGTTTAGCACTGTCCAGTAAAGATATAACGCAAGCCACATATATTATTTAAAATTGTCTAGTGGTCGTCACATTGAAAAGAAAAATAGGAAAAGGTATTTTAAACAAATTTTAGTTAACCCAATATATTAAAAATATTTCAATATGTAATCAACATAAAAAGTTATTAATGAGATGTCTTACATTCTTTTATTTTTGTACTAAGTGTGTATTTGTACTGGTGAGTATTTTATACTTACAACACTTCTGCATTTCAATTAGCCACATTTCAAGTGCTCAGTAATCACATGTGGCTAGTGGCTAGTGTATTGGACGGCGTCTTTTCATTTTACTACAGAGGAAACAGAAGGAAACTAAATGACTTAGACAATATCACTGAATTAATTGGTGGTCCATATTTCCAGTATGCAGCTCTTTTGTCTACAGCACGATTTTTTTTTCTTTTTCAAGGATTCCTCAAAATTCAGTACAGCAAAATAGGTCAACAGTGAGCTTTTTCACCCCTGAGGTAATTCTTATGTGGGCACGTGTGAGATTTTGTTTCTAAGCAAACTTCCTGTAACAAAATTAAAATTATAAAATGGCTATAACTTACAATGTTTATTTTACATGCTGCTTTGCGCATAGAATATCAGTAATGCCAACAAACTTGATTTGCTTTACAGTGCAAACATGCCAACTTAACTCATAATTCATCACTTGAGTGCTGTCTTTATTACTGTTTCTTTATTTTTTTATTACCCTTTTCTCCTAGACCTTGTCTGTACACATCAGGCATATCTATACTGTAAAAGTATGAGGTCAATTTGGACTCCTTTTCCCCTTTTCCTTAATATGAAATGCAGAATTAAATAATTGATAAAAGCAGGTAGTTTTCTGTAATCTGAGGAATTCCAAATTGGAGAACATTATATTCATAAGACTTATTAGAATTAGAATATTTATGTAAGAAGGGGTAGGAAAAGTTAAATGCACTATATTGGCATAAATATGTAGAAACATTGTCTAAAAGGATAAACGAGAGATGACAGCAATGGCTTCATTTTGGGAGAAAGATGGGAACTGAGCCAATGACAGGGGTGGGAAGGAGACTTTTTGTCTCCCTTTTGATACTTTTTGATGTTTGTATGTGTGAATGTGTTACTTGTTCAAAATTTTATTTTTAAAAATGCCTATAATCAATCTTTTCCTTTTATAATGTCTATTTTAAAAAGCCTTCTGGGGCTTCCCTGGTGGCGCAGTGGTTGAGAGTCCGCCTGCCGATGCAGGGGACACGGGTTCGTTCCCCGGTCTGGGAAGATCCCACATGTCGCGGAGCGGCTGGCCCCGTGAGCCATGGCCATTGAGCCTGCGCGTCCGGAGCCTGCGCTCCGCAACGGGAGAGGCCACAACAGTGAGAGGCCCGCATACCGCAAAAAAAAAAAAAAAAGCCTTCTGGACTTTTTTTAAATAAATTTATTTATTCCTTTTATTTTTGGCTGCGTTGGGTCTTCGTTGCTGCACGTGGGCTTTCTCTAGTTGCAGTGAGCGGGGGCTACTCTTCGTTGTGGTGCACGTGCTTCTCACTGCAGTGACTTCTCTTGTTGCGGAGCACAGGCTCTAGGCGCGTGAGCTTCAGTAGTTGTGGCACGCGGGCTCAGTAGTTGTGGCTTGTGGGCTCTAGAACGCAGGCTCAGTAGTCGTGGCACACGGGCTTAGTTGCTCTGCGGCATGTGGGATCTTCCCGGATGAGGGATCGAACCCCTGACCCCTGCATTGGCAGGCGGATTCTTAAGCACTGCGCCACCAGGGAAGTCCCGGCCTTCTGGAATTTCGATTGGGATTTTATTGAATCTACAGATCAATTTGGGGTGAATTGTCATCTTAATATTGAATCTTCCGGTTCATGAACATGATATATCTCTCCTTCTGTGGTGTTGATAAGGAATTTTGTGTCTATGTTCACAAGTAATGCTGGTCTGAGGTCTGTTGCTTTCTTTTCTTGCATTGTCTTTATCTGGTTTTGGTAATGCTGGATTCATAAAACAAGTTGAGAACTATTTCCTACTCTGTTTCCTGAGTTTGTATTACATTGACATTATTCCTTAAATGTTTGATAGGCTCCTCCAGTGAAGCTCTGTGGGCCTAGAGTTTTATTTGTGGTGCGATAACAAATTCAGTATCTTTGATGGATGCATATATTTGATTTTTCCTAAATCAGTTTTTTAAAAGTCAGTCAAAGGGGCTTCCCTGGTGGCGCAGTGGTTAAGAATCCACCCTGCCAATGCAGGAGACACGGGTTCGAGCCCTGGTCCGGGAAGATCCCACATGCCACGGAGCAACTAAGCCCGTGCTCCACAACTACTGAGCCTGCGCTCCAGAGCCCATGAATCACAGCTACTGAGCCCACGCACCACATCTACTGAAGCCCACGCACTCTGGAGCCCATGCTCCGCAACAAGAGAAGCCACCACAATGAGAAGCCTGTGCACTGCAATGAAGAGTAGCCCCTGCTAGCCGCAACTAGAGAAAGCCTGCGTGCAGCAACAAAGACCCAACACAGCCAAAAAATAATAAATAAAAATAAATTTAAAAAATATAATAAATAAATGTCAAAGTTTTTTCTAAGTCAGTTTTAGTAATTTCTATGTGATGCCATTTGTATAGCATATCTAAGTTGCCAAATTTTTTTTTTTTTTTTGCGGTACACGGGCCTTTCACTGTTGTGGCCTCTCCCGTTGCGGAGCGCAGGCTCAGCAGCCATGGCTCACGGGCCCAGCTGCTCCGCTGCATGTGGGATCTTCCCGGACCGGGTCACGAACCCGTGACCCCTGCATCGGCAGGCGGACTCTCAACCACTGCGCCACCAGGGAAGCCCTATATTATTAAATTTTTAACAATGGCTGTGTTTAACAACTGGCTCGTTAAAATTCCTGAAGATTTAACAGTTGGTTCTCATGGTCTTTTTTGTGATGCTCCAGCATACACTGTATCACACTTCCTCATTTGCTCACAGTTTCCAAATAAATAAACCTCTTTGGTTTGTTAATAGCCTGGTGTTAAAAAAAAAAGAAAAAAAACAAAAAAGAAAATTATCCCATGAGATGGGGGAGGGAAGATTGGGCTGAACTGCGGGCCCCATCCTGAGCTCTCCTGGCCCAGTGAGGGCCTGACATCAGGCGAACAGGTCACATTTACAGAGAAAATTTTTGTGAGAGGCTTCGCCCTGAGTGGGGAGGATTGAAGGCTGTGGGTTTCCCGATAGCCTCCCTTGCTGCTGTGCAGCTCGCAGTCTGGCCATAATCTTGGGAGAATTGTTTTCCTTGTGTGTGGGGAGATTGACTGAAAATTGGAGCAGGCTGGACTTCCCTGGTGGCGCAGTGGTTGAGAGTCTGCCTGCCGATGCAGGGGATATGGGTTCGTGCCCTGGTCTGGGAAGACCCCACATGCCGTGGAGCAGCTAGGCCCGTGAGCCATGGCCTCTGAGCCTGCGCGTCCGGAGCCTGTGCTTCGTAACGGGAGAGGCCACAACAGTGAGAGGCCCGTGTACCGCAAAAAAAACCAAAAACAAAATGGAGCAGGCTACATTATTGCTAGTTTGTAGTGAGTAGGAAAGGGGAGAAAAACACCCTGCTCACTCCCCAGTCCTTCCTTGCCTCTTCTTTTTTTTCCCCTTTCCTGTTGTTACCCGTCACATTCCCTGATGTCATTCCTGCCATTGTGAGCCGACAGGCCCTTGCCAGCCTGGGGGACAGCCAGTAAGTCAGGAGGGGAGGTGGAGATGTGGAGGTGGGGGAGTGGTGGTCACACCAACACCGTGGAGCTGGGCTGGGTCTGAGTGGAGCCCCAGGGATGTTCCCCAGCCCATCCTTCCCAAGAACCAATGAGTAAAATTAGGAGCCTCCCACCTGAGGTCATGGAACCAGGCCCTGGAGTGGAACTTGGGGTGGAAGACGGCCTCCTCTGTCAACTGATTCATTCTCCAGAATTCAACTTGTTCTCTGACTCGGTGGTGTTTGAAAGCAACTTTATCCAGGTACCCTTGTGCAGCTCAGGGCCAGCTCTCCTTGCCTTTCCAAACCTGTTCCCGGGGATTGGTCCAAAGATATCAAGGCCTTTGAAAGCCCTGGGGAGGAGGAAGAAGCCAGGAAAGCCAGAGAAACGAGAGGGTCTGGGTCCCAAGTTCACCTCAGTTTGTGCCCACAGCATCACGGGACTCCCTGCAGGTCAAATGCTTTCGGGAAATAGAGTTACACCTGCAGAAGGAGACAGCAGAACCCACTCTCCAGGCAGGTTCATAGGCACCCTCCCGGGGCCGCTAGTCCACGCTGGCTGATTAGAGGGGATGAAAGCAGCTGTAGGAATCCGTGCTCTGAAACCCAACCTTCTTTCTGGGATATTATTATACAAATACACTTGCATGAGACCAAGGTCCCTGGATAAATTAGCCTTGCCCAGATTCCACCATCCCCCAGAAGAGTAGTAATGTGACCTATGGAAGTGAGTGTTTGTGGCCTGGGAAGCATGGAGACACCAGGAGTGCAGGGCGGACATCTCACCAAGGTGCTACCCGCTTCCCTCCAGTGGTCTGGCTGGGGACCACCTGTGCTCCGTTGCAGGTATGGCATAACCAGTCAGCAAGCTGTGTGAGAGGCAGGAGATGCAAAGAGAGATCAGATAGTGTCCCTGGACAAGAAGCTTGTGAATTGGTAGGTTTAAAGGACATAGTATAAAATGGTAGCTGTTAAGAAAGCGCGGCGTCAGAGGGTTTGGACTAGCCGAACCCCAGAGCATGCGCAGAGCACTCCTTCAACCTGGGCAGTTGTGGAAGGCTTCCCAGAAGGCGGGGTCGTAAGCCGTTCTTTCAGGTCTTGCTGAGACTTCGGTAGAAGAGCAGGGGGAGGACCTTCCAGGCGAGAGGGACTTCAAGTTCCTGGGTGAAGGCAGGAGGCTGGAATGCACGGGAGGGTCTGCAGTCAGGAATCCATGCGGTGGAGTTGAATTCACAGAGCAGCGAGCTACTCTCTGACGAGGTCCCCCAAAGGTTCATGGCTCCAGGTGCCCTCTGGTCCCTGCACCGCCCCAGGGAGCTGCAGAGCTGGGCGATCAGCTGGCAGCATGGGGGGCGTGGGGGGGGGGCGTGCTCATGCCTAACACACACTCAGAGGAGAGTTAGCAGTATCGTGGGAAATCCAGACTCAAGATATCAAATTCTAGTCATGTCCTTGGGTGTGAGATTATGGCGGCAGGTTTATTCTCCTAATATGTTCTCTTTGGCCTAGTATTAAAACTGTTTAGATTCTCTGGATGGACGCTAGGTGACTCAGGCAGCAAGAGACTCAGACTGTGCCAGGGAGGGGGAAAGACTGCCTGTGAAGCTGGCCCTCGGCAGAGCTAAAAGCGGCCTTGAACTTATGCTGTTCCCTCCCTTCCCTCCCCTCAGCATCACCGTCACTAACGTCACCGCCAAGAAACCTCACCCGCAAACATTTACTTATTACTCCCAGTGTGTGTGGCCCTCTGTGTTTTGTAGCGCATATGAATTTCATTCCACAACATGGGCTCCAAGAAATGTTCCTTTTTTTTTTTTCAAAAATCAAAATTCACTTTTCTTGGGGCACCATCTACTCAGGCTTGTGGGAACTAACATTTCAGTCATTCCTGGGGCTTTCGCCTGGTCCCCAGTTCCACCACGGGCTGTGAATGGCCCCGATGGTCTTACAAAGCCTAGGATATCGGGAGAAGGCCCTCTGGTCTTGGGAACGCAGGGGTCACTCCTCAGGTGTTCCTTACCCTGGTCCCTGTGGTTCCTTAGAGGCCACAGACCTGGTGCTTCTCTGCCCGCCCTGGAGAGTGAGGTAGGGGTGTCTTAGCTGAGACACTGTGCCCCAGTGCCAGGCATCCATCTCCCTGTCCTGCCACAGCCCCGAGTGCTGCAAGAGAACAGGTCCTTATTACACTCAAGACCCAGCAACAAGCCCGGCACTCCCTCGTCTTGGGAGAAGCTCCCCAAACCTCCCTCAAGATGGGCTGCCTGGGTCTTCTCCGTTCAACAGCTCTTTCCTCACTCTCCTCCCCTTCTGGAACTTTCTTCTCACAATGTCCCTTCCAGACCATTAGAAACCTGTGCTGGAGCTTCCCTGGTGGCGCAGTGGATAGGAGTCTGCCTGCCAATGCAGGGAACACGGGTCCGATCCCTGCTCCGGAAAGATCCTCCATGCCGCGGAGCAACTGGGTCCATGCTCCACAACTGCCGAGCCTGTGCTCTGGAGCCCATACGCCACAACTCCTGAAGCCTGCGCGCCTAGAGCCCGTGCTCCGCAACAAGAGAAGCCACCACAGTGAGAAGCCCGCACACCACAACGAAGAGTAGGCCCCACTCGCCTCGCCGCAACTAGACAAAGCCCGCATGCAGCAACGGGGACACAACACAGCCAATAAATGAATGAATGAAGAAAGAGAGAGAGAAAGGAAGGAAGGAAGGAAGGAAGGAACCTGTGCTGGCTTCTTACTAGTGCATCCTTTTAAAATTAGTAATGCAAAGGACTCTAAGAAGGGCAGCACAGCGTTCCTGTCGCCCATGAACTTAAGTCTCTCTGGGGAGACCCACAGGAAGGATAGATTCAGGTCATGACCCAGTCCAGTGTGCCACACACCTGCAAGAAGCACAGGTGCTCTAAGCCTGTCGCCAAGTTGAAGAGCCGTTTTCTAGCATCTGTAACCTTCCACCCCTGTCTTCTGCTTCTCTCTGACCCATGTGCCTGGGGCTGATTTCTAGGTCACTAAAGCCGGGAACTGGATGGATGTCTGTGACGGGTCTACCACTGTGATCCTCGGGGTGACCTCCTCGGTGCCCTCCTTGCCACTCCCCAACGTCCTCCTGATGGCCAATGTCACCTGGCCCCAGGGTCAGTTTTCCACCTGTAGCACACCTGATAGTGCCCCAGTCATCACCCTCAGCAGGTAAAGAAGGGCTTGAGGGAGGGGCCGGAAGGGGCAGGATGAATGACTGCGTTGTTTTGCAGCTGGACTTTACTTATTTATTTTTTTATTTTGTGGCCTTTGTGTTTGTTTGTTTTTTTTAGCAACATAATTTTCTTTTTTTAATTGGAGTAAAATTGCTTTACAATGTTGTGTTAGTTTTTGCTGGACTTTAGCTGAGAAGAAAGAACAGTGTTCTTTAGCTGATGAACTATATAGACTTCATTCATTCATTTGACAAGTATTTACTTAGTATCTATGTGTACCAAGCACTGTGTTTGGTGCTGTGGTAGAGCACCAATCCCTGTCTCGGCCTAGTTTTTGAGAATCTTAGCTTCCTTTTGCTTATTTTTTTTTTGTCAATATTGACTTAGAGGTTTTCAAAAAGAAAGGTGAGTGATATGATAGTCAAATAGGATTATGAGGTGTTGAGATTGAAAAAAAAATACTGGATGTATAGGAGACCTCTGTCCATTTTCTTAATCTTTCAGCACAGTTAATCAGGATCTAGGGAGGAGGAGACCTGAAAATAGAGCCAGAAAACCTTAGTTCCATTTCCTACTTAAGAAGATCTAAACTTGGGTAAATCACTTAGCTTCTCTGAGCCACAGTTTCAAATTCTGTAAAATGGAATTACTACTACTTATCTTTCCTTCATCAAAGGGTTGTTGTGAGGACTAAACGAGATATTATACATCGACTCTCAGCCATTGTTATTGGTGTGGGCAGATTCTTTAATAACTAAGGCCCTGGAAATCAGAGAAGAGTCGGTCTTAGTGATCATTCCCACTCTCAGACCATGAGCTTTCTCCCTTGGGTGTCCCCCAAGCGGAGGTCAGCACCTAGTGAGGTTGACCCAAGCTCTAGGAAGGCACCAGCTTGGTTGATTAAAATCACTGATGCCTCTGCCATGGGAATTTCCTGATTGTGTCCAGGATTCTCCCACTGAAGTACGTGGAGCTACGAATCTGCGACCGGCTCCAACGCATCCTGAGGGTTAGGACAGTGACTGAAAAGATCTTCTACCTGAGGCTCCACGAAAAACACCCAGAGGCTGTGTTTCAATTCTGGATCCGCTTGGTGAAAATTCTGCGGAGAGGTCTGTCTATCACCACAAAAGACCCGAGAATCCAATTCTCTCACTGCCTGGTGCCCAAGTTGCCCTGCAGCTCCACCGAAACAGTAAGTTTCACCAAGATCCCGCCAAGAGATCTGTAGGGTCAGCTGGGAATCGGAAACATATCACCTCCCGAGAATTGATGGGTATTACAGTCTAGTGTTGTGTGGGGATGAGCAGACTTCTTTTTCAAGGGTCAATGATACACACACACCAAATTGAGGTCTACAGACATAAAAAGTAAATTAATTTTGTTTTCCAAAAAAAGAGCTATAAAGTACTTCATTCACTTAAAAATTATTTGCTGTTTTTTGCTGGGGTTTTTTTTTTTTTTCAGTGTTATAAAGGAATAATGCTCACTGAAGAAAATCAGAAAATTACAGAAAAATCACCCCTACTTCTTTTCAGCCCCAAGCAATCACTTGGAACATTTTGGCATATTTCCTTCTATTCTTTCATCTTAATTTTTAATTTATATATTTGAGGACATTAAATATATATACATTTCTGAATGTTGCTTTTTTTCCAATTTAGATTATATCATAAGCATTTTCCCATTTCTTTTAGAAGCCCTTTATATACATCATTTTGGTAATTTCATGCTATTCAGTTGTATGAATGGGTTAAAATTTACTTCACCATTCCCCTAATATCATTCATTCAGAGTTGTTTCATTCAGAGTTGTTTAACATTCAGAGTTGTTTCTGACTTTTCATTATTGTAACTGATGCTACAACAAGCATTTATGTATCGTCCACATTTCTGATTGTTTTCTCAGAATTGATTTTTAGAAGCAGAATTCAAAGGGTACAGACATTTTTAAGGCTCTTGATACATACTGCCAGATTATTTCCAGAAAGTTCCTACCAAATTATACTCTCTCCAATAATAGGAGTGACTGTGTCACTGTATCCTTATCACAATTGAGAAGTATAAATTTTAATTTTCTAGTATGATAGGCTGAAAAAAAGTGGATTCTCTGATTTTTCAGTGAATCTGAACACTGACCTTTTTTTTTTGCATTGGCTCTTGTGTTCTTTGGCCATTTTTCTCTTGGCAACTTTGCATTTTTCTAAATTGATTTGTAAACCAGAGCTTTTTATATATCAGGATTTTTAAGCCTTTAATCTCAAGTTTTTGCAAATATTTCCCCTAAGGATTTGCTTTTCCCTTTTAGTTTATTTAAGGATTTCTTTTCTTTTCTTTTGACCCATAGAAGGCTTTCCCAGTACCTGCTTAGGGTAGAAGGTCAGGAAGGAAAAGTTTGATAGATTGGATAACCTTAAACCTTCAGATTTCAGGATGGAAACACTTTCCTCATCTCATGTAAGTGGCATACTTTAGGCACTCTATCACTGACTTTGAAAGTCAGCTCTGCTGCTCTGGTTCACAAGGTTCAGAGCCTGTGCTCTGGGCAGATAGCCACAGCAGCCCATCAGGGAGAGGAGGCGATCCTGCTAGGGCCCCATTTTTGGTCTCATGATTCGAGGGCTTGATGTTGAAGGAGCAGGTTCCCAGGACTAGGCTGGCAGACACAAGTGAGTTCCTTCAAGGTTATGGCCCGAGGAAGCCAAGGGCTATCAGGGAGCAGACCTGGCCATCTGACTGCACATTTCTCCATGCAGTCTGGAAGCGGCCTCCTGTCATCCTGCCAGTCCAGTGAAAGCTCCATGAAAGCTCTTGGCAGCCGAGCAGACCAGTGACTGTTTCTCGAATCTCTCAGGAAGGTCCCAGCTCACAGCAGACAGGTGGGTCCTCTGCGCAGGCAACGCCGGCATCCCTTCCCGCAGCACAGAGCCATGGTGCGGGGAGGGGTGGGGGGCGGGGGGCGGGGGCAGGGCGGTGCTCAGTGACACCCTCTGCCCACCCATCTCAGTTCCTTCTCTTCACTTTAGACCTTTGCATGTGACGTGTCCCCTTAATTTTATTATAAGCCTGTCCTTGGGAACAGGGTCAGTGGCTGATTGATCTTAATAGTCCCTAGGTAAACCCTAGTGTTTTCATATGGAATGTGTTCAGTAAAAGGAGTGAGGGATGAATAAATTAATAAAGCAGGCTCATGGAGTTATATATTGACTATCTCCAGTCCCAACTCGCAAGGGTCCCTTGGGTAAGACAATCCCAAGGCCTCCGTGCCTCACTTGTCTATTCTGTAAAATGGACAGAATAGACGTTAACCCACATGGGAGACCACTGCTGGCTCCGAAGTTTTACTAATCTACTAAGTCATTGCGTTAGATTCTTTCTGTACCAAGAGATAGAAAACCAAAGCAAGATTGTTCAGTCGATACATTGAAGAAGTACAACTTGTAGGGTATCATCAAAATGCAAAATTTTTTCCTTTCCTTTATAATTTTTTCAGCGGGAGAAGTTGTCTTTTTGCCCCTGGATAGAAGCTGGTCTCTGAGCAGGTCCCATAGCATATATGGGCTCCCTCTTAGAATATAAAAGAGTTCTTTGGTCCCTTTAAACTGCAAAAGCAGCATCAGTTGTGAAATTAAAACATCCAGTGCAAAAAAAAAAA
The DNA here is from genome assembly GCF_949987515.2 of Delphinus delphis. NCBI lineage: Eukaryota > Metazoa > Chordata > Mammalia > Artiodactyla > Delphinidae > Delphinus > Delphinus delphis. The sequence continues at coordinate 83,926,626 of NC_082691.1, forward strand.
AAAAAAAATGCAGTGCCTGAAAATTATCAAAACTCTAAAGTGATCACATCACCCCCTTCAGTCAGCTTGGCCTCATATTAAGATGGCCCTTCATGTGGGGACTGGACCTTCGCTCCTCTCCTTCTGTTTCCTGATTTTAAAGCTGGCTTTTTCTCTTAGGAGCTTTCTTGGGTTCCTTGAAGTCCTCACCCCAATGCAAGGCCCCCGGCTCAGGCCCTGGCTCTGCAGGCGTCCATGCACTCAGGCCCTAGCTGTCAGAGTCCCCTCACTTTAAGGGAGTCCTTGCAGGTAGTGTCTACAGTGGCTCGAGGCGGGCTCTTTCTCTCCGGTACAGTTGACATCTTGTCCTCAGGAAATGTCCTCTCAGACTTTGACCAGCTACTGGAGGGAGGACTGTGCCTCCTAGACACAGAAGCAACTCCTCTTCACTCTGTCATCAAAGAAACCTGCTCTCCCGGTTCTGCCACCCTCCATTGTTTCCTGGGTGGGAGTTGTGCCCCGCCACCTACTGGGTCTCCCAGACCCCAGGGGCCACTGCTCAAGGTCTCTGGGTGTTCCCAGGAAGCCTCTGTGGTTCAGCTGGAGGGGAACGAAGGAGGAGCTCTGTACAAAGGACTCTCCACACCTCCTCTCTCTCAATGCTTTCATAGCCTTGCTCTGGGGCAGGGTCCCAGCTGTGGTCATGCTGGGTCAGTTCACCCAGGTCATGGTGCGCCTTTATATGTACTTTCCAGTCTTTTTTTTTTTTTTTCAACCTCAAGATAGTATTCTTGAATTCTAATGTAAAATTTTCCTCTTTGGGTACTCCTACTATTTGTATGTTGGATCATCTTTGCGTATCTAATTACCTGCCACTTTCTCTTTTTTATTCTTGAAACTCTCCTGCTTCTTCCTTTCTGTTTCTCTTAAGGCATTATCTGCTTCGTTTGTTTTTGGGTTCTTTCTGGCTTTAGGCTTCATTTAGGAAGTAATTTTTATTTCTTTAGAAATGTCTAATTCTTTTCTCAGTTTTATCACCACATTTGTAAATCTTTTATTTATATTTTGTATTTTTATTTTTTAGGCTGCACCACGCAGCTTGTGGGATCTTAGTTCCCCAACCAGGGATTGAAGCCGGCCCTCGACAGTGAGAGCACAGAGTCCTGAACACTGGCCCACCAGGGAATTCCTATAAATCTTTAAAATTCTGACTTAGTTGTTCTTTCATATGTTCTGTCCTTGTCTTAACTTCTTTTAGCTCATTTTGAAATGCTGGGTTGCACTTTTCATTTGTTTTGCAGGCACATCTTTTTAGTGGCATTCATTGTCTGTAAGGATTTATGATGCTTCATAGCCTCTTTTCTTTTTTTTTTTTTTAATTTTTGGCCACCTTGGGCGGCATGCAGGATCTTAGTTCCCAACCAGGGATCGAACCCGCATCCTGCTGCATTGGCAGGCAGAGTCTTAACCACTGGACCGCTGGGGAAGTCCCAACCTTTCTTCCTTATATAATTTTGTGTTGCCTTGGATTATGATCTCTGATGTAAACGTTTTTCCTGAACCTTTGCGGGTGAGGGGCTGGTCAAGGCAGCTTTCTGGTTTGGGCTCCCGAGCTCCCTCTTGTGTCATTTTTGTGAAGTGTTTATGGCCTTGTATTTTTTACGATTCCAGGGCTGTGTTCCTCTCTCCTATCTTTCCCTGACCTTTCTCTTTTCTTTGCTTTTATTGTTCCTGTCCTACTCAATTTGGATTCCATTTCCAGTGGTTTTTCCTTGTTTGAGGACGCGTCCTGCAAGGGAGGGTGTTCTGGTGGTTTTGAGAGTTCTTAAGGCACATACTTCACCAGCCTCTTCAGACTGTACCATGGACCCCTTGCACTTACTTCCAGTTTCCTTCTTCTCAAATTGGCTGGCTGCACTTTCCACTGAGAAGCTGTGGGAGATATAGGAGCTCTCCTGTCTACAGGCACATCAGATGCCCTGTTGCTTCTCTCTGCTTCCTCTCACACAGATACTGACACCCTGTGGGCCCTGGAGCTGTCTGTAGCTATAATATTTTATCTGAGCTTTTCTCAAACAGGCCTTTTTCTGTGGGACTCATGTTGGCCTAAATTGGAGGGGCAAGGGTTAACCCCAAAGAGCCACTGTAAGTTTGATTCCATATCAGAGATATTACTGGCTCAGGAGAAAAAAAAAATTTTTTTTAACGTAAGTTTTATTTATTTATTTATTTTTGCCTGTATTGGGTCTTCGTTGCTGTGCACGGGTTTCTCTAGTTGTGGAGAGCAGGGGTTACTCTTCGCTGCAGTGCATGGGCTTCTCATTGCAGTGGCTTCTCTTGTTGCCGAGCACGGGGTCTAGGCATGCAGCCTTCAGTAGTTGTGGCACACGGGCTCGGTAGTTGTGGCTCGTGGGCTCTAGAGCACAGGCTCAGTAGTTGTGGCACACGGGCTTAGTTGCTCCACGGCATGTGGGATCTTCCCAGACCAGCTCTCGAACCCGTGCCCCCTGCATCGTCAGGCGGACTCTCAACCACTGCGCCACCAGGGAAGCCCCAAAAGTTTTTATATTAGTTTCTCAGCTTGGAAGTTCTTGTACCATATATCATTTCAGACCTCAAACCAGTATTGGGACAGTCCCAAAGATAAGAATTTCCAGCAGAGACTTTTGTTTTGACCCAGAATCCAAGTTGATATAGATGAGCTTGTGGCACTGCATGGATTTCTTTCTGGTGTCCCAGATTTCTTTCTGGTGCTGAGAAGGTGGCTTTGAAAGTCCTGGACTTATGTAAATACCTCAGTTAATACCCTACCTAGCTCGGGCCCAAGACTTTACCTCCTGTGTCACGTGGCCATAAAAACCCAAGGCCTGGGTCACTAAGACTGGCCAGTCCCTCAGGCAGCCCCACTTTAGCTCATACTTCACTGATCTTTAATTTTGGTCCCTGGGATTTTTACTTTACTTTTTGTGAGTTTAACAATGCATTTAAAATTGTGTAGATCATATTTTATCCAGCATTTCTAGGTGTTTTGTGGCAAAGACATTTTTAGATATTAGGCCCTATTGCCAGTCTCTGGCTAAATAACCCTAAAATTAATTTCATTGGAAAAAACAAAACCTCACTGTACTTATTTCTGAATAGTAAGTGTGAGTGATTTTTATTTTCTTTTGGGTGCTTTTTTATAGGTTTTTTTTTCATTTAAAATAAGCATGTATTTCACTTAAAATCAAAATTTTAAAAAATTTTAGCCCAGTGTGTGTTTTTCTAGACACACAAGTGGTTGTGATTATTTTTTCAGTTGTTATTGTTTTGGAGAACTGTCTGAGGTTTTCTTTGCACTTATGCTGATAGCTGGCAGACTATAGTGGGCATCAGGCAGGTCCCAGTGGGTTCAGGTCTTGCCTTTGACTCATAACATGTTACATTCTCAACACATGAAAGCAAGGCTTAAGATTTGGAGGGGTATCTGTTCCACTTCAGCAGAGATGCCTTCTCTCCAGCCTCCCTCCCGCTTGGCTTTCTCTGCTCAAGTTGCTTGTAGGTACCTCATGCCATAAATACGTGTTGTCACTGCCCATCATTTCCATATTTAGATCTAGGTTCAAGGCACTCATGCTGGAAAAGACGTAATTTTAAAAGTTTCAAAATTAGATTCTTAACAATGGTTTCTTTTTCTTCTATTGCTTTCAATGACCCCAATATCCTGGGCTACTCCAGAAACACCGATACCACCACTGAAATAGACAATTTCAACTGCTCTGACAAGACACCCTCTCCAGTGGCATCCCCTGTCAATTCGAATATACCCATGAGAACCACCTTGAACCACAGTCTCTGGGAGCAAGAGAATCCAGTGGAGCACTTCCTGCAGGCTCCTGTAGCCGGTTCCCTAGGAGAGAACTTCCTGGGACCCTAACACCTAACCAAGACAGGGTCATCTTCCCAGGCTTCATTCAGTCCACTTGCTACAACCTTCTATAATGCTCTTTTCCTATTGTGGCCCAGAAGACCATGGGAAAGGTAAGATGGTGTTTATAACAAGGTGCTTCGGTACTTCCACCAATAAACCTCCAAGTGAGTCCCTAATTGTTATAGGTTGTGCTATGGGGGGTGGAGGTGGGGAGGGGCTGGAGAAGGACTAATTAGGAGCAATAGCTCGCTCCTTGGGAAATAAATGGAAAAAACATTCTATTAGCTCAGTTGAAACTCCCAAATAGCCGAGCAAAGCCAAGAAAGCCAGTCCGGAGGAAAGGACCTGGGGAGCAATCCAACTTCCTCTTACAAAGGGATAGGGGGAAACAGAGACAGGGCTGCTACAAGCCCAAAGTGAAAGAGTCCTGAGAATGATGGCGATCAACTAGGAGATGTTTTTGTGTCGCCCCACTTACCTCAAACAAGAACGTGAGTCTTCCTGCCCCATTCCCTGTGTTAAGGTAAAGCTATGAAAGGTCATCCTGGCCATGCAAACTTTGGTTGCTAATGAAGATGGGGCTTCTGTCAAGGAAGATGGTGACCCCCCATCACTGGAAGTCCTAATTGATTGACTCTTCCTACCCAGGACCTAATGAAACCCAAGTGGAAGACACAGTGTCTGTGTATATCAGGGATAGAACAGGACCCTTGACCAACCTCTGGACAAATGGGGAATACTGACTTGAGGAATACTACCACAGCATTCAGTAGGCATTGATCCAGCTCCTGCTAGGTGCCAGACACTGCACCAGTTGCTGGGTATATTAGAGAGAACAAGACAGATGGATATGATACTTGCCTGTAGGGAGCATATGGGAGAGATACTGAGCCCTGTTTTGGAGACACAGGAAAGCCATTTAGGTTGACATGATGTTTGAGCCACCTGGTCTGCAAATCAAGGCTGGAGGACCTGCTTCCCTATAGTTCACACGTGGGTAATACAGTGATGGAAGGAGAAGGAACACGACTGCCCGCCCCTCGTGCACGCTCAGTTGGGCTGAGTGGTAAATCCTAGCTAGACTGGGTCAGAAAAGACTGAGCTGAGAGGATGCCTAGTGTTTGTTGATTTCTTCCTGCCTCCAATAAAAATTAAAACAACAAATTTCCTTTCAGCATGTTACAATCAAACAAGCTGAGCATTGTTGGTGCTGGTGAGGGACATCTAGAAGCAGAACTTAGAAAAGACTAATGTGAAGGGTGACCACCCTTCCCAATTTATGCCTGTTGTTCTAGTATCATTATTAATGTGTACGCATTCCACTCTCAAAAGTATCCCTAATATGATATGTTTACAAACATTCAGGTGATCTCCATCCTCATTTCTATTGCCTTGGTTTAAGCCTCCATCAACTCTCACCTAGATTATTGTGGTAACCCCAACTGATCTCCCAGATCTGTCATCATTGTAACAATAATAGCTAATTTCATTAGAAACTTACTATATGCCAAACACTATGCTAAGACTTTACAAAGAACACTTAAGCGACACACTCATTAGGATGTAGATAATCTATGATCACATTTTACAGATGATGAACCCGAGCCACAGAAAGGTTCAAGAACTTGCTTAAGGTCATATAGGGAGCGAGTAGCAGAACCGGGACCTGAACCCAGTCCGTCTAACTCTGAAGTTCATACTCTTATGAATTCGATTTTCTCCCAATCCATTTCCTATCTATACTTCTAAAAAGCCATCTTTCTGAAACATAAATCCATCACTTCACTCTTGATAAAAGCAAGGGTATCCCTTGCTTTTTGTATCCCTTTGATAAACAATGGCCAGGCCTCTCTCTCCAGCCTCTCCACTGGCCACTGCTGCCCTTGAACCTCATGCTTCTACCATGCCAGATTTCTTGTGATTTCTGTAATATACCATGTGTTTAGATAGTGCAAGGATGTGGCACATCCTTCACTCTATTCAAATACCTGTCCTTGCATTTTCTACCTGTTGCTCTCATGATACTTGTCCTTACCGAGGGAGTTGTTCTATGCTACCATTGTGCCCTGCGTGTATCCAGTTTACAGCATTTCTCACACTACTGTAGTTGCTTGCCTGTCTGTTTCCTTGGTGGGACTATGAGAAGAGATACCATTTTATATTAAAGTTTTCTGATTGCCAGTAAGAGAAGCTGACTCTAATTTAAAGCAAAAGAAATTTATTGGAAAAATATGAGTTGGCTCACGGCCTCAAAGGGACAGCTGAAAAGTCAGTCTTGGAATGCACTGACACCAGAACACCTCTGGGGATTCAGGTAAGGATGGCTAATTGAACATTTCATCAAATGCTGCAGCAGGCTGGGTGGTTTCCCCAAAGGAAATTGGGGGCTGTTAGAAAAGAACAATTAGGGGAATGGATGTCTCATGGCTGATAATAACAAATGTCTACCACAGTCTGACTTTGTGTTCAGAGAGGCACTCTGCCATGGCCTCAAGCATCTCTGTATATCCTTGCTGAGGAAGCCAGATTTCAAGGCCTAGCTGTCCTCTGACCTTGAGCCATTTGTGTAGCTAGTCACATAGGCAGTTAAATAGATCAAGGTGACTAACACATGACTACCTTACGATGACTTGCTCTTGGGGAAGGACACTGGTTTGGTTACTGTTGAGTTACTGTTTGCTGAGCCCTTAGACCTGGGTTCCTCAGCTGCGGTGTAATCCACTGCAGGCATAGCCCTCACCTGGGCCCATCATGTTGCCCTGTGGGGATCGGGGGCCTGGCACTGCCATGCTGATGCTCCTGCTGTTTGCTGTGCTGTTATAACAAACTGTCTTGCTTTGGTCCATTGACTCCTTTTTTTTTTTTTTGGCTGCATTGGGTCTTTGTTGCTGTGCGTGGGCTTTCTCTAGTTGTGGCGAGCGGGAGCTACTCTTCGTTGCGGTGCACAGGCTTCTCATTGCGGTGGTTTCTCTTGTTGTGGAGCACGGGCTCTAGGTGAGCAGGCTTCAGTAGTTGCAGCACGCGGACTCAGTAATTGTGGCACGCGGGCCCTAGAGCCACAGGCTTCAGAGTTGTGGCACGTGGGCTCAGTAATTGTGGCATACAGGCTTGGTTGCTGTGCAGCATGTGGGATCTTCCCGGACCAGGGATCGAACCCTTGTCCCGTGCATTAGAAGGGGATTCTTTTTTTTTTTTTTTTTTTGTGGTACACTGGCCTCTCACTGTTGTGGCCTCTCCCGTTGCGGAGCACAGGCTCCGGAGGCGCAGGCTCAGCGGCCATGGCTCACGGGCCCAGCCGCTCCGCGGCATGTGGGATCTTTCCGGACCGGGGCACGAACCCGTGTCCCCTGCATTGGCAGGCGGACTCTCAACCACTGCGCCACCAGGGAAGCCCTAGAAGGGGATTCTTAACCACTTCGCCACCAGGGAGTCCCGATCTATTGACTCTTGCTGTCTACTTTGGGCGACTTTGAGCTTTTGGTAAGTCCATCTGATTGCTTCCTTAGTCGTTTTCTTTGGAGTCATTTCTTTGTTTCTCCTTGCCATCCTCTGTGAGACCTGGGTTCTTCTCTGATACTGTCCAAACCCCTCGTATACACTCTTATTCTATAATTATTTTCAGTATTAAAAATAATCTTCAACAAACATAATGCCTGTGTTTGGGGTCGGGTGGGGGAATCTCTCTTTATAGGGAAAACACAAAGCCTCCTCAATTACTGCATCCATTTCCAAATTTGGGTTCACTGGGCAATGTCTATTCTTCCCCTGGTTTGTTTCTATCTTGCCTTTATATTCCAAAAATTCTATATCAAATGGTAAATTGAAATGCTCCAAATACACCCTATGTATAATAATGAGAGAAGGAATAACATAAATTATATATTTCACCGCAAAGAAAGAAATACAGGTGGAAGTTCTTGTTTCTGCATCTTGGTAACCAGGCAGTAGCTAGTATTTATGACCTTCCATTTCAGGTACATCTCGCTTTAACGAGCACCTCAGCCGGTCGGGATTCTTCTCTTAGTAGGGAGACCACAAAAACTTAATTCCTGAAAAACCTAAGCCCTCGTTGTCTTGCTGTGTAGGGTCACGTGCTCTTCTGTTAACTGAGCAGGTGATGTAAAGAGGCATTTCAAGGAACATCTGGGTTCCACTCCTACTCCTTGCTGCCCGTATCGTGTAGAAGCAACACTTTTTGCCTTTGATAGTGAGTCAGTGCTCTCAAACAACTCCAGAACCCCCTTTTATACATAATCGCCATGTTCCCCTAATGGCAAGAGGAGCCCAAAATAGCAGCATCAGGCTCAGTTTTCAATCAGTGGAATGATTTTTGTGCCTCTGGTGCAATCATTTCCATCCTTAGGTATAAAAATCTCCAAACTTTGGACCTGCAACTTACGAACATTTTCCATACAGCTCTTTCTTTGGAAACTTCCGCAGGATGCACTCCATTAAAATGCCTCAGAAGGAGGAAAACATGGACCCAGGAAAGGGTTGGGTTCAATGTAGGAGAGAAGTGAAGGAAATCCAAGATGTCGATGAAGGGAGAGCCTGGAATGACAGCAGAGCAGTTGGTTCTTATTGGAACTAAATGTGCCTAAGTGTGTCTCCACAGAGGTCACACTGGTGGAATACCTGATGTGCTTGAATGTAATGAGAGGAGGTTTACACATATGGCAGAGTTTAGGGGTATATTAAGAATAGTATATAAAACCAAGCAACCAAAACGATGCTATAATTATTAACTCCAAGAAGAAAAATTGTACTGAAAAGAAATATAATTCAAGTATATGCTTTGTCTGTGACTATTCATAATACTATGTACATTTAGATAGAATATAGATTTAATCAAAGATAGCAAGAGCTGTATTTGGAGGATGGGTGAAAGGCAATTGTGTGGAGGTTGGGGGGAAGGTGTGGGAGAGGAGGGAGGTGATAAAGAGGACATCTTCATCTTTTATAGTTGGAAATCAGTAGCTAATACCCCAAAACTGAAAAATCAAGAAGTAACAATGTAAGTGTGTTTTTGAGAGATCCGAGGATAACTATTCAAAGAAATATCTAAAAGAGTTTATTTATTTCTGAGAAATGAATGAGGCAATGGAGGGTATGTGGACGAGTGACTGCTTTTTTTTTTTGGCTGTGTGACATGTGGGACCTTAGTTCCCCCACCAGGGTTCGAAACCACACCCCTGCAGTGGAAGCATGGAGTCTTAACCACTGGACTGCCAAGGAAGTCCTGTGACTGCTGTTTTTGATAACAGGCCTTGATTTGACTTTGTATACCATGTTCATGTAAAATGCTGATGAAAATAATTTTAAAATGAAGATCAAATAGAAATTATGCAGGAGAAACATGCATCTTGCTATGCAGTTTATGAACAGAAGTATTGGCTGTACAGCTGAGGCCCCTCTGTCACCCTCCTCAGTTCATCAGTTAGGTCCTCAGTTCCTTGAACCCCAGAGGTGAGGATTATTATCCTGAATTTGCTGCTTATAATTTACAATTTAAAAAACATTTATATATATATATATATATATATATATATATATATATATATATATATATATCTCCTTCTAGAAGCCTCCCTGCCCTTTTGTAATACCTCTAATCCTCCCTCCCCTTGAGTGTAGGCTGGATTTAGTGACTTGCTTCTAATGAATAGCAAGTCACTTTCAAGGTTGGATTATAAGTCTGTATGTCCATTTTGCTGGCATTCTCTCTCTGGCTGTTCGCATGTGCTTGCTCCAATAGGGAAGACCACCTGGTCAGGAAACAAAGGTGGCCTCCAACTAGCAGCCAGCGAGGAGTTGAGGCCCTCAATTGAGGCCCTCAGGCCAACAGATGGTAAAAAATCAGATCCTGTCAACATCACGGGGTGAGCTTGGGAGTGGATCTTGCTCTCCTTGAACTGTAGGGTGACGGTGATCCTGGCCAATACTTTGATTACAGTCTCATGAGAGACCCTGGGCCAACACCTCCATTGCAGCCTCATAAGAGATCCGGAAGCAGAGACCCCAACGAAGCCATGCCTGGATTCCTGTCCCATAGAAGCTGTGAGATAATAAATGTGTGTTTTGGGGATAAACATGAAGTTTTGGGAGTAACCTATTATGCAGCAATAGATAACAGATAGGTATGTATATCTCTATATATCATTAGGTATCTCTATATCTGTCTATATATTATATCTGTATATCTATCTACCTACCTACCCACTTACCTACCACCTACCTATCTCTGAGTGGTTTGTAGGTGGTTTTACCCACGTGCATGTTTCAGATAGGGATAAAATGTTTAGACAGATGATGTTATATTCTGTATGTTCCTCTGAAATAGTTTTCTTACTCAACATTGAATCTGAGGCATTCCATTTTGACTGACAGACTACACAGTAGCCTTTTGGGTCCCCTCACTGGTGTTAACTCAGAGTCCCCATGGTCCCTGAATGTTCGTGCATTTCCCTTTTACGAGGGCACATTATCCTTGTCAGTGGCCTAAAGTCTTTTTGGGGATGCTCAGGAGAAAGAGTCCTAGTAGGTGCTCTATGGTGTTTATAACCGGGTCCTCGGTTCAGGGTTCCGGCCTTCCCTTCATTTGAGGAGCTCTGGGTCTGAGTATTGACTGAGGCTTGAGAAGTGGTAAGCAGCCGTGATTCTGTAACCCTATTCCTCAGAGCTAGCTATCATCATTCTTTTGACGATGCAAATGACCTTAGTCACTGCCTATCAATTTTATTCCTAGAGACCTTAAGTCAGCCCTGACGTTTTTAGTTGTCAACAACCAAGTCTCACTAGTTCAGGCATAAAATGAACATTGCACAGGCTATCCAATAGCTGACACACTCTCCAGAAAGGTAAGAGAGAAATAGCTTGAAGGCTTATGCAGCCAGGACAAAGAATGATGGCCCAACCACAGCAGGACTGTTCCAACAAAGACCCCACTCCCCACTATTGCACATACACTACAGCTCCCACCAGTGACCCTGGGCCAGGAGTCTTCTCAAATCAGACACTTCTACTGCCACCTGGCCCAGAAAACGAGACTCTGTGCAGTGCTGGCTTCCTTATAGTCTCACTCCCAAGCAAGTGAGTCTGCTTGGGAGAACCCAGGTTGCAGGATGTACCTGAGCTGAAACAGAGTCTGGCTAAGTAAGGTCTGGCTTCCTCCCAGGCGAAGTAAAACTCACAAAGTGTAAATCCCCAAATAGAAGTACCAGCAGCCAGAAGCCATGAAAAATGTCCCCAAAGCACCCTTAATTAATTAACTACAGACCCAGATCTCAAAAGGTCAAACCATTCTCAGCTCTGATTACCAAGCCTGACTATGCTTCTGCTCCTTGAGCGCTCCCCAGAATCCTCTTTTCCCCACTGAGCTCTCCACTGGAGCCCATTTACTGGCTTGCAGAGAGCCTATTAAACATTCTAATGCTTTCTCAAAACCTTGGAGATGTACAAGTATTCAGGGTCTTCTCAAAGGACAGAGTTGGATGAGGACAGGTACATGATAGATGAGTCAGTATTCTTGCCTCCCAGAGCCTTTGAGTTCCTCTTTCTACATCGTATCAAGGAATTTCTGGCCTCTCACTGTTCTTTTTTTTTTTTTTTTATGGGGGATTTTTACACTGAAAGGACATTTGCCATCACTTGTATATTTTACACATTTTTTTAATTTTTTTATTTTATTTTATTTTCTTATACAGCAGGTTCTCACTAGTTATCTCTGATTGTTCTTTAATGTGAACTGGGTTGAATGCAAGCTCACTTTAACCAACACAGGAAACTATGAGAAACATACAGAGCTGTGAGAAATAGCACAATCATTACATAATCTCTGGGAAGAGCACCCATATCAATAAAATCAGTCCTATCTAAAATCATGTTCTCCCTCTTTGATGGAGTGCCTTAAACTTTATTCTAATAGATATTCCCAGACTTTACAGATACAAATTGTCAAATTTCTACAATATGTTTTCCTGGGTAAATACTTTCTCTTCCCTACATTTATTTCTACACTTATCTACCCAACACCCACTGGACATCATGGAATCGAATTCCGGTTATCAGCCTCCTAACACTGAGGGGAATTTTTAGCGTCCTCCTGCAAGAAGGGAAAGGCTTCCTCTCACAAGGGATAGGCAGTGGGAAATTTCCAGAAGGATTTGAGGATTTGGGTCTTCCAAATCTTGTCAGCTATTCCTGTTCCAGTCGTTAGAGATTCACTCTGTTTCATTGTGCCTCTCTTTTACATAAAAGACTGGATTGAAGCTGTGACTTCGGCAGTCTTCAAAATTCAACCCGAAGAACCAGATTCTGAGTTCTTTGAAACTTTTTTCTCTTTCTTTGAGTTATTCAGTGTCATCAGAAGCACCCATTGTACCCCAGTGTCCTGGAAGTCTTCATACCCTTTATATTGTCCTAAGGCAGCAGCCACCTCGTTCTCCAGATGCCCTCAGCCAACAAATGGTCCTCATTATCAACAACTTATAATTTAATTAGCTGTGGGCCATTGACAGGTAACTTCCCCTCCCACAATATTGCTGGAATCTTGCTGCATTCTATTCCATCTTGTTAGGGTAATCAACTCCCTGGGGGCCTATAACCTGCAATCCACTCTCTAGTACCAATTTCGGTATCAGAGTCCTTTAGCTGCAAGCAATAGGAACTACTCTATCTTCGGCAGAAAAAGCTTGGGTTTTGTACCCCCCACCCCATGCCATTGGAGGCTGACTCACAGAATCAGAGACAGTTGGAGAAACAGGCTTAGAAAATGCAGACCCAGAGCAGCACCAAGGATGGAGGACTTGGATTTAATGTACACTTTGTTTGGGACACTGTCACTGGCTTTAATGGCTCCGCCATGTTTTCTGTCCTTGTGGTTTTCCATTTAACATTCAATGACCCAGGAACCTAGCTTTGGCCTTGTACCTACCTGTGCCAGTTACCTTCCCTTTTCTCTCCAAACCCACTCTCTCCCTTCTCCACCCTCTCCATGCCCCAGAACGCCTATGGTTCCTGCCTGTTGTACAAGTTGATCTGTATAGCCTACATCAAAGGGCCCATTGCCTGTGGTCTCGAGGTCCGTTTGGCCAGTGGGAAGTCCAGGTAGGAGATCAGAGGGAGAGGGGAGGATGGGGTCAAGACAATTATTCCCTCCCTTGTAGTAGCATAAGGCTGGCTGTGTGTCCCTCAACAGAAGGAAACTGCTCCTCTCATGGCAGCCTCTTCCAGTCAACTATCTCTTTCTGGTTCCAGTTACTATTCCCTCCCCTCACCCTTCAGGTCCATTATGGACTTACCTAACTGGATGCTCCCTCCTGAATTTTATATCTTGAGCAAGGATGTCACTTATCCCCACAAACGAAGGTGTGGCAGTGGGGGCAGCATCCTGACCAGGTACTGCTGGCTATGTGACAGGGGCGGGGCATCCATCCAGCTTATTGCTCCTCTTTTGATTCCTGACAAGAACCCAAAATCCCCCGAGTCTGGTTCCCTTAACTTTCAGCTGTTGTCAAGGCCTCCCAATAGTCTTCCAAACAATTCTCTTTGGCTTAGGTTGGCCTGTCATTTCCTGTGTCTACAACCATGAAGTCTAATTGATGTGCCGCTATCCCCAGAAAAGTGGATGCTATGTAAACATGGCAACCACAGGTGTCTTATTCATTTGTGTTTCCTCCAGTGCCTGGTTCCTGCCTGGTACCCAGTTAAAGGTTGTTAAGTAAATCCATTTCTGCCACAGGCAGCTCTGGCTGCCCCATGTTGTTCCTCCCCGCAAACGAGGGAAGAAACTACAGCCTTTGCTGAATGAACTTAGTGAAATTGACTTCCCAGAGACTATTTCTTAGATGAAAATAACACAACATAAGGGATTGGCAAAGCTTTTAATGGCCAATAAACACATGATTTAAAAGGGAAAAGGGATAAAACATTGTTATCCAGAGTCATTTAGAGCCTACCAGGACACGACATTTGCAAAAAACAATCCCCCAAACAATGTAAGAATGCATCTTAAAGTTTCTGAAATGGAATTCAGAGAAAAGAGGAAATGTCCTCAAGGAATAATACCAAGATGGACCCACTTAAAATGTGTGATGGAAGTGAGATGAAATCTTCACAAATGCCCTCGTAAGTCTCAAGAGAAATAATCAACAGCGGGTCTATTAAGACTCTAGTGGTATTGATGAGACAGCAGGTAGGGGAAGCAGAGAACCTGGGGACAGTGAATATGTAGAAATGAGAGGTCCTGACCTGCATCCTGGGGCCACCAAGGGATCCACTAATGAACTCTCAGAACCACAGGCTATTGATTTAGAAAACAAAACAAAACATGTCTCATCTTCAGCAAGAATCCTGTCGGTCAGTTTAGCCAGAATCCTCCTTACCCCTGATGCTTCCTCTTAGTAATTTTCCGTCCACTTCTCCTCACCCTGCTCCTTGGCTATAAATTGCCACCTATCCATCTTGCATTCAGAGTTGAGCCCGATCTCTCTCCCCAGCTGCAAAATTCCATTGCGGTGGTCCCTCCACCTGTTGTGTTAGTCCCCCCACCCCTCTTGTCCCAAATAAAGTCTTCCTTATCTTGCTTAAAAAAAAAAAAGCCCACAAGGGGTCAATCTTGAGAAATCCAAGACTATGGCTTCAAAAGAAAAACAACCACTGAGAATGGTGAAGCTTCATAAAATGAGCATTTTAAATGAAAATCTAGGGGCTTCCCTGGTGGCGCAGTGGTTAAGAAATCCGCCTGCCAGTGCAGGGGACATGGGTTCAATCCCTGCTCTGGGAAGATCCCACATGCCGCGGAGCACCTACACCACAACTACTGAGCCTGTGCTCTAGAGCCGGTGAGCCACAACTACTGAGCCCGCGTGGCACAACTACTGGAGCTTGCGTGCCTAGAGCCCACGCTCTGCAACAGGAGAAGCCACTGTAATGAGAAGCCCTCGCACCACAATGAAGAGTAGCCCCTGCTCGCCACTAGAGAAAGTCCGCGCGAAGCAACGAAGACCCAATGCAGCCAAAAGTAAATAAATAAATAAACTTATATATTTAAAAAGTTACCAATGGCAATTTAAAAAAATAATAAATGAAAATCTAGAATTATTAAATCTAGAATTATTATCTAGCTCACTTTCAGGAGCTATAACTTGAATGGAAACAACCAGAAATACAACAATCTAGAAATACAACAATCTAGAAATACAACAATCTAGAAATACACCGAGAGAGGATTGTTCAGGTTTTTGAATCTGTCTCTGATTCCTGCCTGACTTAGGATAAATCAACTCATTTCCCCATTGGAGAGATACGTTTTTTTATTATGCCCCCAAGCAAAACCCTGTTTTTGAATGTTAATAGTTGCAACAATAATAGGGAGCACACCATGTGTCCGTGACAAACAAAGAAGTAGTCATAATTTATTCTAAGTTGGTCTTATAGCCCCCTAAAGTCTCCACGCTGCCTTGCACAAAGAACGAAAGGAATTTCTGTCATATCTATCCCTCCCCTCACCACCATTCAAGGGCCATGCCTAGTTGCAAGAAGAATGTGGCAACTAGTGGTATCGGATCATCACACACGCGCACTCGGGACATTCCATTTGTAAACGCTTTGAATTTTTCAAATTGTCTCCACTTCTACAGTCTAATGTAATTTTCCCAATTGTGTGAGATAGCTGTTATTTTGAACTATACCTTACAGGTGAGAAAAGTAAAGCCCAGAACAGCTTGGCAGGAACTTTGGGCAGCTTGTGAGTCTCAAAGTCCAGAGGGCAGTAGGGCCAATGGCCTCTGGGCCTCTTCTCATTAAGTGTCAGTCCCTCTTGCGCCCATTTCTGTCAGCCGTCATCACTGAGACCTTTGGTTGCAGGCTCAGCCCAGCCTAGTTGCTAAACCAGGGGCCCAGCCCAACCCCAAGACCCGGATTCTTAACGATGTAGCAGAGCGAATGACTGGCGCCAGGTGGCGCCACACTACAGGCGGGACCCCAGTGGATTGGATCTGCACCTCCCAGCCCCCTGGCTGAGTAGGCTAACCCCAGGTACTTTATTAACTTCAGAATAACGCCACAGCGCCTGATTGACTATTTGGGACCTCACTTGTCAAACTATAGTGGGCTTTTACTGTTTTTCAGAAGCCAGTTCAATACACCTTCAAGGGTATTTTTTTTTTTGTAACTACTGCGTTCTGAGTACAGGTCTCTGATTAGCTTTCATTCTGACTTCTAAGAGTCATACACAAGCATTTACATATTAGAATATATATTTTTATTATTGTTTTTCCTTTTATATGACAGTTGAGCTAGCACATCGATTTTGAAAACCTATATGTGTATATATTTATATTTATATATGGTATAATCACTGTATTTTATTTCAGAACAGCAGAAGAGGTGTTACGAAATATTTGCCATGAAAAGGGGACTTGGGTCGGACAAGGTTGAGGACCATCATATGGGAGTATTGACCTTCTCCTGGATATTTCCTGGTTGACTTGATGATACTTGAACAGACAACTTTAAGCCTACTTTGCTGTCTCCACTTTCTCCTGCTCTCACCTCACCCTGGGGCTGCTCCTTTGCTCTGCTGGTCCCACACCTCCGTAGCTCTCAGGGAAGCAAGTCCCTGACAGCATCACTCGTGCCCTGGTGCAATCCCATGAGTGCCATTGCTCCCTCCTAGGCTCTCTCCTGCCCTTTCCCACCCCCTCAGCTACATCCTGCCTGTTCTGCCCTCACTCCAACTCACTTCTCATCTCCAATCTCTTCTGGACTGTCCCTCCAGGTGAGATCTTGGGCTTGCTATCTCTCCTGATGGCCCTTTAAATGTCCTTTTCTCTAGTTGGAGATGCATGCTGTTCTCATGGAATAATCTTTGTCAATTCAGCCTGGAGATCTGAAAAACGGTGAGCCCAGCTGAGCTTTTCTGCCTCTGCAGAGGCAGTGCTCTGATCAATAAGGGCTTCTACTCTTGAAGATTTTTCTTACTGTTGTTTTCCCTGAGCTGATTACTCATCCCTCTGGCTGCCTGTCTCCTTTTGGGGGTGGTGGGTAATTTGTGAGAACACACACAATTATATTAACTTGCTTTCTTTATTATCAGGCCATACCTGGGTTTTCTGTTTTCCCTATCCTTTGGCCACCACGTAACCTCTTTCCTGGTTAGAGTGTCACTAGTTAAAATTTTGCTGTTAAAAAAAAATATGTATTTACTGTGGATGTCAGAGGGAGTAATTCTGTGACATGCTTCTTTGCAGAGTCTGCTGATAATCCACCAATATCCTTCATCCTTAAATAATAAATAATAGAACTCTACAGTTCTACATGGGCTCATGGCCACCCAGCTAAAAGCTACATTTCCCAGCTTCCCTTGTATCTGGGTGTGGCCATGTGACAGAATTCCAACCAATGGGATGTGAGCAAAAGTGATTATGCCATTTCCAGGCCATGCCCTTAAAAGGAAAGAGTGTACACTCCCCTTCCCCTTTCCCCTTCTCACTGGCCAGGATGCAAACATAATGGCAGGAGCCGGAGCAACCACCTTGGAACCCACCTGTTGAGAATAGCAGAGATACTCTTACCAGCTATGGACTGCTTACCTTTGGACCACTATGTAAGAGAGAATCCAAATTCTGTTTTGTTTAACTCACTGTATTTTGGGGGCTTTTGACTACCTAGATTATACTCTAAGTAATACAGCTTCATGTTACTACCTTTACCCAGGAGCCTGTACTTCCTTATTACTTGTACTTATTTGTGTTTTCTTATTTCAAATTTTATGTTTTATGTATTCCTTTTTTTAAAAAATTTATTTATTTATTTATTATCTTCAGCTGCGTTGGGTCTTTGCTGCGCATGGGGTTTCTCTAGTTGTGGTGAGTGGGGGCTACTCTTCGTTGCGGTGCACGGCTTCTCATTGTGGTGGCTTCTCTTGTTGTGGAGCACGGGCTCTAGGTGCATGGGCTTCATTAGTTGCGGAATGTGGGCTCAGTAGTTGTGGCGCACGGGCTTAGTTGCTCCGCGGCATGTGGGATCTTCCTGGACCAGGGCTCAAACCCATGTCCCCTGCATTGGCAGGCGGATGCTTAACCACTGTGCCACCAGGGAAGCCCTATGTCTTCCTTTTTAAAACTTAAGGTGTTAGCTAGTGGTTCGTCTAATTTTTCTTTTTCAAAGAACCAGCTTATGGCTTTATTTATTCTAGTGAACTTAGAGTTTTAAGATTATTTTTGCTACCTTGACACTTGAATTAATTTCTAGCCATTTATGGAATTGTTGGGTCACATCCTTTCCTCCTCAACACTCTTTCTACGTTGTTCCATTGTCTTATGCCATCTAAAATTGCTGAAAAGAAATCTGAGGTCAGTCTCATTTTGTTCTTCTTGGTAGATTGTCTGCTTCTTCCGTCTGGATGTTTGTAGTAGGAGGCTTTTATCTCTGACATTTAGGAACTTCAGAAGAGCTATTCTGAGCTCAGTGGTTTCTTTACTCGATTTACCTGGAATATAGGAAATCCTGTTCATTTGCCAAATTGAGTCTTTTTGTTTCAGAAATGGCTTTTCTTTTATGCTTTTGACTATTTTTTCAATTCCATTTGTTCCCTCTTCATCAGGACTCTAGCTGTATGTTGGGTCAATATAAACATCTCAAATAGCTGTCGTTTTCTTTCTAATCATTTCATCTCTTCACCTTTCTTTATTGTGTTCTGTGTGATATTCTCAAACCTGTTATCCATGGCATTCTGACTCAGTTTTCTGCCATATCAACTCTACTTCTTGTGGCTTCTATTGTGACTTTCAGATATTTACTGGGTTTTTCTTCTGTTTTTTCCCTTACCTTTTCAAGTCTTCTTTTCATCTAATTTTGGTATCTCTGAATTTTTGTTCCATAGTGTCCCATATTGTATTCAGTTTCCTTTAGAGTGCAGAGAAGATACTTTTCAAAGAATTTATTCTATTTTCTGAAATCATTTTTCTTCTGTTATGTATTCTTTATATGTATTTCTACTGACATTCTTTAGGAGAGGATAGTAATATCTTACATAGATCCCATGGTAGCTCTTTACTAAGAAGTAGTGACTACTACCTGAATCCATCTGCCCTTGAAATATAACTTCTTTTTAAAAATTAATTAATTAGTTTATTTTTTTGGCTGTGTTGGGTGTTAGTTGTGGCATGCGGGCTCTTCATTGCGGTACGCAGGCTGCTCTCTAGTCGCTGTGGCACGCGGGCTTAGTTGCCCTGCACCATGTGGAATCTTAGTTCCCTGACCAGGGATCGAACCAGCGTCCCCTGCATTGCAAGATGGATTCTTAACCACTGGACCACCAGGGAAGTCCTGAGATATAACTTCTATTTCATAGGAAATATAGTAGCTAGAGAAGCAAGCTAAACACAAAGAAATAACCAGAGAAATCCAGAAGGTAAGACATTCTGTAGGACAACTGACTTAATTGTTTCCTCTAGTAAGTGTTCTAAAAAAGGGACTGGATGAGATTAAAATAAACTTAAGGGGCATTGTGGTCCTGGATTGGATACTGATTTGGATAAACCAGCTATAAGAATAATTGGAATTAATTGAATAAATTTTAATATAGCCTGGAAATTAACTGAGATGAGATAAAATACCAGAACACAAAGGTAGAGAGTGTTGACTAAATAAAATAGGTGATGAAAAAGTTATAAAACGATTTTTACGGTATGATCTTATTTTAGTACACACACGTGTAGCTGTTACAGTGACATTTTCTGGGAGGTAAGAATATGCTATTTGTTTTTAAACTTGTCTGTATTTTCTATTATTCTACAAGCACATGTACTCCTTATGTAATACAATTTTAAAATTTTTTTAATTTAATTTAATTTTTTTATTTTTGACTGCATTGGGTTTTCTTTACTGCACGCGGGTTTTCTCTAGTTGCAGTGAGCGGGGGCTACTCTTCATTGCGGTGCAAGGGCTTCTCCTTGCAGTGGCTTCTCTTGTTGCGGAGCACGGGCTCTAGGCGCTCGGGCTTCAGTAGTTACAGCACGTGGGCTCAGTAGTTGTGGTATGCAGGCTCTAGGGCACGTGGGCTTCAGTAGTTGTGGCTCGCAGGCTCTAGAGCACAGGTTCAGTAGTTGCAGCGCATGGACTTAGTTGCTCCACGGCATGTGGGATCTTCCCCGACCAGGGATCGAACCCATGTCCCCTGCATTGGCAGGCGGATTCTTAACAACTGCGCCACCAGGGAAGTTCCAGTTTTTTTAAAAAATAGTGACACGTATTTAAATGGAACATATTTACCATGAAGATAATAAAGCTTAAGCTTCAGGGTTCCTTAATCACAGGGGCTATTCCAAGACCCTAGGAGGACTTCCAGCAATTTTGTATTATACTTTTGTAGGATTTTAAAATTTCATTTTTTATGCTCCAGCATTTTTGTTAATTGTGGTAAAAGACACACAATGTAAAATTTACTATTTTAACCATTTTTAGGTTTACAGTTCAGTGGCAGTACATACATTTACATTGTTGTGCAAACAACACCACTACGAATCTCTGAGGCCTGGTCATCTTTCCAAACTGAAACTCTGTACCCATTAAACAATAACGCCTGACTCACCCCTCCTTCCAGTCTTTTTTATTTTTAAGAGTCTCCAAAATTGTATAAGCTTTAAACCCCACAAAACCTGGGCCCAGCCTCAACTGACAACCAGATATCCTGATCATTCTTTTTTTTTTTTAAGATTTTTTTGATGTGGACATTTTCAAAGTCTTTATTGAATTTGTTACAATATTGCTTCTGTTTTATGTTTTGGTTTTTTGGCCCTGAGGCATGTGGGATCTTAGCTCCCTGACCAGGGATTGAACCCGCACCCCCTGCATTGGAAGGTGAAGTCTTAACCACGGGACCACCAGGGAAGTCCTTCCTGGTCATTCTTGACAAAGCTTTTGAAATGATACCCAACCCTGCCCAAGTGACTTTAGCCTCAAACCAAAGGACAGTCAACATAGTCGAGGAGACTCTCACCAAAGTGCTCATCAGTAAATGTGCAAAAGTCAACAATTGTGACAGCATCAACATCAATGTATACACAGAAAAACAAAACCAATAAGTTACTCATATTACTGGAATATATATTTATACAACTTTTTCCAGAAATTATGTTTGTCATTCTTAAGGTCCAACTTGATTGTAAATTAACCCTATTTTCTTCATTGCTTAGAATTATTGGTAAATAGTACCATAATTTCCTGTAAAATTTGCCCAGAAGAGTAGATAGTCATTTTATATAGTTCTATCAGCTTGTTTTAAGTCTGGCTCAAAGTCACAGAAAACCTTTATTTCTTTCATACTTAAAAGAAGTCTGGAGGTACAGAGTTCAGGACTATATGATAATTTTATGATTCGCAATGAATTGGAGCCCTTTTATCTTGCTATGCTACCATCCTTGGCATGCCACTTCATGGCCCAAAAGGGCTGCTCCAGCTCCAGCCATCAAGTCTGTATTCCAGTCAGAAGGGAAAAACAAGGAGTGGAAAAGAGCATATCCCCTTCCCATAATGATTCCTCATAGAAATT
This sequence comes from Delphinus delphis, assembly GCF_949987515.2. Taxonomy (NCBI): domain Eukaryota; kingdom Metazoa; phylum Chordata; class Mammalia; order Artiodactyla; family Delphinidae; genus Delphinus; species Delphinus delphis. The sequence continues at coordinate 83,948,069 of NC_082691.1, forward strand.
TCACCCAACACTTGAGTTTACCTCTTTTTTTTTTTTTTTTTTTTTTTTTTTTTTTGTCCTATGGCTTACCTAGCTATAAGGGAGGCCAGGAAATGACATATTTATTCCAGAAACTTGTGTCCAACTAAAAACCAACCATTCTATTACTAAAGGAATGGAGAGAATGGATATTGGGACAGACAACTAAGTATCTGTCAAATGTTTTTTTAAAGATTCAGTGTGCTAGTTTTTGAGGTTTGATGGGGGCGGGTAGGAAGGAATAGGAACTTAAGGCACCATTTTATCATTGTTTAGCATTTTGTTTAGAGCTGAAAACTTGCTTCCTCACAATTAGCTATTTAGACTGGGTGCTAAAAAGCCACCCTCTACACACCACAAAAATGGGCTCAACAGGCTTGTAAAGAGAAAAAGTCATCTTCCATATTGAAGGGAATTTTTGAATGTCTCAATGGCCAAATATATCCAAACCATGTATCTAAGCCAATAAGATTTACTGTTGCAGGTAAGCTTTAACTGTGAAAAGCATCATATCCGCGTATGACTGCCATCACTTTTGTACTGTATGTTGTTTCCAGGGAAATGCAAACCACAGGATGCAGTCTCTGACCCCATCCTTAGAGAATGTTACCATAGAGGACATTTCTCCCACATGGTAAACAAAAGAAAACAAGGAACGTGAGTGCAGAAGTTGCTTTAGCCATGAGGGAGCCGATAGAGCAGGGGCGTAATGGAAACGACTCGGAGAGGGAGCTGAATGAATCAGATAAGGGAAGCCTGTGACCTTTCAGCCTTCTCCCTGACTTGTTAATGAAACACAAAAATAAACCTCCATGCTTGTACTTTGCATATGTTGGTTGTCAGATTGCTTTTCTAAATTGACTGTATTTAACCTTGATGGTGAATGTTCCTTGATGATTAATAGATTCTGGAATTTTGTCCAAACTAGAATGTGATTTCTCCCTGAAATAGACTTGAATAGCAGTCAGGCTGCTTGATTCTTTGCCTCTGATCTAGCCACCCCAAGATCTGGGCTCTTTCTTCCTCTGGCTCAAGGATGAGGAAGTAGGGCTTGTTGATCCAGCAGAGCTACTTGTTGGGATTCTGTTCCTCTCAGCTGGTACCCTCACCAAGCCAGCCTCTGGGTAAGAAACTACTTGTTTCTACGGTTCTTCAGTGTGACTTCCTCAGGGAAATAAGGCCCGCAGAAGTAGCCAGCCAGCTGTAGGAGAACGCAGAGCAGGCACCTACAGCCCCTCAACTCCTTCCAGAAACAGCAAAGGCTACTGCAGATAAACCAGGGTATGTGGGGCCCACATGGTACAAAGCTCAGGAAGGCTGGGTTTTAAATTGACAACAGCCTTTAAAACTCTTTGGGGAAAAATAAATAAATAAATAAATAAGAAAACTCTTTGGGGGTAGTCGCATTCAGAGTAAGGGAGGGTTGAAAGGCAGGGAGGGTATTTTCCTTTTAGAAGCAGAAGGAGATTCCTAACAGCCTTCCTTCTTTGCTTTGTGCCTGGTTCAGTACTTTCTTAGCAAGTTCTGGGGGAGCTCAGGTCCTGAGAAGGGCTGGGGCCTGTCAGGGCACTAAACAAGCTGTGAAAGCACCCTGGAGGAAAAGGGAGGCTCCTCTGCATTTCCCTTTCCTGCAGGCCTGCCCTGGTTTTTCATGATGTCATCCATTCATCATTGTGATCTGATTGGTGGTCCCAGGCCTTGGCCAGCTGCCCAAGGCCAGAAGGGAAGAGAGAGATCCCAGGACAAATGCGCAACAGGCCCCTGAGCATGTGCGGAAATGCTGTCATCAGTTCCACATAGAAAGACTTGGAACAAATCGAAGAAGGCAGCCAAAGTCACAAGATCCTATCCAACCTTCCCTTCCCTGAATGCCTGGGAAGAATTCAGGGGCCTCTTTCCTGTGGATAGGGAACCAAATCCTGGAGTGGGCCTGGGTGTGGAGGAGGCACTGCTCTGCCAGAGGGTTCATTCTCCAGAATTCAACCTGTTTCCTGAATCAGTGGTGTTTGAAAGCAACTTTGTCCAGGTACTCTTGGGCCGCTCAGAATGGCACTCCTTGATTCCTCTAAATCTGTTCCCACAATGTGACGGAGAGTCTGTCCCTGGAACTGGAGTGGAGTGACAACTGAGGCAAAGAGAGGAACCTGAGGCAAGGCTACCCCATCTGACCCTGACTTTGCAGAGCTCCAGATAGGTTTTCTCCTGCAGTCACTCTGGGGAGAGAGGTCAAGTGTTGTCTGCTCTGAGTGGAGGATTTGGTAGCTTCCTCCCTCGATTTACTTCCTCTTCCAGGCTGTCAGCTCAAAGCAGATGAACAAAGAGGCAGTAAAATGAGCTGCCCTTTGAGGGTTCAGAACAGAAATGTTGGTGGGTGAAAGAATAGGAGCTGGACGCCCAGAGAGATCTAGGCTCAGAGTCCGGTCCACTGCTTTCTTATCAGGAGGTGTCATCAGGAAGGTGACCTGCACACCCTGAATCCCAGTTTCCTCTATTGTAATAAGGGTGGGACTGACCTGGCTGTTCCGTGAAACACAGGAGGCAAAGGCTTTAGTGCAACGGCACTCAGTGCGTTTTTGTTTCCTTGTCTGGGCTCCCCTCAGGCCAGATGGAACCCAGAATAAAGAGAACTTGGAAGTTACAGGGACCTGACAGTGCAGAAAAGGTGCAGGAGATAATAGGGCCCCTCAAGAAAGTGCCAAAGGACAGGTTCTTCAAAGAAAATCCAGGAAACAGTCTAGGGAGGATTCACAGAAGTGTGACACACGTCAAGGAACTCTTGTGGGCAATTGCTAATAGTAGGTAAAGTAAATACTGGTACAGTTGTTTAACCAATATAGGTTAAACTGTGGTTCCCAACAAGCGATGATTTTGCCCCTGCCACCAGGGGGCATTTGGCAATGTCCGAAGACATTTGGGGTTATCGCAATTTGTATGGGGGGAGGGTGGAGATTGCTCCTGGCATCTATTGGGCAGAGGCCATGGACGCTGCTAAATATCTTACCGTGCACAGGACAGCTCCTCCCCCAAGCAAAGAATTATCCAGCCCAAAACGTGAATGGTGCCTCTCGCCTAAAGCATACTGCTGCTTCTGCCAGTGCTCAGACTGTGCCCTGGGGGTGCTGCTTTGCAGGTCAAAAAGAGCAGGAACTGGATAGGCATCTACAAAGCCTCCAACACCATGGCCCTTGGGGTGACCTCCTCTGTGCCCTGCCTGCCTCTTCCCAACATCCTCTTCATGGCCAACGTCAAATGGCACCATGGGCAGAGCCAGACATGGAACCAACCAACTACAGCCCCCAAGATCATCCTGAAGAGGTCAGCATCCTGAAGGGGGGCAAAGGGGGGCCATAAAGTGGACAGGAGTGAGGGCCAGTCTACACGCCCTCTTTCCTTCTCGCTGCATTCACTGCACTGAATTCTTAGGAAATCTCTCCACTTGGGGCCAAGGGGCAAGGAAGCCAGGCAGTCTGGCAGATGAAGCACTGGCTGGGAGATGCAGGTTCTAGTCCTTATGCAACTAACTAGACTCAAATAATTTTTGAGTCACAGGTTACTTGCTGCATTGCAGTCTTCCTACTGGTAAAGTGAGTGGAGCGAAGTCTCACTTGGAGCTGTAACATTATGCTTGTCGGGGATGAAACGGCCCTTTTAGATGTTTGAGCCTCTTCTGTAGGATATCTCAGGAATCTCTAGATACTCCCAGAAGCCCAAGTAAACCCTTCATTGCTCCATGTTGCTTCAGTGATAGACCTCTCCATTATGTTCTAGGTACACCTATGGCAAGTACAGCCCAGACCCAGCTGACTAATACTAGATCCAAAGCCAGCTCCTTGAATCTTAGCTCCTTTGGGAGGAGTAATGGAGGCATTGAGGTCAATGAATGGACAAGCTGGACAGTGGGACCCAGCTCCTGTTGTGCTCTCAAGAAGGAAATTGAAAAGCCCTATGATCCCAGCTACCTTACTCCCGGGCGGTCCCTCTCAAGCAGGATCCAGGGAACACCAGCATGAGAATCATGGCAGGATGGGTAGAGGTTAGAATGCAGATTCCAGGGGCTCACCCCAGACCTACTGAATCTGAATCTTTGGGGTTATCTTGAGGCGTCTGCATTTTAAACAAGCTCCCCAGGTGAATCTGATCTCCCCAAAGTTTGAGCACCACTGTGCTAAGCATTCTCTCTCCTACCCACCAAAGCCTCAGTTCTGAAGGAGACACTCCTCATTTTAATGAAGACAGGGTTGGATCAGAAGCAATGTGTGTCTTCCCTCACGCCTTCAGGATTCTCCCTTTGAAGTTTGTGGAGCTCCAGGTCTGTGACCGCTTTCAACGTGTCCTGCGGTTGAGGACAGTCACGGAGAAGATCTACTACCTAAGGCTCCACCCTGACCATCCTCAGACTGTCTTCCACTTCTGGATCCGACTGGTTCAAATTCTGCAGAAGGGCCTGTCCATCACCACCAAAGACCCTAGGATTCTCGTCACTCACTGCCTGGTACCCAAGAACAGCTGCAGTCCCTCAGGAGACTCACAGGTAAGTGGGTACCATTGGCTCCTCCAGCCAAGGTCAGAGCTGAGCTGTAGAGCTTCAGTGAGCTGATACGGGGGCACCCTGGGAAGCCTTGCCTTGGGCCTTTTCTAACCAGCTTTACTGATTAAAATTCGCCTGAGTGTACAGTTCAGATTTTTCAGTAAATGTATAGAGTTGTGCAACCATCACCACAATCCAGTTTTAGAACATTTCTATCACCCTAAAAAATTCCCTCATGCCCATTTGCAGCCATTCCCTGTTCCTACTTTCTGCCCTAGGCAGCCATTGATCTGTCTTCAATCTCTACTCATATTTCTGAAACATTTCATATAAATGGAATCCTATAATATATAGGCTTTCGTGTCTGGCTTCTTTCACTTAGCATAAGGTCATCCATATCATAGCATGGGGCCAACTCTAGGGTAGAGTCACAGACTATCAATAATTTATTCCTTTCAATTGCTGAATAGTATTCCATTGTATAGACATACCATGTTTTATCTATTCACCAGTTGATGGACATTTGGATTGTTTCCAGTCTGGGGCTATTATGAATAATGCTGCTGTGGACATTTGTGTACAAGTTTTTGTATAGATGTATGTTAGGGTATGTTTTCATTTGTCATGGGTAGATTCCAAGGAATTGGAATTGCTGGGTCATATGGTAAGTTTATGTTTAAACCGGCAAACTGTTTTCCAAGGTGACAGTACCATTTTACATTCCCTCCAGTAATGCATGAGGGTTTTAGTTTCTCCGCATCTTCACCAGCAATGGTATTGTTGGGAATTCCCTGGCGGTTCAGTGGTTAGGACTCTGTTCACTGCTGAGGGCCTGGGTTCAATCCCTGGTCAGGGAACTAAAATCCCACAAGCCACATGGCCAAAAAAAAACAAAAACAAAACAATGGTATTATCTTTTTGTTTGTTTGTTTGTTTTTTTGCGGTATGCAGGCCTCTCACTGTTGTGGCCTCTCCCTTGGCGGAGCACAGGCTCCGGACGCAGGCTCAGTGGCCATGGCTCACGGGCCCAGCCGCTCTGCAGCATGTGGGATTTTCCAGGACCGGGGCATGAACCCGTGTCCCCTGCATCGGCAGGTGGACTCTCAACTACTGCGCCACCAGGGAAGCCCAGTATTATCTTTTTAATTAAAGTCATTTTAGTGGATGTGTTATGTTTTTAATTAGGGTTTCCTGTCGAGCAACTTTACATGGGCTTATTAGTCATTTATATATCTTCTTGGTGAAATTTCTATTCAAATTTTTCTTGAAACTTAAAAATATATATATCTATTTAATTTATTTATTTGGTTGTGCCAGGTCTTAGTTGAGGCAGGCCGGCTTCTTAGTTGCAGCTCACCTGCTCCTTAGTTGTGGCATGCAAACTCTTAGTTGTGGCATGCAAACTCTTAGTTGTAGCATGCATGTGGGATCTAGTTCCCTGACCAGGGATCAAACCCAGGCCCCCTGCAGTGGAAGCGCAGAGTCTTAACCACTGGACCACCAGGGAAGTCCCTTGCCTATTTTTAAATTGATTTTTTTCTTCTTATTGAGTTGTAAGAGTTCTTTGCATATTCTGGATACAAGTCCTTTATCAGATGTATGATTTGTAAATATTTTCTCCCAGTCCGTGAGTTGTCTTTTCATTTTCTTAATGATGTCTTTTGAGGAGCAAAAGTTTAAAATTTTTATTTTATTTATTTATTTTATTTATTTTCATTTTTGGCTGCGTTGGGTCTTTGTTGCTGCACGCAGGCTTTCTCTAGTTGCGGCGAACAGGGACCACTCTTCATTGCAGTGCACGGGCTTCTTATTGCGGTGGCTTCTCTTGTTGCAGAGCACGGGCTCTAGGCGCGCAGGCTTTAGTAGTTGCAGCGCGCGGGCTTAGTTGCTCCGCAGCGTGTGGGATCCTCCCGGACCAGGGCTTGAACCCGTGTCCCCTGCATTGGCAGGTGGATTCTTAACCGCTGCACCACCAGGGAAGCCCAGAAGTTTAAAATTTTGATGAAATGCAGTTTATCAATTTTTTCTTTTATGGATCAGGCTTTTGGTGTTGTATCTAAAAACTCTTTGCTCAACCCAAAGTCACTAAGATGTTATCCTATATTTTCTTCTAGAAGTCTAGAAGACTTAGCTCTTACATTTAGGTCTCTGATCCATTTTGAATTAATATTTGTGAATGATGTGAGGTAAGGGTACTTTTTTAAGTACTTTTTTTTTTTTTTAGCCTGTGGATATACAACTGTCCTAGTACCATTTGTTGAAAAGCCTATCCTTTCCACATTGAATTGTCTTGGCATCTTTGCCAAAAATCAATTGACCATAAATGTAAGGATCTATTTCTGGCTTCTCAATTCTGTTCCATTGATTCGTTTGCCTGTTCTTGTGCCAATCCCACAATGTCTTGATTAATGTAGCTTTATAGTAAGTTTTGAAATTGGGTGTTGTAAATCTTCCAATTTTGCCCTTTTTCAAATTGTTTTGGCTATTCCAGATCCTTTGCATTTCCATGTAAATTTTAGGATCAACTTGTCGATTTCTACAAAAAAAAAAAACTCCTGCTGGAATTTTGATAAGGACGTGGAATTTATATATCAATTTAGGGGAAATTGCCATCTTGACAATATTGAGTCTTTTAATACATGTATATCGAATGTCTTTCCATTTATGTCAATCTAATTTCCCTTAGCAATGTTTTGTAGCTTTCAGTTTACAAGTTCTACACTTCTTTTGTTCAATATATTCCTAAGTATTTGATTGCTGTTGATATTATTGTGAATGGAATTGTTTTCTTAATAATTTTTGCATCAGTCATTGAAAATGTACAGGAATACAACTGGTTTTTGTGTATTAATCTTGTTTATTAGTTGTAGTAGTTTTTGTGGATTCCTTGGGATTTTCTACATATGTGCATACATTCATGTCATCTGCGAATAAAGACAGCTTAACTTCATTTCCAGTTTAGATCCATTTATTTGTTTATTGCCTTATTGCATTAGTTAGAACCTTCAGTACAATGTTTAATAGAAGTAGCAAAAGTAGATATCCTTGCCTTGTTCCTGGTATTAGGGGAAAAACATCGAGTCTTTTATTAAGCATGATGTTAACCATGGGATTTTTGTAGATGCCCTTTATAAGGTTCAGGAAATTCCCTTCTATTCCTTGTTTATTGAGAATTTTTATCATGAGTGGGTATTAAATTTTGTCAGATGCTTTTTCTCCATCTGCTGAGATGATCACATATTTTGTCCTTTATTCTATTAATATAGTATATTACATTAATTCACTTTTAGATGTTAAACCAGCCTTATGTTCCTGCAATAAATTCCATTTGGTTACGGTGTGTATGATCCTTTTTATATATTACTGGATCTGGTTCCCTAGCATTTTGTTAAGGAGTTTTGCATCTATGTTCATTAGAGATATTGGTCTGTAGTTTTCTTGTGATAGCCTGGCTTTGGTATCAGGGTAATACTCACCTTACTGAGTAATTTGGGAAGTGTTCCCTCCTCTATTTCTGAGTTTGTGACGATTGGTGTTACTACTTCTTTAAATATTTGATAGAATTCAGGGAAGCTACCTGGGCCTTTTTGCCCCAGGCCTTGTAGTATAATGAACAGAAGCCTGACTTGAGTTACAACACAAAATCCATGAAGGCCGAGATTTTTATCTGTTTTCATCACTTCGATTCCCCAGTGCCTGGCACGTAGTTGATATTCAATAAATATTGAATGGCTATGAGCAGTGTGCACAACTGGGGCATCTCTGGGGTATCACAGGCAACAGGAAAAAAGGCAGTTTTACTCTGGCATAAAAAGTAGCTCAACGTAGGATATTTCTTAGAGAAATGAATTTGAAAAACATTAAATTCCAACAATAAACATTTAATCCCCTTCCATTTAAATATAAAACCAAGTAGCATAAGCTTTATTAAAGTTTATATTAATAGGCTATTCAATAACATATTAAGGTATGTTAATAAGAATAGCTTATCTACTAAATTATGTTTAAAGTTTTCAGGGACAATGTTATTCTTGGGACACCAAAGGATATTTATAACAGTATGGAGGTATAAACAAACAGATATGGCCTCAGAATTGCCTCTCTGTGCAGTTGGCATGGCTCTGTCTGATAGGACAACTGAGTTCTAACCTTTAGGGTCTGTACCATGATATTAGGAAAATGCAGAGATGCTGAGAACTTACACCTGGTTTTGCTTTTTTCCTCCATCTAGTTAGTGCAGAAGAAACTCCAAGCCTCCCAGCCCAGCGAGAGCCTCACGCAGCTGATGGCCAAGGGGGAGAGTGAGGCCTTCTCTCAGATTTTTGCCGACTTGCACCAGCACAACCAGTTCAGGTACATGACTCAAATCCAGCCAGCATGACGTCCCCAGATGGTCTGCGCTGGGAGATCCAGAAACCAAGTTATCTTGGTTAATGGGCACAGGGAGGTGCATGAAGTATTGCCCCTCAGTATCCAGTCTGTATTCTTGACTCAGGGCAACCTTTTCCTGGTCTCTTTGCCTAATTCTCCTTCTCCACAAGCATCGTGGGCTTGACCCCAGAGGAGGAATTTTATAAAAAATGGAAAGTAGCTTCTTCAATATTACGAATAAATTAGTAACACAGGTGGAAAAGTAAAACCTAATTTCTAAACTCGTTTCTAGTCCTACAGAAAAGTAATCAAAATGCTGTTTAAAATGTCATCATCTGTCCCTGGGTTCCGTTACCTACTTACCTGGCCTCTGCTTGAACTTTATGGAGCTTCTGTATCACTTTTTTTTTTTTTAACGTTTTCTGGAAAGCTCCCTCCTGCAGGCCTGTCTTCTCCATGCCTGAGGAAATGTCCTTACATGTACAGATGACTAAGGGTTGCGTCTTAAGACTGGTTGGTATGAGAGAGACAGAGGTCGAGAGCACTTAGACCACAGGGCACCACGGCCAGAGAGCAAAGATAAAATGGGAACCGGGGTCCTAGTGAACTTGATTTGTGGTGTCAAAGAAAAGGAAGAACAGAAAAAAATCAGTAAATGTCACCAGAAGAGAAAAACGAGGTGTCAGAGAGAAGGAGATTTTTGTCGTAACAGGGACCAGCAACTCAGAGACAGAATTTAAAAAAAGAAAGTTTTCTTTGTGAATGCCAGTGATAAACTGAAAACCAGGAGAGCTCAGAGGATGCAATCTCTCATAATGGGTAAGAGCTCACACAACCCTGGGCCCAAGTCACCACTCTGACTATGAGCCCTTGGGGGCATATTGCTTAACTCTGCTGGGCCTCGGTTTTTACACCTATAAAGTAGAGATTGCAGTACTGCCAACCTCAAGCAGATCGTGTCAGGATTCAATGAGCTCACGTGCATCAAGTGCTCGGCCCATCCTCAGCAAATTTACAGGAGGATGTAATAAACGCTCAATTAATATTAACTTGTAGGGAATTCCCTGGCGGTCCTGTGGTTAGGACTCTGCGCTCTCACTGCCGAGGGCCGGGGTTCAGTCCCTGGTCGGGGAACTGAGATCCCGCAAGCTGCGAGGCGCGGCCAAAAAGAAAAAAATTAGCTTGTATTTTTAATTCTAACTTGAGCTGGAAGTAGAAAAACTATTAACACAAGAAAAAGACTTGTTAGTTGCCCGCTGTTAAAGAATTTATACTGTGGTTGTCACTCTGTATATCATACAGAGATCTGTAATGAAGGAAGATGTAAGATGGTAAGATGTCACATTGCTGAGCTGGAGAGCCCTGGACTCTAATGGAGAAAGATATTTGATATCTAATAGCAAGATATTTTGACTGTCTTAGAATGTTAACTTACAGATTTTCTTTATTACTCTGGGAAGGACGGCTTCTGTTTATTCCTCACTGGTCACAATTCAGTCACATGGCCACATCCAGCTGCAAAGGAGGCTGGGAAATGCAGCCTCCATTCCACATAGCCATGGGCCCAACACAAAATTAGATGTTCTGCCCCGGAGGGTGAAGGGAAAAGGGCATGCTCGGGACCTACTAGCAATCTCTGGCACAGACAGCTTTTAATATCTCCAGGAGGTCAGAAGAGTCAAAGACCTGAAGGAGAAACATGCACAAGCCAGTTAAAGGGTGGAGAAAGCTGTGCAGGGTAAGGCGACAAATGAGGCTTCGCCCTGAGGAAGAAGCTTGGTGAGTGCAGAGAAAGGGAAGGAAGGCCAGTAGGGAAGTGGGGATGGTGGTAGGACGACATACGTAGAAGTGGGCAGGGACCAAGCCAGGCAGGGGCTGGGAAGCCATGCAAATGGATTTAGACTTTAAGTGTAATGGGAGCCTTAGCAGCATTTTAAACAGGGAAGTGGTGTGATCCCATGTACATTTTAAAAAGGTCATGCTGGCTGTAGCAGTGACAGTGATTTGAAGAGAGGGAGGCTAGGTGTGGAGGGACCAGCCAGGGAGCTATGGCAACTGAGTCTGGGCTGTCATGTACAAGACGGATCAGAGGGATGTGAGAAACAGGGAACATTGAATTTTTGCTTCCTTGTCTCAATAATTGCTTTGTACAGACATTTAGTTTCTTCTCTTTAATTTTTCAGCATGAAGCCCCGAGTGATGATCTTTCTCCTCATTTAGGCAGGTTCTAGTCTGGTTGCAGTTATAGCAGTTTTGGCACGTTGGCAGCAACATGCAATGTACAGCAAATAAAATAAATGGCCAAGACGCAGGACCAAACAGATGGAGTCACACCCACTCCACCTCAGCAAAATCAGCAGCCTGGGTTCTGCTGCCCAAACTCCACCCCATCCCGCCTCCCCCTTCCCTATTTTTTCTTCTGCTACTTTAATATGCGTCACACCCACCCAATATAGTCACAGCTGGCCTTTTTCACATTTATATCTGCCTCTAAAGCTTTTGTTGCATCAGGAAAAATATAACTGGAAACAAGATTTAAAATGAGAGTTTCATGCTCTATTCTTTTCCTTTTGATTTCCATTTTCTTGATCCTGAAATGGCTGGAGTTCCAGGAGCAGCAGAAAGACAGAGAAAAAAAAGGACAGTCCAGGTAACGGAGGGCACGGGGCACCCTTGTCTCGGGGAATTTTCTGCTCTGCAGATATAGGAGTAAGATTGCCTCTAGTACCCCACCCCAACTTTCCTGGTGCTGTCAGGGTTGCCGTCATCCTCCTGTACCTTAGGTTGAGTTCCTCCGGGATCTTTGGCCACCATAGTCAATTTGGCATCAAATCCTATTAATTCCTTTCTTTCAAATGTTTCTTATATTCTTTACTTCATTTCTACTCCCACAGATCCCACCCTAGTCCACTTTATCATCTCTTGCCTGGACCACGGCAGCGATCTTCTGCTAGTTCGTTCATTCATTTATTCATTCAAAAGCATGCACTGAGCACTTGGTAAGTGCCTAACACTGTTGAAGGCTTTGGAATCACAGTGAAGAAAGACACAGCACCCCCTTCAAGGGGTTTATAATTTTTGGAGTCAGATGGGTAAGTCCCCAAATTACATAACCTCTCCTTCCAGGCAACATTCAAAGCTCAAGCCTGGGGTGCCACAGGAGCACAAAGACAGGCCTCCCTCCCTCCTCCCGGGAAGCTGTCCCAGAAGGCCTGGGGTCTGAGCTGAGTCAGAGAGGATAAGTACGAGTGGGCTGGCCAAGGCGGATGAGGCGGGGTTTCTAGGAAGAGACGCAGAGTCTGTGTGAGACAGCATGACCCATTCTGGAAACAGCAGCCCTGTTCCCGATTTATTTCTGGGTTCTAGTTTACCCCAGATCCACTCATTTTGGCATGGATGATCCTGCATGAACTTTCCCCTCGTACCCATCTCACCTGGTCACTGTGCCCTCCTCAAATGGGAGCCCTCTGACTCCTCCTGTTCTCCAGCCAAATCTTCTGCTCTGGTCAAACCTCAGCTACCCTTCCCCATGCCTTATTCATCCCCCTCTCCTCCCTTCCTCCTGATGCCACCCTAAATCCTACCTAACCTTTCAGGTCCACTCACGCCACCTTCCTGCCCAGACAAATCTCTCCTTGGTCATAACCTCTCTTATACAACATACTATCCCTGATTGTTTCATAGGCTTAAGTCTTGTTTCTTCAACCAATACTAAATTTTTCTGGTGCCTCTGAATTTCTACAGTGGCAAGCACAGGGCTGGGAACACAATAGGAGCTCAATAAATATTTGTGCACCACACCACTAAGAAATTATTCCTCCAAATTGGCTCAGGAGGCAGTCAGAATATCATGTTATATTTAGAGATTTAGAGGAATGTGTAGATCCCAGGGGAGCTGTGCCAACTTTTATCCAAACCAGGGGTTGCAGCTCAAACATCTGCAGGGGGTATAGAGGAGTAAAGAGTCTAAGTGTCATAGATATAAGAAATGGCTGGGTTTTCTCTCAACTCTATCATTGGTAAAACAACAGCTGGGCTGACACTTGGTTTCAGCATTGAGTGGTGGGGACAGTGGCATGAAAAAGTGAACGTTTCAATTAAAGCTTCAACTAATTGTTGCCACGCTGCAACACAAGCCTGGGGTTGCCAGATACTCTGATTTTTCAAGAAAAAACAAAAATCTGAATTTTTATATCACATACCCCCCCTCCCCACTTCATAAAATACTAAAGTACAGTACAGGCCAACACTTAGTGAGCAAACAAAAGGTATCCACAGACCAAAGTGAGCCCGGAGGCTGCCAGTTCACAACCCCTGTTCTATATGGTAAATAGAGCTGATTGCTGGCCCATGTTTTCTCCAAGTCTAGAAGTGCTTTCTCATATTATGTGACTGCTAATACAATGGTGATTCATTAATTAATGTTTTTCCACATACATTCAAACACAGACACACACACATACACACACATACACTCAAAACATACCGCATGAGATTAGAGTTGAAGAAGACAGAAATAGAGAATATTTCAAACTTATTTCTAGGATTTGAGAGAACAGCTAGAATTTCAGACTCACAGGCCATCTGTGTCGTGGGAACTGTTGTTCCCAAGATGCCCCTAGGCTGATTTCAATTAATCATCTTGGGGTGTCCTCAGGACCCTGCTCTTTCCTCGGAGCTGAAGGAACCCCTCTTTTCTCTTTGGGCGAGGTAGTGTACCCTTTCAGTTTGGAAGGACAGTCACACCCCAGCCTCTTGGAACTTCTGGATGACGAGAGAGAGAGAGAGAGAGAGAGAGAGAGAGAGAGAGAGAGAGCGAGCGAGCGCGGGCGCTACATTTGGAAAAGCCAGCGTCCCCAAGCTTACCTGTGTAGTTGAATCTTTCAACTCCCGATCAGTGGGCGGTGTGACCTATCACAGTGCTTCCCAAACTTTCATGTGCAAATGATCCCCTGAGGATCTTGTTAATATGCAGATTCTGATTCAGTGGGTCTGGGTGGACCTGAGACTGCATTTTTCACATGCTCTAGGTGATGCCGAGGCTGCTAGGTTGCAAGCCACCCTTTGAGTAGCTGAAGCCAAGTGGACCAGAAACAGGCTCTGGCTTCAGGCCATCTGGGTTCAAGGCCATTGCCAGTTCAGCTAGCTGAATCTCCTAGGGAAATTCACTTGGTTAACCTCTCCAAGCCACGTTGGTTGCCTCCTTTTACTGGTACTGCCTTGTTCACATGACGTAGTGGTAAAAACACGGGCTCTGTTGCCTGGTTATCTGGCCTTGAATTCTGGCCTTGCTGCGTCATTTTGTGACCACAGGTAAGTGACTTAAACTTGCTGGGCCTCAGAATCCTCATGCAGCAAACGGGGACTGTGGCAGCACTGACCTCTCGGGGGTGGTTGTGAGTATTAAAAGAGCATTGACGCCTGTAACTGTTTGGAACAGTGCCTGGCCCGTAATAAGCACCTCGCAAATGTTGGCTGGCCTCTGTGAGAGTGCTCTGTGAATTAAAGTACACAAATGCATGCCCTTTTTGACCTGGAAAAAAACTGTCCCAGCGAAGGCTCCATCCCTTGCACCGTGACCTCAGTTGGAGGGAGTCGTTCACGTATGGAGAGTGGGAAAGAGAGAACCCCACTGGGCTGCAGCCCCCCCTCACTCCTCAGCACTCTGGCAGCCTCCGCCGGCCCCAGCTGGTACCACTCATAGGTACGGTGATGGGATTAATCCAGCTGCCTTCCTGGGACAGGCCTGGAATTCTACCTCAGGTCTGGGTTCAGGTCCTAGGGTCCTGGGGATAATTCCAGGAGGCTGTGGGGTGGGAGTGGGGGGCCTCTTTCTTTCTTTTTTTTTAAATTATTATTTTATTTTTTAATAAATAAATTTATTTATTTATATTTGGCTGTGTTGGGTCTTTGTTGCTGCGCGCGGGCTTTCTCTAGTTGCGGTGAGCGGGAGCTACGCTTCGTGGTGGTGCGCGGGCTTCTCATTGCGGTGGCTTCTCTCGTTGTGGACCACGGGCTCTAGGCGCTCAGGCTTCAGTAGTTGTGGCTCGCGGGCTCTAGAGTGTAGCCTCAGTAGTTGTGGCGCACGGGCTTAGTTGCTCCGCAGCATGTGGGATCTTCCCGGACCAGGGCTCGAACCCGTGTCCCCTGCATTGGCAGGCGGATTCTTAACCACTGCGCCACCAGGGAAGCCCTCAGCCCTCTTTCTTCCTGCCCTGTTCTTCTTTACCTCCAACTGGCCTGAGTGAAACCCTAAGTATGGCACCTCCAGGGCCACCAGAGGCCCCTGGGAGTTCCTGCAAGTGGCTCTGAAGGGACAGAGACTAGCAGGACGCTGTCGTCACTAGAGCTGCCTTCTCCCTGCAGTGTGGGAAGCATGAGGGTCTGCCTCTGCAGCGGGGAGGGGGGAGCTCCTTTTCCTTCCCTGAGCTCCTTGGGGGCCCCAACCTTCCACTGAGGAGAGTGGGAAGGAGCTAGGGGCCCTAGCTGGGGTCCAGCCCTTATCTTCCCAAACTCCAACCCTCATTCATCCATCCATGTATTCATTTAACAGTTATTCATTAAGTACTTCCTTTGTGCCTCTGTCTGACCAGAGAGACACCCTTAAAGAAGGTAGAAGTGGTTATATGTTTTCCAGAGTAAAGTATTATCAATAGACCACTAACTCTTACAAGTTACCTGTTATTAATAGTTGACAATTTTAAAAATTAACAGAAGTATCTAGGTGCCCACAGAAGAGCTTTTGAGGTGTTATATCTTATTGAAAGTTTTTCGCTCCTACTCCTACAGGAAGTTCTATTTGAGCCACACTTTCACACTGGAGAGAATCTATGCAGCCCTCGCCAATGCCACTCTGCAGCATTCAGCTTTCTGAGGGACTCTATCTGGATGGAAGGGAGGAGAAAGCTGTAACTAAGGAAAAACTAGAATAATCTCACGCTGACAACATAGCCTTTCCCTGGAGAACCACTTGGGAGCATGGCTCCTGGATGAGAAGCGTTATTCCAGCATCATTCCCGTCCATAACTTCATGTCCTCACCACTGCACATCACCACACCTCACCTCCGTTCCAGCACAAGAAGGCGTGCTCTCAGAAGGACCAGGACCAAGAGATGGAGAGAAGGAAGGAAAGAGAACCAGGACCAGAGGAGAGGTGGAAGAGAACAAAACGGGGGTGAAGAGGAATGTGGAGGGTGGAAACCAGAGAAGAAGGAAGATGCAGAAAAGTGGTGACAGAAAGAAACAGAAGAGAGGACAAGAGAAGTACACCTCTGAGAGAGGCCTCACCGAGCTTCTATTTATCTAATTTAAAACTTGAAAGTAAGGCCATATACCAAAAGCGATATGTGTTTTCTTCTCCGCTCAGATTCCTCTGGATAAGGATGAGGAAACAGAAATGAATTCCAGCCAAAGGCTTCTCCTTAAATGTCCCTTTTTGCCAGTTTCTCTTGTTAGTCCCTCTTTTCTGATTCAAGCTTTAGACCTTCTTCCTTAGTGCATTCCCTAACTTGAACTTGCTAGCCTGGCCCTGCTGTTCCAAATGGCGGTTTGGGTTTGAGGCTGCAGAAAGGTTCCTGCAGGAGGTTGTTAAGACAAGGTCTGTGAAATAGGCGGAGTTTCTCTTTTGTGTTCAAACTTTCAAAGTTTACTATTGTCTCAGCCCTACAAACACTGGCTCACTTTCTTTTGCACATGACACCCCCTTGAAATGTTGACATATCTTGTTAGCGCTTATTAGAGATTTCAAGGAGAAGAGACACAGGCTCAAAGCACAGGTAAATCAGAGGTTCCAGGCTCGAAGTATAGGTAAAATCAGGGGTTCACAAATTATAGATCAAGAGAGTCACTAAGGAGGGTCAGTCAGACGGCCCATGGACTGACCTCTATTTAAAATGCACAATATTTCACATTCAATAAAAACCAGACTATGAGTATTTCAGAAAAGCTACCCAACCTTCTAATTGGAAAGCTTTTTTGGATGTCTTGCTTTGATTTAGGTTACCCTAGGAGGGTCTTTTTCTTCACTGAAGTGGTTTTTTTTTTGAGGGGGGTGGGCAGTGACAAAATAACTTTTTTTTAAAACTTTTTATTTTATATTGGAGTACAGTTGATTAACAATGTTGTGATAGTTTCAGGTGATTCAGTTATACTTATACATATATCTATTATTTTTCAAATTCTTTTCCCATTTAGGCTGTTACATACTATTGAGCAGAGTTCCCTGTGTTATACAGTAGGTCCTTGTTGGTTATCCATTTTAAATACAGCAGTCTGTACATATCAATCCCACACTCCCTAACTATCCCTTCCCCCCATTCACTGAAGTGGTTTTCAGACTGAAATGGTTGGAGGGCTAAAAAGTAAGTTCCTGGACCACCATCACTCTTGCCAAGGATGAGTTATGTCCTAATTCTTGGTGTTTTCAATATCCACATAGATGATCCTTCCCATACCCTGGTCGCTGTTACTGTCCTTCACCCTCCTCAGCCACGGACCCCCCTGATTTTACCCTAGAGTTTGTCATTAATAACTGCACCCCACCCTATTATTCCTACTCTCCAACTATGCCATCTCCTATATTTCCCTGAGTTCAATAATCCTTCAACCCCACCAATCCTGCAATCTCTTGCTCCTTCTGGGTTTTCACTATCCCTCACTCTCCTCACATCCTCAGTCCCTTCCCCTCCAGCCTAGATTCCAGAATCCATCCTGAATATTATCACTCCCTCTCAAGTACCCTCAGCACCTTTGTGTCTCTTCCACTTTATTCTACTCACCGACCAAGTCCAACTCTCCACCAACTGCACCATGCCACTAAACTTGCCTGGAGAAAAACCACATGACATACTAACCGTTTTCACCTTAAAGTCATCATCTCAGGCCTCAAGAGGGTCGTCGATGTTGCCTGGAGATCATACCATGTTCCCCTCATATGTTCTCTCTGTTGAATGGCTATTTCACATCTTCTCCCTCTTTAAACCCCCCACTGCCTCCTGATGACCCAGCTTCCCATTTCACTGACAACACAGAAGCAACTGAAAGAGAACTCCAAGTTCCCACCACGATGCCTGCCACTTACCTGGAATCGGACCAGTAGATCGAGTTTCTCTCCGTATTAATATAGAAGAACTGTCTCACTCTAAGCAAAGTCCAACTTTTCCCCTTTTGTACTGGATCCCATCCCATCTCCCCTTCTCAAGGACATTGCTCCAGCAACTCTCCCCTCTCCCTACATCATCAGTTTGATTCTCTCTCCTAGGTCCTTCCCATCAGTAACAAATGTGCTGGTATTTCTCCGAAACATAACTGTTATTTCTTCCATTTGAAAACATAACAAAATAAAACAAAACCTCTCTTGGCCCCTCTGCCCACTCTGCTCCCCTTTATAGTAAACTCCCTGAAAGGGTTTCCAACATCGTGCTTCACATTCTCTCTCTAACCCCTCTACTACCCCACCAAACCTGATCTTCACATTGCTAAAGCCAATGGTCAATCTCTCCTCAGCTCACTCTTAGTGCGTAACATACGTGATTTCTCCTGGAAACACTTCCTTCACTTGGCGTCTAGAGCACTATGCTCTCCTCCTCCTTCACTGGCTTTTCTCCTCAGTTTCCTTTGCTACTTCATTCTCATCAACACCCCACCACCACCACCACCATCTCCAAACACTAGAAATTTCCAGGACTCAGTCTTGGGTCTCTTCTAATCAAAACACATGGTTTTATACCACACATAAACCAGTTACTCCTAAATTTATATCTCTAGTCCAGACACTGTGAGCTCCAACTGCCTACTTGACATCTCCGTTTGAATATCTAATAGGCATCTCAATATGTCCAAAACTAATCTCTCAATAGTATCCCTCAAGACTTGCTCCCCACAAGGTCTTTTCTATCCTAGTAAATACAGCTCCATTTTTTTACTTGCTCAAAACCTTGCAGTCATCCTTGAGTCTTCTCTCTCCACCCCCTTTCCAACCCATCAGGAAACCCTTTTACACTATTGATACTTTCAAGATATATGCACAGTCTGACCCTCCTCACTGTTTCTACTGTTACTACCTTGGACCAAGCCATCATCACCTGGATTGTTGCAAAAGCCTCCGAAGTGGGTGGCTTGTTTCTAATCTTAACCTCCTCAATCTAATGTGACCCTTTTAAAATCTTAGGTCATGTCACTTCTCTGCTCCAATGAGAAGTGGAAACCTTCCAGTGGCTTCCCATCTGTATTAGTTAAGGTAATGCTACCTCTGTAAGAGATAAACCCCGATATATCAGTGGCATAAAATAACCAACAGAAGTTCATTTCTCACACACAGAAAAGTCCAAAAAGGGTGTTCATGGAGTGGCTCTTCAACAGGACCCTGGGCTCCTTCTATCTTGTGACTTGCTATCTGCACTACACAGTTTCCAGGGTTGCCACAGAAAGAGAAAGAGCTTGGAGAATGGCATGTGGCAGGTTTGCATGGCCAGTACTGGAAGTAGTGGACATCATTTCTGCCTCTCCTCCCTTGGCCAGAGCTCAGTCATGTGGCCATGCTGTAAGGGGGCTGGGAAATGTCTAGCTGTGTCACAGGATGAAGAAGAAACAGTTTGGTAAATAATTAGCCAGTCTCTTCTACATCACTTCACTCATAGTAGCAGTTAAAGTCCTTACAATGGCCTAAAGGCCCTGCATGGTGTCCCTCTCCCCTTTACCGCCATCCCTGCTACTACCTCCCTGACCTCATGTCCTCCACTCTCCTCAGTTACTGTACCCAGCCACCCTGACTTCCTGCTGCTGCTCAAACACTCCAGCAGGCTTCAGCTCAGGGCCTTTGCCCTCGCTGTTCCCTTTCCCCGGGATGTTCTTAACCACCTTCAGATGTTCACTCACATGTCATCCTCTCCATAAGCCGTCCCTGGCCACCCTCTCAAAGACTGCAATGCCACTGCTGACAGTCCTGACACCCGCTTTTCTCCCTTCCTGCCTTATGTTATTCCGTGGTACCTATCACCACTTCTCATTCTATATATTTTGCTTTTTTATCTTGTTTATTGGCCGCATACCAGAATATGAGCACCATGAGAGAGTTTGTTCCATTGCGTTCACTGCTGTATCCCCAGTGCCTAGAAGAGTGTCTTGCATACAGGAAACAGTACATTCATTTGTGGAGTGAATGTTCAGCAGCACCACATGAGCAGAGTTGGGATGCTTGCAGAACACCATCAGCCTTTTGAGGCTGACATCACGATACCTGCCATAAACAGTCCTTCAGTGCTTCTCTCAGAGACAGAATCCACAGTTAGATGGGCCTTTGATACAGCTATGGTGACACTTCTTATGTGTGTCAGCCCTCATGGCCTTTTCCTCCTCTGCTTTCCTTCTAACTCTTGGGCTCCCATGAGGCCTAATCTGTTTTGCTCTCCTCAGAAAGCTCATGTGTTCTCATGGCTCCACCAGCTGCTGCCTGGCCAGTGACCCTAAGTATCTCCTCCAACCTATTGGTTCTTTCTTTATCGATGTTCTGCCATCACCTTAACTCATCATGTTTTGAATTCAACGCAGTTCCCCCGTCTTCCACTCATCTAGCTCATTCTCCCAGTTTCCTATGATTACAGCTTTAATTTTTTTTTTTTTTTTTTTTTTTGCGGTACGCGGGCCTCTCACTGTCGGGACCTCTCCCGTTGCGGAGCGCAGGCTCCGGACGCGCAGGCTCAGCGGCCATGGCTCACGGGCCTAGCCGCTCTGCGGCATGTGGGATCTTCCTGGACCGGGGCACGAACCCGTGTCCCCTGCATCAGCAGGCGGACTGTCAACCACTGCGCCACCAGGGAAGCCCTACAGCTTTAAATTTTTGAATGCACCTTCTTCATTTCCTTCTTCCAAGGCGTCACTGAGTCCAGGAAATTGTTGTTCCCACTTTTAAAAGTTCCCTTGTATAGAAGTGTTCATTTGCATTTCTCTTGCTTTGCCTAGGCCAAGCCCTCATCCACAGGGAATCAGGGCTGACAGGCCCCATCTCTGGCAGAGTCCCACTAGCTTATCCAGCTTCTTCTAGGACACTTCCAGGATGGTGGCTCTCCCACTAGGCTGCACGTCCTTGAGGGCAGGGACCGTGTCCTATTCTTTGTGGGTTCACCAGCACCTAGTGCAGTGCCTGACTTCAAGGAGGCATTTTCAAAACAGTTTTTTAAATATCTTCTGATGCAACCTATTCTATTATAGTTAACCCCTATTAGGAGATGCACCTCCCTGAAAGAACACTTTCAACCTCATTCCATCTGCCACAAAGGTACAAGCTTAGAAACCTTCAGAAGAAGACCCACAATTCCCACTGCCTTCAGCTCAGGCTCCTCAGAGCTCAGGCTCCCCCCTTCCCCTCCTTTTTTTTACATCCCTCATCCCCTACCTGACCTAAGAAGTTACCTCCTACTCTGTCCCCTGCTTGCCCTTGTTCCTCTTATTCCTTTTGCTGAATAGGGCATTCAGGAATTTCTTAGTCTAGCCTGAGTCACACCTTCTTAGGAAGCCCTCTCTGGTTGCCACCAAGGGTCAGGGCCACAACTGAATTCCCACTGGTTGTCAACCTCTCATATTTTTTTTTTTTTTTTTTGCGGTACGCGGGCCTCTCGCTGCCGCGGCCCCTCCCGCTGCGGAGCACAGGCTCCGGACCCGCAGGCCCAGCGGCCGTGGCCCACGGGCCCAGCTGCTCCGCAGCACGTGGGATCCTCCCGGACCGGGGCACGAACCCGCGTCCCCCACATCGGCAGGCGGACTCCCAACCACTGCGACACCAGGGAAGCCCTCAACCTCTCATCTTGATGTTTAAAGTAAACTAAGTTGCTTTGTATTTAACTCTCTCATGAGCATACTATGTGTCTCAACTGGATTTTAAACTATAGAGGCTTTATGTGCTAAGAACACAGGTTTATAGTCCATTGACATTGCAAACATAGTAGCCCTTATTTAATTTAACTTTAATTTCATGACGTGAAAATGAATGAATAAGTTAATAATTTCCTGTGTTCCTCTTCAATCAGGGACATTCTATGGGTTCCACCCATTCAGTTCACTTAACATTATTAGGCATTTACTTTGAACTGGGCAGTAAGCTCAAAGTTGTAGGTACAAAGATGAATAAAGGCAGATCTCTCCCCTGGAGCTTAGTCTGGAGGAGGACAAATGGATAAGCAGCATTATATAGCAAAATTTGGCAAAGTGTACCAAAGATGCAAAGTGCTATGAAGGTAAATAAGGGAGGAATTACTATGCTTAGTGAGGTCAGGAAAGGCTTCTAGAGCTAACATCCAAACAGTGATTTCTGTGAACCGGGACTTCTATTGTCATTCACAAGGCAGAGAATCTGGAAAACGCCCTCACTCCTGGTTGATAATGAAAGACTGTGGAGATGTGAAAGGGCGGGCAGTTAGGAAACACCGAGATGGTGGTGGCCCGAGCGCGACACCCGAGAAGTGGTGGGAGATGAAGCCGGAGCCAGCGACTGAAGTTCTGTACGATACTCCATTTAGGCGTCAGAGCTGAAGGGAAAGGAAGGGATGGGATTATTCAATATATCAATAGTTGGCGACTGATTAATTCAGATTAATTAGTCGGATTAATTCGGCCCTGGGTTCTCGTGGGCATGAAGATAATTAGGATAATTTAAGAAGCCCTATGGAGGCCGAGTCAAGCGCTGCGAACCAGGACGTGGCGGTCGGACAGCCGCGCCCACACGCCCCCCGGAGTAAGGGGCTGTGGCCCGCCAACCCCACAAGTCCAGGGACGAGAATTGGGAGGGAATCCTGTCCACGTAACTCGGCGCGCTCGCGGGGACGTGGCGCTTTCCAGCCAATCCGGACCACGAGACCGTAGGGCCAATGGCTGTCCGGGGAAGCTGTGCGTCCGCGGCGGGCTTGTTGGTGATTGGTCCGGATGCTGCCGGCGTGGAGGACAGCGGCGGGGCGCGGGACCGCTTCCGGTTGGGCGGTGCTTGCGCGCCAGAGCTGAGCCGGTGGGTGAGTTGCAGCCGCGGCATCCTGGGCAGTGGGCGCAACGGGGAGAGGTAAGTACCACCGTGCACGTCCCTTCGCCGCCGCCTCCCCCTTGTTCACTTTCTTTTTGTCCTCTGGGCCTCGCTCCCGGCGCGGCAGGGCCTCCTTGTCTCAGGGCCCCTGTTTCTGCCAGCTCGGGGTTCCGGGGCCTGAGGCTGCTAGCGACTGCCCGACCCTCGGTGCGCAGCCTGGGTCGGAGGCCGCCGCTCGCCTTCCCTTGCGCTTGGGGAAGGGGCCTGGGTCCCTGCGAACTCCGGCTCCCGGCTTTGCGTCCTGTGGGGTACAGTTTCGTGCCTGGCTTGCCACGTTCTCTGACCCTGGGCCCCGCCAGTCACC
The DNA here is from genome assembly GCF_949987515.2 of Delphinus delphis. Classification (NCBI taxonomy): domain Eukaryota; kingdom Metazoa; phylum Chordata; class Mammalia; order Artiodactyla; family Delphinidae; genus Delphinus; species Delphinus delphis. The sequence goes on from NC_082691.1 coordinate 83,971,356, forward strand.
AAGCCCCTCGTCCGAAAAGGTCACTCTTGTTTACCTCCTGAAGGTCGGAGTGCAGTCAGATAGCGGTATTGTTACAGCTCCCTGCCACTTCCCACACTTGGGCCTGCTTGTGTCCGCCAGCCCCGCCCCAGGGCCACATCCCGAGAGGACATCTGCATCTGCCAAGAAGGTCGTGTTCGCTGACTTTGAGGGTGTAGAAACAAGGGGGAAGAAAGCATGAAGACACTATGTGATTTTTTTTTTAACTCTCTATAATTTTAAAGGAAAGACGGAATATTTCGAGCTTCCATGTTTGGCCTCACGCTTCGGTCAGCGAAGGAAAGTAGTTTTAAAAGCTTCATTAAAGGATTGTATCTTTACCTTGTTTCGTTGCTTCTAGCTCCACACCCTAGTTCTGATTTTTGGCATACTGTGTTCATCAATAAACTTAATTCCCTACAGCTGCCCTGATTAAGAGTCGAGTGATTTGCAGTTCCAAAAGCTGCTTTTGCTTGAAGGCAAAAAGCTCCCTGGGTCTCCTACTAAAACTTCAGGGCCTTTGATCTGAATTCCTAAGTGTACAAAGTCCCAGAATAGTGTCTTTGAGAGTTGAATTACATTCACTTCCTGGCATGAACCATAAAGTCTACGTTAATGAGTCAGGAATAAGGTTGCTTCTAATTTGTTTTTGTAGCTTGGAGGTAGAGAACCGTGGAATTTTTGATAAATTATTCTTTGCCATAGAATGGCACTTGACACAAGACAAATGCATGTTTGACCTCATTCAATAGATTTAGTTAACCGGGTTCCAAACGGTGGTCATCACTGAAGAATTTATGTATTGTACTACAAATGAGGGTCCAGAGGTAACCTGTAAATTGTATTTGTGTGGCGAGAGATCTGAGCTTACCTGGGCCTAATCTGAGATTTTCAGGGATTCAGCAGTCTCCAATAGGATTCTTTTGAGAATCACAACTAGGAGAAACATGAGCTAACAAAGATGAATTGAGTATGCCTGAGTGGATAGTAGTACTCAGACACAGCTTTGAAATCAACTCTGAATCATCACTGTTAATATAATCGTTTGCTTCCATTCATCCAGTGATGTGTCAAAAGATACGGCATTTTATGTACATTTCACCAGTACTGGAGATCAGTACACTGATTTTAACACACATTTTCTCTGTGTGTGGCACAGGCATGGTATAGCCAGGGATAGCCATTAGAGATGCTTGCTAGGCCTAGTTGTAGGTCCTAGTTGTAAGGTCCTAGTTCCCTGTCTTTATGAACTCTTAAATACGGATGTTGTTGATGCTGTGATTTATGTATTAGAGTTAAGACAGCTGAAATAACACTTTTCTTGTTGCTGGCTGATGGCCAGATCCGGTAAGGGGAATTGGGGGTTGGGGAGCACTGGCAGCTGGCAGGAACTTTGTTGCTCCCAAGTACAGTCCAACTAATCCAATAAAATGTTTTGGTGTACAGAAAGTGCAAGACACTGTGTTAAGGACTATAGAGGGGAATTAATTTATATTAATTTATATTAAGCTGAGATCCCTGCCTTCCAAAAATGTACATCTACAGAGGAGCTAAGGAGACAACTTAAGATAGCCTATGATCCTTATTGTGGAATGGTACGAACAAGTCTTATAAAAGTTGAGAGGAATGTGTGCAGATCACTTCCAGCTGGAGTGATCATAGTAGGTAGGTCTTTTCATCTAGGATTTTTAAATTATATTTATTTATATTTGGCACTAAAGCAAGGATTCCCAAGCATTTTATGCATGTTACACATGCACAGCAAATTACAACTAGAAACCAAAACTCTTGTCTCTACATTTTACATGGTATTCCTACAGTAATTAATTATGTATTGAAGTTTCATCCGCCAAAAGGAAACTTTGATTCTCCCAGAGTTTCTAAGAACTTATTTCTTAAAGGAAATTTTCTTTACTCTGTAGCAAGAAAAATTTTAAGTTTATACTGGGTTGCTTTGGTTATAGAACTAATGAAACCTGAGTAATAGTTTGTCATTTCAAAGCTTTTCTTCTACAGCCAAAGTTTGCACTTTTATATACTCAACTATCTTATAAACGTATGCCCTCAATTACACAAATAATTTAATTAGGATATATTAATGAACTAGAATGAATTAGAATATATTAATGTAAATTTGTTCCATCGATCGCTAGAGAAATGTTGAATAAATGGTTTGTCATTATCATAACTTTTATCAAATCATGAAGGGTGACATTATTACTTTTTTTTTTTTTTTTTTTTTTTTTGCGGTACGCGGGCCCCTCACTGTTGTGGCCTCTCCCGTTGCGGAGCACAGGCTCCGGACGCGCAGGCTCAGCGGCCATGGCTCAAGGGCCCAGCCGCTCCGCGGCATGTGGGATCTTCCCGGACCGGGGCACGAACCCACGTCCCCTGCATGGATCGACAGGCGGACTCTCAACCACTGCGCCACCAGGGAAGCCCGACATTATTACTTTAATATGATAGTCCATTGGTGGTACTTGTACTAAAGTCTGAAAGTGAAGAATGTCAGATAGATAACCAGATACCTTTAATTCCCAGACTTTATAACCTGAGCCTTAGTATAGTTAAATTGCTGTCAGGCTCTTGCCCTCAATCCCCAATTGAAGTAGACACTTAAGCATTGAGATTCTGCTTTTGCTGCACTATAAAGGAATGCCTTTTTTTCTCCCCCCCCTAAATATCCAACTCACAGAACTGGAATTTTACCACCACACCCATTTCTCCCACTATTAACATTGAGCAGTGGGTCTTTGTTCAACCAGAATAACTGTGGGGTCACCCGCTGTTAATGTTCTTGAGAAGTTGAATTTAATCTAGACATCTAAATTCCCCTGAAAAAACTTACTTTTAAGTGTTCTGTGACCAGTGGATTTTTATAAAAAATGATTGGGAAGGAGGGGAGAAATGGCATGAATTTAGAGCTGTCAAGCAAATTTTTGAATGGATAAAACTAATTCTTAAGGCTTATCATTGTTTTTGAAAGAAATTCAAGTCTATGCTGTTACCTTTTTTTCCTTATAAATTAACTGGAACAATTCATGAAAATAACTTTGCAGGAGACCATTATTGGTGACATGTTGCAAAAGTATGATAGTAACATGATACCTTTTCTGTTCTAGCCCTTTATTTGTGTCTCTAACATCGTGTGATGCAGTAGAAGTATAATACAAGCCATGTATGTAACTTTAGATTTACAGGTGAATATTTTAAACATGTGAAATTCATTTTAATAATTTAATCCAGTACACACAAAAATACCATTCTTTTGACATAAAGTGTAACACACCACTTGTGAATTCACACTAGCCACATTTCAACTGCTTGGTAGCCACATGTAGCTAGTAGCTCTTGTCCTGGACAGTGCAGGTCTAGTTTTCTGTTTGTTCAAGAAAAAATATTAAATGTTACCCTTGGTGAGGGAGGGACAGAATTTGAGGAAGAGAAACTTATAGGTCATTTGAGAAATGGGAGATGGGGAGATGCATTTTTCACAGCCATTGATTTACCTTTAGATCACATGGTAAGTTCACAGGCCTTCCTCAAAAAAGAAATAAAATCTCAAATAACCTAACCCTACCACCTGAAAGAATTAGAAGAACAAACAAAACCTAAAGTCAGCAGAAAGAGGAAATAATAAAGATCAGAGAGGAAATAGAGATTTAAAAAACAATAGAAAAAGTCAGCAAAACCTAGAGCTGGTTCTTTGAAAGGGTAAACAAAATTGACAAACCTGTGGCCAGACTCACCTAGACCATATGGTAAAAACTCATACAACCAAGTCCTTCATTTATGTATTATATTATGTTTTCCTAATGTTCTGTTATCCATTGATGAATAGCTGTCATGACGGAGAAAGAGAAGGATCTTAGCTTTCTATTATTTGGTTTCCATTTGGTTGAAAAGAGAAAGATGCTTCAGAAATAACTGCACTAATGTAGTTCTTCAGATGCCTTGTGTAAGAAGTTGTTTTATACTCCTTCTCACATTGTCCCACATTATATATCCTTTGTCTTGAGAGATATCCTTTGTTTCTATTTAGACATTTTTATGTGTATATGGATTTAGATAAATTTAGTAGTCTCTTTTTTTAGTGTCTGTATTCATAAAACAAGGGGCCTTTTGTTAGTTTCTAATAGCCAGGAGTTGATATATGTGGGCACAAAGTGCATAGTTTTTAAAACTTACTAAAGTGCAGATTTTTCATTGCCCACTGCAGAGAGAGAAAGGTAGGACCATTGCTTTGTCCAGCAGGTGGTCCTTGATGACCTTTTTAGGCAGTTTCATCAGTAGTGATAGAAACCTAGATTTCAGGGTGACAGTAGGTGGTGAGGAAGCGGAGACAGCAGTTTCTAGAGACGGTATGGGTGAAGGAAAGGGAAGAGCATGCTTGAAGGAATAACGGGGTCTGAGAAAGACTGATTTTGGATTATGAAGACCTGAGAAGTATTGATTGACAGAATGGAGGAACCTGTAGAGGGGCAGGATTGAAAGTTTAATTGAGAAGGGAAAGGATAGAGAGATGGATAAATGATAAAGCTGAATCACTTGGCTTTTATTCTGAAATTCTTCTTTTGTCACTGTATCAAGATGTTACACCTCAATCTTAAATGTGGTTTTCCCTCTAGAATCAGTGAGTCAATCTGTTACATTTCTTTATGTTACACAGTATCAAAACTTTACACAGTATCCTTCCCAGGCCCCGATAGTGTTAGTGGGCTTAAGCATTAATTCATATTAAAACATTTGGGGTTTGCAGAAGTTGTCAGGGTATTATGCAAGAGTTGTTAGAGTATTATTCTCGGGATGTAATTAGTCATTTATAAAATTTTCCTAAATGGGAAGCCCCCTTGTTAATAGACATAAGGAAAATCCTCTGTTGCAGTGACTCTTGATTTTACTTGATTCTGTAAGCCTCTAACATTATGGATATTATTTGGATATATCACAAAATAACAACATAAAACTCATTCCTTATCTCTGTAAAGGATTTTATTTGTCTAAAGAATTATTTGTAATTTGAAATGGAAGTTTCATTTTGTCCTAAAATAAAGGCATACTGTGATATTTGAGAGAGCCACTGAATCTAATTTTCTCTTTACTGTTCCACTGATGTGATTGATTGGATTCAATTATTGGAGAGTGGGCTGGAGGGTTATTCTCCTAGGGCAGTGTTATTTTACTTTATAAAATAGGATTTGTGTCTTAAGAATAAATATGTGTTTTTCCTTCAGTCTCCTTTTCCAATCTGGAGAAATGGCTTGAAAATGTTTGCTTTGCTACCTAAAAATGCAAAGAATTTTTATGCTATTGTTTAGAAAGTAATACACATAAAAAGATAATACACGACTGTGTGCTCATTTACAAAAAATAAGACAACACAGCAGTACAGTAGTGAAGTTCACTCCCCACGAACCTTACCTCCCCACCCCATCTCTTCTCCCTTCAGCGTAGGGCTTATTGCTGTTTACAGATAGACGTTTATCCTTCCACACCATTTTCGTGCATATATGTTATATTTTATACAAATATAAACAAGCTGGGGAGATTGTTGGATTTTGCTTTTTATATAAATGAGGTCTTGACATTGTTTTACAACATGCTTTCTTATTGTTGTTGTTTTTGTTCACTGAACATATCTTGGTGCCTTGTCAGTTTCAGTGTGAATAGGTCCGCTTCATTCTTCTTAAACTGTGTTGTGTTCCACAATATAGATTTAATATGTATTTACCACTTCTTTTGTTTAGTTCATTTTCCTTTTTTTTTAAATCATTATAAACTGTTATCATTGAACATCTGAATTGAAGCGTCTTTGTATATAAATTTGGGTATTTTGATGGGATAGCACGAAACAGAACATTGATAAACTTTCAGAAGCATAGCCAAGTCCTAACATTGGTGAACAGCTTAAGAATAGTACCACCTTCTTCCCCTTTCTCTGTGGGTCTTAGGGCAGTGCTGCCACATTGTTTCCTCTGATGGGTTTTCATGAGTCTTAACAACTGTCCAGCAAAATTACCGTTTTTGTGTGTTTTTGAAATGGGCTCTTGGGGAAGTGACTGCCTCCCATTATCTCCTTAGCTAACATTTCTGTTTGTCTTTTTGGCGTTGTCCTAGTTACTCTAGAACACTTTCTACTCTCTGTTGATATATCCTTCTCTGCCATTTCTGGACCTCCCCACTTAGCTGCTTTCCTATTGAACACAAATAGTGCCCTCTTATGCCCTTTTACAGCCTGAAAGTTACTCAAGGAGGCCTCAGGTTGTGCCTTTGTATAATCAGCTAAATTGTGTTAGCATTAAACATATTCCTCGATTTGCTTTCCTTCCACTTTTAAGGAATTTTTATATGACGTAACGTGCTCACCATTAGCTGCGCTAAGCATTTTTTAGTTTATTAAATCCAAAATGCTTTGTAAATCCAAGCAAATACAATGTAACTTCTTTTAGTTACTATTTGGGGGTTACAAGGAGATGGATACATTAAAATATGGCTAATTTATTGGCGTATTTGATTTCTTTATCCCTTGACACAATTCACTTCCTTCCTTCTAATTCCCAAAACTTTGAGGCAGGATCAGATACATGCAGTTTCTTCGTATTAAGTGTACTCTCAAGTCACATTTCTTAAGATATCATTATGGCCATTTGAGAATTTGGTTAGAATACTGGTTCTCAACCTGGCTGCCTTTTAAAAATATTTATGGTTAAGGGTGGGGTTCAATGGTCACTTATAAAAACTCCCCAGGTGATTTTAGGGTACAGTCTAGGTTGAGATCACTGAGTTACAAGCAATGCTGAAAGAATTTTTATAATTAAAAAAAAATTTATATATAAAATATGAGCCTTAGATTAGATAGTTCCACTGGTGACATCCTGGGGAAGGTGAAACCTGTGGCTAGTTTAATCTGCAGATTAGGACAAGATAATGCATTTAACTTTCATGTGATGCTGTGTCCCTCTGTACTGTAGCCTTGTATTAGTTTCCTAGGGCTGCTGTAACAAATTACCATAAACTACGTTGCTTAAAAGGACAGAAGTTTATTCTCTTGCAGTTCTAGAGGATAGAAATTAGAAATCAGAGTGTTAGTAGGGGCATGCTCTCTGAAGGCCCTAAGGAAGGATCCTTCCTTGCCTCTTCCTAGCTTCTGGTGGTTGCCAGCAATCATTGACATTCCTTGGCTTGTAGATGATCTCTAATCTTTGCCTCTTTCATAATGTGGCATTCTCTTCTCTGTGTCTGTATCCAAATTTCCCTCCTTTTATAAAGACACCAGCCATTGTATTAGAGCCCATCCTACTTGATTACATCTGCAAAGATCCTATTTCCAAATAAGGTCACATTCACAGGCACCAGGGATTAGGACTTCAGCATATCTTTTGGGGGGACACAGTTCAACCTACAACAGGCCTCATGCCCAGTAACCACCTACCCATCCAGTAAGGGAGTCACTGGTCATAAGAGGAAACGAGTGAGTGATAATAGGAAATTATAGAAGTTTATACTCACCACAAGGGGAGAAGCCTTCAGAATCTGTGTTCTGATAAAGGACTAGTTAAAATATGAAAGCCTGGGAAACTCTTTCCCCTTGATTTTTTTATTTTTTATTTTATTTTATTTTATTTTATTTTTTGGCCATACTGCACAGCATGCAGGATCTTAGTTCCCCACCAGGGATCGAACCCATGGCCCCTGCAAGTGGCAGCATGGAGTCTTAACCACTGGACCGCCAGGGAAGTCCCCCCTTGATTTGTTTTTTTGTGGTTTTTTTGATTTATTTATTTATATTTGGCGGTGTTGCGTCTTCGTTACTGTGCACGGGCTTTCTCTAGTTGTGGCGAGCGGGGACTACTCTTCGTTGTGGTGCGCGGGCTTCTCATTGCGGTGGCTTCTCTTGTTGGGGAGCACGGGCTCTAGGAGCACAAGCTTCAGTAGTTGTGGCACGAGGGCTCAGTAGTTGTGGCGCATGGGCTTAGTTGCTCCATGGCATATGAGATCTTCCCGGAGCAGGGCTCGAACCCATGTCCCCTGCATTGATAGGCAGATTCTTAACCACTGTGCCACCAGGGAATTCTCCCCCGCCCCACCCCCCACCTTGATTTTTAATTTTACAGTTTTCTCTAAAACGTTAAACTTTCTGGACAGTACTATAGGTTGTCTGTCAAGAGTTCTAAACAGTTTCTAGCCTGCAGCTTCTCTGCGATTTTTTTGTCACTGTTTTCGATAAAGTGTTCCAGCCTTGTGCTTGTTCATCAGAATCACCTGTGACTGCAGAGATTCTGAACGTACAGTGTAGAGCTGGGGAATCTGTACTTTGAACAGTATTCCAGGTGGTCCTTATACCTGGGTAGGTTTGGGAAACACAAGTATACAGAATGATAAGGCAGTTATCCATCACTGTACTGTCTCAGTGGTTTGATCTTTGAAGGTGATCATTGGTTCTTACCTGACAACCATCAGAATCACCTGGGAACCATTTAAAACTACAAATGCTTGGGTTCAGCCTCAGAGATTCTAATTCAGTAGGGGAAACTTTTTTTTTTTAATAAAGCTTCCTAGGTGATCCTAATAACCAGCCAGGTTTGAAGACCAGACCACTGATACAGTACAAAGGTAAAGTATTTGGAGTCAGTAGGTCTGGATTTAAATCTTGGTCCTTTCACTTTTAAATCTTAGGAACTTGGGCAAAAGGATTAAAGTTCTACTTTGGTGTTTTTGAAGTGAGACCACTTACAAGGTGGATGTTCCTAGTAATTCCTTGTTCCTGTAATTCCTTGTCAGCCTACAATCAGATGAAGAAAACTGGTGAATATTTCTCAGAGTAAAACTGGAAAGTCTGATATCCTACCACACTTTTTTTTATGGATTAAGTAATAATATTTGGGATAATATCAAATTAATATTGTAACTGGATGTGAGCTTTTAATTTCTTGTTTCATTATTAAGCATACTGCTTCCTGAATGAACTACCTTTCTTTTTTCTTTAAGATCTGATTATCATGGACCTGCGACAGTTTCTTACATGCCTGTCCCTGTGCACAGCCTTTGCCTTGAGCAAGCCCACAGAAAAGAAGGACCGTGTACACCATGAGCCTCAGCTCAGTGACAAAGTTCACAATGATGCTCAGAGTTTTGATTATGACCATGATGCCTTCTTGGGTGCTGAAGAAGCAAAAACCTTTGATCAGCTGACACCAGAAGAGAGCAAGGAAAGACTTGGGTAAGGTGCCAGCTCTCAGGGAGCTAGTTAGAATAATGACATTTCTTTATAAATCAACTCATTCTTTTTTTCTCTTTTGGCTCAGTCACTCAGTAAAGCTGTATTGAACTACATCTTCTGAAAACTAACCACAGAATTGCTACCACTAAAATTTAATTAAGCGCTTTCCTGCATTTCTCCATTGAATAGTAGTTTTTACCTCGTTCTACAAAGCAAAGTCATTTATGCATAAAATTGCCAAATACTATAGGACTCAGCTTAAACTGCATCATCTTGACCCCAAAGGAACATTACATGGGGGTTTTCTCAAACCTGTTGCTTTTAATTTTTAAAAACTATCTGTGACCTATTTATTACTGACCATGCCAAGTCTTTGAGTGGATAATAAACTGCAAATTAGACTCCTGGACTGACTAATTTCTGTAGAGTTTATGGTTTCCAAGGATGTCCTTCACCCTCTTTGGTTTCATTGTCAGATATTTGCTTAATCAAAAACAAAACCAAACCAACCTTGCCTTTTTTTTTTTTTAATGTGGACCATTGAATTTGTTAAAATAGTGCTTCTGGTTTATGTTTTGGTATTTTGGCCGTGAGGCACATGGGATCTTAGCTCCCTGACCAGGGATCGAACCCGCACCCCCTGCATTGGAAGGCAATGTCTTAACCACTGGACCGCCAGGGAAGTCCCTCAACCTTGCCTTTTAGAAGGTTGTAATAAGCAGTGGTCTTAATGTCAGAGTATGTGTTGCTATTTCAGTAACAGCTGGGCCATAGTCAGGTTCTGTGGCTCTCTCAGCAGGCATCTTTTTATTTAAAGAGTTGATTTGGTAGAATTCCAGTTGATTATTTCTGAGGATCTGAGAATGTCTTTTTTAGCTCTTTCAAAGCCTTGCTTTTTAAGGAAATGCAGGTTAATTCAGTGAACATTTTCTCCTCAATGAAAGGCTACCATTGGTGTAACTTTCTGAACTATATTCAAGAGATTTGTCTGAAAAGTTACACCACATAGGAATTTCCAAAAATATTTTGCCCATGGATAGTGCTGTGATTAGAAGACGTTATAGGATTTGCTTTGGGTGGTACTTCAAAATAATTATTCTTTCAACGGGTTTTCTGCTAACTGAAGGATATAATATTTTATTCTTAAACACTCACAGAAACAATAAAAAGATTTTGCTGTGTAGAATGAGAAACTCCTAAAACATTTGAAAGTAGATAGAGAAAACAGAAATTTATCAAAGAATTAGTCTTCTGTTAGGTTGTTTTTCTAACTTTGAGGGACCATGCTCACTTTTAATTTTAATCTTATAACTGTGCTAACATTCCAGGCTGAAAATAGGGATGCATGAGGGCGTTCTCAGTCTTCGTGTCTTGCATAACGTGCATGTCCAGCCTACATTTTGGTCTGCACATGTCTCTGTGCAGAATTACTGTTAAATAATGAAGGGCCCTTAGGTTTGGTGTTCTGGCTCTGTGTAGGTACTGGAATAACTCTGCTAACAGTCTTCAGTAGAGAGAAAATGTTTCTTTTCGTCATCAGTAAATATCAAAAGTTCAACACATGAGCGACTCCATATTTGATTAGAATAAGATGGTTAAAATCATGTTTTTCATGGAATGTATGAATGAACCAAGTACTATTTTCTTCTCCCAAAATGGAGATAATGGCAAATATTTCCAGTTTATAAGGTGATGTACTGTTGCAAGCAAGAATTCCAGGTGAACTTTTTTTTTTCTTTTAACTTACTGTGGCATTTCTAAACATTATTTGGTACGTGACTGTACATCAGAGGTTGGGAACAACAGAGTCCCCCTTTTCCATCTATCTAGGAGGCCAGTAACTATTAGGAGATAAGATCATTGTCTATACCTCTAGTTGCAAAAATTCACTACTATTTTTAAATCCTTAGTTATAATACCTAAAAGACTTCAGGAAGCACTTAAAAACAATTTTAATATCCAGTTTTTAGTTCCTTTTTCTTACGAAGAATGTTGACAAATAGAAGATTTTTTCTTGTGTATGTATTCTCAACCCCACCCCCAAGAAGTCTAAATATACTTAATTTTCATTTATGTGTCCTTCAAATGATTATTTATTTTGAGGTGGTGGTCCTCAATAACGTTTTCACCCGTGATATATTTGCTGTAGAAATGAACTAGAGCAGTTCATCATCCTTTTTTGGGTCACAGGCCCAGTCCCTTTGGCAGTCTAGTGAAAGCTAAGGGCAAGCGCCTACATATGAATATATATAAAATTTTGCTGAAAATTTCTGGAATGTTGTGAACCCTCCTGGAGCCCATTTATTGACCCAGGTTCTTAAAAGTCAAAGGATTTGTTTGATGCCTTTTGAAATGTAGAGGCATATCTTACCTCTTAGAAATAATATAAGATCCACTAGGTACATTGTGTCTGTCGTGGAGTGAGTGCTTATTTAGTGGCATCATGGATCTGTAGGGTTCTCCAGTATCATAGAAATATAACACCATTAGCTTCATAAATTTACACCGGCTTTCAAAGATCCGAGTTTAGAGCTTCATGCCTAAAATAGGACATGCCCACTTCCAATGTACTTTCCCAACTGCCTGCAGGCTGGATAGCTAGCAAGATAGGGATGGCTTTTTTATTTTTAAATGGTTTTGTGGTTATTTTTGTTGTTGTTTTTAAAATATGTTACAGACCATATGTGGCCCACAAAGTGAAAATTTCTTCTTATCTGTCCTTTTTCAGAAAAAGTTTGCTAACCTCTGAATTAAACCATTTGGGATATTTCTGTTGGGATGAATAGAATGGCATTTAGCCAACTTCATTAGGAAAAGCCCATCTTAAACAGTCAGATGCCTTTTTTATCTGAGTGTTCCTTCTCTTTAGGCTGTTTATAATAGTTTAAAATTTTCTTTCGGGAATAAGTACCTTGCCCTTTTTTTCTTAATGGTACAGTGGCAATCTTGGTAGCCAATACCTTACGGACACAAACTGGATCCCAGTATAGATAATGCAGAAGTTTGGGGGCGCTTAAAACTTAACTTATTAATATTGTTAAGATTCTACAGGTTCAAGTTGCAAAAAATTTTTGTCCCGTGTCCATGTAGATAGAGGAGGATATTTGAGGTGACTTCTTACTGCTTTACCTTTTAACATTTTAGAGCAAAAGCTGTAAGATTCTCTGAAGGAAAGTGCTTGTTAATTACAAGATTTAAGTAATAGACAATCATGGCTAACAGCATGTCAATATCAAGATGAATTTGTGTTGCTTGTATTCTGTGATTCTAATCACTTTCCAGTGTTGTATTCATGAGATGAATACAAACTGGGGAAAAACATTATTTGCTACCAAACGACAGTCTTTTTCAGTCCTACAAGTAACAGAGCATAGGAGTATGCCAAGATATCAATTCCATTAGAAGTTGTTGGGGTTTTTTGTTTGTTTTGTTTTTTTGGCCACACTGTGCGGCATGCCGGATCTTAGTTCCCCACCAGGGATCGAACCTGTGCCCACTGCAGTGGAAGCACGGTGTCTTAACCACTGGACTGCCAGGGAAGTCCCCCATTGGAAGTTTTGATTTAAAGTTCTTGTGACTTTACATAGGCTGTCTTAGCTTCTATAAGTAAGTGACTGCATCTTTAAACAGAAGTTTTCATATCATGCACGTATTTTGAAATCCTTAAATAAATCATTTAAAAAATGTCTGTCATTAACATAACAGATCTAGAAGAAAGAAACTCATGGAGGGCAAAGTATATTGATTCTTTAGCTTTGTAGTTTTGCTTTATCATCTGCACCCTAACCCTCTCAGCTTATTAACATTCTCATAATCAGGGATATACATTCTTACCACATTACTTCTTCAGAGCTCTCTGGTTTTGTGGTTATGTGTAAAAATCCAGTTCAAAATAGTGTATAATAAACTGCTAGCCATTTTTAAAAATAAGCATGCTTCTGTCTCTGTGTACCTGTTTTGGGGTTTTAAAAAAAGTAATCTTGACTTTAGGTATAAGTGATCCTGGAACTATATTTGATATCTTTGTATTTTTAACAGAAGTGTTTTGGTTTTTTTTTTTTTTTTGAAAACACAGCTGAATTTTTTTAAAGTCTGGTTTAAATTTTTGAATTTTTAGAAAACCAAGTCAGTGGTTGTGATCGTTTACCCAGAAATTGAGATTCTCGTAAAAGCAATAAAGAAAAATACAAAGATTTGCGTGTTGTTTGATGCTAAGAGTGGAGAACCCAGATAGGAATGGATATTCATTCACTCCTGAATTCTGACCATCGGCTGAAACCTACCTCTAAAGGGATAGTCCGGATTCACTTTTGGATCCAAGTACACCAGCCATGGACTGTGCTTGCCTTGTCTGGATGGCTCATTTCAGACCAGCAACGGGCACTTAAGAGAAAAATTTTCAATGGCCTGTCTGGCAGTTTTGTTTTGGAAACAATTTTTATTTCCATGCTTTAGCTCTGGGCAACACCTGTGCCCACAGCACACACCTGGCTAAGTCCAGAGCCTAGTGTCCTTTTAACCTCTTGCTGGATTTCTCTGCATTTTCTACAGAAAGATTGTAAGTAAAATAGATGGCGACAAGGACGGGTTTGTCACTGTGGATGAGCTCAAAGACTGGATTAAATTTGCACAAAAGCGCTGGATTTACGAGGATGTAGAGCGACAGTGGAAGGGGCATGACCTCAATGAGGACGGCCTCGTTTCCTGGGAAGAGTATAAAAATGCCACCTACGGCTACGTTTTAGGTAGGTCCCTACTATCTGGGGGAAAAAGCTTTGTGGAGCCGGCACTTTGAAACGTAACTGTTTTGTCTTGTAGAGTGATTGTAGATAAAATAGACGCGGATAAAGATGGGTTTGTGACGGAGGGGGAGCTGAAATCCTGGATTAAGCACGCCCAGAAGAAATACATATATGACAATGTTGAAAACCAATGGCAGGAGTTTGATTTGAATCAAGACGGCTTAATCTCCTGGGATGAGTACAGAAACGTGACTTATGGCACTTACCTGGGTAAGGGGCAAGATGTCAGCCTGGCAGAGACCATGGTCTTGAGTCAAAGAAACAAATGGGTCACACAGTGAAGGAAAGGAAGAAATTATGCGTTTCTGAGATAGTTTGATGCTGAGCTAATTCTCCTTCCCTTTATTAATTTTGAAGTTGTATATTGTGTATTTTTTTAAATTTGTTTTATTTTGGTTTTCTAAGGTCTGACATCTTTTAACATTGTTAGCATTTCAGATATATTTCCCCATTTTTTCTTGCTGTCATCCCGCAGAGAGACCATTTTTGTAGTAGATCTTGTTTAAAAGGCTGCATTGTTCCAACAATGCAAAGCAAGAGGCTTTGAGATGTCTCAAAGCCTGACATGGTCACATTAAAGTGTTGGACCTGAAATTCAAACCAAATTAGATTTCTTTGTAACTGGTGAGAATAGAAGGAAAATTACTGTTTTTCCTTAATAAAATAAAGATCAAATATAATAGCTTTCCTTGATGAAATTTAACTATTTCAGTGTGTCTGCTTACTGAAGTTTAGAAATGAATTATTTCCCATTTGTTTTCTCTGGCACATGAGTTTATCAGCCTGCTTTGCAAATGCTTCAAGGCAAATAAATGTGACTTTGATTGCTTTCTGTTGATTTGGTAGCTTGTATGCTTGGGCCACCTGTTAGTCATTTTCTTTTACTTATTATACTTGCCTGCTGTTGAATGCTAGGTGGCGATCTTACTGAGTTGATGACTTAGGGTGTTTTTGTTAGTGAGATTCCTCTATTGCACATGGTTACAGTTTGAGGCAAGAATGTATAAATGTTACTTCTTGCATCTTTATTCTGGAAATTAAGTAAATTTCTGGGTTAAAGCAGGCATTCTCCATCACCAACTAACAAGCAGTGAGTGTATGATGGTCTGTTTCCCCCCGCTGGATAGCCAGCTGTCCGTGTTAATTACAGGACTGCATGCGTTTCTGTTGAACAGATTTTTATTTCTGTATCAGGCTTGTTCTCATTCCTAAGACTAGAGTGGCAGTCTCTCTCTACGCTTGACACTTACCCAAGAACCAAACATATCCTTCACCCAATTAAAAACACGTGTATTAAAAAGTCAGTGCAGATAGAGAGGCATGCATGCTTCTTGCTCTCTGACTGAGACCCAACACCCTCTGATTTATTTGGAATTAATTATAAATGTAAAGCAGTGGGCAGGCTATTGGTGATCTCAATAGAATGGTGTGTTAATAATCTCAGCTCAGACCTAGTCACTCACTTGCTGTCCAGAATGAATCTTAAACTCTTTGTATGATTATGTGTTGAGAGCTTTGTTGCCTCACAGGGCAAATGATTCAATGTAATGGGTATTTCTACTGACTGAGACTGCATAAGCTGAAGCTCTGGCTGGAGAAACAATGTCTTTATAAGGCATCTTTCCCTGGAGGCCTGTGGCTGGACAGTACTCGGGGTAATGAGGTGCCTTACAAAAGTGCTGAGGAGTTTTTGTGAAAGCGTGTTCTTGGTTCAGCTGAGTTCGGGTATAAATCACTTTAGCTTTTAGTCTGCTTTCCACAAAAGGAGCATTAACCCTGTCTCTGCCACAAGTAAAATGTGAGATACTACGATCCACCCTGCCTCCACCAGAACTAGACCAAGAGCCTACCCAGGCCAGATAGCCCAGTAAACTGGTGCTTAAGACAGACAATGGCACTCTGAGCAGTGATGATAGGCACGTGAGTTTAGTCATTAAAAATAAAGTTTAAAAAAATAAAAATAAAGTTTTAAAGCTTCCTTTTTCATCCTTATATATGTGCATGTTATCGGGCTACTTGATTCCAGTCACCATGGTTTAACTAAGGAGAGAAGGGCTCTTAGCTAAGAATCTACTCTTAATATATAAGTTGTCTTCTGTTATCTTTCTTATTTATGTTACATAGTTTGTACTGAAGCTTTATTTGTTTAGAAGAAATGACTTAGTATCTGAGAAAGATCGTACTTTCCTTAAATTCTTTGTCTCTAACCTGTTACGGCTTTGAGTATACACGTATACGATCCACAAAGCCTCATGATTCAGTCAACTATCTGACTAAATTTTGACACTCAACAAAGAATGAAGCTTCAAGTTGCTCATCTCTCAAAATAGAGCAGTAGTTTATTGTTGTTGTTTTTAACTGTGCTTAAAGTATGGAAAGATTGAACTACAGTATCGAAAGTCAGCAGTGTAATGTTATTAAGGGACCCTGTGGGTCATTTTTATAAAACTAGTGCTGTATCTTTTTTAAAATTTGACCAATATGTTGTAGGAACAATCATTTCTTACCTTTAATATGGTGTCTTTTCCTTTCAAAATATCTTCACATGTTAACCTTATTAGGTCCATACAGCAACTCAGATTGAAAAGGGTTTTTTTTCCTTTTCTGCCATTAACTCCACATTTTTTCAACTTAAAGAAACAAAATTTCATTTTTCTAGATTCTTACGGAGAGACTAACTACTGCTTGTGCAGTTCAACATCCTAACAGATGGATAAATCCAAATTTAATTTGGTTGTAATTTAATATTTATCTTTTGTAACAGCTTTATTGAAGTATAACTGACATACGATACACTGCACGTATTTAAAATGCACAATTGATGAGTTTTGACAGATGTATGTATCGGTGAGCTCATCACTGCAATCGAAATAAATGAACATTTCCATCACCCCAAACAGTTTCCTTGTGTCCCTTTATAATCCTCAAGGCAACCACTTATCTGTTTTCTGTAACTCGAATTTATTTGCATTTTCTAGAATTTTACAAAAATTGGGGAGGAGGGGTAGTGAACAGTATTTGTATCTCATGGTATATTTCTGAGTTGGCTTAAGAAACTAAAGTGTGACCATTCAAAGTGGTGTTGTTCTGGTACTTGAATCCAGATGGCCTATAATGGGATAGAAGGCCTTTGATGTCTGGCTTCTTTTGGTGGGGGGCAGGGGGGTGCTGCATTGTGTGGCTTGTGGGATTTTAGTTCTGCTGACCAGGGACTGAACCCAGGCCCCTGGCAGTGAGAGCTCAGAGTCCTAACCTCTGGACTGCCGGGGAATTCCTGATATCTGGCTTTTTAATGAGACCCTAATGTTTAATCGACATAGCAGTGGCTAACATTCATTAAAAGCCAACTCTGTGCCAGGCACTGTTCTAGCACTTAACTTCTATTTATTTGCTTAGTTAGCCTCATAACAATCCTATGAGGCCAGCACTGTTATTATCTCCATTTTACAGATGAGTAAATTGAAGTACAGTTAAGTTACTTGCCCAAGGTCACATGGCTAAGAAGTGGTAGAGTTAGGATTCAAACTCAGTATGACTTTAGAACCACCGCTGCCCCTTGGATATATCTAGAAAACTCAAGCTCTGTGGTTGCCCCAAGAGCAGTGACAGTGAAGCATTACATAACGGATTACACAGTCCAGGAGCCAGGGTTCCATGTTGAATGGCAAGCATTTGCATTCAACTCAGACCTGATTTTGAGGTCTTTGATTACCAAAACTGAATGTCTTTATACTGCTGCAATTTTACCTGAGTAATCAAGAATTAATTCTTCAGTGCTTGGTTTATCTTTCTTGGAAATTGATTCCCCATACATTTTCATGTTTTCTGGAAGTCTTTTAAGATTTGACCTAAATTTTTCTTTTCTAGATGATCCAGACCCTGATGATGGATTTAACTATAAACAGATGATGGTTAGAGATGAGCGGAGGTTTAAAATGGCAGACAAGGATGGAGACCTCATTGCCACAAAGGAGGAATTCACAGCTTTCCTGCACCCTGAGGAGTATGACTACATGAAGGATATAGTAGTACAGGTGGGTGGGGTGAGAGCAAGGATTCTCAATGGAAACTTTCTCTTTTTGTTGCTTACACTTTCCTCTTTAGCCTTTCCTCTGTATTTAGAAGAATGACTTGCTATACAAGTGCTGGCCAGATTGAGTCCAAGCTCTGTCACTCTGTTTTTCTGTGATCTCGATGGTGCTTTAAGCTTTCTGTTTAGTATGACAATACGTACCATCAGATTGTGTATTTTGCCATTCATTGGTGGCTTTGTACTGTAAGCATGAGGGGAAATCCTATTTTTTAAACTATCAGGCACTGAGTAATGACAGTGATACTAAAGAATTTTCACAGAAGACAGTTACTGATAAAACATAGACTATAGCTGTAGATGTACTCACTGGTCACATCTCCTGTTAGAGTTAAGCATGACTAGGGCTACCAGATCATCATGGGCTTGATGGGGTAGTTCACTATTAAGTGTTCCTTCAAGAAGACTTAGTTATTTTAAGCTGAAGCATAAAAAATTGATAATATTTTACCATTCTTTCAGCTAGAAAAACCACAATTTCCTATGGATTAACCATACCCACACACATCTACATAAACGTGTGTGTGTGTGTGTTTTAATGAATGACAAATAATTGCCTAAACTAACTCATCCAGATACTAAGTCTAATTACTCTCTTCTGTTTAGGAAACAATGGAAGATATAGATAAGAATGCTGATGGTTTCATTGATCTGGAGGAGTATATTGGTAAGTCTGTTTCTAGTGTTTTTCTTAGAAGAAGCTGAGAAGCTTTGGAAGATATGTTCACCAACAGAAACAATTTACCCCATGGGTCAACTCTCAGCACATCGTTAAGTCAGACCGGTGTGAGGAATAGGGGGTCATGATAAAGTGTCTGTAGCAGCACTGGCAAATCAGAATGTAAATGTGAGCCACATATATAATTTTAACTTTTCTAATAGCCACATCAAAAACAATAAAAGGAAACAGATGAAATTTATTTCAATAGTGTATTTTATTTAGCCTAAGATTCCAAAATACTATAATTTCAACATTTTATCAATATAACTCATTGAGGGTTTTTTTTCCTACAAATCTTCAAAAGTTTATTTTACACTAAAGCACATTTCAGTTTGGACCAGTCACATTTCAAGTTCTCAGTAGCCCCATGTGGCCAGTGGCTACTGTAGTGGACAGCACTGAAATAGTACATCCCAGATGCCCTGTGGAATTGACAGTAAGGAGTTGCAGGGAGCCTAGACTGGCATTAGGAAACGGAAATAGGACAAAAGAGACAGTTGGATGACTAAGAGCTGTTGATTCCTCTTAGTCTTTCCTTTTCGCTGTATTCTATTCATGTTTTCTGTCTAGATTCTCTAATTTGTTTCCTTTCGTCTTTTTTTTAAAAATCACTCCTTTCTGCCATTTTTCCTTTTAGTTGTCTGGTTTTGTTTTCTTTTCTTTTCCTTTTTCTTTCTTTCTTTTTTTTTTTTTTTTTTTTTACTTTTTTGACCACACCTCGGCTTGTGGGATCTTAGTTCCCTGACCAAGAATCGAACCCTTGCTCTCAGCAATGAAAGCTCGGAGTCCTAACCACTGGCCTGCCAGGGAATTCCCAGTTGTCTGTTTATTTTAGATGCTACTATACCTTCAAATTGTCTGATTATTTTAGATGCTATACCTTTCTCTCAAGTAAAGCTTTTTTGGCCATGCCGTGCAGCATGTGGGATCTTCGTTCTCCAACCAGGGATCGAACCCGTGCCCCCTGCAGTGGAAGTGCAGAGTCTTAACCATTGGACTGCCAGGAAAGTCCCTAAAGCTGTTTTTATTATCCTCAAAATAATTTCAAGATTTTCCCATTGCTTTAAAAAAAGGAGCTGCCTCTTAGCAAGTAGTTGAGCAAATTGTTACACAATTAGTGTGATGGAAATTAGCATAAGTAAAGGAGAAGAGATGGAAGATACTACAGATGTCTTTGTTATAAATGTTATTCCATTTTAAAAGATATTAGATAATTTTATATTTCCAATTATTATTTTTACTCATAGTAACTTAATTCTAGTGCACCACTGGTTTTGTGTTTCATAAGACAATTTGTTTTTAGGCTTCTGATCTTTACCTGGAATGTTTATTTTAAGTGTGAAAGGGAGACTTAAGCCCTTACCTCTATCCCTGTATGTCACTTCAGTCCATTGAACAAGTCACTCCTTTACTCAAATTTTGTCTAATTATACCTGCTATTTATTTTCTAGAGTTATTCCAGTTGAATTACTCCTTGAATACTCTTTTCTTCTAAGACTCCATGATGTACTTTGAGAGGGGTAAGCAGTGGGAAGATGGAATTTTTTTCCAAAATGATTTTTTTAGTGGAGTTCATCAGCACAGTGGAAATAAATGCCTGGGTGCATTTACTGAGCCCATTTCAAAGTCGACTGTTTCTTTTTTTTAATATTTTATCTTTTAATTCTTGGTTTTTGTCATTTTATCACCATTGCTAAAACGGAGGAACTCATTTTGAACCTCTTGAGAGGAATTAAGTTTTATAACAGTTAAGTACCATCATTTACCAAGCATTGGGGCCAAATAAAGAGATACTTCTATCTCCCTCCCATCGTATAGATCAATTGTTTCTTGAAACTACTGAAACTATCAACTGTGTGTGTATGACTTTGTTTTGCAAATCATCAACTAATGCAAACGCTTTTACATCTTGGGTGCCGGGCTTTGTAAAGCTAAAAAGTCTCCCAAACAGTATCTTCCAGTTTCTAGGGGTATGCTAGTTTCTGCCCTGTTGAGAGGAAAGATCAAAAAGAAACAAAGGGTCTTTGCCTCTTACATTTAGCATTAATAAGTCCCCAGAGTTATACTGTTGAGCCATTTAAATTTATTACACAGCATTGCAAGCATACACAAAATTAAATAGAATAGTATAATGAATCCCCTGTACTTACGCCCAGTCACAGCAGCCATCAACCCATGGCCAATCCTTTTAAATCCATATCCACGTCTTACCTCCTTTATTATTTTGAAGTAAATCCTAATCAGCATCTCATTTCATCTGTAAACATTTGGTTATATCTCTCTTAAGATACATATGTATCTCTAAAAATTTTTAAATAAAAGCTCAAAAAATTAGTAATTAATATCATTATATAGGTTGAATTTTTTTTAATTGTATTTGTTTGTTTGTTTGTTTATGGCCATGTTGGGTCTTCGTTTCTGTGTGAGGACTTTCTCTAGTTGCAGCGAGCGGGGGCCACTCTTCATCACCGTGCGCGGACCTCTTGCTCTCACAACCTCTCTTGTTGCGGAGCACAAGCTTCAGACACACAGGCTCAGTAGTTGGGGCTCATGGGCCTAGTTGCTCCGCGGCATGTGGGATCTTCCCAGACCAGGGCTTGAACCCATGTCCCCTGCATTGGCAGGCAGATTCTCAGCAGCTGTGCCACCAGGGAAGCCCAGGTTGAATTTTTTAATAGAAAATTAAATAGTATTAATTCTTATCCTTACTTTTCTAGCTTTAAGATGCACTTACATTATGTTGTATATTCTAGCTTCTATTAAAAGCATGTCTTTCAGGAAATTCCCTGGTGGTCCAGTGGTTAGGACTTGGCACTTTCACTGCAGGGACCAGGTTTGACCCCTGGTTGGGGAACTAAGATCCCGAATGCCGTGTGGTGTGGCCAAATTAAAAAAAAAGAAAGAAAGAAAAATACGTCTTTTAAACGCACGTTTTCCTAACGTGCGTTTCCTAATACACATGTATTCCCTATTTCAGAATTTCCCAATCTGTATACAGTGAAAGGTCTCCCTGACCCTCAGGACAGCTAGGGCAAGGTGCTGGCCAGTGGATCGTACAAATACTGTGTTTTCTGAATGTGCTGTAACATGAAAAAAGAATTGGCAAGACCTGCTCTGAGACTCCCAATTTGTGTTTAGGACAGAAAGGAGTAGTTCTACTCTTAACCCTCAAGTTCAGGAAAATGACAGTGCCAACTGCAAAATGCTGGAAATAGTAGAATTTAGTAACAAGTTTGATGTCCTTTATTCAAGGGAAAACAATCCATGGATCGGGGGGAGTAAAGTACCTCACAAGCAGTGGAGCATTCTTCCTAGGGGGTTTTGGGCAAGAGCAGGCTTTATAAAACATTAGAGGGGCAACTCAGATGCAGGACATGATTGGCTAGGAGGTCAGGGATTTCCTTATTAAGATAACAGGTCATCTTTTCTAAGGGTAAGGTAAGTTGACTGAAGCTGAGCTGGAGGGTTGTGATTGATATATGTTAGGTTTTCTTAGCAGTGTGGGCTGACTTAGGTTTAGATTTGTGGCATGGGCCGGGCCACTGGGGCAGCCTCCATTTTATGGGTCCCAACATACAGATTACTTTTATCACAGGTAAATAACTGTTTAGAAGTTACTTAGACTTATATTAGGTGTGTTCCCATACCTTACATGAAATGCATGTACACTTACTTTGATATAGTGTAATTTAGGAGTCTTCAGACTTTCACTCATGTAATTCCTAAAAGAATTTTGACAGTAGCTAAGCCTGTGTGCCACAACTACTGAGCCTGCACTCTAGAGCCCGGGAGCCACAACTACTAAGCCTGTTTGCTGCAGCTACTGAAGCCCGTGCACCTAGAGCCTGTGCTTTGCATCAAGAGAAGCCACTGCAATGAGAAGCCCGTGCACCACAACAAAGAGTGGCCCCCGCTCGCCGCATCTAGAGAAACCCCACGCGCAGCAACAAAGACCCAACGCGGCCAAAAAAAAAAAAAAAATTTTTTTAAATACTTAAAAAAAAAGTATACTCTGTAATTGGTTGGTGGACAGTTTGACTTATAGACCTCTCAAGTTTTCTTTAGGATTTAAAACCACATCTTTCTAAAACTAGTGGTCAGGTTAATTAGTAGTGAAATGGAATGTAGGGAACAACTATCTTATGAAAGTTGGTCTTTACCTTTCTTTTTATTTATTTTTTTAAAAAGAAATTTATTTATTTATTTATTCTTGGCTGTGTTGGGTCTTCATTGCTGCGCCGGCTTTCTCTGGTTGCAACGAGCAGGGGCTACTCTTCGTTGTGGTGCACAGACTTCTCCTTGTGGTGGCTTCTCTCACTGCGGAGCACAGGCTCTAGGCACGTGGGCTTCAGTAGTTGTGGCACGCGGGCTCAGTAGTTGTGGCACACGGGCTCAGTAGTTGTGGCACACATGGGCTTAGTTGCTCCACAGCATGTGGGATCTTCCTGGACCAGGGATTGAACCCATGTCCCCTGCGTTGGCAGGCGGATTCTTAACTACTGCTCCACCGGGGAAGTCCTGGTCTTCACCTTTCTTGACGCTAGTCATCTCCCTTTGTTTCTGCATTTTTTTTAAAGGATTCTCTTTGCTCTCATATCATTCAAGACCAACAGCTGGAAATATTCTTGTTGCAAGATCAATAATCACACATCAGGAAAACTCCTTGCTTCTTAAGGTCTCTCTGACCTAAAATACCCTTATAACTGCTATTAGGTTCCAAACTGATGAATGAGGAAAAAGGGTCAGGTCAGATTTGCATGGGGCAGTCTTTGAGAAAAGACAAACTCATCTTCTGTATGGATGTGTATTCACACAGGTGACATGTACAGCCATGATGGAAATGCTGATGAGCCAGAATGGGTAAAGACTGAGAGAGAACAATTTGTTGAGTTTCGAGATAAGAACCGAGATGGGAAGATGGATAAGGAAGAGACCAAAGACTGGATCCTTCCCTCAGACTATGATCATGCAGAGGCAGAAGCCAGGCACCTAGTCTACGAATCCGACCAAAACAAGGTAAGTCTGTCCAGGCCCAAATAATCTATCAGTGATGAATTCTGTTTCTAGGGGACTGCCTAAAAAATTCCTGTTAAGGTACATAGAGCATTTAAGGTCTTAATTAGTTTGAGTCTGCTATGGATCTAAAGTTGGCGATTGAAAACTTACAGGGCAGCGCTAGCTCTCTGATCTCATTTTAGAAATCCCTTTGCCCAATGTTCCCAGCATTGGAGAAATTTAGGCCTCAGAAAGAGCCTCTGGATATAGCCTGTGCCCAGCATGCATCATCTGCTATCTTTGGAACCCCAGGAAATCTTCTTTGCTTTTTTGTTGTTATTTCCTTTGTTCTTTTATCTTTTACAGGCTCATTTTGCCTACTCAAAGCTGGTTGTTTCCTTCTTAAATCAAGTATGCTTTTTAAAATTAAATCATTTGTAGGAGCTTATAAATCAGCTTTTCTCTGAAACCTGTTAAAATTACCCTTGATCAATTATCTGAGAAGGCATTCAGTTCATTAAAAGAGTCGTGTTACTACTGAGCCCTGTCACCTTTTTCAGAGATTTGAGTGCTCTCCTTAGAGCAAACTGAAAATCAGTCTAAAGTCGGGGGATTCTAGAATTCTAAATGTTCTTTTATTTAGACTGATCTTCGGTTTTAATGTAGTTTCTTTTTTCTTTTTTTAAATTATTTTATTTATTTTTGGCTGCGTTGAGTCTTTGTTGCTGCGCGCGGGCTTTCTCTAGTTGTGGTGAGCGGGGGCTACTCTTCGTTGTCGTGCGCAGGCTTCTCATTTGGGTGGCTTCTCTCGTTGCGGAGCACAGGCTGTAGGCACAGGCTTCAGTAGTTGTGGTGAGCGCAGGCTCTAGAGTAAAGGCTCAGTAGTTGTGGCGCATGGGCTTAGTTGCTCCACGGCATGTGGGATCTTCCCGGACCAGGGCTCAAACCCGTGTCCCCTGCATTGGCAGGCGGATTCTTAACCACTGTGCCACCAGGGAGGCTCCTAATGCAGTTTCTTATTGAGCCTTTTTGAGGGTCAGTCTGTTTTGAGTTCTTGCTCAGTCACTTCAGTAGCCAGGTGCTGTGTCCTGAGACATGTGAGAAAAGGAAACTGATGTAGTCATCCCTTGGGAATCTAGCCTAGATAATTCTTGAGATGAGTATCTGAGCCTTCATTTGGGGTTCTGTCTGGAATATGATTGGTGACTAGGTCATTTTGGAGTTGAAGACCGTGCTTGATATTAGCATATTTCATTTTTCCTGTTAGACAAAGACTTGATTCACTTTGAAGTATTTTTCCTGCTATTCTTGACTATCTCTTACCCATATCTAGGAGATGTCCCACATTTTGCTCGAAAGGGAGCGTTTTCTTCTCAAAAAACAAACCCATATCCCTAGCATTGAGCTATTGAGCTATATTATTTCCATCCTTCCACTTAACTTCCTTGATAAGAAAAATGTATCAACTGCTGTTTACTCCCTCTTTGCATGTGTGCGTGTGTGTGCGTGTGTGTGTGTGTGTGTGTGTGTGTGTGTGTGTGTGTTGGGGGTGGACAGTGAGGATTGAGTTCACATTTAATTTAGTGGGAATTAGAATTGTAAATCTTGACTAACCCCTGTTGTATGTTAACAGTGTTCTAAATTTGAAATAAGAAATATATTTTGCATCAATTCACTGTTCTCTCTACTTTCAGGATGGCAAACTTACCAAGGAGGAGATTGTTGACAAGTATGATTTATTTGTGGGCAGCCAGGCCACAGATTTTGGTGAGGCCTTAGTACGACATGACGAGTTCTGAGCTGCAGACAGAGGAACCTACATTTCTTCAAAAGTAATTTATTTTTACAGCTTCTGGTTTCACATGAAATTGTTTGCGCTACTGAGACTGTTATTACAAACTTTTTAAGACATGAAAAGCTGTCTTAAAAATCCCGTCCCCATTCCTCCTCCTCTCTGAGGGACTGGAGGGAAACTGTGCTTCTGAGGAAAAACTCTAATTAGTACACTTGTGTTTGTAGATTTACACTTTGTATTATGTATAACATGTGTGTTTATTTTTGTATTTGTTCTCTGGTTGGGAGTATGATATGAAGGATCAAGATCCTCAGCTCACACTTTGTAGGCAAACGTTAGCCCTTCACTCTGTCTCAACCCTTATCATATAATTTTTATAATTCTGAGTTAATTTTAAGCCTGAGATCAATAAGAAATGTTCAAGAGAGAGAAGAGGGAAGAAATAGTCCCCACAATTCATATTTAGAGAGATAACACTTAAACTTGCCCATTGAAAAGTATCCTGCATAAGTTGGAGGGGCCGAATATTTCATTCAGCTGCTCCAGGTCCAGGTCCTGGCATTGTCTGGGCAAGGACCGATCCCTGTGCTGTAAGAAAGCTTGGCTCAACTTGATTTCATTCATTCTTTTTTTTTCCTTCCCTGTAAGACTAGCTGTTTGCTAATTTTGTCAAGCACAGCTGTGGTGGGAAGAGTTGGGGCCACTGTCTTGAAAATCAGTCAAGTACTGAGTGTGATCTCTTTACAGAGCTATACATAGAAACAGCTGGAAAACTAAAGGAAAAATACAAGTGTTTTTAGGGCACATGCTTTTTTCTGGGTATGCATCTATTGAAGTGCTCAAGACTGTCTTGCCTATTGAATCACTGTAAGTGCCCCTATTCAGCTCCTATTTCCCCAGGTGTTCCAAGGAATTAATCTGCACTGCAGTTAAAATGTACTCCTTTCCAATCATGTCATTGAAAGTGCCTTTAATGAGAGAAATGATCACTGAATGAGGATTCTCTTAAGAAACTCGAAGATAAAATAAAGAGAAGATTATTTGGACCACCTTAAATGAAAGCTTAGAACCTCCTAGTGTGGTGGGATTTTTTTCTTTCCTTTCTCCTTTGGACGGTGGTTAAATAGTAGTATTAGTTAGGGGCTTGGTTGCAGTGTTCTTATCTTGTGGGCTGGTTTCCAAAAACCACATGCTGCTGAATTTACCAGGGATCCTCGTACCTCAGAATGCTAACCACTTACTACCAGGCCTGTTTCTGTGTCAGCTGGAGAGCTTGAGCTAAGACTCAAAGATGAGAGGGCTCTTTGGTTTGAGGACCATCGCTCACCCTTCCTGCCTTCGACCCATCACTCCCTACGTTCCCATCTCCCCACTGCCAAAAAAAAGTTTATCATGAATCAACATGGCCAACCCTGATCAAAGAGAGGGACATTGTAGAAGGAGCTGAAGAAACCACCTCTGTTCCCAACTCACTTTACCTATATTTTACATAACAGGAAACTGTCCTTTTTGGTCCCTTTCATACAGATGGACCTCTTTTGAGAAGAATTATTATATTCCAAGTTTTTAGCCCTCAGGTTACTAAGACAAATATATATATATATATATATCCGTTATTATTTCATATATCTTTCTGGATAATACATTCAGGTGGTGCTGGGTGATTATTATAATCTGAACCTAGGTGTATCCTTTGGTCTTCCACAATCACGTTGAGGTGGGCTACTTGGCCTGGTAAAAAGCCGGATATCGTGTAACTCCACCCCAGCCTTTGCATTGAGCTCTTGAGAGTGGATACATTCTTTTAACCCCAGTATAAGGGAGTGGAAATTCTCTGCCTTCCAGATTCCCCATTTTTCTTGTTAAGAAGATCAGGGATAATTAATAATGCCCACCAACCCTGGCTTGGAGAGGGCACGTCATGAATTGTGTGGCAGGAGATCCTCATAGGTCACTAGGTACAGAGAACCCAGGCCTTATGTTAAAGTCACGCACCTAGAAAGCAAACCTCCATCTGCTAAGACAGCAACTTCTGGATGCTGGGTGCTCATCAGTAAGCATTGTACTCTAATCTCTAATGATCCCCCTGGATTTTTTTTTTTTTCCTTTTGGTTTAAATCAAGCCTGAGGCTGGTGAACAGTAGCTGCACACCCACATAGTGTGTTCTGTGAATGCTAGCTCTCTTGAATTTGGATATTGGTTATTTTTTATAGAGTGTAAACCCAGTTTTATATTCTATAATGCAAACAGGTACCTATCTGTTTCTAAATAAAACTGTTTACATTCACTGTGGGTTATGAATGTCCTTTATTTTCTTAAGAAATGGAACTCTTGCTTAGAATTATGGGTGTTATAAAATGGCACAGAAAAAGAGCTCTCCTGGAAGGTTTATCATACCCCCCACCCCAAACCAGAGAAGTTACTGCCTTCTCCCAAATTGGTTACTCTTTTCTTCCTATTCCTGAAATCTTCTAGCATCCTTCTACAGCTGTAACCCTTCTCTGCTTCCCTTAGGCCATATAACTGGAGAGGAGCCCAGCTGCTCATTACATAATTGCCTGATACCAAACACAAGCCATTTCTGAATGTACACACATTTATCTTGATTTTTATTTCAAAAAGTCTCTTCTTCAGGGGGTGGGGAGAGGGAGTATAAGGTAAAACAGTTTTTTGAACATTTTGTATAGTTTATAAATGGTATTAGATGTGCAAATTCATTTTGAGAACATGAAGGGAATTAAACTATTAACTTTAGTAAATACACAGCTTAAAACAGATATATAGGTTTAGCCAGATAGGAGGTGTGGGGGGAAAGGAAGCACCTGGAATATTCATGCTGGTACAGGGGTTTGTGGGCATGGCTGTCCCAGCCAAAGCGATAGCAATTACTGGCAGTGACAGCATAAGAAAGTTCTTTCAAACTCATTTGGGACCTACTAAAGGGTTTTTTTAAGGTTTTTGTTTTGTTTTGTTTTATTTTATTTTATTTATTTATTTTTGGCTGCATTAGGTCTTCGTTGCTCTGCTTGGGCTTTCTCTAGTTGCGGTGAGCGGGGGCTACTCTTTGTTGTGGTGCGTGGGCTTCTCACTGCGGTGGCTTCTCTTGTGGAGCACGGGCTCTAGGCTCGCATGCTCAGTAGTTGTGGCTCGCAGGCTCTAGAGCTCAGGCTCAGTAGTTGTGGCGCACGAACTTAGTTGCTCTGCGGCATGTGGGATCTTCCCGGACCAGGACTCGAACCCGTGTCCCCTGCATTGGCAGGCGGATTCTTAAACCACTGCGCCACCAGGGAAACTCTAAAGGTTCTTTTTTTAATGTCTCTCCCATTTCTAAAGTGTTTCCGTAAGTTTGTTTTAATTCAAAATGTATCATCTTTGAACAGATCCCCAGTAGGGAAAAAATGTTACTAGCAAGGAAAATAATTGTTGTGTACACACTGAAAAATCATCAGCCAGACTGCTTTACAGTTGCCGTGTATGTAGAAATCTGTTCTCCAAGTGCTGTAAATTCTGCCACTTAAGAGTAGAAACTGGGCTTCCCTGGTGGCGCAGTGGTTAGGAGTCTGCCTGCCAATGCAGGGGACATGGATTCGTGCCCCGGTCCGGGAAGATCCCACATGCCGCGGAGCGGCTGGGCCCGTGAGCCATGGCCGCTGAGCCTGCACGTCCAGAGCCTGTGCTCCGCAACGGGAGAGGCCACAACAGTGAGAGGCCCGTGTACCACAAAAAATTTAAAAAATTTAAAAAAAGAGTAGAAACTGATGATTGTTGAAATGGCCTTTGGGGTGGTCTGAAGTAGACCCAGCTGGAACAGTAGCTTTGTGTAGGTAGGAAGGAAATAGTAGGAAAATGGAAAATTGACCTCAAATTGCTATCACTCCCCTTCCCGTTTTCTGTGTTGTAGTAGTTTGGTTTTTGACAGGCAAGGTAGAAATTTCCTTAAATGTAAAATCCTTGTTGCTGCAAACAGGCCAGTATGGGGCCAACTTGGCTAGAAGAGACGGTAGAAACTTCCATTTTCTGGGAGCTAGACATGTCAGACTCATCTGTCATGGGCCTTCCACACACCATCTCCATGATGCAAGCTTGGAACTGGAGGAAAGAGCAGAATTGGAGATAGTCCCCTTGGTAGAGCGGTACAGAGGAGATAACATCAGGAAGCATAGGGGAAAAAAGATCTCATTCTTTGTATCCTCAAAGCCTTGCACAATGCCTTATACACAGGATCTCCTCAGGTGGTTTTGATTATATCTTCCCAATACTGAGAGCTAGCTATATTCCAGGCTAAGACTACGCACTACTCCTGGGTCTACAGTGATAATCCCTACACATTCTGGCTAACTCTGAGAATGTGTAGAATTTCACTGTTGGGAGACCTCACAAACCACCCTGCCCCATAAGAGCACTGTCAAAAGTGACCCCAGAATAGCCCCGCCCACCCACCCCACCATTACTTGAAAGCGCTCCCAACTGGGGAAGGACTGCCAATTCCGTTTCTGTCCAGGAGGTTTCACATTCGTTTTGAATCCATCTCTGGAAGTGAGGAAACAAAATAACAGTTCTCAAAGCAGAGTGTTAGCTCTACACGGCAGGAACCCTCCTTGATTTGTCTGAGTTTGGGTTATTAGCTTAGATTCAGGATTTGGGATAGGAAGCCACCTGGTACCTTCAGATGATAAGCTGTTTTAGAAACGTACGCATGTGTTGTGATCTCTGTGTTTCACATAAATGGTCGTGCAGACTAGAAGTTGGAAAGGATTAAGAACTCGTGAAATGGAAATTTAGGGGCACTGCTGATCTATCAGTTTTTCAGTGAAACGGAAAGCCTTTTCACTTCTCATCCTGCCCTTTGGAGCAACTCGAATTTTATGGCTCAAGTTGTCTTCCCTGAGTTCTGTGATCTTGTCTGGATGACCACGCCTTCATCCCTGGGCTTACTTACCAAGTGCTTTCTAGCCTGCTAAGGGTTTCCATGCCTTCCCTGTTGACCCCTAGAAACCCTTTGAGTGGAGTCCCAGGTGCTTGGAGTTAAAAGTCATTGTTGAGAAGAACCAGGTCTTAGGAATATAAATAGAGAGCTTTACCTGCTTATTCATGAAGCAGTAGATGATGGGATTGTAGACGCAAGCACTCTTGGGGAAGAAGGCAGGAATGGTGACAAACCGTAAGTCCACCCCGTGGTTATGGTTGTTGACTATATACATGGCCAGGGCAGCGTAGGGCGTGTAACAGAGACAGAAGGATCCCACCATCATCACCACCTTGTGGCTCACCTCCCGCCCAGCCTTCTGGGTTGTAGCTGCCTCCTGCTGCTGAGCTGCAACCTGGAAAGAGCACAGAAAACATCACACCCTCTTATCCCTGGCCCTGAACTCCTAGATCTCTGGACTCTTCAACTAGGGGGCCATCTACTCTAATTGTCTCTCTGCTGTCCCAGCTTTTGGCCTAGTCCCTCTGTTTCCCCCTCCTTGAGGAAGGCAAGATGGAGGCAGCTCTCTGGTCTGTGACGATGGAAAAGATCACATGCGTCTCTTGATATACCTGAGCAGGAATGACTCCGCCTTATTCTTCATTTCATCATCTCCCTGTCCCCACTTCCTTCACTGCTTTTTGATACCCATCTACCTGACTGGACGTTTCTGAATGTTTTATGTTCTAGAGCACTTACCCGCTCTTCCCTCTCACCTAGAGCCTTGTGATCCCTTCCTCCCTGACCCTCACGAAAGGCACTCACAGCTCTGAAGACCCCCAGCAGCTGAGAGTAGGAGAAGCAGATGAGGGAGAGAGGCACAGTGTAGCAGAAAATGAAGAGAAACCAGGTATAGTACTCGCTGTAATATTTGGTGCCCACGGTGCAGGAACACTGAAGACCCTCGGGGACAAACCTGCAAGGGACCAAGCACTTACTCACTGTGAGGCTCAATTAGTAGAGAGGGAGATGAGATTCTTGGGTTGTGTTCTCCACTTAGAACCCAGAATGACTTCAGGCAGTGGGTATTTTCTGTCCTCACCAGCGAGCCTTTAGCAATTGCAACTGCAGGGTAAACTTTAGCACTTGTCTCCCACAGCCCTTTCCCTTATTTATTCCACCAGCTCTTTAAAAATTAGAGGTCAAAGACTATACCCAATTCCCTTCCTGCCCTCACAACCTGAGCTTCTAGCTATGTCAGCAAAGCGGCCCCGCACTCTCACCGGCTCCAGCCAAAGAAGGGTGGGATGGAGACACCAATACCAATGGTCCAGGTGGCCAGGACCACCATCAGTGCGTGCTTGGAGCTGAAGCGGAAGTTGCCGAAGGGCTTACAGATGATGATGTAGCGCTCAAAGACCAAGAAGGCCAGTGACCAGCCTGTCAGCAGACCTGTGATGAAATGTGAGGGTAAGAGGGTAAACAGCCCCACTCATCCTGGCAGGCAGAGTGGAATACAGATGGGGTGGAGAAAGCACAGGGAGGGAAGGTTGGAGTGGTTAGTGAAGTAGAGTTTGGGACTCGGTCAGACTTCTAGTCTGGGTGGCTTTATATCTCAGTATGCAAAAGAGCACCAAACTTCTATCCCCCAGACTCCTCTTTGGGGCCCACTCTCACCCAACAGCCTGGCCCCTGGTTCCAATCATGGAGCGGTGTCCTTTGCCTCCCCCCAGCCCCCTTCTCCTGCAATACCTGCTGTACGGCCCAGGAAGGCCCCCAGAGCACAAACATGGCGGCCGAAGACAAAGTATCCATGACAGACAAAGTATCCATGACAAAGTATCCATGACAAAGTATCCATGGTGATGAAGACGACAAAGACAGAGAAGATGCAGTAGATGAAGCCCCCCAGGGATACGTTGACCAGAATGTAGTTGAGTGGCTGCCGCAACTTTCTGTAGCGCAGTGTGGCCACCAGCACTGTGGCATCGAGTGGCGTCCCTACAACGAAGACAAAGCCCGTGAAGGCTGCCTGGAGGTGGAAGGCCCAGACAGGGGCGAGGCGGTACTGAGGCCCATCCCACGGCCCCACCAAGATGTTCTTGAACAGAAAAACTCCTCCTCCTCCGACATCTTGCTCATGGGATGTCCACCACCCCCTCTGATTCCCCTTATAGATCATCCTCCCACCACCACTTCTCCCCGACCCTGCCAAAGAACCTCTCCTCCAAAGCCACTTTGGAGCTCCCTGAAAGATCAGTGCTGATCCTAAGCTTCCTAAGGACAAAGTTTGGGATTAAAGGCCCTAAGCCCCCACCTAAACCTTTTGTGACCCCAAAGCCGATTGTATGTTCTTCAGAGGATAAGAGTGGGCTCAAAGGATCCTGACATGCAATGGTCAGGTGCTGTAATGAATAGGAGTGGGCTCATTAGGGCCTGGGAGACGCTGACCCATGTTTAATGAAGACCCTCCATCACTTTTTCTTCCCTTTGAGTGGACCTGTGGAAGGCACCCTTCTTCTTTGACTTCAGGCACTACTACATCCCTGTAGGTGTTTACACCCCATCTGCCCCTTTGTGGAAGGTGCCCCCTAAGTGTCCCTCTCCAGGGATCTTGGGCTCACAGCCAGCCTGGGAAGCAGCCTCAGGCTGCAGGAAGGGGCAGGGAATGGAGAGTTCCCTGGAGCACCTTAGTAACAGCCTTCATGGAACAGTTCAGGGGCAGCTCGACAATGCCTAGAGGTCTAAGGCACCCCAGGCTGCCAGCTTCTTCATGGTGAGTCTACCCAGAGAGGGAACCTTTCCTACTCAGACCTCCCCCAGCCAGGTCGAGGTTAGTTTGCTCACTGTCCCTCTCATGCCATGTTCACACCTGCCCCTGCCCTTAGCTCAGCAGTGCCCAAGCTGCCAGTCATCCTGTCTGCTCATCCAAGACCTGCCCAATGAATTACGTAATTCACTGTCCAGAAAGTCAACACAAACCAACTGTTCTTCAGATTATGACAGGCAAGAATGGGGTTTCACAAAGGAGACATCAGTGTGATATAATAATGTCCTCAACAGCATTCCTGAGTAGCACAGCAACCAGTTTCACAGGATCGGGTCTCCTGCTGACTATTACCCTCAATATGGGCTCCACACAAAGCACGATTCAGAACTGGACATAAACCAGAACCATTCGGCTGGGGGCCAAATACCAGCTCTGCCAGGCTACTCTAATCCAGAGGACATTTCAACTCTCTAGAGGCTTGAAAGGCATTATTCCCTAACCTCTCTAATCATTGCTTCTCCCTGCTTAGTTTTTTATCAAGTGGATTTCTGTTTCAAGTGGATTGTATATGCCTGGGGCTCAAAATTCAAAAAGTACAAAAGAATATACAGTGAAAAATACATCTCTTTCCCACCCAGGCTCCCAGTTCCCCTCTCTAGAAGCAACCAGTGTTCACTTTTTGCTGTGTTTTTGATGCGTAGGTTGAAATGATGTGTTGAGCTTGAAATGTGTTGTGACAATGTTGTCTGTTAAATACTGACCAGTCAGACTCTCCAGGCAAGTGGTGAGATGAGAGAAAGTTCTACATGCTCTTGTGAAAATGAGGAATCGTCCAAGGATTTGCCTGAATGAAAGCCATCCTCACGCCTGGGAGGAAAGAGGAGAAACCACCCCCACCCACCCCGCCCCAAGGTAGAGCCATGACTCTTCCTAGAGAATTTCATCTGCTGGCTTTGAAATACAGAGACAAATGAACCACTGAGGGCCTAAACTCCTACAGCCTAGATCAAGGCCACAGTAATTTTAGCCTGGAAAACAATGCATGGTAGATGGCAATGGATTTCCACCAGGGCGGCACTCCTCTCCCCCACCCTGTTACCCTGGAGACATTTGGAGGTATGTGGGGTGGGAGGGGGGTGTTTTATGGCTGTTGGCAAAGAAGGGGATTACTGGTATTGAGTGGGCAGGACACTGCTCTGTACAGGCCACACTGAGAATGATCCTGCCTCATATTCCAATAGTACCCCCAGAGAAAAGCACTGGCTGGGACCCAGTCCCGGTCTCAGCCCTGAAACATTCTCAGCAAAGTCCCCCTGGCGCCCTTGCTTGGAGACACCTCACTCCTTGGCACACCCAGCGAGAGAAACAATTAGGAAATGTGTACTGAGGTAATGCAATGACGCGTTGAGTGGCTTTTATTTATAAGCCAGTTTAAAGCTGGGAAACAGCTACCCAAAAAAGTCCCTTTGGTTTGAGAATAGATGAGCTGTTGCTTTTCTCTCTGGCCATGATTGGTTAGTGGAGCCAGTCGTCTGGTCCAGACACTCTGGATGGGGATAATAAAACTTCATCCCCTGGGTACAAAGGAATGTTAGCCAATATGTTCTCTAAAGCGAGGGCCATTCTTCCCCATATCCAACAGACGCGTTGGTTTATTAGGAAGCCTGCTTTTGCATGGATGGTGGGAGAGTTTCTTTAGGCTTATGGCTTTTACCTCGAGCCAAGTAATGAAGATCCCCCTGAATATCTGTTGCCCCTGGTGGTTTTTTGGTGCACACTCCTGGCTTGCTTTCTTTCCCTCATTCACGCATTCATTTATTCCACAGACATTTGCTAAGAGATGCCTACAACAGCAGTTGTGCTGTGAGGATGAAATGAGATTAATCTGGTAGAGTGCTTACCTAAGGCCAGGTACACAGAAATGCTTGGGAGTTGTTTGTTTCGTCAGCAGGATTGCCAAGTGCCAGACACGAGGCTGGATCCAAAGATCAATAAGACAGATCTCTGTCCCCCCAGAAGCTCCCAGCCTCCTAGAGGGAACCCCCCTCTAGGGGGTCAAACAAGGGTCCTGGAGGTGTGATGGATGTGGTACAGTGGCAGCACAAAAGAGAGAGCCAGACAGAGCCTACTGGGTCTCCTACAAGGCCCCAGTTTCTGATGTGTGACCTCTCCCCTCACTCTCATTTGGGGAATCCCAGCCTGAAGAACCCCACCCAGGCCACCCTTAGCCGATCGGCAGGCTCTTCCCTGAAGCTTTCCTGGGTGGGATGAACAGGACAGGCTGGGGTGAGGGAGGAAGTGTGGGTATTTACAGGATGTATTCCCATCTCTGGTTTTCTAGAAAGTCTGGATAGCAGTGTGTATCGCATTTAAAACACACTTTGGATTCAGATAAATGTGCTTCGTATAAGTCGAATTTGGGCACGTTTCTTTTTCTTACAGTGGGGTGACAGCTATCTCGCAAGGCTGTTATGAGGTTAAGTAAGATCTGTAAAGCACAGATCACACTGCTCAGCCCACGGTAAGCATTAAGTGGCAGCTTTCCGCTCATGTATTTTCTCCTTGCCCTCATGTTGCCATCATAATAACCCCTTTCCTTTGTATAGCACTTTACAGTTTGCAGAGTGCTTTCACATACGTTTTCTCACCTGATCCTCAAATTACCCTGTAAGGCAGACAGGGCAGGTGTGACTTCCCCACCTGACAGATGAAGAAACTGAGTAATTTAGCAAATATCACCTAGTCAAGGGTGATCTGGGACAGACTTCTTAGTCCCCACCTAGGAGGCAGATGAGTTTGGAAGATTTTTTTCTGGTGGTCTGATCATGAGGTAAGAAAGAAGAGTGCTTCTTCATGGGTGCAGGAGATGCCAGGCAGGCCCCCTCAGCCCTGGGGTTCCCGGAAGGGGGGCTGGCTGGAGACTGGCTCCCTCCCTGCCCTTCCCCAGCAGCACCCCACGAACTCCGCTTGGCAGCCCTGAGGGAGAACTGGATGGTCACGGGGAAGATGGGACCTTGCCTAATCACCGTGTGGCTCCACAGTGGACCAGGGAGCAGTGGAGAGAGCCGAGGGGCAAGGCCTGCTGGAGTGCAGCCAACCTGGGCTGGGAGCCAGCCTGGACGGAGGAGAGAGGCCCTTCTAGGAACCACAAACTGCGGCTACTACTGATGTAGTAAAGAAGACACAGCTGGCAAAGAGTAACCCTCAGTGGCTCTTTGGTCTAGGGCTATGATTCTCATTTAGGGTGCACGAGGTCCCGGGTTTAAATCCCAGATGAGTCCTACTTTTGCTGGATTTTTCTTTTTTTCTGTTCCCCTTTCCCCGCCACACAAGTATACGTTGCCTGCCCTTTCTCAAGTTGAAGCAGAGATGACCCAGTGGTGAGTGAATAAAGGACCCTGAAGACAAGCTGCCAGTCAGTCTCCCCATTAGCCATGGCCTGTATATACCCCATTATTTCCGCTGAGGCTAAGCCGAGCAGAAGGGGATTGGCACAGCTCCAGGAGCTGAACCTGAGAAGGTGGAGCCAAAGGGTTCCCTCGTGTTAGGCAGAAAGCCTCTCAGAGAGCCTCAGATAAAGAGCGGGTGGTCAGAACAATCAGGGCCCGAGCTGGAGGTCAAGAAGAGGCAAACTCTCCATGTAAAACCCAAGCTATGAAATGCATTGGCTTCAAAGTCCAAAAGCTAGGCATAAAATTACAATTCGGAGTCTCAGCTTTCCTCTTGGTAAAATGGGAACAATAATATTCATTTCTTAAAGTTGAGAGGATGAAATCAGAAACTGTGTGTGAAAACACTTTGCAAATTATAACACACCTTACAGACATAGGGATTGTTAGGAATACTACTAAAGATAAAGAGAATCTGGAAAGGAAATTCTGACAACATGACAGACTGAACTAATGTAGTTTCTCTTCACCCAGTGTCCCGTAAAACACACACAGAAATACTACATAAAACAATTTAAAAACTAACATATGAACAATTGCAAAATTGGTTTAAAAAGGGAAATTCCCAGATAGATAACAGAATTAAAGAAAGAATATAAAACTAAACAAAGGAGGAGGAGGAGAAGGAGGAGGGACTATCACAGTAGCCCATGGTTCATTTCAGACACAGATCACAAACATATACCAGGGACATGGAGATGTGTTCTAATGCTTTCAGTTATAGGCTATGTGCCCTCAGCCCACCAGAGACAAAGAGCTGGGACTGAACCCCCTGCATAAAGCTCAGAACATCAAAGATCTACCTTATCCATGGAAAGAAAACTAAAATGGCACACGCCAGTTCAACGAAGCAGAGAAAAGGGTTAGAAATCCAAGTCAACCCTGAGAAATTGAAGTCTGAACCTGAGAAAATGCTTGTGTTGCATCTGGATTTATGTTATTTGCATGATGCTGAATCCTTAAGCAGAGAAATTAAATATAAACCTGGTTTAGGACAACTTGAAATCCCTAGGAATACCACACAGCCTCACAGAAGCAAGAAAGAGCTCTCCAAGACTGTTTTCATACCCCAAGGTATATGAGAGTCTCACTAAAAAGTGACAAATCAAAAACGCCTACTGGGGCTTCCCTGGTGGTGCAGTGGTTGAGAATCTGCCTGCTAATGCAGGGGATATGGGTTCTAGCCCTGTTCTGGGAAGATCCCATATGCTGCGGAGCAACTAAGCCCGGGAGCCACAACTACTGAGCCTGCGTGTCTGGAGCCTGTGCTCTGCAACAAGAGAAGCCGCGATAGTGAGAGGCCTGCGCACCGTGATGAAGAGTGGCCCCTGCTTGCCACAACTAGAGAAAGCCCTCACACAGAAACGAAGACCCAACATAGCCAAAAATTAATTAATTAATTAATTAATTAAAAAAAAAACACCTACTGAAGAAGAACTCACAATAAAAATCTTATAAACTAGACAAGAAAGCAATCCACCTAAGGAAGACTCAGCAGACACAACAAACGGGACAATTAACACTCCAAGAACTGTGCATAATAAAACAACATGACAAGCACTGTGTAATAAGTATTCTTAAAAGTGTTAAAGATTAAAGACAAAAAAGTAAACCATAATGAAAATATTGCATTATGAAAAAAAAAAGCAGCTCATTGAGGGAAAAAAAATTAGGAAATGGAAGACATACCATTGAAGACTCAAGACATTAAACAGTAGACTAGACCCAGCTGGAAAGAGAATTAGTGAAGTGGAAGATAGAGCTGATAAAATTGTTCAAAATATGGGGGGAAAGGGGAAAGTAATGAGATAGAAAATATGAAAGAATAGTTAAAAGACATGAGGAAAAGAATATGCCTATTACACTGTCACACTGAATATATATATTGTTTCCTGAAACAGAGAGAATGAGGGAAATGTATGGGTTGGCCAAAAAGTTCGTTTGAACTTTTTGGCCAACCCAATAATATTCCAAGAGATAATGATTGATAATTTTCCAAAATAAAAGAAAGACAGAGTCCTCAGATTGAGAACTGAGCTTATAAACACATTGTGGTGAAACTGGAGAATACTGAAGAGAAAAAGAAAAATCTTAAAAGCAACAAAAAATTAAAAAAATTTAAAAACTTGTTTGCCTAGAGAGACAATTATATTGGCAGCTGACTTCTTATTAGCAGCAAAAGATTACAGAAAAAAATAGAATATCTTCAAAAGTCCAAAAGAATTGTCAACCTAAAATTTTATGCCCACTAAATTTCCATTTAAGTGTTGTGAAATAAAGACCTTTTAAGACAAAGACTGAGAATGTTTACCACTCAAAGACTTTCACTGAAATGCTACCAAAGGATATACTTCATAAGAAGGAAACCGAAATAAGAAGGAAGGAATGAA
The DNA here is from genome assembly GCF_949987515.2 of Delphinus delphis. Classification (NCBI taxonomy): domain Eukaryota; kingdom Metazoa; phylum Chordata; class Mammalia; order Artiodactyla; family Delphinidae; genus Delphinus; species Delphinus delphis. The sequence goes on from NC_082691.1 coordinate 84,010,513, forward strand.
ATGCAAGAAGGAATGGTGAGCAAAGAAATTTATAAATATGTTTGTGAATCTAAAAAAGCATTGAGGGACTTCCCTGGCGGTCCAGTGGTTAAGACATCGCCTTCCAATACAGGGGGTGCGGGTTCGGTCCCTGGTCAGGGAGCTACGATTCCATATGCCTCGCGGCCCAAAAACCAAAACAGAAGCAATATTGTAACAAATTCAATAAAGACTTTAAAAATGGTCCACATAAAAAAATCTTAAAAAAATTTTTTTAATTAAAAAAAAATAAAATAAAAAAGCATTGACAGCCACTGTTAGTGGAGTAAAAATCAGTTCAGCTGCTTTATAGAGCAATTTGGCAATACCTAGTAAAGTTTAAGGTGCACATATTCTATGACCCAGAAATTCTACTTCTAGGTATCTACCTTAGAGATGTGCTTACATATATGCCAAGGAGGCATGCACAGCACTGTCCATCACAGCATTGTTTACAATATGGAATATTGGAAATTTCCCAAATGTTCATTAGCAGAAGCATGGATAAATCAATTGTGGTATATTCAAACAATGGAACAAAATTAGCAGTTAAAATTCATGAACTAGAGCTATATGAAACAGCATGAATAAATGTAAAAAGAAAAACATGTTAAGGAAAAAAGAAAGTTTGCAGAAGAATGTGTATAATATGCTGTACTTTTTGCATCTTTAGAAGATTCACTTTTTTTTTCTTTTTAATGAAAGAATCTAGGCATTTAGAAATAAGGGTAAAGGTGGATAAATGGCTGCATCAGTCCTCAGAGAGGATGATCTGCTGGGATGGGATTAGGAGGGAGGCTGAATCCTGGGTCCATGGATTACAAGGATTAATTCAGATTATCCCCCTAAACTGATCACCTGGCTGGCATCCCCACCACTCCTAGCCCACAGTCCACTTCCCCCCCCATACCTGCTAAGCCCTTTCCTCCAGCCTCCTATCTTCATTCTCACCCTCAACCCAGTACTGGTCTGGGTTTTACTCATATTTGGGTCCTGAGAATAGACTGGTTCAGATCTCCTCTGAATGCTCCTCAAATCAAGGGTGAATCGTGACCTGCACCCCTGGAGCCAGGGAGAGATTAGTCCTAATACTCTGGATGAGAGCTCCCTGAGGAGAGCTTGGACCCCTGGATGTTACAGTTGACAACTTCCTCCCCTGTCCTTCCCTCCATTAGCCAAGAGGTCAGCAGTCAAGGTCTGCTATCTGACCCTGCTGGTTCAGTCAGGACCAGAAGGAGCTGTGCTGGGGCAGAACAAACAGCCACTCTGCTTCCAGCATTAGACTCTGTCATTCCCAGGAGCCCTGTGCCCTCCACCCTCCTAACACCAACCCCTTTCCATCATCCCTGACAGTTGCACTGCTCCCCAAGTCTGGACAGGCCTGAAATCGGCAGCGGACCCTCTGGAAAGGGTCTGGGTGGGCTTGCTCAACAGTCTTTCCCCACAACTCGATCACCTTAACCACAGGGTCTGGAGTGGAGACCTGTCCTCTGGGGAGCAAACGAAACATCTTGATCTGTGCTCACCATCTCTCAGAGCACATACGAGGCTGGGGGTATGAGAGGGAAGAAGAAAGGTGAGGAGAGAGAGAGAGACACAGAGAGAGGCTTAGAGGCAACATTATGGTTAATAGGCAACATTGAACTCCTTAAGTGTGAGATCATATGTTAAAACAAGCAGAGCATTGACTGTGCTGTTGGGAGATTTACCTTTACTCATTTATTCTACGTGTAAAGGACTTTGTCAGATGCTGGAGATACAAAAAATGACTAAGATAACTTCCCAGTCTTCAAGAAACTGGGCAGACAGAAAATTAAAAACCTGACCTTGACAACCCAGAGTGACTGGCGCTGCCCTAGAGGGAAGAAGGACGGGGCAGAGCACAGCAGGGGCATATAATGGGGTTAGAGTGGGGCGTCAGGAACAGCTGCTTAGAGATGACTCCCCACTGAGTGCTGAAGGATAAGTAGGGGGTGTCCAGGCAAAGAAGGGCTCCTTTCTGAGGAATATAGAGATCTTGTGAACCTGGGAGCCTGGGGGGGTGACACTGACAATATATGCCCAATGACCTTGTGCGTGGATGCACAAGAGAAGGGATTGGTGTGTGCCCCTGGCTTAGGAACCTCCCAATGCTTTTCTGGATGTGCTGGGGCGCCCCGGTTCCCAAGTGTACCCTTTTTTTTTTTCTTCCTGGCTGAGACCTGCATAGATGTGAGAACAATTGCTTCGTCAAGATCTGGCATACGGTAGACGTTCCTTGAATGAATGATGAAGTAAGTGAAATAAGCCCTCTGAGCTTTCACATCTCCCTTCCATGAGAGTGAAAATCAGCAGTGCCCACTGTGAGCTGGCTACAGGGGCTAGGTTGAGTGAGGGTCATGGCTCGCAGCCCCGCGGGCATGGAGCCAGGTGGGAAGGCAGGCGGTGGAGAAAAGCGCTCTTCGGACACTAAGGGCTGCGTAAGGCCACGGAGCGGCCCCTCTTAAGAGGGTCCCTGCTTCTGGCTTGGTGGAGGCGCGGGGACAGCAGAGGGATCAGGGCCCCGAGGTTCGAGTATCCTGGCCTTGGTTTCCCTCCTCCTGCCCTCACGCAGCTCTGAGGCTGGGGCCGGCGGCCGGGGGTCCGCGCTTACTGCCGAGCTGGGCGGCAGCTCCGACCTGCTCCGTAGGAAGCGAGGGGAGTGTAAGCATCCGTGCTTTTGGAGAAAACAGGCCGGGAGGATTTGTCCATCCTTGTGGTTTTCCTCCCCCATCACCGAGCAGGACGGGACCCTGACACATGGCGCAGAGCGGTCTCCCAGCTCAGCCAACTGCCAGCAGGACCCACTGCCAAACCAGGGCATCTGGCCGCTCCCTCGGCGCGGGCCTTGGGGCGTGTCCGAGGACACGCTCGCTCGGCCTCCCGGTACCCTCCCGCCGGCACGGGGTCCGGGAGCTCCGGTGGTGGGCTGACTTCCGGGCGGCGGCGGGGGAGGTGTCAGGTGGCCCAGCCAGGCCCCGCCCCCTCGGCCGGCCCGCCCTCCCTTCCCCTGAGCATCCGGCTCCGGTCCCCGGCCTCGCGGCGGCGGCGGCAGCGGCGGCGGCGTCGTCTGCTCCGGGCAGCGGCGGCGGCGCGAGCGGCCATGGACGCGGGCGCCGGGGCCGGCGCGGGCGCCGCGGGTTGGAGCTGCCCGGGCCCAGGTCAGAGCGCCCCTCCCTCACCACTCCATCGCCGCTCCTTCCTCTTCTCCATCTCTCCTCCCTCCAGACCCCCACGTCTTCTCCGCCCTCCGCTGCTCCCCACCTTTACGTCCTAAGTCTTCCTCCCTCCATCCCGCCTCCCACCCAGGCCCGGTCTCCATCTTTCCGGGCTGGGTCTTCCTCACACCGGCCGCATCCTCCCTGGCAGTCTCTCCCCTGAGCCCTCTCAGTCTCGTCTCTCCAGACCAACGGTGCTTCCAGCCCTGGGGGCTCCAAACCCTGCACCCGCTCGGACCCCCAACTATTCTGAGCGCGGGGCGGGGGTGGGGTGGACGAAGTCCAGGGAGAGAATGTAGGGGAAGGGAGCGGCTCCGGTGCAGAGCCCCTTCCCACATGACCCCTGCCCGCCATCAACCCCTTCCCCTTCCACCTCAGCCTTTCAGCCTCTTCTGTACTGGGTCGCGCCCTCTGCCATCCCTGCCCATCTCCCCCCTGTCCCCTCTGGGCTAAAGAGACACACACCCTTTATGCCTGTGCAAGGGAGAGGAGCCTGGAACGGGGGTGCAGGAGACGTTGGGCAGTGCAGGGCGGTGTCCCCGTAGACCCAGCGTGAGGGGCGGCCTGGGGAGGAGAATTGCAGCTCTTGGCAGAGTGAGCCAAGTACTTCCACCGGGATGAAAAACCCAGGGCTCCAAAGGGCTAGAAGGTGTGTCCCTTCCCCCCGCCAGCTGCTCCCCAGCCGCCCCTACCATCCCACAATCCCTCCTCTCTTCCTTCTCACAGGACCCACAGTGACCACTTCAGGCTCCTACGAGGTATCAGAGGGTTGTGAGAGGAAGAAAGGCCAACGCTGGGGGTCCCTGGAACGGCGGGGGATGCAAGCTATGGAGGGTGAGTTTTCCCAAAAAGCTTTCTTTCCATCCCCCTCACCCAATTTCCCTTCACTTCTCCTTCCTCCCTCTGACCCCCAAAACTCTGAGCCAGGACACAGCCCTTCCCCCCAGTTCAGCTCAGCCCCCTCCACCCCTCCTCAGGGCTCAGGGCTTGAGGGAAGTTCAGGGTACATCCCTTTGGAGTCCTAATCACCAGGTAACCAGGTTGTGTGTCCCAGGGGAGCTGCCAGACAGAGAAAGAGGCCTTGTTGGACAGAGCTTTGAAGCAGCCTGTCAGCAGGGGGTTTGTTCTCACTGCCTCCAGACCCAGATCCCAAGCTGTCTCTTATTTTGAAAAGCAGGGAAGTGAGCATGTGAATTGTCTTTCTGGTGCCACCACCACTAATTTCAAATGGAAGCCTTGTGGCTTTGGTTCTCTAGGCTATCTTACCGCCTGAAAGAGGGAGCCTGGGAGCAGGGCTGGTGAGAAGGCCAACCAACCTCCCAACACACATGTATCCCCACCAACACCAGGAGCCTGGAAGGATGCTGGTCCTGTTTCCAGGACTCCTGTGAAGGGTCCCTATGCACACTCAATATGGACGATCCTGCTCCCCCAAGGGGGACAGATGATGCAAGGGGTCCCAGATGAACCTTAGACTGTGGTTATTGGACAAAGATCAGAGATTCCAAATTTTAAAACAAAGCAAACTATTGCCATCCAGATAAGATTTTCTATTTAGAGGAACTGCATTGCAGCAAAGGAGGGCGTGCTCGCCAGCCAGAGGCTGAGGACTCGCACACCCCAGTTTCTTAACGCGTTAAAATGTCAGGCTATCTTTTACACCCAAGTACAACCTATGACTTCCCCCTTAAAACTGCCTTGTGGTCAGCAGGGAGATCTCCTGACACTCAGCAGGGAAAAGAAAAGTGGACCTGGTAGAAAATTCCAAAAAGACTATTCGATAGAATATATTTGAAAGGGCCCCAGTGTTTGTCCAATAAAACATTTAGAGTCATTTCATTCAGATGTTCTCTTTCTCTACCTGCTGACAGGCAACCCTTACTTATTATGGAAAGGCTAATTTCTCACAAGCCACCCGGACCATTTGTAAACTTTGTACAAACCCCCAAACTATAATTCTTGCCCTATTTGGCTTAAAGATACACCCAGCGTCTGAATCTTTCTTGACTACTTGTCCTGCTACCCAGAGACGAGGATGGAAGAAGCAGGTATCCTTGTGCCAGCTTCACATAGCTGAGCCAGCACCTGGCTGCCCAGTCTGCCTGAAGGCAGTACTTGGAGGCCACCAGGGGCAACATTGGTCCAGAAAGGGCCCGGGAGGGGGATGGGCTACCTCCAAACTTGACTCTCACACTTGAAGCCTCCTCATGCATGCACGTCCTGCCCAGGGGCTCTTTGGGGGACACCAGGTGGCACTATTATACCATCTCTGCCCTGGGACAGTGAGTTGGAGGGCCCTCTAAGGCCTGTGGAAAGGAAGTTGGCTCTTACTCGCTGGTGGCGGGGGGTGGGTCTCTCCTAGGGGAAGTGTTACTCCCAGCTCTCTACGAGGAGGAAGAGGAGGAGGAAGAAGAGGAAGAAGAGGTGGAAGAAGAGGATGATCAAGTGCAGAAAGGTGGCAGCGTGGGCTCCCTGTCGGTTGGCAAGCACCGGGGCCTGAGCCTCACGGAGACAGAGCTGGAGGAGCTGAGGGCTCAGGTGCTGCAGCTGGTGGCAGAGCTGGAGGAGACCCGGGAACTGGCAGGGCAGCATGAGGACGACTCGCTGGAGCTGCAGGGTGAGTGCCTGTGATGGGGCCGGAGGGCCTGGGCCCAAAGGCACTGGATCCCAGGCCTGATGCCCGCTTCCCCGTCACTGCAGGGCTCCTGGAGGATGAGCGGCTGGCCAGCGCCCAGCAGGCAGAGGTGTTCACCAAGCAGATTCAGCAGCTCCAAGGTAAGTCCTAGCGCTTGGACTGGAGGGCAGGTGGTCATCCAAGTACTTTTTTCTTGAGGGTTTGGCTGAGGCATAGCAGACATAGCAGACCATCGGAACCGAATGCAGTACTTTCTCCTCATTTTCTTCTACTATTCTTGCCCTGTTCTCCTTGCCTCTCCATCCTCCTCTTTACCTAATTTCCTTTCTTTTTGCACCTCTAACTGGCTCTTCTGTTCCCCCTCCTTCCCTTTCTTGCCCTCCCATTTCACCCCCTTTCCGAGGCTCTCTCCTTTTTCTCTCCTCAGTCTCTCCCCCTCACACCTGCATCCCTTTTTCTCTTTGTTCTCCTGGTCAGTGCCACAGGTAGGTAGTCAAGGTTGAATTCCAAACCAGATTGCTTTTGCTTGTCCCTCCAAGGGCATCATGGGAAGATCAGTGAGCCAATGAGAAGTGACTGGAGGGGACTCTCTGCATCTTTTAAGGGAGGCAGATGAGAATGCTTCTTTTGCTCCCTAACACCGAGCTGGTGGCCCCAAAAGCCCTTTCTTCTAACACCCACGTGCCTTTGTCTGGGAAGCAGCAAGGCAGTCGTCCCACATTCCACTGCGCCGCCAAATAAAGAGGCAGGTTTTGTTACATCTGTGGGCTTTTGGAAGGTTCCTGGGAGCTGTCCTAGAAAACTGCAGGGACTCTCCAGGGAGAACTGAGATCAAGCCAAAAGAGAATTATAAATGGAAAAAAAAGGGAGGCCGGCAAGCAGGCCTGGAGAGGAGCAAGCCAAGGTGGGAGAGGAGGAGGGAAAGAGAAAGGAAAGAAGATGTAAGCAAAGGTAGATGCAGGAAAAGTAGACAATAAACAGGCTGAGGTGGGAGGGGAGGGGAAGGAGAGAAACTGCAGGAGCTATGTTGCTCAGGGAAAAGAGTGTGAGCATTGGTCTCAGGTCACCTAGATTCTTGAGCCCAGCTCTGCCACATAACAAGCTTTGTGATCTTGGGCAAGTCACTTTTATCTCTCTGAGACTCAGTTCCTTAACTGTAAAATAGGGCTAATTTAAATGTTTTGTCAACCATTTATTGAGTGTCTGTATACTTGGAGGAAGTGCTATGAACGAGATAGACCAGATCCCTCCCCTAATGAAGAGTACATTCTAATGGGGAGAGGCAGAAAATAGACAAACACCACCAGTTCAGGTGGCAATAAATGCTATGAAGAAAATATAACAATATGATATGGAGAGATGGGGTAAGATGGAAGTTTATTTTATTTTATTTTATTTTATTTTTGCGGTACATGGGCCTCTCACTGTTGTGGCCTCTCCCGTTGCGGAGCACAGGCTCCGGATGCGCAGGCTCAGCGGCCTTGGCTCACGGGCCCAGCCACTCCGCGGCATGTGGGATCTTCCCGGACCGGGGCACGAACCTGTGTCCCCTGCATCGGCAGGCGGACTCTCAACCACTGTGCCACTAGGGAAGCCCAGTTTATTTTTTATATGGTAGTCATAAAAGTCCTCTGAGAAGAGGACATTTGAGCTAAGACCTGAATAATGAGGAAGATCTGAGGGACGTGCACACCAGGCAGATGAACCAGCAACTGCAGAAGGTCAGAGGCAAGAATGAGTTTCATGTGTTTGAGGGACAGAACAAAGGCTGTTGTGGCTGGAGCAAAATGCATGTGGAGGACTTGGGTAAGAGAGAGTTCTGAGAAGCAGGCAGAGTTCAGATTACAGAGGGCCTTATAGGTCAGCTGAGAGGTTTGACTTTTATTCTAAGTATAGTGGAAAAACATGGGAGGGTATTAGCCAGGGCTGGAGGCTGGCTAATTTTTTTTTTTAATTTATTTTTAAAATAAATTTATTTATTTATTTATTTATTTTGGCTGCGTTGGGTCTTCATTGCTGCGTGCGGGCTGGTGGCAAGCAGGGGCTACTCTTCGTTGCGGTGTGTGGGCTTCTCATCGCGGTGACTTCTCTTGTTGCGGAGCATGGGCTCTAGGTGTGTGGGCTTCAGTAGTTGTGGCACACGGGCTTCAGTAGTTGTGGCTCGCAGGCTCTAGAGCGCAGCCTCAATAGTTGTGGCGCACGGGCTTAGTCGCTCCCCAGCATGTGGGATCTTCCCGAACCAGGGCTCGGACCCGTGTCCCCTGCCTTGGCAGGCAGATTCTTAACCGCTGTGCCACCAGGGCAGTCCCCACTTTACTTTTTTAAAAGAGCACTTCAGCTACTGTATGGAAATTGGATGAAGAGAAAGGAGTCAAAACAGTGAATCTGGTCAGCAAATAACTGCAATAGTCAAGAGATGGTGATTGGTTGGATTAGAGGGATCAGTGCTGTAGAAATGGAGATGATTGAGAATGTAATTTGAAGTTGGAGTTCTCAGGACTTGCTGAATTGGATTGGGGGATAAGAGAGACATGAAAGATGACTTTACCTTGAGAAACGGAATAGATGGTGGTGTCATTTATTGGAATGAGGACAGCTTGACAAGGAACAAATTTTGGGGCTAGAGGAACCATTTAAGACACGTTTTCTACATGTTGAGTTTGGAATGGCTATTGACATCTAAGTAAATATATTAAGGAAGCAGCTGGGTATATGAATCTAGAACCAGGGAAGAAATCAGGACTGGAGATATAAATCTGGGAGTCATTGGCGTATAGATGACATTTGAATCCAAGGGAGATCACCATGAAATCACATGGAGAGATATAGAAAGAGGAGAGAAAAGGGTCCAGTCCCAGGGCTACTCTAGAATTTAAAAGTCCAATAGAGGAGGAGAAATGAACAAGAGACTGAGGTAGGAGGAACTACTGAGGCATCTGATGACCTGGAAGCCAAGAGCAGAAAGTGCTTCAAGGAGACAGTGATCAGTGGTGTCAGAAGTTGCTAAGTCAAGTAAGATGGCCATTGGATTTGGCGAGATGGAGGGCTCTGAGACATTTCAGTGAAGATAGAAGCCTGATTGTATCAGGATCGAAGAGGAAAGGGGAGGTGAAATGGAGAAGGTGAGTACCCATAATTCCCGCAGACATGTCTTGAAGAGAAGCAGAGAAATAAGGGAAATGAAGTCAAGGGAGAGCTTCTGGTGTTTGGGTTTTGGGGGGATGGGTCACAGTAGATCATGTTGATCTGATGGAGGAAAGGATCCAGTAGAGCATTGGATCTCATCTGAGCGCGGGGATGGGGGTGGGGCTGCGGGTCTGGTGAAGGCGCCCAAACCCCACCTCGCTGGAGCAAACGGAGTCCTTGCGCACGTGCGTTGCCCGTTTCCGCCAAGAGGGGGCGCGCGCGGCCTCAGAGGTAGCTGGTGTTGAGAGGCCGTTCCGGCCGCCGCAGCCCCTTGGGGGCTGGGACCGGCTGGCGGCGGGAGGCCCCCCCAGAGAGACCACTTGCGGGGTAGGAGGGAGATTCCGGCGAGATGGAGGCCATAACCAGTGAGTGAGAACTGACTTCACTGTGTCCCCCTCCCCGGGTCTTCGGCCTCGCCCTGACGGCCCCAGCTTCACTGTCAACCGGCGCCAGCTCTTCAGAACCCTGGTCAGGCCCTTCCACCTCCCAGCCGGCCCGCCCCGTCCATCTTCCCGATAAGACCCTCCCTGGGGCCTTCTGCAAGCCCCACCCCTCCGCCCCTCTGTGTTTCTAGTTAAGAGCTTTCTGAGGCAGAGCGCGACCTTTCTCCGTTCCCCAGTGCATCTGAGAATGTCATTTTTTAGGGCTAGACCCCAGAGGAGAACCTAAGGGAGTTTTGAACCCGAACATTGAGGGCAAAGTGGGGAAGTAGAGGTTGGTCAGCCCTCCAACAGAAAACCCACCCAGGCCTTTATCCTAATGGCCGGTTGACTTGTGTGTCCGTTCAGTAGTGGAAACAGCAAGGGCTTTGTTTCCTTCAAACAGGAAGGAAGTCAGAGAATCTAAGTGGAGATGTTTGGACTTGGCACAGGGGTGATCAATTAATACTTGTCAAATAGACTGAAGAGAGGAGACAGCTAGGATGGTTGTAGAGAAGGAGAGACTGGCAAAGATGTGGCTGGAGCCGCCCGTGTAAGGTTGGCAGGAGACCTACCCCCGTGCCACTCCCACCCCGTACCCTCGCCTCCGAGACACCTGGTCCGCTCAGCATTTATGTCTGCAGTGTGTCCAAATTTTTATTCTCAAACCTCCATGTTCTGTTCTAGTTTTTAAAAAAATATCCAAACATGTAATTCTTTTTTTTTTAACATCTTTATTGGAGTATAATTGCTTTACAGTGGTGTGTTACTTTCTGCTGTATAACAAAGTGAATCAACTATACATATACATATATCCCCATATCTCCTCCCTCTTGAGTCTCCCTCCCACCCCGAACATGTAATTCTGTACCCGTGGTCCTCAGTAAAAGTGTGTGGACTAGATGTATCCCTGCCTCATTTATGCATGAATACAGCAAATATTTATTGAGTGCATTATGCTGGGTTCTCTGGCAGATCCTGAACCTGTAATGGTGAGAAAAACAGACATGTTTCCTGTCTTCATGAAGCTTACAAGTGGAGACCAACGTTTTATGTACACACACGCACTGTAAAAAGTACAAGGGGCTATGAGAGCATTTAATGGAGGGCTTTGCTTAATTTTTTGAGGAGGTTGGGGGTGAGGCTAGGGAAAGTTGAAATCTGAAGGGTGAGTAGAATGAACAGGAGTTGGGGGCAAGGGATGGGGACAGTGTGCCTTGCAAAGAGTTTGTGGGAAGGTCCTGACCCTCCCAATCCAATCCTCACTAATTCCTGAATCCTGACTCCCAAATTTTGAATTCTCTGTTGGTGGCAGTGCCTTTTACTCTCGCTCCACTTTTAGTCTCCTGATCCTGGATGGGTACGTCTGTCCAGAAACCTTGAGATGCTCCACGGATACTGAGAGCTCTGACACGTTTCTTTTGTAAATTAAAACCTATTATAAAATATAGGCTTGTTGTGAAATGTCAGACAGCACTGATATATATGATGTGGAGAGTAAAAGCCCCTCTCACATGCTGTCTCATTCCTCGGAAGCAGCTGTGCTGTATGGTTTAGGACATATATCTTTCCAGATCTTTTTCTATGTCTTTGTATATTTGTGTTATATATTATACATATGAATATTTTTTGCAAAAATAAGATAATACCATGTATTTTACAGCTCATTTTTCTTCCTAGTTAGTATATTATGGAAACTTTCTCATGTCTTCTCTATGGATCTGCCAGTTTCTTTTAAATGGCTGCCAGCATTCTATTTTACCTTCTTCAGTTTAAGCTATCCCTTATTGATTGGCATCTAGGTTATTTTCCCATGTTTGCTTCTCATGAGATGAACCTATATTTGAATTTCAGCTGTGAGCTCTAAATACACATTGTTTTGGGACCAGTACTTACACAGGCAGTTCATGGGAGATCTGAGGCTCTGTGAGTTCTAAGCTCCCAGACTGAATAGATGAGAATAGTCTGTGTAAATTTTTTTAGTAAGGGGCTTTTTGGAAAGACTCAGGGCATCAGTAAAATGCTGTAAATTAGGTTTGGTCTTTAACTGTCAGGCGATTTCATAGAAGCACTTAATACTTTTCGTTTGGAGGAGCCTAATTTGTTTTTGATGCCAAACCTCAAGATCTACTTTTCTACTGCACCTTGCTACATAGATTCACTCTGTTCTCTTCTTAGGTATTCCCTTTATTCCATATCAGGTGAAGCTATACTTCTCTGATGGGGTAGAGAGCAGGTTGTCGGGAGTTTCCAGATAAGAAATAAGTCTGCCTTTAACTTTGTGCTTCTAGAATATGGTAGATTAGTTCACTTGTCCTCTTGATCATCTCAAGATCGTCTTTGGGCTTTGCAGGTGAGCTGCGGTCTCTACGGGAGGAGATTTCCCTGTTAGAGCATGAAAAAGAAAGTGAACTTCAGGAAATAGAACAGGAGTTGCATTTGGCCCAGGCTGAGATCCAGAATCTGCGGCAAGCAGCGGAGGACTCTGCGACTGAACATGAGAATGACATAGCCTCCCTGCAGGAGGATCTCTGCCGGATGCAGAATGAACTCGAGGACATGGAGCGCATCCGAGGAGAGTATGAGATGGAGATCACCTCCCTCCGTGCAGAAATAGAAATGAAGAACTCTGACGTATCCAATAGTTTAAGTCTCTCAGATTTCTCTGAGATGCAAGGTATGAGAAAACCAGCCCTCCTCCTGGTCTGTCAGTGAAATCAAGCAGAGGGAAATAGTACGCAAGAAGATGGTGGAAGGTGGGCTTAGATCATGAATTGGGAGCCTCTAGAAAAAGCTTCCATGTTGGATTCAAGACTGTAAGAGAGAAAAACTTGATGTCATATAACCAGTCTGTAATGGTGTAAGAAATAGCACCATGGAGCTGTACCCTGAGAATTCTTCCTCAGAGAGCCATTGGGCATTTGTTGATTTGCCTATGCTAAAGCCCTTCCTGAAAAAGTTTCCATTTCTGGGGTGGGCGTATAGGGGCCTGTCACCTTGGAAAGCTTCCCACTGCCCTGGCATCGTGGTGCTTTGCTTGGGTCACTTTCTGTGTGGGTTGGGGTGAGGGGTTCCCAGTCCTGCTCCCAAGTCCCAGAATGCCCACAATGCTAATTTTTAGCCTCCTTTAGTCCTCCCCAAGTAGAAGCTTTAGGGGGCAGCAAACCAGAGCACAAGACAGCTGGAGAGGAACAGAGGTTATTTCCAGTAATACGTGAGTCCTCAAAAGCTTAGAGCTCTGCTCAGTCTCCCAGCTAGCTGCTAGGTTTCATGACATCAGAGCGTTTGCCTTTATTCTGAGGCTAGATTTATGATCTAGGTATAATGCGAGGCCCTGTACTAGGCCAGGTCAAGCAGAGGCAATCAACGAGGAATCAAAGAACTGCAAGTTTTCCCAGCTGTAGCAGGCCTCTCAGAAGCGCTTTTGGGCTGGTGTACTAGGAGAGGGAGGCCAGCACAGTGGGAACGCTTGGGCTGGAGTTAAACAGACCCAAGTTCAGAATCTCAGCTCTGCTAATTAGCAGGACAAATAGCCTGGTTATTATCTCCCTGGACCTCAGTTTCCATAGCTATAAAAATTGATTAATAAAACTTTATAGCTGCATGGGATTCTGGAACAGGAAAAGAACCTTAGGGAAAATGTAGAAAAATCTGAATGAAGTATAGAATTTAGTTAACAGTAAAGTACCAGTGTTCATTCCTTAGTCATGACAAATGTACCCATGGGAAGATGTTAACAGTCGGGGAAACTAGGTGAGAACACTCCCGGGGAATTCTGCACTATCTTTGCAACTTTTCTGTAAATCTAAAACTCTTCTAAAACTAAAAGTTTATTTAAAAAGAAAGAAAGAAAGAAAACCTTATATGACTATTTGGGGGATTAAATGAAATGCCTAGTGTATTGAAGGCACTCACATACAACTGAACCCGAGGCTGGACTCATCAAGTCTAATGCTTAGCACGTGGTTGGTTTTCATTAAAGATTAGTTTCCTTCCTTCCTTCTATGATAATCTGGAGTATGCCGAGGACTTTTGATTGGACTAAAGAGGGAACATTAGAAGTGAATTTCAGGGTGTTGAATCTCAAAGCAGGTAAGATAGGCCTTGTATTCTAATTCGAGCAAGCTAGTGTTCTCTAAATATCAGCAGTATTCTGAGAGAAATAATTCTTAATCATGAAGAAACAAAACAGATATGGGTGTTTCTATTATCACAGCATTAAAAAGTATTGGTATCTGGAACTTAGGGACATGTGCTGGGACATTTCAACCAGATCTCTGCTGATGCCTGCGGATGGAGGATTTGTAGGTTTGGTCGGGGTGGGCTTTTTTGTCAGAGATAAAAGATCATTAGAAAGAATTCTTGGCCATGTGCAGGCCGATGGATTTGGTGTGGTAATAAAGGAAGTAAAAGGATGCCTGGGTTGTCTCTGAAAGCCCGGCACTGGCAGTATGACATCTGGCAGTTAACACTCTCAGCTTTTTGTACTAAAAGTGTAAGAGGAAACTAACTGTAAACAGTTGAATGGAAACTTTAAATTCAGTAAACCAAAAACTTACTGAAACCCTCGCAAGCTCCTAAAAATCTCAAGGCTGTCTTGGTTGGTGTTTTTCCCCCTGCCACCCCTACCCAACCCCTTGGTTGGGGTTTTGAAGATGGGCACACAGGGCAATCTTCTGGGAAGTTGAAAAGAAGGGCAGCTAACTGAAAGAGGATAAAGACTCACTGCGGTGCGGAACTTTCCGGGCCCTACCTTCTAAGCCTCTGCATGTGGTATCTCATCTGTCTTTAGAAAAAGAAACTCTTCAGCTTTCTGCAGCCAGATTTCTAGGCAGGAAAATTGTGGGCTGGTCGTCATTGCTTCCTCCCTGGGATCTCACCTCTCTGCCTGTCCTCTGCAGAAGAGTTGCAGCAACTGCGGGACCGCTACCACTTCCTGAACGAGGAGTACCAGGTCCTCCGAGAGAACAACAGTAGCCTCACAGGACAGCTTGCGGATCTGGAGAGTGAGAGGTACAGCCTGGAGGCTGGCGGGGCTCTTTAGGACTGGGCTTTTCCCTGAGTAGAACTGGTGAAGGCAGATGCCAGGCTAATGAGCCTCCCTCCGGTCCTGGTGAGCCAGTCCTTTCCCTGGTATCCAAAGGATACGGATGCTGCCAAGAAGTAGGCCTTGGGGTCCAACCCAGATGTCTCAGGACTAGAATTGATTGAGTTCTAAAATTTAGTTTTCTTCCATTCTAGGCATTAGGTCTGGTTTGCTCTGCCCTAGAGCAGATAAGAAGCAATTCCTTTGTTGTCCTCCCAGGCATGATTCAGTCTGATGGTATATTACCGCCAGATTGGAGCTGGCGTGACTCCAGGCCCAGCCTTGAGCCCGACTGGATTAGTACTCTTAGGGTCTCCCAGAGCCAGACATGCCTTTGCAGACTGAGGTGCTGGGGACTTTTTCTATAATCTCCTAGGTGTGTTTGAGAGGTGAATCACTATAGAAGGCTCCTTTTGCCTAAAATGAAGACATCAGGACCAAGCACACTTGGCAGGTGATGCCGGGCAGAGCTCTCTCCCAAACGTGACTCTGGGGTTCTGGATTACAGGACACTAAGAGCAACAGAAAGATGCCTGGAGTCCCAAGCACTAGGGAGTATGAAGTCAGCAGAGTCTCAGACTTCAAAAGAGGATTTCCTGGAGCCTGATCCTGAAATGCATTTGTTGCGACAGCAGCTGCTGGGAGCTGAGGAGCAGATGCATGACATGCAGAACAAGGTAGGGAAAGGCAGGCCCCTTTACGGCCTCGCTCCCACCTTCTCCTGGCCTGTGGCCGCAGCATCTCCTTGGACACGAGGCTGACAAAGGAGGCAGGTGCTGTGGCAAGAGATAGGACTCCAGGGTCTCACTTGCTTGCCTTTTACTGAATATTCCGGTAAAAGGAATGACATACTCTGCCCAAGCCTGTTCCCAGAGAGCCTATGGTACCTGTTGTAAATCCTCCTTCCTGTTGCGTTTCCCACACAGTGTAAGAAATTGAGTTGGGAGTTGCAAGAGCTACAGCACCATCGCCGGACCAGTGAGGAGGAGCAGAGGCGGCTGCAGAGGGAGCTCAAGTGTGCACAGGATGAGGTCCTTCGGTTTCAGACTTCCCACAGTGTCACCCAGGTAAACACTGACAGGGGAAGGGCATCGGGGAGGGCAGAAGGGCCTACATGGAGTCGCCATTGCCGGGGAGGATGAACGCAGAGGAAGGCTGTGCTCTGCTGACTCCTGCCCTGCAACCAGAGAGCAATTGGAGAAATCACACAGCATTGCATTCTAGAAATGGTAGTCGTTATCGAGTGTGTGCCGCAGAAAAGAAACTAAACCATAGGCCTGTGGGAGTGCCTCAAGATGTCTGCGTCTGGAAAGGAACCACTCTGGTCTGGAGAGGGGTCTGCTGATTCCCGAGAGTAACCGTTCTTCCCACATCCTCCCCACCGCAGGGCGAGGAGCTGAGGACCAGACTCTGTGCCCTGCAGCAAAAGTATGATGCTAGCCAGGATGAGCAGAATGAGCTCTTGAAGGTACAGCTACAACTTGAGGCTGAGCTCCAGCAGCTCAAAGATATGAAACCCACAGTCGTAGAAAGCCAGAGTGAGAAGGTAACAATGACCCCAAGGTGAGGGGCCACTTAGGTTCCAGAGGTTTGGGGGGAGGGGGATAAGAGTTGAGTGCTGAAATAGCTCTAGCTGCCACCTGTGCGGCACCACAGGTACAGAACTCCAGCCGCCCTCGAGTCCTCTGTTAGGTGAGAGGACACCCGTAAGTGCAGGGCAGGGAGAAGTGGATTCTCAAGACTGTCTGTGTCTGAGAGTGACTCAAGCAGAAGCGTGAGTGGGTTAAGGATCCCAGAGGTACTGCCCAAGGCCCCCTCCACCGCAGGAGTTACAGTGCCAGCTACAGAAGCTGCAGCTGCAGTACCAGAGCATCATGTGTGAGAAGGACGAGCTGCTGGCCGTGCAGCAGCAGCTGCGAGACAGCCTGCGCTGCCACGAGGCAGAGGTGCAGCACCTCAAGGGCATCGTGGCCTCCTTCCAAGAGAGCAGAGAGAAGGTAAAAGAAGCTTCAGGTGAGGGGGAACGTAGCACGGCAGAGCCTCCCATGAGAGGACAAGTCCACAGGAGGAGTGGGGTGGTGGAGTTCTGTGGAGGAGCTGTCGATGAGGGAGATAAAAAAGTGCTTCATGGAAACGTGATCTCAAAGGGTCACGATGCGCTCAGCTTCCTTCGATTTTAAATCAGAAAGAGCTGTAAAAAGGAGGCCGCTTCCCTTCCCCACCTTCCAAAAGAGGAAGTCCCAGGTCTCTGTGTAGAGCCTGTTAGGGATTGGTCCATCTCAGGTGGTCCCTGCTGGGATGAAATTGGAACTGGAAAGGACAGGACCCTTTAGTCCCTGCCTGAGAGGAGAGAGTGCAGCCGCGGGGGCTTCTGGGATGATGGCGGGGTCTGCCTCCCCTGCCCCAGAATGCAGAGATGCACGCCCAGCTGCAGGAGATGAAGCGGCTGTACCAGACCAGCAAGGATGCGCTGGAGCGGCAAAAGCACATGTATGATCAGCTCGAGCAGGACTTCTTGCTCTGCCGGCAGGAGCTGCAGCAGCTCAAGACCACCCAGTCCATCCCAGAGGACAAGGGAAAGTGTGCTGATAAGGTAATTGTAATTAAGAGAGGTGAGATCTCCTGAGCCTTGGAGAGAGGAGGTATAGAGGCAAAAGATGAAGTCATCCAACCAAGAGGCTTGATGGACTTCCTGTCCAATCACAGATGTATGTGGAAAGGCAGAAAACAGGCAGAGCCCCATGCTGTTAACTTTAAAACCTTGCCTTGACCTTGACTTTGAGCCCAAGCCACAGCTTAGTAGAATCAATACCTCTGGATCCAGTCTGAACACCTGAAGATTTCACACATGATTTCATTTGTGTAGACATTTATACCTTATTGTTAGAACTGTAGTGATATCTTGTCATTCGTGGAAAAGAACATATACATAGGCCCATATACACAACTATGATTGTTAGAACTAGAAAGAGAAGGTCCAGTTTTCTGAGGCAGATAGTAGGTGCTCTCGTCAAAAGGCATGGTCTGTGCCCAGAGTGCTAATTGGGTATTAGAAGGACCTAGGCTTTTTCAGGATTTATTCTGTGACTTCAGAGTAGTTAAACTTGAATTTTACCCTCTTTAAGTTGAACAGAACACTATTCTTATCTCACTTTCTTTTAGTAAAAAAATCCTGGTAGTGATAAATAAGGCCTTCCTTCTTCACTTACCCTTTTTTCCATAGTGTGTAAAATGCAAGTCATTATTAGTTAGCCTTGTTGAGTACTTTCAGCTCCTGACCACTGACAGGAAATGGAAAAATGTTGAAGCATGATGCAAAAAAGGTGCAAGATTCCAAAAGATGGTGGAGCTAGTCGCCTTCTGCCAGAATACTCAGTAGCTCCTGCCACAGCCAACAGTAGGCTATATCCCCAGGGAAAGGCCTTCAGAAGACACAGAACTGGGGTCGTTACATGGGCTGCCCCAATAGTCCACCTGCCTTTCTACAGCCAGGCTCACTTCCCCACCCCCGCCCCGCCCCTCCCATTCCATTTAGAGGTCCAGGGGGTCCATAACTTGCTCATCACTTTCTCTCCTAGTGGAAGAAACTATGGGAAGGGAGAAGCATGCTGGCATACAGAGCCAGCCTCTTCTCCTCTCCTAAAAGAACACTGAGATTAGTTTGATACTAGAAGATTTGGGTTTTTGGAATCATGGGATGATTTAGTCCTCTCAACCCAAATTCAGCAACAGCTCATACTTCTCTAAAGATTCTTAAAGCTGATTATGAAAACAAAAATGGGGAAAATTAGGATGAAAGTAAGTCCTTATTGGTAAGGAGCATAGTTACAGAAACAACTGGAGAGTAACAGGAACTAGAATTCCCTGCAGGGTGGGAAAATAGTATCTACCAGAGGAAATGGAGGTGGGGAAATGAGAAGGGAGGGGCGCTGATAACCTCCCTCGAAAACTGCCCTCAGAAAGAACTAGTAGGCAAAATTTAGAGCAGAGCCAAACTTCAGTCCTGAGCAGCCTGCTGGGGTTCGCATTCAGCATCTAGGCCTGTATGGGCGCAGTGCGGCTTGGGGTGATCAGTCTAAGGTGACTACAGGGTGGGAGACCCTGGTGAATCACAAGAGGTAAGAGAACACGGAGTGCTCTGCTGACCGTACGGGGCAGAGAAACGCCAGGGAGCCTGCCTCCCAGAGTAAGCACCCCTGCGCGCCCTGCCCCGTCCACAGTGTGACGCACTGCTCTTCAGACTGACAGAATTGCAGGAGAGGTACAAGGCCAGCCAGAAGGATATGGCGCAGCTGCAGATGGAGCAGTGCGAGCTCCTGGAGAGGCAGAGGAGGATGCAGGAGGCGCAGGGCCAGCTGCACGAAGAGCTGCACAGGCTCACGTTCCCGCTCCCCAGATCTGGTCTCTTCCACAAGGTAATCACAGCCAGGGGCTGCTGCTAGCTGTGAGGAGCTGCCCAGATGTGACTGTACTTGGGAGAAGTAAAAGGGTGGGGATGGAACTTTTTCTCTTCTTAACCAACCACTCCTTCCTTTCTCACCAACCTCCTCAAACAAAACTGTTCAATATAGCTGATTAGGGCTCTAAATCTTAAAATACATCCTATACTCTGGAATCTGTCCAGCATTTTATATTTAGATATTCAGTCCGTCTGGAGAAAATGCACTTGAAAGCACTTTGCAAACTGCAAAATGCATCCAAACATATGAGGTCGTTACTACTCAACTAGCAGGTCTCCAAAGAGAGACTCCCCTCCTGTCCCAGATGGGCTGTGCAGAGCCAGCCCCCCTAAGGGAAGGGTCCCAAGCAGGAAGGAGGCAGAGGTCTTGCTGTGTAACCACCACAGTTCTAGCCCTCTTCCTTCCACTCTGCCTCACAGAGTCAGGAGCTCCTTACAAAGTTACAAGACCTGGGTGAACTACAGATGGTCTACCAAGGCATGCAGGAGAAGCAGAAAAAACTGATACAGAATCAAGAAAGTGTATTAAAAGAACAATTAGAACTGCACGGAGCGCTGCAACGTTTCAAGGAGTCTGATTTCCGGGAAGTGTTGGAGAATCCGAAGGACTCCAAATGGCCTAAGTCCTCAAAATGTGGTCATAACAAGGTAACTATAGCAAGAGGCAGGGAGATAGTTCTGGGGGCAACAGCATTGTAGGGAAAGGGGGCGCCACAGAGGGGTCAGAGTTCCGAAGCCCTGTTTTGCCAGGCGCAAGGATGAAGCTAGAGCTCCACCCTCGCAGCCGCTCAGGGGCTCGTTAAGATGTGGCTTTAGGTACGGCCTTAGCTGCTCCCTCAGATGGATGCCCAGTTGAAGCACTGTGAACACTTAGAAACCAGAGGACCTGGAAGCTTGTGATCTCCTGATGATTTGACTCAATCTCTTCAGCATCTCATTTTCCAGACGTATTTGGAAGTAGATCAACTTAGCGTTTGTTTGGATCCCTTAGGACTGACTCTAAACATGCCATCTTTTCCTCATGAACTCGGTGGTAATCGAGAAGGAAGCTTTCCAGGGACCAAAATCTGTAACCTTTTGGCGTTCTACATGAGGCAAATCTGAGTCCATTTATTTCCAAGGGAAGAATTCCCAGCCTGTGGGGTTCTTGGAACTGACCTCACTGTCTTCATTGGAACTTTGTGGCAATAACCCTGGTCAGAGGCGTTGGACTAGAGAATCCATGGGTCTCAAGCACCAGCAAGTGGTCATGCCTCTGAGGTCACACTGAAGGAGATTTCTAGACAAGTCTGTTCAGGGTTGGGAGATGCATTTGGTCTGAGGCCTCAGTGGGGGCAAGGAAGAGCAGGTAGACAGTTTCAATTCATTGAAATTGAAGTTTATTCAATTTCAATCTATTTGTTCAGGTATTAGCCTAGACAGGCAGATAGATGTAGGGAATAGCGGAAGTCCAAACTGAGATTTGGTCAGATTCCAGGGGTGTTAGATTTCAGCCCGGATAGCAGACACCAGGAACCAGGTATAAAATATTCCCTTAACCAATCAGATCTCATCCTGGGCATGAGCTCCCAAGAAGCCAGGCCCCGAGGGCCTGGGAAACATGCCCAGGGGCCAGATTCAGAATTGAGGCAGGAGGAGTCCCTCACTACGACAGGGACTTATAGTGAGACCTTGATTCCAAGTCTGCATCTTCTGAGGAAGAAGTTCTTCATATGCTCATATTCAAGGCCAGGGCTGATTTTAGAATTGCGGGTGGCGGAGGGGACTGAGCCCCAGAGGTCAGGATAATGGATACACCTGACTGAGAAGAGGGAAGGGGAGGGAGCCCGAGTGACCTTGAGATCCACTCAGTGCTGCTTCCTGTGAGATAGGAAGTTACCAGAGCATATGGAAACCAGCAGAAATGGGAGGCCAGAAATCGTGGACTATCTGTCCCAGGGAGATTTTCTCCAGTGAGCAAAAAATTGACACATGCCAGTTACCTGTAGGCAAAGTCAAAGATCTAGGCTGTGGTGAGACGGGAGGGTAAGGTGTGCAGTGCTCTGACCTGTGCTCTCAGATGTCTGCACCAGGAGGGGTGCAGCTAGAAGGACTGCAGTGTCTAGGGTAACGATGCTGTTTCCCCGCCCACTCCTGGCAGTCAAAGGTGATCATCGCCCAGATGCAGTCTCTGCAGGAGCTGTACGAGGCCAGTGAGGCTGAGCAGGAGCTGCGGCAGCAGGAGCAGGAGCGGCTTCTAGAGGAGCGGAAGAGGCTGCAGGCCGACCTGCAGCTCTGCCTGGAAGAAATGCACATGCTCCAAGTCCAGTCCCCTTCTGTGAAAATGAGCCTTGAGTCGTACAAGAAGAGTTATGGGACCACGGACACCAGCAACGAGAACTGTCGCAGAGATTGTAACATTGATGACAACGAGAGCTGTCACGAGAGTTACAACAGCAGCCAGGCCAGCGAAGAGAGCGTCCTCCAGAGCTATGACAGGAGCACCAGTACTGGGGAGTCCTGTGGGAGGAGTTACCGCAGCAGCAGCAGCAGCAGCATTGCCTATAAGAGGAGTTACGGCACCAGCAGGAGCTCTGACACCTGTCACAAGAGTTACGTCAGCAGCAGCATGGACGGCGAACTTGCCGATCCTGAAGATATGGAGGTAAAAGTAACCAGATGTCAGGTCAGATAGGGGAAGAAGGTTCTTGTCTTATTAAGAGAGAAGTCACGGGGAAGGGCACAAGAGGTGAAGTGGGCAGTGGGCTCAGAGCTGAGCAGGGTAACTAACTTACAGGAAATAAATGAGGTACTCTGCCCGCCTCATACGGAGATGCTCCATCGGGATGGAAGTCTAAGATTCAGGACTTTTCATCAACACAGTCATGGTGCTCTTTCTGGGAAGAAATACAGGATTCCCCCGGGCAGCTTCAGATCCTTGTGGCCATTGTTTTGTACCCAAGAAAGGGCCTAGCGAAGAGAGTGGGCGGAGTGCAGGGGCTCCTCAGGGTGCCGTCATCGCTCCCCTGCCCTCCACAGCGCTTTGAGGACACGGTTGCCAAGGTGTTGATCAAGCTGCAGGGAGTGCAGGCCATGTACCAGCTCAGCCAGGAGGAGCACGACCTGCTGCGGCAGCAGATGAGAAACCTGCTAGACAAGCAGAAAGGGCCGAAGGAAGAGCTGGATGCCTGCGAGAAGGAATTCAAGGAGCGCGTGGAACGCTTGGAGAAGACTGTTGCCTCCCAAAATGAGGAGCACGAGGTAACTGCTACCAGGGAGGCAGGGTTTCAGGTAGGAGTCCCTAGAGCCAGAGGAGGTCGGAGCCCTTTCAGAGAGGCTGAGAGAGAGAGGAGCTCATTGCCAGCTCTGTGCAGTTGCCCTCCTCCTGGTCAGAGGGACAGAGCAGGGGCTGAACCCCAAGAGGCTGGGCAGGCTGTTGTGCCACTGATGGACATTTCTCAGGCGCCCGCTGTGCTGGGATTTACTGATCATCAAGACTCCTTGAATGATTTTTTTTTCCCCTTTGCCACATCTGTTCTCTTTTGTCCTAGAGCACTTCTATAGAGTTGTATTTTTTTTACCTCCAATTTTCTTTAGTTTGTGTGTATTCCACCTTGTCTCTTCTCTTCAACTAGATTGTAAGCACCTCAAGGACAGGGCTGTGTCTTCTTCTGGATCTCTCATAATGCCAAGCAGAGTGTTGTGCATCTGCTAGGAATGGGACGGAGGGCATCGTCTCTGACGAAGAGTAGTCCTCTGTCCAGTGGGGGTCACTGTACGCATGGGAGAGGCTCAGAGAGCAAGAAACACGTGGGCCTAGGTTGCTTAGTATTGGGACCTGCCCAAGGAGGCCATGATGTGCTGCCAGAAGCCAGGAAAGACAAAACCAGGGAGTAGGGAGCAGGGTTGGCACTTGCCTCCGTTTCCAGGGTGAGGTGCAGGAGCCCAGGTCCAGTCTCAGGAGTATACAACACAGTTCCTATAGTAATGATTGTACCTATTAGAGAAATAGCTTGGGCAAAGTAGGAGTTCCCATCAAAAACAACTACGTAATAAAGCCCCACGGTTCAGAAGGGGTTAGCCCTTTTGTCATTCCCCTGACAGTTCACAGTAAAAACATAATTTTAGTCATCCTTTTTTGATCATGTTAGATGTAAGTCATCAAGTGCCTCAAGTTAGGGAGAACCTCTAAAACTGCTTTAGAGGCTCATTTTCAACAGTTTAATGTTTTCTGTATTATCTACGTCCCCCTGGGCTTTAGCAGGGAGATTTCTGAAGCAGGGGCCAGGCTGATCACGTAGGCCCAGCTGTGGATAACTGGGCCTCCACTACCAACAGATCAAAGAACTGCAGGCCAAGCTGCGGGAGCTGCAGCTACAGTACCAGGCTAGCGTGGATGAGCGGGGGCGGCTCCTGGCCATGCAGGAGCAGTTGGAGGGGCAGCTGCAGTGCTGCCAGGAAGAGCTTCACCAGCTCAAAGAGAAGAGGTCCTCTGTTACCAAAGAAACCAAGGGAACGAATGGCAATAAGAACGTGAATAAGAATGCCAATGGGGTTAAAAGTAAAAAGGTGGCCAAGCCAAGCCTGGAGAGTTCTGAGGTCAGCTGTGAGACCAGAAAGGTGAGTAGTAACGTTGGTAGCCAGATAAGCAGAAAGTTAAAGGGGATCCTAGGAAGGAAAATCACCTTCACCACCATTCCGACCAGATGAGGTATTTGCAGAGAAGCTTCTGGGATCTCTAATGTGTCTAGAGTAGTTCTATCTTAATAGCAGTTTGGTACTCCCTTTTCCTGTGAGGTCAAGGGGAGAGTGGAATACAGACCACTCAGACCTGGAGCCCCTAGGCTGGATGACTGTTTCAGTTAGACCAGTGCAATTTTCTGGGGCCCCTGTTGTTCTTCTTGGGTCACATGCCCAAGAGAAGGACCAAATGGATGGAAAGAGGGGGATTTACTCAAAGCAGTTGTGTACATATAGGTGGAAGAGGACTGGATAAAATGGGGGGTCACCAGGCAAGGGTAGGAAGCAGCAGTTGAGGTGCAGAATCTTTAGCTCTGGGAACGGTTGGAAATGGCTAATGGCCAGATAGATGTGGTACGGGTCCAGAGAGGCTGGGTGTGGCCACCCTCCCCACTGTGCGCGGGACATCAGTTCAGTCCCAGGACACGGTGCTGTCTGTGCACTGTGGGAAGCAGCGTGTTCTTGAGGTAGTTAAGCATCGTCATGAGGGTAGTCATCTTTCCAGGTAACAGCATCCCCCATCCTGTACTGCCTCCGCCCCACAGAGTCTGGAGGTGGTGCTGTACTACAAGGCCAGCCACGTGGCCTTGGACGATCAAACGAAAGAGGAAATAGAAGAGGAAACGAAGGAGGCAATTGAGGACGAAACGGAGGCAATTGAGGACGAAACAAAGGAGTCCTGGGATGAACTAGTTTCTGAGCCATCAGGTCCTAGAGAGGTTAAATTCAAAGAAGACCAGGAGGAGAGAGATGAAGAGTTCCACAGCCAGGAGGGTAAGGAAGAAGGCAACGACCAAGGGGAGGAGGAGGATGAAGCTTCAGAGGGAAGCAACCCCCTCAAGCCTTCTGAGAGCAAAAAGGTAACCACAGCCAAAGGCAGGATCATGTGGGGAATGGGCTCTTGGGCGCAGGTGCCCAGCGTTCAGGTGTGACCCAGCCCTTGGATGGACTTCTACAGGAGTAGAGGCCAGCAAGCTCTGAGGCGTCGCACTGGGGAAAATGGAGGTGGAGGTGGGATTGGAGAGAGCAGTCTCTGCGGGAAAGGCTGTGGAACTGTCTCACAGAAAGCACCTTCTCTGGGAACCGGGGCGTGCCGGTCGGAGTCCTGCCTCCTTTCATTTATGTGGTAATAACCCTCGTTACTCACTTCAGGAGGGTTCTTCACCCTCCGCTAGCACCGCACCACGCATTTCTGTCAGCCTGGGCAAGTCACCCAGTCCTGCTTTCCCGAGGTGCCCTATTAGGGCTGACCTCTGTTGCCGTGAGGGGTGTGGAGAGGCTGCTGTCGCCTGCCGGGCTCTATGTAATATTACAGGGCATGAGAGTGGGGGCCGGGGCCGATCGGAAGTGATAAAATGTTTCCGTCTCTACAGCAGAGCCGTTGGCCGGTCTTGGGAGACCAGCCAGAGGTCTGACCCCTTAGTTACCGGATCTGGAGAGGTCGGGTGGGAGTATCCTGGGTAATGTACCAACTGTACAAAAATATTTCTGTATTTTAACAACTGGTACATCTATACAGGAACATAACTAGCTGAATCTCTGCCCTGGTTGAAGTTAACTGGGGGCTCTGATTTCCGAAGGGTTTGAGTAGAACCTGAATAAGTCCTCAGTTTGCAGTACAGGTTCTTTCTGTCCTTTTAAACACAGGGGAAGAAAATAAGTCTCTTGTGGTGGGATGCCCCAGTCATCTCGAAGTTATCTGGAATTTTCAGCAGTTCAGTCAGTTCAGCCTGCAGCACTGGCTAAGGACCCAGTTACAGTTCTCTGTCAACCTCATGGCAGAGAACCATTGTTTAGGATGTGAAAAGTAGGAGTAACCACAGCCCCTTCCCCAGTGTTCTATTTCTTTGAATTCTTCATACCCTGCCACATGCTGGTTCAGAGCCTCATAGATTTCCTTGCCTCATGTGCCAGCTTTCTAAACACGAAACTGGATTTTTCTACATCACAATCAAGTACATTCCTTGTGTCTGCATGTGGAGGTGTCCCTTTGCCTCAGTGTGTCCTGCATCTTTTACAGGCAGCTCTGCTGGCATATGTATTACCGCCTGCAAATTCATTTTCTCCCTGGAAGATGGTTGCAGTCAAGAACTCGCCCTTCTCCATCGTTAGCTTGTTTTAGTGCGTTTTGTCTCACAACGACAGCATCAGACTCCTCGGGGATGTCCCAGAACACTGAGACTTGGTGGAACACAGCCAGAACACGCGGCTAACAAAGGGACAGGTGGCCTGGCAGGAGGCTGCCCTTCCTAGAGTGACCCAGGCAAAGTAGACATCCTGCTCATCCGGAAGGCCCAGCTTTACTCTCTGGAGCTTCACTTTTCCAGTTACTGACCTACAAGAAGGGTCTAGGTGCAGATAACCCTTGCTTGACAAGATATAAGTGGGATATGACAAGCCAAAAATGTGGCCCCGAATTGGACCTACGCCGCTGCTTAACCCTTGCAGTTTTGCATCTCCCATAGGCGACCCACGGGAAGAACCAGGCCCGAGTAGCGGAGAAGAAATACCGCTGCTCTCACTTACCTGTTGTTTAACCTCTTGATCTCTTTCCCTTTTCCCTTTGTTTTATCATCTTCATTATCTGTTGGATTCACGTGTTTATGTCTTTTTATACCATCTCTCATCTCTGGTCTCTCCTCGTGCCTCTTTCTCATTTGATATGTTGCAGCCATCCCCTGCCCCCAATCCCCCCATCTTCTCCTTGCCTCTCGTAGGCCTGGTGGTCATATCGGCTTTGCTCTGGTGCTGGTGGGCTGAGACGTCGTCCTAACACAGGTACTGGTATTGCGTCCCCTCCTTCTGAGGGATAGAGGGAGGGTGCAGGTTGCCCTGGCCTCTCCACTTTCCCTTTTCTCTGAGCCGCTTGCTTCTTGCTTTTGCCATTTTACAACAGGTGATAGTCAGGTCTGAGTTTTAGCCCTGGCTTTTCCTTGGGCTACTGCAAAGCCCATAACATCTCAGAGAATGTCTCCCTAACTTGCACGGAATTGGAATGCTCGCCATTGACATAGTTTGAGTTTCTGTACTCTGGCTGGGAAAAAGTTGAATGATCCCAGCACTGTGGCTACTTTCAAAGCTCCCTCGACTACTTCTGATGAGCTGATGTCTGACTACAAGGCTGGCCTGGCTGCTCTTTGTCTTTGTTTAGCCCCAGAGCCAAGCTCTCACTACGGTCACTACCCAGGATGGCAGAATAAGGAATCACTGCCTCCCCACTTGGGTGAGAGAGGAGGTCTGGAGAGTTGTGATCCCCGAAGGTCATCTGTATGAGGAGAACCTCGATTCGTCCTTCAGCCTTGGCATCAAACTCTTATATTATGTACTTTCTACTGAGAAGTTCTCTGGTTTGGGGATTCTAGTCTCCAAAAAATCAGAACAAGAATGCCACATCCCTTTTGGGGGTCAGATTCTATTGTAATTGGCTTCCCAAGCTAGGCTTTCTGGAGAGAATGTGGTATTGGTGAGAAGTTTCCACTAACCAGAAATGCAGTGTTTTCAGGGAGCCAAACTGATATATTCTGGGCACCAGTCCACGTAATCTGATCTGTCAACAGGGCACCAAATTCAGGAGGCAGAATGTAGTCTCATGGCCCAAGGTAGAACCCTTCCAGACCCATAAACTATTCTCTCTTGGCCTGTTTTGGCTCCTTTCCCACGCTCCCCCTGCCACTCCCACTCCCCCACCCTCTCTTCTCACATCCCTGTAAATGGAGTGTAGTTGGCTCACTGCATAGGTTCAGAGTGACCGCTGGAGCATTTGTGGGTAGCATTTATCACTATTTCCTTTTCTGTCCTGCCTTTTTTCCTCCTCACTTTTTTTTTTTTTTCTCTTCAACCCTTCTCCTTTCTTCTTTTAGACATTCCAGTTACTCACCACGGTCAGTCTTTAACTCCTTTGGTGAGAGGGGTCTCTCCCTGTACCTGTTCCTCCCTGTACACTCCCAGATTTCTGGGTCCGTGTGGGATGAGACCCAAAGCATTCAGCCATAACCTTTCACCAACTCAAACCGAGCCGGGCCTGACCAGAGTGAGAGGAAGGAACTCCTGGGTAAGCGTCCTCTTGGAGGAGCCTGTTATACCCAGAGCCTGGCTACGGCCCAGCATGCAGCTCCCATCCAGAAACTGAGGCAGCAGAGTAGAGTAGAAAGTGTGGCTGACAAGCGGGCAGACACCTTGGGTGAGTCTGTCTCTGTTTCTTAGAGCTTAGTCCCAGTGGGCAAAATGCATAACCTGAACATTAGTTTCTTCAAATGTAAGGAAAGGATGATAAATCCTCTGGCTTCCTCATGTGAGGAACAGATGAGTTCATTTATATGAAGGTACTTTATAAATGATAAAACACCACATAAGTAATAAAAAGAGCATACTCTTACATAATGCATACTATATGCCAGGCACTGTTTAGTCATCTGATAAGTATTAACTCATTTAATTCTCACAATAACCCTCTGAGGTAGCTATCATTTTACGTGTGATAAAACTAAGGCATAGAGGGGTTATGTAATACAGCCAGTAAATTGTGAATCAGATTCTAAGGACTTAATATTAGCATCAGATAAAATTCCAATCCTGTTCCTCCTTATCGTCTCTCTTCATTGGTTGCTCCCAAGTAAGTAGGAAGACACCATACAGCAGCTTCTTTGTGCAGCCTCAGATCACGTTAGCTCTCTGATAACTAATATCACATTGCTAACTTATTTCATGTATTGTTTATAAAAGCCTTTTGCACATTGCATATGCTAAGCGTTCTCTCCCCTTTCTCTGCCTGCAGTTGATTTTTTGGATCCAAGGCAGAATGTTCCATTCATCTCTATTAGATCTAGTCCATTGTCCACTGTTCTCCCCTATGAAGCTTTGCATTTATTTTTAATCTTGACCCTGTGGTTTCAAAGTACTCACTTTTGCAGCCAGCTTCACCTCATCCTCAGGGGTGACCAGCCACCTTCTTATCTTCACCCAGGTTACAGGTGAGGGCGAGCCTCTAGAGTGTTCCTCTCCAGGCCCTCATCCAGCTTATCAGTCACGTACAAATGGTTGTACAGCAGGCTGCCATCAGCCTGCTCTTTACTTCTCCTGTTTTCTCCAAGGAGGTGTTTTAATGACCCTGGTGTTTGCCTCCCTGGGCCAGTGACCAACTTCCTTCAGTCTCCCTCAAGGACATCATTCTCCACAAACGGTCTGGGCTGCCTAAGAACCTCATGTTTGCTGTACTCTGGTGCACTTTCTTCGCTCCCCCACAGTCTTATCATCCTCTTGAGTTCACTTTTCCTCCGTCAAGCATTTAATGATGCTGCTGCATTTCCCAGGGGCCCAAATTTACCCTCTTTTTCTTGCCGTGGCATCCGATCCTTTGCTGCAACCGTTTGGATTCTCTGAAATCTGCTTCTGAGTTTGCTCCTACATGCAGGAGCTGGTTCTTCTCACCTCACGGGGCATGAATACAGGCAGCCAGCTCAGGTCATCCACGTAGTGTTGTTCCAGATACCTAGTGGTGCCATGACTAAGCCCACATTTGTCTGCAGCGGTTACCCAGGAGATAAGAGAGACTGGACCATGATGATGTTTCTGAGGTATCTCTCCAGCACCAGAAGGCAGGGGATCTCTAGCTTAGGGAGGAGTTCAGAAGGCTGGGCACTCACCATTTGTCTTTGGTCCCCACAGAACATGTTTGGGATGTGGAAGCCTATGGTGTTCTTGGCCCTTGCAGCTGTGGCTCTGTATGTGTTACCCAACATGCGACCGCAGGAGACAGAGTCCTACCTCGTGGAGTGATGGCAGGCCTGGGCCAGCCGAGGAGGCAGATCCGCAGTGGCCACTACCCTCAGCTTTGGGCAGGACACACTGTGCCAGAGCCCCCACCCCACCCGTGTGTTCCATGTGTCCCCATCTCCTTAGCCTCAGCCACTCAGGCCGGAAAGGCTTGTTGTGGGGAACTGCTGGCTCCCATCTCCTGCCTCGTGTAAGAACCTGGGTTCCTTGTAATTAAACATCAGCTGAATCACATGAGACTTCGTGGCTTTTTATTTGTTAACTACCTCACAGCGCAACCAGAACAGAGCAGTTCCCCTTTAACCAGGTGCTCACTTAAGACCCTGGCTCCTACGTATGATTTCTCACCCTACAAATGACCTCAGAAATGAGGCTGAGGAAAAAACAAAAAGAAAGAAAGAAATGATGCTGGCTCCTTGTGCTGCCAGCCGAATCGCAGCTGGACTGGTCTGTACCTACTAACCCTGATCTCAAGGAACTGATCTAAGCACAGAGAAATGGAATGATCTGCGTACTTGTGTGCCGGGGGGCAAATGACCTGCCTTGGGTCTCGTGCCCACATCTGTCTACTGTGAGAAGGGTGCCCTGAGAAGATCTGCGTGTGGGCCTTCGTGGCTTCGTTCTTATGAGTTGTCGAGGGATTTGCTCTCGGAGATGACTTAATAATCACTCAGGGTCCCAGCAGTAAACTGAAGGGAGTTCCCTGGTGGCCAGGTGGTTGGCATTCCGGGCTTTCATTGCCATGGCCTGGGTTCAATCCCTGGTTGGGGAGCTGAGGTCCCACAAGCTGCACAGTGCAGCCCAAAAAAAAGGCTTTAACCTAAGAGTTGTTAATGCACAGATTATGTACAGAAGGCAGTTAGGAGAACCACCGAGGAATAGTGAAGTCCCCAGGCACCAGCAACAGGGGGAACTGGCTACCGTCGCAGGCCTGAAGGGGAAAAGGGAGGAAGCAGGGGCTGGAGGCCTGGCACGGGGCCCCAGACACACATGGTGGCCATAGGGGTGTGTGGCCCTTAGCAGAGCCATGAGGAAGTGGGAAGTTGATGTGCTCCCCCACCCTCTCTTCCCACTCTCCAGTTCCCTGTTGGTGTGTCTCATTGGCTGATCCCAACTGGGAGCCAGAGAGCAGAGATGCCCAGGTGACAGTCTTTCAGGGTCAGCCTCCCGGAGTTCAGAGCCAGCTGGGCAGAGGATTGAGAATGGATCTAAGTGGGAATGAGCAGAACGATGAGGGTAATTTATGAGTGTCCCTGTTGACCTTCATTCCTGCGGAACCTTTTGTGATGGGTTGTTCTCATCATGAATGTTCCCATATGAAAGCCCCCAAGTGTATTCATAAGCCATAGTGGGCAGAATGGCCCCCGTGACTGCCGGTTTCCTGGGACCCTCTCTCTGCCTCCTTTCTACCTGCCACCAAAGGAGTTTGTTTCATTCACCCCAATATACAAAGCAGCACATACCTATAGAGTGTGTACTGAGGTGGGCACTGCTGAGCACTAAATGAATTCATTTCTTCCAGTGTTTTCCTAGTGGGAGCAAGGACATTTAGAATTAGGAGGTTTTTAAATTGTGTGCAGCCCAGAGGAGTGACAAGGCTGACTGGGAGTCCTCCTAGCAGACCTAGGGCCAGGGCTGAAATCATGACCTGCCCTTATCACAGGGCTGTACCTAGGCAGATTGAGGGCAGTGCCGTGGGTCCCCTTTGCTCCCTCTAAATGACTCCTCTTTAAAGATAGGGCTCATTTAGGGTGGCCTAGCTCCTTGCTGCTCAAGTTGTGGCCCACGGGCCTGCAGCATGAGCATTGTTAACTTGTTAGGAAGGCAGAATCTCAGGCCCCAGCTCAGGCCCACTGACACAGAATCTACGTTTCAACAAGATCCCCAGTTGATTAGTACGCATGATAAAATTTGAGAAGCACTGCCCTTCACTGTATTAGATTGTGTATTCTCAGTTGTAACCTCATTGAAATTCCTTCACGATCCACCTGCTACCACTGTCCCCTTGCTGTTGAGTGTAGTGAGACCCTGCTTTTTACCAACTTCACTCCGGCCACCAGTTGGCCGGAGAACATGTGTGGTGGAGAGGTCTGGAAGATGACCCTCCGCTGAGCATCACTGTTTTAACTTCGTATTTGAAGCCAAGGTGGAGGTCATGGTCTGGTAGGCAGTCGGCCCCCAGTCAGGACTTCATCTGGTCCTTCTCAGGCCCAAACCCAGAGCTGGCAATGACAGGGAAGTGGTCCTTTTCTTCAGCCGTTTTGTTTAGAATACAGAGCTCTTCCCTTTAGGTCACTTGCCCGTGTCAGCTCATCTTGGAAGGCCATCCTCTTCACAGATCTGGGCTCTGTGCTTTCTGGTCTTGTAGATACACTGTTCAGAGTGCCTGTGTTGAATGTGAAACAGTCCCTGGAGTTAGCTTTGAGTCCACAGGGGTGTCTCTTAGAAGCCAGAGGCAGGCATGTACCCAGGCCCAGGTACAGATACAACCAAGGACTCAGAACACCTCCAGTGGCCTCCATCTCCCCCCTCTCCTGCCCTCTGCATAACTGCTTCCTTTCTGCTCTCTCCCTGCACCACAGACCCCTCTGCTTTCCCTTCCCAGGCTACGCAGTAGAGCACACCACCTGCCACCCCTGTCAAGGGCCAGCTGCCCTTGGGGGGCATGGTGGGTAGCTCTAAAGATCAGAAGTACTCTGGTTCTGATTCTGGCAGGTGGAGTGTTAGGATGCAAGGAAGGGAAGAGGGGAGCAGTGGGAGATGCCGGCAGTGGATTCTACAGGGGACAGAGGCAGCTGTGAGGAAGGCCTAGCTCACCAGAACCCATGTGGTCCCCAGGATACCAGCAGAGGAAGCAAACTGGCTTTTTCTGATCCCCTATTAGCTGCCCAGCACCATGCTAATCACTTTACATGTTGTCTCCTTTCACCTTCATGCATAAAAAAATCCCTATGAGAGTACTATTAACTCCATTTTGCGGACGAAAAAACTGAGGCCACAAAGAGTTCCATTACCTGACCAAGGCTACAGAACCAGAGGTGAAGAGGCTGGAATTCAGCCTATGGACCTTTCCACCCTACCACACCGTCCCTGCCACACCTGGGCCAGGGCCGCAGTCAGTATCACGGATTAAAACAAAGTGCCTGCGGAACCTGGCCAGCCTGGTGCCGTCACGGGGGCTATGGAAATGCCCCTGGTTCCGGGAAACAGGATTTTCAAACATGGCCCACTGGACACGCTCACTCAGATTCTGCTCCGCTCAAGTTAAATATGGCCAATGTTGGCTGACCAGCAGTGCCCCTTGATGGGAGAGGCAGGGCCAGTGGAGAGGCCAGGCAACCTGGTCGCCTGAGACAGGTCAGCGGGTGGTGAGTCAGGGGGCTATATACAGCCTGTGGCCGCCACCGCCAGCAGTGCCGCAAAAACTCAGCTGATGAAACCCCCTGTAAGCCCCTGCCGGGCTCTGAGAGGAGCACATCAGCCCTCCTCAGGGAGGGGCCCTCACTTGGCAGGTCCCTGGACCAGCATTGTGCACGGTCTGTTCCAGCTCATGGCGAGGCCTGGGGCCTGGGCTCATGGGCTATATTGAGGGCTGAGTCACCAGCCTGTGCCTGGGCAGGCTGACTGTGACGGGCTGGCCGGGGCCTGAGTCAGGCCCTGATTTATCCTGGAGAGTAACGGGTTCTGGTTTCTGGGGCAGGCAGGGTGAGAAGGGTGCCAGGAACCATCCTTGGCACTGGGCACCCTCTGCCGCCCATTCACTTACTCCCCTGGGGACACACACACACACACATACACACACACACACACACACACGCACGCACCTCTCGGAGAGAAATGAGAAGGGGGAGAAGGGAGTTCTTTGTCCACTTGCTGGCTTCCCTCTGAACTCCCCCCACCTTAAGCGAGGCCCTCAAGTTACTGGGGGACCTAAGGTAACGCCCACAAAACACGAGTGTGAGCCATTAGGGTTTGTGAAGGGCTGTCAGCTCCAGGCAAACCTGCTTTACCCCTTTCTCTTTTCCCCAGAGGCTCAGGGAGAGGAATCCATCCTTTCTTGGATCTATACCTCAGGTTGGGTGTCAGAAGTCTGCCTTTTTGTACACACACACACACACACACACACACACACACACACACACTTCCCTTATGAAACCCAGCTACATGTCATGTGTCCCCAGGAGGTGGGCATCTCTGCACAAGAGAGCTCAGACTCTCAAGTAGACGGATGGCACTGATGCCTGATGGTTGGTTTTGGCCATGGTATAAAGGTGGCATGGGGGAATGAGAGTTCTGGAGATAGGGAAGGGGGTGCCAGCAGGAGGGTGGAATTCCTAAGCACCTCATCACAGGCAGCCGAGAGAACATGAGCCGCAGGGCCCAAGCTATTTATATCTCGCCTGTCACTATCAGGGCCCCCAGAGCTCCCCCCTCCTAAGTCACGCACAGCAGGTCCCTTTTCTGTTTCTGGTCCCTTCTCTACTCCTCCCCCTCCCTCAGTAATGAGAAGGGAAAGAAATCATTCATGGACCCCTCTCACCATAAGCACTGCCCCCCACAAAGCTCCTGAACTTCTTCCCAAGCTCTATAACAAGGACTGCCCTCATTCTTCCCCCAAAGATGCCCACTTTCCCTGTCCTTTTCACCGGGCCTGGTGGGGGAAGAGGAATAAGGTCAAATGATTCACCAGAAACTTGCCAAATTTTGGTCATCACACAACTTGAGTTGGGGCCCAAACTTATGGGTCCAGAGGGATGGGAAAGCTGAGGAAGTTTGGCCTAAAGGGGGTGCCGGGAGGCGTGGAATACATGTATCCTGCAGAATTGCTGAATATATATTCCTTTTATATAAAGTATATTCTACAGCTCTTTCACCTCATCCCAGGCCAGCTCCTCTGTTTGAGTGACTCAGTTTCCCTGCTGTCAGCTGCCCTTGGCTTACCCTGAGCCCAGCCCAGTCCTGCCCAGGCATCCTGGCTGGCTCCTTGGGGCTCTCCCTGCCCACCAGCCCCCGTCACGTTTCCCCTGGACTACTCTGGGCAGGACTCTCTCTGTCTCTGTCTGGCTAACCTGCCTTTGACTGGAAGGATCTGCCCTGTGACCCAAATGGGCACATCGCCCAGGGGGCTCCCTGGTACTACAGGGCAGAGGCTCTCTCTCCCCTCTCATCACCTTGGTTGAATCAGACTTTGGGGGGGTGGGGAGCACAGTGTGACTCACTGGGCAGTCTTTTCCTGAGCTCAGCTTCATTCTTTCATTCTGAGAGGATGAGGACAAAAGGGCTGGTGACAGGGACACTGAGTCAGGGGTAGACGCAGTCCTTCCCCTGGGACCCTGGGTTTGGACTTCAAATGAGACTTTTCTACATGTAAAGTGGGGCATCCTCACCCCAAGCCTTCTCCCTAATTGGCGTGGGCAGTGTCGTTACTTCCTCTCAGTCCGTCTGCGCACAAGCACACACACTTCCCTTCCCTGTCCGCAGGTGGACAATACCCTGGGCTAGGAGCCAGGACTCCCAGGCCCTGTGAACAGCCCTGCCACCAAACAACCCAGAAGATTCTTTCAACACCAGATCAGTGTGTTTTGCCCTAACCACTGGCCTCAGTTTCCCCTTGTGTCTCTTTAGTCCTAGGGGGCGGGGGTATATTTCATCTCTGACCGGCGAAGCTTAGTTCTGGGGTGTTGGGAGCCCTCACTCCCCCCATTTTCCAGCTCCGCTAGTCATCTCTCCAGCGCGGCGGCTCCGGGGCCCGGGCCTCCCCGGGGTAGCAGACTCGGGCCGGGGGCGAGGGCGCCCCTCCCGCCGGCTGGCCGCGTGGGGGAGGGGAGGGAGGGAGGCGGGGCCGGCGGGCTCGGCTCGGCCCCCACCCGCGGGCCGAGCGGCATTCCTGGGAGGCCGGCGCTCTGACGTGGAGCCGGGGGCCGCAGGCGCGGCGGGGGGAACGCGGCTCGGGGGCTTCTTAAACCCCCCGCCCCAGCCCGGCCCGCACTTCCAGAGCACCGCTCCGCCCCCGGAGGGAGAAAGACAGAGAGAGAGAGAGAGAGAGAGAGAGAGCGCGGCGGAGGAGCCGAGGAGGCCCGCCGAGTCCCGCCAGACAGGGGCGCGAGAGAAGTTGAGAACCGCGCAGCGCAGAGCCGCGAGTCCCGCGATCGCGCCCCGACAGCGCCTCGAGCCCGAGCCCAGCCAAGCCGGAGCCCAGCCGGCAGCGCAGCCCCCGCCCCAGCCCGCGCCAGCATGATGAACAACAGCGGCTACTCCGAGGCCCCCGGCCTCGGCCTGGGCGACGAGGCGGACGACATGCCGTCCACGGAGAAGGACCTGGCGGAGGACGCGCCGTGGAAGAAGATCCAGCAGAACACTTTCACGCGCTGGTGCAACGAGCACCTCAAGTGCGTGGGCAAGCGCCTGACCGACCTGCAGCGCGACCTCAGCGACGGGCTGCGCCTCATCGCGCTGCTCGAGGTGCTCAGCCAGAAACGCATGTACCGCAAGTTCCACCCGCGCCCCAACTTCCGCCAGATGAAGCTGGAGAACGTGTCCGTGGCCCTCGAGTTCCTCGAGCGCGAGCACATCAAGCTCGTGTCCATCGGTCAGTGCGGGCGGGGAGGGGGAAGTGCCCCGAGGAGGGGCTGGCCCACGGGGACAGAGGACTCAGGTGCTGGGTGGGCGCGCGGGGAGCCGAGAGAGGGCCGAGAGAGCCCCGGCGCCGGGAGAGGACCCTGTCCCCGCTCTCCCGCCCGCCGATGCACGCCCCCTCGGGTCCTGCCTTCGCACCCCTCTCTGGTCGGCCGGCATCCCGAGGCGGCCCCGGGGGAGTCCAGACCCGACAGTTTCTGAGCCCTCCAGCTTCAGTCTCCCTCGCACACTCTCACCAACCCGCCTCTCCCCTTCGTCCCCTTTCCTGCCACCCGTACCCCCAGCCCAGGCTTGAGAGGACTGGGCCAATGCCCATTACTGATTCCCGGGGGCACCTCCCCCCAAACAAAGCAAATGGCTTCCCAGCCTCCCAGCACCTCCACCGGGGAGGAGCGGCTGAAGGCGGGTCCCAATCGCTGCCCGATCCCAGGGAGCAGGGGGAGAGCTAGTGGCCGGGCGGGCGCGGGGCCCGGGTCCCCCGCGGGCATATGTTCTCGGCGTCTGGGTTCAGGCCCAGGGGCCAGGGCCGGCAGGGCCCAGCCTCGGAAACCTAAAAAGGCTCTGAGCGAGATCCGAGAGCCTTAACCCCTGCCTGTCCTCTACCAGCTTCAGCCGGCCGGGGAGGGGGCTCCCTCCGTCCACGCCCGGCCCCCGCCCACCCCCTAAGCCCCGATTGGCTGCAGCTCAAACGGCCTGGGCTGAGGGGAGGGAGGGAAGGCCTGAAAAAGGGAGGAAGTCATTGAGTGTAACCAGATTTGGAAGGTGTGTCAGCGCTGGGTGGGGGTGGGGAGGCACCCCAGGCTTGGGAGCTGGGGAACCCGGGATGGGCTCTGAGAGGGTAGGAGCTGGCCCTCCCCTCACCGCCCTGCCGTCATCCCTGCAGGCCGGGGGCCTGGGGCAGAGCCCTACCCCTGTGGCGAGCTCCTAAGAGCCCTGATGGGATTTGCAGGAAAGGGCCCCTCGGCGGAGTGCACCCCAGGGCCGCAGGAGGGGAGTTTCACAGGGCGTCCGGTGCCCCCCAGGCTGCCCCAGAGACTTCTTCAGATGATGGAAGGTCTGTCCACCTCCACTCTCCCTCGGGGCATCTCTAGGCCTCCGGAATTAGCAGCTGAGCTCAGTCCGGGGCCCTTTGCCCCGGCCAGTCCCCTCTCTAGGCCTTACCCCCTCCTGCCCCAATACTGACCCCCACCCCACCCGCTCTGGCCTGGAAATAGCCCTGCCGCTGTGACACAGCAGATGTCTCTGAGCTTTCCAGAAGGACAAGCCTGAGGACAGGGCGTGGGGAGGGGCGCCGGTGTGTGTAGTGGGAGTGAGGGCTGCTTGAGAGCGCGTGGGGTTGCCGGGGGCCAGGGTCAGAGAGGAGTCAGCCCTGGGCCTGTCAGCCCCCGGCAGCTGGGATTTCACCGACTGGACTGACGGTCCCAGGTGGGGTCTCGAGGGGAGAGCTTGGGGCCTCAACAAGGCTTCGTAGGAAATGGCTCAGCCTTCCCCTCCCCTCCCCGCTGCAGGGCGCTCGGCCCCTCTCCAGGCCTCGTCCTTCCTGAGAGCACACCTCTCCCCTCCCCCATGGTGGTGCCTGGCTCCGGCCCCTTTGGCTCAACTGTGTGTGGAGAGGCCGTCTCAGAACAGAGGGGGAAGAAGCAAAAGCTGGTTTGGGGGCGGGAGGGAACCCTCCTTTCCCGTTCCTGCAGGGAATTGTTCCCCATTTGGGCCAAGTGGCTCGCTCCCGCCGCCGGATGAGATAAGCTGTCAGCAATTCAGCTGCTGGGGCCTGAGGCTGAGGCTGGATGGGAGGGGGCACAGGCGGCAGGGGCTGCCCAACCTGGAGAAGTTGTAACGGGTGGTTCCCCGCCAGGCGGGCATCGTGCTTCCTCTGGTTTCCTCTGTCCCGCTGAGTGGTAGGAAGGGGTTGGGGCAGGGGCCGTCTCTGGGCATCGTCTCAGGACTGAATCTGGGCGCCTGGGAGGAGGTCAGAACAGCTC
Organism: Delphinus delphis; assembly: GCF_949987515.2. Taxonomy (NCBI): domain Eukaryota; kingdom Metazoa; phylum Chordata; class Mammalia; order Artiodactyla; family Delphinidae; genus Delphinus; species Delphinus delphis. The sequence continues at coordinate 84,048,661 of NC_082691.1, forward strand.
CCCACGCCCTTTTCTAGGAGTGGGGCGGGAGCTGGGGGTTGAGCCGTCCCCCTGAAGGAGGTAGGGGTACTCAGCCCGGGGTGGAAGGAGCTGTGTGCCCTCCTTACCCCGCCAGCCCCTCAGCCCCTCCGAACAAAGAGGCCTATGCGGCAGCTCTGTCCCGCAGCTGTTCCCCAGTTGCTATTCCTTCTCCTGGAGCCAACCACCGAGGGAGGGGCTGGAGGGGGCAGCAGCTGTCCCGGCACCTCCCTCGCTGGGCCCTCTCTTCTCCCCCTCCACTTGAGGCCTGGGGTGGCCTCAGGGACTGGCTCTGGGGCTCCTCCCACCCCTTTGGTGGCATCCCCATTGGGGTGGGAAGGAGGGAACCCGGCCTGAGCAGAGCTCCCCTCCTCTGCCTGGCCTCTGAGGGGGAGGAGGGAGAAGAAGGTCACTGCTCCTAGAGTGGGACTCTGGGCCCACCCCTCTCCTGCTGACCGGGACCACTTGCTGTCTGGCCCAGGGCCAGTTGCTGGGGAGAAACCTTTCCCTGCGGCAGATGGGATTGACGCCCCCGCTCCCCGTACCCCCGCCCCCCGCCCCAGCAGCCTCAAGGCCTCCCTCCCAGGGATCTGGCTGCAGTTTGCAAGTAGCACTCTGGGCATGTGAGCACCAGCTTTGGAGGCTGTCAGGGTTGTGAGAGGCTGTGAGGCCCTGGGTGTCAAGACTGCGAAAGTGTTGTGGGCCTGTGTGTGTTTGAGAGAGACCGCACCAAAGCACCAGGAGGCTGGGAGTGAGCGTGTCATGGAATCTGCCAGCTGCCAAACCATTGTGCTGCAGTGGAGCCAGGGGTAGAGGGGGCGGGCCTGGGGAGCTGCTGGGGAAGGAAGGATGAATCAGTGAAAGGGTGGTGGAGCCAAGGGGGCCAGAGCCCGAGGCCAGAGGGACAGAGAGACTGAGACTCCCCTCCTGGGAGCAGATTGAGGGGGGATACTGGGGTTCCCCAGGCCTTACCCTCCAAAGGCCATCCCCCAAGATCTGGTGGGGGGCAGGAAAAGATACGTAAGGGGGCACCTTCAGCCCCACCCTTTCCCATCTCTTGGGCAACACCAGTAAACAAGGCTGATTCTCCCACCCCCTCCCAACCTCCTAAAAGCAGTGCTCCGGGAAGCTGATTGATTTCAGGCCTGCATTGTCCTTTACAAGTAAGCTGGTTTCCAATGATCTATACTCCAGGCCACTCCTGGCTCCTGGATATTTCTCTCTGGCTGTTAAAAGGGAACTAGGCCCCCCAAATCTTGGGGTACCAGTTCTGGTCCATAGTATTCCTCAAAGGAGGGGATGGGTCGAGAGCCTCGGCTGCCCCCATGTGGACTTGAGTCCACATGGGTAACATTCCCCCCGGCTCTTGTGAAATCTTACTGGTCCCTATCATTTGAAAACACGATTTTCAAGCCTTAACAGAATGTGCACTGTACCCACCCCCTCCTCCAAGAACTTTGTTCCTAAAACCTTTTATAGCGTTCAGAGTAGAATTTGGCTGGAACCAGGTTGGTCCCATTCCTCTCCAACTTCAGTTTTTAAAATATTCATTCATTCAACCAGTATTTATTGAGATTCTACTAAGTTCTAGGCTCCGAGTAGACATGAGATACAGTATCTAGAGGGAAAGAAGGCAGACAAAAGAAGTATATACTGTATGATTCTATTCATAGAAAACTCTAGAAAATGCAAACTAATCTATAGCGACCAAGAGCAGGTCAGTCGTTGCCTGGGAAGGAGAGACCAGGAGGGGCAGGAATGATGGATCACAAAGGAAAGGAAACTTTGAGGAGGGGTGGATATGTTTATTATTTTGATTTGTGGTGATGGCTTTGTGGGTATATACGTGTCAAAACTTATCCAGTTGTACTTTCTAATAAGTAGTTTATTGTACATCAAGCGTACCTCATTAAAACTGTTTAAAAAAAGAAAAAGAAAGGAAACGAAACAAAACAGTGTCTGCCCCCGAGAGCCTTACAATCTTGCATAACTGCATGGATGCCTATAGCCTGCTAGGAGGCTCGCACAAGTGCCGTGCAAGAGGTGAAACTACACGCTGAAGGAACACATTGGGAGGCAGCCTCATTCTGAAGGGAGAGGAGGGGTCCATCAAGGGCCGGGCCTCACAGGATGGAAAATTTGGTAGTCAGAGAAGGAGTAGGTCCTGACCCAGCGCTCAAGCAGCAGCCTCAGGACCTGGGCGGGGGAGGGGAGGGCACCGTGCTAGAAGTGGAGCCCTCCCGAGCCCAGATCGCCTCTCCGCTCCGCAGACAGCAAGGCTATCGTAGATGGGAACCTGAAGCTGATCCTGGGCCTGATCTGGACACTGATCCTGCATTACTCCATCTCCATGCCCATGTGGGAGGATGAGGATGATGAGGATGCCCGAAAGCAGACACCCAAGCAGCGTCTACTCGGCTGGATCCAGAACAAGGTGCCCCAGCTGCCCATCACCAACTTCAACCGTGACTGGCAGGATGGCAAAGCTCTGGGCGCCCTGGTGGACAACTGTGCCCCTGGTAAGTGGGCCGGCGGCACACCATGGATCCTTGAGCCCGGAAGGGGGGCTGGGATGAGCTGGTGATGCCGAGGCTTGTGTTTGTCAGAACACATGTCCCAGGGTTGGGGGATCGGGACCCCCTGCCCCAGCTGAGAATCACTGCTGGAGTTAGACCCTTCCTGATGAGTTGCCAGATCCTGCAGTGGCAGGAAAAGGGTTTACAGGCCAGGACACTGGGGTTCAGAAAAGGCCAGTGACTTGTCCAAGATCACACAGCTTATCTGTGGCAGAACTGAACCAGAGCCCAGGGCCTCAACTCCCTGCTTCCTACTTTGCCACATGGGTGTCATTTCTGCTCAGCCAGCAGAAAGCAAATGTGGTGGGACTCTGGCTTTCCAAAGAAGGCCAGGACTTAGACCCAGAGAAGGCTGTTCTTTGTGAGCCCCTGGGACAGCGTTGAGAAGGGGTTGAAGCCCAGGATGATGTGGGCTGAGGCTGATGTGACACTGCCCAGTGGCAGGTGACCCAGCCCTGCCCTCTGTCGATGTAGGCCCTGGCCTGCTCAGGTGGGGGCAGCTGAGGGCCCATGAGAAGACTGAGGCATCACAGGCGAGAGCTGTACCCCTCGTGCGGCTTCCTTTCTGACCCTCATCTCCTGAGAAGATAGGTCTTCTCCACCCCTATCGGTCAGCTCTGCCTCTGGGGAGCCATGTCCCCTTGGGCGAATCCTCCCTCAGCCTGGGGTCAGCTGGGGAGCAGGGAGTGGGAGGCGGGGGCACTGGCCGCCTGGGAAGCATTCCCAGCTGCTGAGCCATTGCCCACGGCTGGTGCGGCTGCCAGCAGTGAGCTCAGCTGTTCTGGCCAGTCATGGATTCCAGCCTTTGAGCGGGCCCCCTCCCCGCCAGTGAGCAGCACCCTCCTCCTCCAGCTCTGGCTTGGACCAAGCACACCCTAACCCCTGCACCCCTTCCCAGGAGCGACCTGTGGCCGCCTCAGCATTCCTCCCATTAGAAGGGCTGGGTTCTGGGTGGCTGGAGAGAAGAACTCATCCTCTCCAAACAGGCCCTTCAGTGCCTCCATTTCCCCAAGGGGGAAGTCAGGGAGGAGAGAGAGTCTTATGCTCTGAGGCTGTTGTGGGAAGTGCCTGGAGACTTAGGACTTCAGGGCAGCTGTGAGGAGGCCTTCGAGGAGATGGGTCAGAAGCATGTGTGGGACGGGGACTGCCCACCCAGAGGCAGCTGGGATGAGGCAGGAGAGGTCTGCGAGGGATGCCCTCACAGGGGTTTGGTGTTCAGGGTCGGTGCTGGGGCCTGGTAGGCAGGAGGCCGGCTGGCAGGGCTGGTGCCAGGCTGCGTCAGCCGGGGCAGAAAGCCCTCATTGTTGGTGCTTGGAAGGGCTGCCGTGCCTCTAAACAGCGATGGGCATCCCAGCTGATGGGCTATAACATCGGGGGTCAGCAGGAACCTGGCTGATCAGGGGCCTAGGGCTGCATGGGAGGGAGTGTGAACCCACAGCCCGTGAGGGTGTTGGATGAGCAAATGCTCTGTATGCTGGCTGACTGCTTCCCCTAGTCATCGCCTCCCTCCGCCATCTATCCAGGCCTCTGTCCTGACTGGGAGGCCTGGGACCCTAACCAGCCTGTGGAGAACGCCCGGGAGGCCATGCAGCAGGCGGATGACTGGCTCGGGGTGCCCCAGGTACACTGGCAGACGGGGCGGTGGGAGAGTAAAGGGGCCAGAGGGCCAAGGGTGGAGTTGGGTCTATAAGGGTACCTGGTCAGGATGTGGGTGAGAACCGGGGTTCCTGGCTAAGGAGGGCATCCTCTAACATCCTTCCTCCTCATGGCAGGTGATTGCTCCCGAGGAGATTGTGGACCCCAACGTGGATGAGCATTCTGTCATGACCTACCTGTCCCAGTTCCCCAAGGCCAAACTCAAACCTGGTGCCCCTGTTCGCTCCAAGCAGCTGAACCCCAAGAAGGCCATTGCCTACGGACCTGGTATGTACTGAGCCCTAACAGCCCTCCCCGGGCAGCTGGGCACAGGCTAGGATGGATCTCCCTAAACTCTCTGGCTCTGCCTTCCGCCCCTCAGGCATAGAGCCCCAGGGCAACACCGTGCTGCAGCCCGCGCACTTCACCGTGCAGACAGTGGATGCTGGCGTGGGCGAGGTGCTGGTCTACATTGAGGACCCCGAGGGCCACACCGAGGAGGTATGGAGAGGCCATTGGGGGTTGGACAGGGACCGCAGGCCAACAACTGGAGTGGCCTGGAGATGGCTGCCAGAACTACCCTCTATGCTGGAGATGGGGGACGCCTCACCATGGGGGCTGCAGGAGCTGTGGGCTCAGGAGGGGCTCTAACTGCCAATCTTTTCCCTTCCCAATAGGCAAAGGTGGTTCCCAACAACGACAAGGACCGCACCTACGCTGTCTCCTACGTGCCCAAGGTCGCCGGCTTGCACAAGGTATCTCCCTATAGGCCCCCCCGCCCCCGTCTTCCCCATTCCATTCACATCCTTGGCTCTGCTGAATGGACCCCTATCTCAGCTCGCACCCCGCCCCACCCCCGTGCACCGGCCACCCGCCTCCCACCCTCCTTGGCTCTGCTCTGCTCCTCCACCCCCTCTCAGAGCTGCTCTTCTCTAAAAGCTTACCTTTGGCCTCTGACCCCCAGGTGACCGTGCTCTTTGCTGGCCAGAACATCGAACGCAGCCCCTTCGAGGTGAATGTGGGCATGGCCCTGGGGGATGCCAACAAGGTGTCAGCCCGTGGTCCTGGCCTGGAGCCCATGGGCAACGTGGCCAACAAACCCACCTACTTTGACATCTACACCGCGGGTGAGGACGGCCCCCTTACACCCGACACCCCCTGACTGGGCGTGGGGCGTATGCATGGGGGCCTGGGGCAGAGTCCCAGCCAGAGGGCAGTGGTCTCAGGGTGAGGGAGCCCCAAGCAGAATGAGGGCTGATGGCCATTGTCGCAACAGGGGCCGGCACTGGTGATGTTGCCGTGGTGATCGTGGACCCGCAGGGCCGGCGAGACACAGTGGAGGTGGCCCTGGAGGACAAGGGCGACAGCACGTTCCGCTGCACGTACAGGCCTGTGATGGAGGGACCCCACACGGTGCACGTGGCCTTCGCCGGTGCCCCCATCACCCGCAGCCCTTTCCCTGTCCACGTGGCAGAAGGTAAAGGCCCTCCACCCATCCGCATGATCCCCTCCCCGACGCCAGGACACAGAGAGCGTTGCCACCGAATTCCGCGCTGAGGATTTACGGGAAATGATGCACTACCTCCAGGGGCGGGTGGGGAGCCATCTGAAGGCTTAAAATGGGCAGAAGAGCAAGCCAAGGGGTGGGGTTCTCGAGAGCTCGTCTGTCCATCCCCTGCCCCCAAGGAGGCTCAGGAGGCCACAGTGAAGGATACCAGACAGGGACCACTGTGGAAGGGTTGAGGGGGAAGCGACAGGGCCACGTGGGTGGGGGGCATTTACGTGAGCACCTGTACGCCAGGCCCTCAAGCAGTGACCCCCCACTTGGTTCTCTCTTTGCCATTCAGAGCCCCTGCCGCCGCTCGCCCCCTCCGTGCCCATCGTCCACCAGGCCAGGAGAGTGGCGCCACGTTAGTACACTCCAGTGGAGGCGGGGCCGGGCATGGCCATAGCTGACTGGCCTCACCTGTGCTGTATGGCATGGCCCAAGCGGTGTGGAATCGCCCCCCCCCTTCTGTGGCATTCTGTGACAGGCCCCAAGTTCTGCGCCTTTGCCTATGTTCTGTGGCAGATCTAGTTTCTTTGCCACTTGCCTGATGATTTCCGTGATATGAGACCTCCGTTCTGTGCCATTGCCTGTGTTCCGTGGCAGGCTCCGGGTTCCGTGCCGTTGCCTGTTCTGTGGCAGTACCCGGATTCTCTGCCATTGTCTGTGTTCCGTGGCAGGCCTGGAGTATATGTCGTTGCTTGTTTGGTGGCAGCCCGTGGGTTCCATGCCATTTTATGGGTTCCGTGGCAGGCTGAGATCACTGTTCTTCGGCCTGTGTTCAGTAGCAAAGTCTGGGTTCATTGCCACTAGCAGTGTTCTGTGGCAGGCTGACTTTCACGCATTGCCTGGGATCTGTGGCAGGCTTCCGGTTATATGCATATCTCTTGTTCCATGGTGTTGCTGAGTGTTTTGTGGCATGACTTAGTTCCTAAAGCTGCTATGGTGGCTCTGAGAAGGCTCAGATGGCTCTAGGTGGGTGGCCTTGGGGTAGGTGAAAGGTCCTTCCCTGTCTCTCTTTGCTCCAGTCTCTGCTCAGGCTCTGCCCTGCCTGTGTCCCAAGCGACACTGACTCCAAGGAGCCTGGTGGGGAGGGTTTCTTGTGAGCAGCCTGATGAGGGGGGCTGGGGGCACCGTGGCCAGCTCCCTGCCCAGCATGGTCTCGGCAGCCATGGGTGTGTCGGGGGCACCAGGGAGCACGGGGGAGGGTTGCATGAGGCCATGGCCTGTGCCTGGGGGGCGTCAGGAGGACTGTGCACAGGGAGGTGGGGGATGAGAGGTGAGGGCTGAGGCTCTGTAGACAGGGCCCCTCGGCGCCCCCAGCCTCACCTCTCTTCTCTCTCCCAGCCTGTAACCCCAACGCCTGCCGCGCCTCTGGGCGGGGCCTGCAGCCCAAGGGCGTGCGTGTCAAAGAGGTGGCTGACTTCAAGGTGTTCACCAAGGGTGCTGGCAGCGGGGAGCTCAAGGTCACAGTCAAGGGACCAAGTGAGTGCCAGGGGGCCGTGGTGGGAGTCGGGGCACAGGGGGGAAATACAGCCAGTGGTTCTGAGCCCCTGAGGGCAGTGATGGTCAGCACCACGCCCCCCCAGGGGGCTCCAAAGAGACACTGACCGGAGGCTCCCTGGGACCTTAGGCACATTGTCTGACCTCTGCCTCCGTCTCCCAGTGTGCAAGCTGGGAATGCTGCTCTCGCCGGTGTGCTGCCCTGGGCTGTCACACAGTGCCTACCAGCAGCAGTGTCCTCAGGCTGGACCTGGGTCCCAGGGGTCCCGGAGGGGACTGAGCAGCTGGGACTCGCAGAGCATTGACCCTCCACTTCCCACACCTCCCCAGAAGGCACAGAGGAGCCGGTGAAGGTGCGGGAGGCTGGGGACGGTGTGTTCGAGTGCGAGTACTACCCCGTGGTGCCTGGCAAGTACGTGGTGACCATCACATGGGGCGGCTATGCCATTCCCCGCAGGTAAGCACCATGCGGCCCCCGTGCCTCCAGGTCTGGGCCCTCAGAGGGTGGGAGAGGGAGGCGGGCTGCCTGGGACTCTGAGGGAAGGGAGGGGGACGAGTACCTCTGGTGGGGGCAGCTCCCGGCATGGACACCAGCTCCCTCTTTGCCCAGCCCCTTTGAGGTGCAGGTGAGCCCAGAGGCAGGAGTGCAGAAGGTGCGGGCCTGGGGTCCCGGCTTGGAAACTGGCCAGGTGGGCAAGTCAGCTGACTTTGTGGTGGAGGCCATTGGCACAGAGGTGGGGACGCTGGGTAAGTGGCTGGGGTGGTGACAGGTGGGAAGTGGGGGGAGTGGTGTGATGGAAGGACACTGGGGGGTGACTGGGGTCAGGAGGTGGGAGTGCTAGCGAGTGTCGAGATGAGACTGGGAGATGGGACGTGGGTGATCAGGGTGGTGACGCCGGGAGAGCAATGCCCCGGGGACCTGCCTGAGTATCCAAGTTGCTTCTTGTACCCTCTGACTCTCCCCATCTTTCATCTAGGCTTCTCCATTGAGGGCCCTTCACAGGCCAAGATTGAGTGTGATGACAAGGGAGATGGCTCCTGCGACGTGCGGTACTGGCCCACAGAACCAGGGGAGTATGCCGTGCACGTCATCTGCGACGATGAGGACATTCGAGACTCGCCCTTCATTGCCCACATCCAGCCAGCTCCACCCGACTGCTTCCCGGACAAGGTGGGGGTCCCAGCTCCCGCGGGCCTGGGACAAGGTGAACAGGCCCTCCTCCAGTCCCCAACACAGCCCTCTGGTCTTGCCCCTGCGCAGGTGAAGGCCTTTGGGCCCGGCCTGGAGCCCACTGGCTGCATCGTGGACAAGCCAGCAGAGTTCACCATTGATGCCCGTGCTGCTGGCAAGGGAGACCTGAAGCTCTATGCCCAGGTGGGGTGTTGCCCCATCTCTGTGCCCCTCGCCGCTGTAGCAGGGACCCTGGGGGGGGGTGGGGGCAAGTTAGAGAAAGGGGCCTCCAGGCATCACAGGACTGATTCTCGTGGATCCATTAGAACTATGAAAAATTTAAAGTTTTGTGTTTTCTTATTGATGATAATCTTAAAAACATATTTTACCAAATGTATATTTTTGTACTAATAATTTGCAATTGAAAGATGATTTGACTGAGTAAGACATTGGTTTCTCACAGTGGTGTCCACTGACCCCTAGAGGTTAACGAATATGTTCTTGGGTCCAAGAGGATGATTTCTTCTTTAAAAGGTTATTTATTCAATTTTAGGAACATTGATTTAGCTGAGCGTTTCCCCTGACAACACATTTCAGAGACCTAGGCTGGGAGACCAGGCCACGCAGATGGTCTAGAGCCTGGCCTCCCTGTTCCCAGGGTGCGCCCTGGCCACCAGAGCTTGTGGCACTAGGCTCTCCCGGTCTGAGGTCTGTGGCTGGGCGGGGCCTGTGAGTGGGTTGGCGGTGGGTAAGGAGGATGGCCCATGGCCAGCAGAGGGCGCTGGTGCTCTAGGAGTCCGGGGCACTCCAAGAACCTTGCTTTGGGTGACGCCCACAGGACGCAGAGGGCTGCCCCATTGACATCAAGGTCATCCCCAACGGCGATGGTACCTTCCGCTGCTCCTACGTGCCCACCAAGCCTATTAAACACACCATCATCATCTCCTGGGGAGGCGTCAACGTCCCCAAGAGCCCCTTCCGGGTATGTCCTTTGCTCCCTGCCCCATGCCCACTGCCAGGGGCCTCAGAGGGAGGGCGGAGCCTCACGCAGGAGATGTTGGCTGTCCCTGGGCCCTGTCATCGCTCCCCACCTCAAGGCCCCTGCGAAGATGCTAAAACTGGTCCTGCTAAGGCTGGGCTCAGAAGTGCTGGGGAAAGGGATAGACCTTGAGGAAGGGGCACCGTGCTGACCATCGACTCTTCCCCACAGGTAAACGTGGGAGAGGGCAGTCACCCCGAGCGGGTGAAGGTGTACGGCCCTGGCGTGGAGAAGACAGGCCTCAAGGCTAATGAGCCCACCTACTTCACGGTGGACTGCAGCGAGGCGGGGCAAGGTGCCCTGAGGACCAGGGAGTGGGGCGGGGCTGGGCGGGGCCGGGCAGGGTCTGGGTGGGAGGCGCTGGTACCCTCCACCTGGTCCCAGCTGTAGGGGGACTGGTCAAGTGCAGGAGGTCGTTGAGCCCCCCGCTCATGGCCTCGTGCCTGCCTCCTCTCAGGCGATGTAAGCATTGGCATCAAGTGTGCCCCCGGCGTGGTGGGCCCTGCAGAGGCTGACATCGACTTTGACATCATCAAGAATGACAATGACACCTTCACAGTCAAGTACACACCTCCAGGGGCCGGCCGCTACACCATCATGGTGTTGTTTGCCAACCAGGTACCCTACGCTTGGGTTTTGGTTGTCACGGGTGGCTGCACACCCCACCCTGCCCCGGCCCACATCTCAGTCAGCAGCTTAAGAGGCAGTCGTTTGGGGACAATTCTACAGCCGTTGATTGCACACTTCCTATGTGTAGGCAGCGTGCCTCAGAGGAAACAAAGGGCACTTTTTCAGAGACTGCTCGTGTCCACCCTGACCAAGCTTTTTCTCCCTCCAGGAGATCCCTGCCAGCCCCTTCCATATCAAGGTGGACCCATCCCATGATGCCAGCAAGGTCAAGGCTGAGGGCCCTGGGCTGAACCGCACAGGTAGGTGTCTGAGTCGGGGCTGGGGTGGGGGTGGGGCTGGGTGGCCGCCAGCCCCTCACCACCATCTCGGGGTGACTCCCCAGGTGTGGAAGTTGGGAAGCCCACTCACTTCACGGTGCTGACCAAGGGAGCCGGCAAGGCCAAGCTGGACGTGCACTTTGCCGGGGCTGCCAAGGGAGAAGCTGTGCGAGACTTTGAAATCATCGACAACCACGACTACTCCTACACTGTCAAGTACACGGCCGTGCAGCAGGTGTGTCCGCCCCCTCCGTGCTCCACCCGTCCCGGCTATGGGGTCGTGGGTCTCCTTCCTTCAGTCTCACAGGGCCCGCTCTGCATGTAGCCTCCCAGATCTTGCCCTTTCCTGCCTTCCATCCTCTCTCGCTGTGGATCTCTGAGCCTCTGGTCCACATCGGCCAAAGGCATGTCGCCAGGCTGTGCCAAGCCACCCAGGTCTGACCTCCTGTTGTACCCAATAGGGCAACATGGCAGTGACAGTGACCTATGGTGGAGACCCTGTCCCCAAGAGCCCCTTTGTGGTGAATGTGGCACCCCCGCTGGACCTCAGCAAAGTCAAAGTTCAAGGCCTCAACAGCAGTAAGTGGGGCAAGAGCTGCCCTGGGAGTGAGGAGAGCTGGGGGGGGGCAGTGGGTTGCAGTCTCTGCTCACGGTGTCCCTTGCCGTCTACACAGAGGTGGCTGTGGGACAAGAACAGGCATTTTCTGTGAACACACGAGGGGCTGGCGGTCAGGGCCAGCTGGACGTGCGGATGACCTCACCCTCCCGACGACCCATCCCCTGCAAGCTGGAGCCTGGGGGTGGAGCTGAAGCCCAGGCTGTGCGCTACATGCCCCCTGAGGAGGGGCCCTACAAGGTGGATATCACCTACGATGGTCACCCGGTGCCTGGCAGCCCCTTCGCCGTGGAGGGTGTCCTGCCCCCTGACCCCTCCAAGGTGAGGAAATAGGGGCTGGTGGGAGCTGGGAGTTGGGGGCTTCTAGCGAAGATGGGTAAGTCACAGGGGCAGAGGCCAGAGGGCCTTACGTCCTGGAGTGAGCATAGCCGGGGACCCAGGGCCGAGGCAGTCCCCCACCTCAGGACCTGCCTTTGAGACTGCTTAGTGTTTTTTTGGTTTTGATTTTTGTATTTTTATTGAAGTATAGTTGATTTATAATGTTGTGTTCATTACTGCTGTACAACAAAGTGATTCAGTTATACATGTATGTACATACTTTTTTTTAATGTTCTTTTCCATTATGGTTGGTCGTAGGATTTTTTTTTTTTTTTGGCTGCACTGAGCAGCATGTGGGATCTTAGGTCCCCGACCAGGGATCAAACCTGTGCCCCCTGCAGTGGAAGCACAGTGTCCTAACCACTGGATGGACAGGGAAGTCCCTGTCACAGGTTATTGAATATAGTGCTCTGTGCTATACAGTAGAACCTTGTTGTTTATCCATCCTACATATAAAAGCTTATATCGAGACAGCTCAGCTATTAAAAGCCTGGCCTTGGATCCGACCTGGGCTTCAATCCCAGGTCCACCAGCTGCGACAAATTATTTAATCTCTCTACCTGCGTTTCCTCGCCTGGAATTGTTATAAGGACTCAGCCTGTGGTAGCTGCTACAATTGAAAGCGCTTAGCTGATTTGAGAGCCACGAAGGCCTCGTGGGCGAGGTCAGGTGTAGGTAATCCACACACCTGTTCCTTCTTTTAGGTCTGTGCTTACGGCCCTGGTCTCAAGGGCGGGCTGGTAGGCACGCCAGCACCCTTCTCCATTGACACCAAGGGGGCGGGCACGGGTGGCCTGGGGCTGACCGTGGAGGGCCCCTGCGAGGCCAAGATCGAGTGCCAGGACAATGGCGATGGCTCGTGTGCTGTCAGCTACCTGCCCACGGAGCCGGGCGAGTACACCATCAACATCCTGTTTGCCGAAGCCCACATCCCCGGCTCGCCCTTCAAGGCTACCATCCGGCCCGTGTTCGACCCGAGCAAGGTGCGGGCCAGTGGTCCAGGCCTGGAGCGCGGCAAGGCTGGCGAGGCAGCCACCTTCACTGTGGACTGCTCGGAGGCGGGCGAGGCTGAGCTGACCATCGAGATCCTGTCGGACGCCGGCGTCAAGGCCGAGGTGCTGATCCACAACAATGCCGACGGCACCTACCACATCACCTACAGCCCCGCCTTCCCCGGCACCTACACCATTACCATCAAGTATGGCGGGCACCCCGTACCCAAATTCCCCACCCGCGTCCATGTGCAGCCCGCTGTCGACACCAGTGGAGTCAAGGTCTCGGGACCCGGTGTGGAGCCCCACGGTGAGTGAGAGAGGAGCCTGGAGCTGGTCGCATCGCCAGTCAGGGAGGGAGGGAAGCGGGGCTGAGGGCTTGTGGGGGGGAAGGGAGGGCTTTGGGGCAGCGCTGAGTCTTTAGGGCTCAGATACCCCAGAAGAAGGCGCCTGAGCCAAAGGCAGGACGCGGAGCTTCACCTCCGGTCTTGTGGCAAAATTGCATTTTCCTGGGGAGATTCGCAACTTGCATCAGCTGATCTGAGAAAGCTAAGAACCTTGCTCTCCATGGTACAGAGGGAAAGCTTTGGGGTTGAGGGTGACAAGAGTCAGGAGACAGTTCAGCTCAGCTCGGTGACTGTGAGTTACCATCTGCTGGGGGCCAGACCCTGGGCTAGGCACGGCGGGGTGTGCAGAGGAACCTAAGACCCAGACCCGCCCTCAAGGGGCGCACAGCCTGGTGGGGAGACTCAGGTGAACAGAGTGTCAGTATGTGGTGAGGGGAGCGAAGGCAGGGGCAGTGGGAGGCGGGGCCCGGAGCTCGGAGCTCGCAGGGCCGAGCAGGGCAGGGCTCAGGCTGGGGAGCAGCAGGTGGGGAGGAGGAGAGGCCTCAGAGTGGGGGAGGGAGGGCGCGCTGGGGTGAGCAGTTGTGTGAAGGCTGCCCCCAACCTATGCTGAGCTCTCGTCTCCTGGGAGCCAGGTGTCCTGCGTGAGGTGACCACTGAGTTCACTGTGGACGCAAGATCCTTGACAGCCACGGGTGGGAACCACGTGACGGCTCGCGTGCTCAACCCCTCGGGCGCTAAGACGGATACCTACCTGACAGACAACGGGGATGGCACCTACCGAGTGCAGTACACGGCCTACGAAGAGGGTGAGGGGCTGGGCTGAGCAGGGACGGTGGGGATCTGATGCCGGCATTTTCGGGGGTTGGGGAGGTAGGGGCCTCGCACACCCTGACTTGCACCGTGTGGCTGGCTTCCAGGAGTGCATTTGGTGGAGGTGCTGTATGATGACGTAGCTGTGCCCAAGAGCCCCTTCCGAGTGGGCGTGACTGAGGGCTGTGACCCCACTCGCGTCCGGGCTTTTGGGCCAGGCCTGGAGGGTGGCTTGGTCAACAAGGCTAACCGCTTCACTGTGGAAACGAGGTATTCCTCCCTCCGCCTTTCCTAACCTTGACCCTGATCCCAGCCACCTGGCCTCCCCCTTCACCCTTCTGTGTGTGCCTCATCCCCAGCCTATCCCCTGTCAAGGGTGCAAACCTCCCCCAGTGTCCGAACCCCTGTAGCTGGTCCCTTCTCAGCTGGGCCCCCAGCCCCCATTCAGCTTCTCCATCCCCACTCACTGGCCCTAGCGGAGCTGATATAGGGGTGTCATCTTGTAGGGGAGCTGGCACTGGGGGCCTAGGCCTAGCCATCGAGGGCCCGTCGGAAGCCAAGATGTCCTGCAAGGACAACAAGGATGGTAGTTGCACCGTGGAGTACATCCCTTTCACCCCTGGAGACTATGACGTCAACATCACCTTCGGGGGCCGGCCCATCCCAGGTGTGCACGGGGTGGGTGGGACTCAGGGAGGGCAGCAGGAGGCCTGCTCAGCAAGACAGAAACTGGAAGGAAGTCGGGTGTGGGGACTCATCCCTAGAGCAGGAAAGCCCCGAGCCCAGCCGGCAGGGAGGACGTGGAGCAGGCAGGCGCTGCGGTCACGGCCAAGAGGCAGGGCGGTGCGTGCAGTTCGTTCCCAGAGGTCCAGCACTGGTGTCTTGGCCCTTTGTCTGGAGCGCCAGACCTCGTGGGTTCGGTCACTCAGACACAGAGCAAGCCTCTGTCGCTGGCTCAGCAAGGACAGCCTCTCACACTCTCTCCCTCTCACTGTCTGCAAAGCAAGGAACCCCCCTGCCCTCCTGCATGGCCGAGTTGCTCAGGGCAGGGGTAGGGGTGGGGAGGGCGGGGTTATGTCTTCAATTATCACATAACTCGGGCCTGCTGAAATTGGACATTTCTCTTCCTTATCTAATTTCACGCTGGCAAAAATGCATTTTGTTACAGATACTCCACTTTTAACATTTTATTAATTTAGGAAGGCCTTCTTCCAGGCTTGTGGTCTAAATAAGTGGATTTGCCCAGCCGCAGTCCGTAGCCAAGCAGCCAAGCTTATTTTCCTTGTTTACATTTTCTTAGCAAGTCTCTAAGCGTTTGCACATTTGGTCTGGTCTCCCTGGGGCATTTCAAAGGCAAGGAAGGCGTCGTGTCGTCCTCCTCCTCGTTCGTCGGTGTCAGGTAGACCCTCCTGGGCAGGTGGGTAGGGGCTGATGTCCCTCTCCTTGCAGGGAGTCCATTCCGGGTGCCAGTGAAGGATGTGGTGGACCCTGGGAAGGTGAAGTGCTCCGGCCCAGGGCTGGGAGCCGGTGTCAGGGCCCGGGTACCCCAGACCTTCAAGGTGGACTGCAGCCAAGCTGGCCGGGCCGCCCTGCAGGTGGCCGTGCTGAGCCCCACAGGTATGGAATGTCTGGGGCAGGGTGGAGGGAGGCAGAAGTGATGCCAAAAGGCTTTGCTGACCCTGCTCCCCTTGCCCAGGTGTGGCTGAGCCTGTGGAGGTGCGTGACAATGGAGATGGCACCCATACCGTGCACTACACCCCAGCCACCGACGGGCCCTACACAGTCGCTGTCAAGTATGCCGACCAGGAGGTGCCACGCAGGTGAGGCCCAGCTTTGGGATCCTGTGCTGTGCTGAGCTCTGGGGAGCTCCCACCAGGGCCGCACCTGCAGGGCCACTGCAGGGCCCTGGAAACACCCCTCCTACTTGTCTTCGCCTCATCCCATCTCTGCTGCCCCATCCCGCTCTTCCTCAGGGCCCCCTGCCTGTCTCCACCCTGGAGGTGGCACAGCCCCAGGGGCTCTCCTCTGGCTGGGCTGTCCCTCCATGTAGATACAAAATTTACAAAATTAGTGCCTTGGGAAAAGGCACCATGTAGCTACAAAAAGGTGCGAGAGGGCAGCCTCCTGCATCCTCCTCTTTAAACAATTCACGGCATCTTCCTGGAGAATGGAGAAGAAATGCTCAGGCTTTGTCAGGGGCACAGCTGTGTGACCCTCCCCCAGACTCAGGCTGTGACCTGGTCCCTCCTCCCTGCCAGGAGTCATCTCCCCTGCTCATGAATGTGGGGAGGACTCCAGGCCCCAAACGAGACGGGATTCCCTTTGCCCCAGAGCTTGAGCCAACTGTCCATCCCTTCTGCCCCTCAAGCCCCTTCAAGATCAAGGTGCTTCCAGCCCACGATGCCAGCAAGGTGCGGGCCAGTGGCCCCGGGCTCAATGCCTCTGGCATCCCTGCCAGCCTGCCTGTGGAGTTCACCATCGATGCCCGGGATGCTGGGGAGGGCTTGCTCACTGTCCAGATCCTGGTGAGTCCATGTGCCGCCCCCCTCTCAGCTGAGGCTCTGGGCACAGGCTGGCCTTGACCTCTGTTCCTCCCCCAGGACCCTGAGGGTAAGCCCAAGAAGGCCAACATCCGAGACAATGGGGATGGCACGTACACCGTGTCCTACCTCCCGGACATGAGTGGCCGGTACACCATCACCATCAAGTATGGCGGTGATGAGATCCCCTACTCGCCCTTCCGCATCCACGCCCTGCCCACTGGGGACGCCAGCAAGTGCCTGGTCACAGGTGGGCACTCACCCCGCCTCCCCTGCCCCTCCCCCTCCCCCACCCCCACCCTCCCATCCTGAGCACTGCGTGGCTTACACTCTTCTCCATTTCCAGTGTCCATCGGAGGCCACGGCCTGGGTGAGTGCCCCTTCTCCTCTCTTTCTGCTGTGGGCTGAGGTGGTGGGAGAGTGGGGAACTGTGGGGGGCTGGGCACAGGCCCGCGGACCCCTGACCGGACATTCCTGTGTGGCAGGTGCCTGCCTGGGCCCCCGCATCCAGATTGGGGAGGAGACGGTGATCACGGTGGACGCCAAGGCAGCAGGCAAGGGGAAGGTGACGTGCACGGTGTCCACGCCGGATGGGGCAGAGCTTGACGTGGATGTGGTTGAGAACCACGACGGCACCTTCGACATCTACTACACAGCGCCCAAGCCGGGCAAGTACGTCATCACCATCCGCTTTGGAGGCGAGCACGTCCCCAACAGTCCCTTCCACGTGCTGGTAAGCTCCGCGGCCACAGTGGGACTAGGGCGGCTGGGGAGGTGGGCCGGGCCCTCTTAGTGGTAGCAGGGGATCCCAGAACCTGTCCCCACATCTGATGGATCAGGGACCCAGAGTGCCCCAGAGTCGAGTCTTTGCTTTCCGTGCAGCCTCCCAACCCAGGAGGTGAGCACAGCCCTGCTTCTGGCCCCTCTGGTGGTTGGTCAGCTCTCTCTGGTGGAACTTGCCGTGTTCCTTCTGACCCCCGGGCCCACTGTCCCTGTACATCTCCCCAGGGTGGCCCTGCAGGACGATGAAGCCCTCCAGAGGGTAGAGCACCCAAGATATCCATCCTGCCCTGTGGGTAGCCCGGGACTTCAGGTCCCTGGGCCATTCTCTGCGTCAGCTCGTGGTCACTCGAGCTGGCGTGTACCGGCTTGCTGCGTCCTGTGCCCTCCCGCGCCTGGCTTCCCAGGCGTGAGACTCCATGCCCCGCGTGGAGGAGCCCTCTGACTGAGCAGCTGCACAGGCCCACTACCTACCCCGCACACTGGGCACTGCCACCTCCCACCCGGGCCACACCTCGCCCCCCTCCTCCTCTTCCTTCATTTCTTCTCTTCTTCAGGGGCCAGGACTGGGGCATGGTTTGGGGTCATCTTGGGGGAGCAGGCGGGAGTCAGGCTGGGCAGACGGATCCCCAGGCTGGGCGCGGCACCTCTTCTCTTGCAGCTGACACGCCTCTCCTGCCCTCTGGCTTCACCATTAACCATCTTTTTCTTTGCTCATTTGCTCTGACTTCAGTCATGGCTCAGGCCAAGCTCCCCAGGCCTTCCCCAGCCAATGACTGTTCCCTCTCACCTGCCACAGGCCACAGAGGAGCCAGTGGTGCCCGTGGAGCCAATGGAGTCCATGCTGAGACCCTTCAACCTGGTCATCCCCTTCACTGTGCAGAAAGGGGAGCTCACAGGTACTGCCCCGGGGCCCTGAGGCATGAGGGCTCAAAGGGAGGACACCTGTGTCCAGGCCCAGAGCAGGGAAGCAAGCTACCCAGGGTCACACAGCAAGTTGGGCAGAGCTGGAACTCAGACTCCAGCTTTCTGTCTCCCAGGTCAGGGTTCATCCTGACGCTCCAGGCTGTCTCCTGGTGCCTGACCTCTGGGGTAGAAGCAGAACCACACAGGAGTGGGGGCCTGGGGCAGCAAAGGGGGTTGAGGTAGGAGAAACTGGGGTCCCCCACTTAACCCTCTGCCTGGCAGGGGAGGTGCGGATGCCCTCTGGGAAGACCGCCCGGCCCAGCATCACTGACAACAAGGATGGCACCATCACGGTGAGGTACGCACCCACCGAGAAAGGCCTGCACCAGATGGGGATCAAGTATGACGGCAACCACATCCCTGGTGAGTCGGGGGCCAGGCTGGGCTTGGCTGGGCTGAGAGGAGCCCATAGTGACTTCACCCTCATCTGCCTTCTTTCAACAAATCTTTATTGAGCACCTGCTGTGTGCAGACACCATGTGAGGCCTGGGAAGTCTGGTGCCCTGGTGGGAGGCCCCTGTGGCAGAGATGCAGGGCTCAGCAGGGAGCCTGTGGGGAGGTGCGGGGGCCGAGGTGGGCTCAGGCAGCTCCTGTCCTCACTATTGACCCAGCCCCCTTTCTCCGACCACCCCCAGGGAGCCCCCTGCAGTTCTACGTGGATGCCATCAACAGCCGCCACGTCAGTGCCTATGGGCCAGGCCTGAGCCATGGCATGGTCAACAAGCCGGCCACCTTCACCATCGTCACCAAGGATGCTGGGGAAGGTGAGGGGAGCTGGGTGGGGGCAGCCAGTGCAGGGGTGAGGGCAGGACCTCTGATCTCAGCCCTTCCTCCACCCACAGGGGGTCTGTCCCTGGCCGTGGAGGGCCCGTCCAAGGCAGAGATCACCTGCAAGGACAACAAGGATGGCACCTGCACCGTGTCCTACCTCCCCACGGCGCCTGGAGACTACAGCATCATCGTGCGATTTGACGACAAGCACATTCCGGGGAGCCCCTTCACAGCCAAGATCACAGGTGGGTGGACGTGTGGGCACACAGCCTGCCACACACACCCCAGCACACAACGGATGTGCAAGCCCAGTATGTTCAAGTAAGTCACCGGGGCGTTAGGGTAGGGCCCCCTCGAGGTGGAAGAGGTCATTTTTGGATAAATGTAAGGAACACTCTATCCTCTAGAGCAGGTGAGAAACATCCAGCCACCCTTTGAAAACAAATCTTGTTGAGTTTTTTAAGTCAGGGTACTGATAATCCCTTTTGATAGATGAGGAAGCCAGCAGGCCCAGAGGGGCTAAGCAACTTGATCAGAGCCACACAGCGGGAAAGGGCTATGGGCTGTCTGGCCCAGTCTAGTTTTTTGGTTCCATGCAATCACGTGACTCAGGATTTACATTCGTGTAAATTAGGGATTTAACCCATTCAGGACTGGGGCATCCCCAGGGGAGCTGGGTGTGAATGGAGACTGCGCTCTCCCTGGTCTCTCTGTGCCTCTGGGTGGTCCCCAGACTCTGTTGAGTCCAGCAGGGGCTGCCAGGAAGTCTCCTGATCTCCATGAGGGCAGGGCCTGCCTGGAGTCACACTGCCTGACATGCCAACTCTCCCCCAGGTGATGACTCAATGAGGACGTCACAGCTGAACGTGGGCACCTCCACGGATGTGTCACTGAAGATCACCGAGAGTGACCTGAGCCTGCTGACCGCCAGCATCCGCGCCCCCTCGGGCAACGAGGAGCCCTGCCTGCTGAAACGCCTGCCCAACCGGCACATTGGTGAGCACGGGGCCACGGGAGGGGCCCGGCGGGGTGGGGGGGGCGAGGAAGGCGGGGGCAGCCGCAAAGGAACACTGCCAGGCCCAGGGCTCCATTCATGCCTGACCTCCCTCCCAACAGGCATCTCCTTCACCCCCAAGGAGGTTGGGGAGCATGTGGTGAGCGTGCGCAAGAGCGGCAAGCACGTCACCAACAGCCCCTTCAAGATCCTGGTGGGACCGTCTGAGATCGGGGATGCCAGCAAGGTGCGGGTCTGGGGCAAGGGCCTGTCCGAGGGACACACGTTCCAGGTGGCGGAGTTCATCGTGGACACTCGTAATGCAGGTGCTTCTTGCCCCAGAGACCCCTCATTTCAGCTTGTGCCGCCAGTGACGACTAGTCCTTTCCTGCCCCGTGCCCCTTGGCCGTACACTCCTCCCTGAACTTCCTGGCCCAGTCTCTGCTGAGATTCACATTCTGGGGCCCCTTTGGGGAGAGTGAATGTCCCCATGTCACTTCTCCCATGTTTCAGAGAAAGCTCAGCTTTACTGAGTTTGGCTCTCCGTTGCTCACTAGAACCCAAGAGGCCTGCCTTAGGAATTTTCCAGACTACCTATCCCCGACCCTCTGGGTCAGTGCCTGGCTCACCCCTTCTCCTCCTGCTGAGGCATCTTTTGTTAGTGGTTGATACACCTTGGGTGCCTGTTCCGGACAGAGCCTGTAGTTTGGGGAGGGGAGAGCAGAACAGCAGTGGGGACTGAGGGAGACGTGTCCCTTGTTCCCTGCTAGGTTATGGGGGCCTGGGGCTGAGTATTGAAGGCCCTAGCAAGGTGGACATCAACTGTGAGGATATGGAGGACGGCACATGCAAAGTTACCTACTGCCCCACGGAACCGGGCACCTACATCATCAACATCAAGTTTGCCGACAAGCACGTGCCTGGTAAGGCGCTGAGCTGCTGCTGGGACAGGCCAAGAGGCCAGCGACGAGTGATCTGAGACGCCCGACCCTCCCTTTCTCCCCTACAGGAAGCCCCTTCACGGTGAAGGTTACAGGCGAGGGCCGCATGAAGGAAAGCATCACCCGGCGCAGGCAGGCGCCCTCCATTGCCACCATCGGCAGCACCTGTGACCTCAACCTCAAGATCCCAGGTGGGAGGCAGGAGCCGGGGGGGTGGGGGTGGGGGGTGGGGTGGGGGCGGGAGCAGGGCAATGGGGAAGGCCCAGGGCCTGCCCCCACGGTCTCTGTCCTGCTGGCTCGTTTCTTACCTTCCTCCCCGCCTTGGGCTCCATGCGTCGCACAGGGAACTGGTTCCAGATGGTGTCGGCCCAGGAGCGCCTGACGCGCACCTTCACGCGCAGCAGCCACACGTACACCCGCACAGAGCGCACGGAGATCAGCAAGACTCGGGGCGGAGAGACCAAGCGTGAGGTGCGGGTGGAGGAGTCCACCCAGGTTGGCGGAGACCCCTTCCCCGCCGTCTTCGGGGACTTCCTGGGCCGGGAACGCCTGGGCTCTTTTGGCAGCATCACCCGGCAGCAGGAGGGTGAGCAGGGCGGGGCTGGGGTCTTCACAGGGAGGCTGGGCTCTCCGTCCCTCGGGACAAGAGGGGGCGGCTGTTGGTCTGAGTGGAGGAGGGGGTTTTACTGAGGCAGGGAGGGAAGGGCCAGGGCCAGGAGCAGCCCCCGTGTCGCCCTGACATTCCCCACCTGCTGCAGGTGAGGCCAGCTCTCAGGACATGACCGCACAGGTGACCAGCCCGTCAGGCAAGACGGAAGCCGCAGAGATCGTGGAGGGAGAGGACAGCGCGTACAGTGTGCGCTTTGTGCCCCAGGAGATGGGGCCCCACACGGTCACCGTCAAGTACCGCGGCCAGCATGTGCCAGGCAGCCCCTTTCAGTTCACCGTGGGGCCACTGGGTGAAGGCGGTGCCCATAAGGTGCGAGCTGGAGGCACAGGGCTGGAGCGAGGGGTGGCCGGCGTGCCAGGTAAGGGGCAGGGGGCCAGGGCGGGGGGCGGGGGCAGGGCAGCCACCAGGGTGGACCATGGTGCTGAGGAGCTGCCCCTGTCCCGTTTCCATCTGCAGCCGAGTTCAGCATCTGGACCCGAGAAGCGGGTGCTGGGGGCCTGTCTATTGCTGTGGAGGGTCCCAGCAAGGCGGAGATTGCATTTGAGGACCGCAAAGATGGCTCCTGTGGGGTCTCCTATGTTGTGCAGGAACCAGGTGGGTGTCCACCACGGGGCTGGGCCTGCCTGACCTTCCAGACTGGGTTTCTGCTCGCCCAGGCAGGAGATGGGGCTACTGAACCAACTCTTCACCTGGGCTGCCGCTCTTTCTCTGCCCTGTCTCCCTCCACCCCACACTCCTGGGAATGCACGTCTGTCTCCAGAGCTGAGCCCCGACCCAGGAGCTTGTTCTGGGATGAGGCCAGGGTGGAGGGGGTTCCACCCAGCTGTCCCCAGTCCTGGGGCCTGTGCTGACTGGCCTTCCCTCCCCAGGTGACTATGAAGTCTCCATCAAGTTCAACGATGAGCACATCCCAGACAGCCCTTTTGTGGTACCCGTGGCCTCCCTCTCAGACGACGCTCGCCGTCTCACTGTCACTAGCCTCCAGGTGTGTGCCTGGGGGCCCCTTTGCCACCCTGAGAGATGGGCAGAAGTAGAGGATGGCAGGCCCATGTGGCCAGGGACTTAGCGGTGACCTTGGAAGGTCCAGAAAGACAGATGTCCCCTCTCTCCCAGTGTCTGTACAGCAGGGGACTCCATTCCCCCTCCCAGCTGCCCCTCAGGAGCCCTTGTGCCTCTCCTCCCCTGTCCCCTACCCCTACTCCAGAACTGGGCTCTGTGCCCCAATCTTCACCTCCCCTGGGAGCCTCCCCATCGGCCCACCTCCCCCATCGAGCGCCCCCAGGGCAGTCTAGGCCACACCCCTCCTTCCTCATCCCAGCTACTGTTTGCAGTCCACACACAGCACCGTCCTAGCACTGGCTTCTCTGCTGCCAGGCCTGCTTTATGGTTTCTGGGTCTTACCTCCTCAACCAGGACAGGGCACGTCATGTGTCGTCCCCACCATGCCCAGCCACAGCCAGGTGGCCCCACCTCATAGCAAGTGGATGCCAAGGCCACAGACCCTGCCTCCACCTCCCATCACAGCCCTGTTCAGAGCCTCCCTGAGCTGGGCTGGGCGTGCAGTGAGATCAGTGCCGGGCTGCAGAGACGAGCCCTCCAGACCCTGCCAGGAGTCTGAGCACCCTCTGTGGCCTCTGCAGGAGACGGGGCTCAAGGTGAACCAGCCGGCGTCCTTTGCGGTGCAGCTGAATGGTGCCCGGGGCGTGATCGATGCCAGGGTGCACACGCCCTCGGGTGCGGTGGAGGAGTGCTACGTCTCTGAGCTGGACAGTGGTGAGCTGGCCCTCTCCCTGCCAGGCTGGGACTTTCTGGGAAGGGGAGGGAAGGACAAAGGCTCACCCACCAACGTCTGACCCACAGACAAGCACACCATCCGTTTCATCCCCCACGAGAATGGCGTCCACTCCATTGACGTCAAGTTCAACGGTGCCCACATCCCTGGCAGTCCCTTCAAGATCCGAGTTGGGGAGCAGAGCCAGGCTGGGGACCCAGGCTTGGTGTCAGCCTATGGTCCTGGGCTCGAGGGAGGCACTACAGGTGAGTGCCTGGGGCTGGGGAGGAGGGGTGGACATTGGTCTGCCCCAGAGGCGGGGCAGCGCTGATGAGACCTGCTCCGGGGAGCCTGGGCCCATCCCAGTTCTGGACCCCAAGCCCTTCCTGTCTACACCCTTGCTACCTCTCTGGTCCCCAGGAGTGTCATCGGAGTTCATTGTCAACACCCTGAATGCGGGCTCGGGGGCCTTGTCTGTCACCATCGACGGCCCCTCCAAGGTGCAGCTGGACTGTCGGGAATGTCCTGAGGGCCACGTGGTCACTTACACTCCCATGGCCCCTGGCAACTACCTCATCGCCATCAAGTATGGTGGCCCCCAGCACATTGTGGGCAGCCCCTTCAAGGCCAAAGTCACAGGTGAGTGTCCTGGGTGGGGGGAAGGTCCCTCCAGCCCATTCCATACTGGCTGGCTCCAGTGGCCATTCACATCCGGGTCATATGCCCCAAACATCGGGGTCAGGTTACCAGGAATAAAGTGGGCCTGGCTTTACACGTCACCCCATTCTCCACGTGGACTCATGTACATCATTTAAAAAAATCAAGTCCTTGCTCTTTATCGTCCATCACTTGACTAACCTTTTCCCTGCGGCGGCTCCCCAAGCTTTCGCTTAACTTTCTGCCCTCCTCTTCCCACATTTCTGGCTTCCAAGAAGACAGAGCTCAGTAAAGGTTCAGCCAGCTTTCCTTTTGGAAGCTGCGTGAAGGATTAGTTGGATACATGTTCCTTTTCAAAGCAGGACTCTACCCTGTGACTTGGGGTCCCAGGCAAAGCCCAGAAGTCGGGTGTGGGGGGAGCCATCGAGGCTCCAGACCTCGAGATAAGCCTGCCCCGGAGCCGTGTGGAACGGGCTGCCACTCCTAGCACGCTGCATCTGAGGAAGGGGACGCGGGGCTGTCAGCGCTGGCACACGGCCTACCGCCTGGGGAAGAGCAGGCCTCTGACTAGGCTCGTGGCCACCCACTCTGCCTCTCAGGTCCCCGGCTGTCTGGAGGCCACAGCCTTCACGAAACGTCCACGGTCCTGGTGGAGACTGTGACCAAGTCGTCCTCAAGTCGGGGTTCCAGCTATAGCTCCATCCCCAAGTTCTCCTCAGATGCCAGCAAGGTGGTGACACGGGGCCCTGGGCTGTCCCAGGCCTTTGTGGGCCAGAAGAACTCGTTCACCGTGGACTGCAGCAAAGCAGGCAGGCAGCGGGGGGAAAGGGGGCAGACCCCCAGGGTGGGCAGGTGCGCGGGAACGTGGGCCCAAGGGCCTGGGGTGAGCCTGACCCTCGCTCCCTCTCTCTCCAGGCACCAACATGATGATGGTGGGTGTGCACGGGCCCAAGACCCCCTGTGAGGAGGTGTATGTGAAGCACATGGGGAACCGGGTGTACAACGTCACCTACACCGTCAAGGAGAAAGGGGATTACATCCTCATCGTCAAGTGGGGCGACGAAAGTGTCCCTGGAAGCCCCTTCAAAGTCAATGTGCCCTGAATCCCAGAAGTGCCTCCCCCGGCCTCGGCCCCCACCTCTGGCCACACACACTCACAGACACACACACACACAAATAGGCCACACCCAGATGCACGCACGCAGAATCAGACACCACAAACACCTGCCCTGGGGGTGGAAGGAGTGGCACTGCCCCCCTCCCTGCCCCCCCAGGTTGGAAGGCCTCGTCCGTCTCAGGGCAGTGTCCCTGCCTCAGACGTGACATGAGGGCGAACTGGAGGTTGGGGGGCCAGGGAAGCCCTGAGTTTTCTGGCGGGGCTGAGGCCAGTGGGGGAGCACGTGTCTGGGGGTGTCTGCATGTGTGAGAGAGGTCGCCCTCAAACTGCACTGCCAGCGGGGCCTCCTTGCCACTGAGGACTGCATCCGGCCCCTCTGGTGGCCACAACCCCAGAGCGTTAAGGACTTGGAAGAGAAAGCACAATCACAGGAGAAAATGGACCCAGCAGCAGCAGGCTTGGTGCGTGTCCTGGCCCCGGGCAATTGAGATCCCAGCCAGGCTTCCTGGGGGACTGATTTCTCTTTTTTTTTTTTAAGATTGCACAGCTCTGCCCCATGGGGGGCTTTTTTTTTTACACACTGCGAGGCCCAGCTTTCTGGGGGGCTTTTGCACATGTCATGCGGCTCAGCTGGGAGCCGTTTAGGTGGAAAACAAATAAAGTGCGGCCTGTCGCAGAGGCCTGGCTGTTCCTTGTGTGTGTGCTCCCCACGGCTGGCCACCAGGCCCTGGGAGGCAGAGGCTGGCTGCCTCTCCCCTGGAGGACCGAGTCAGGTCAAGGGGGAGGGCCTGGGGCAGAGAGCGGCCCCCTCTGGGCCATCTGTTTGGGGAGGTCTGGAATGTTGACAGAATGCTTGAAAGAAGGGGCTGGGGGGGCATGCCAGGGATGTGGGCTTGGTCCTCAGATTCCTGGAGAGCTGGTGGGTGGGAGAGGGAGGTGGACACTATGTTCTAGAAGACTGCCCTAGGACCACCAGGAGGCCAGTTTCCACTCAGCCTGATCTCAAGGATGTTCTCAAAATTTTTAGGACCTTAAAACAGCACTGGCTCAAGCAGTAATGCTCCTCACCCAGCAGGCAGGCACAAACCCAGGAACCTTTCACTCCAGCCAGGCCCTGGGTCAAAGCTGGGCCTGCTCCCTCCCCACCTCCAGCCCTGACCTGGCTTAGGTCCTCCCTCCTGAACTGGCCCCTCCACTAGCCTTCCTGGCCCACCAGCCAGCTCCCTCCAACTAGCCCTCCACACTGCAGCCAGAGGGCGGGGTCACATCACAGGGACTATGGCCCTCTCTGGCCCAGGGCCCTTCTGTGGCTCCCTTCTCTCCAGGCTAGTCTACGTGTCCTAACAAGGCCTCCAAGGCCTATAGGTTCAGACACCAGCCTTCCTACCCATTCATTCAAAAAGCCCCCCAGGGGCTTCCCTGGTGGCGCAGTGGTTGAGAATCTGCCTGCTAATGCAGAGGACACGGGTTCGAGCCCTGGTCTGGGAGGATCCCACACGCCGCGGAGCAACTAGGCCCGTGAGCCACAACTACTGAGCCTGCGCGTCTGGAGCCTGTGCTCCGCAACAAGAGAGGCCGCGATAGTGAGAGGCCCGCGCACCGTGATGAAGAGTGGCCGCCGCTTGCCACAACTAGAGAAAGCCCTCGCACAGAAACGAAGACCCAACACAGCAAAAATTAATTAATAAACTTCTACCCCCAACATCTCAAAAAAAAAGGCCCCCAGCCCCCAGTCGGGCACTGTGCCCATTCCTCACTGCACCCTCCACCTCTAACCCTCTCCACAACCTCTAGTTTCCCAGGCAGCCGTGCTGCAGTTTGGGGCTCTGCCCAGGAACACCCTTGCCTCTCCACCCTCCTCATCTTCCTGGCCAACACGAAGCTTTCCCAAACCCCTTCCTGTCCTCCCAGACCTGCCCCCCAGCTCCCATACTGACCTGGGGCACATCTCTGGCTGCATTTACTACCCTCATCTGTGACCTTGTATCTGAGGGTCGGTCTCCCTCACCAGACTGTGCTCCCTGGGCGGTCCGGTACAGACAAGTGTGACCAATGAGTAAATGAGCAATTGAGTAGCCAGAGCAGGGCAAAGCAGCATTTCACTCAACTGATCCCCCAATGATTCTTTGGGTAGGCCAAAGAAAACCCAACACACGTGGCCTGGCTCCAAACACCCCCTCCCCCCGCCTCTTCACTCAATAGGCTGTCTGCCTCCTGGCTCCTCTGTAAGTTTCTTCTTACCTTTCCCCTGCAAGACTCTTCTAGGGCCCACTTTCTTCTGTAGGTCTACCTCCCTCCCTGTGATATTTTTTACTCTCCCCTCAGTCCTGAGGGAGTTGAGGACAGAAATTGTATTTTATCAATCTTGTGTCCTCAGCCTCTCCATGACCACATTTGCTAAATGCTGGTTGAATGAAGGCGTGTGTGATAAACGTGGCGCTGTCTCAGCTCCCTACTTTACCTGACGGACCCTTTAAAGGCAGGATCCCTTCTCAAGTACCCAACCATTCGTGGCCGTTAAGGGTCAGCTCTGTGCCAGGCACTGAGCCAAGTGCTTCTACACACACCCTTCCTCGCTCTCTGCCTTCCCTCCCACCTCGCCCCCAGATGGGAGCGTTTTCCTGCCAGGTTTGCTGGCCTCCTCAGCTTCGGCTGCCCTCCACCTGTGAGCGGATGTGTTTATGGATATCCAGCTCAGCTGCTCTCCCCCAACTGCAGTATGGCCACAGGTGCTGTGTATTTAGTGCCTCTACCTCAATCCTAACGGCCTATGAGGTGGGCATAGTATTATCTGAAGAGATCACGGTCCTGAGAACTTTGGTGATGCGTCCCAAATCATACCTCTAAGTAGCAGGGTCGAGATTCAAACCAGGGATGTCCAAATCCCAGGCCCATCACAGAGATAGCCACTAGACCAGACCATCTGGATGTCTCAAGTGCTCTAAACTTGCAAATCACATGCCAGATGCAGGACGCCTTTTTGTTAAAAGGGTGGAGGAGCGAGCGGACCTCTCTCCTTCGACATGTTCATCTCATACAGAGTTCACTCTCTGAGGAATGTTACTCCTGTCCACCTAGCTGCACAGGCCAGAAACTTGGAAGTCACCTGGTCTAACTTCCCAAACATAACCAACCGCAAACCCAGTTCTGTCCATTTTTGTCTCTAAATATCTCTTGACTCCACCTGACTCTCACATTCCCCATCCCCACTCCCTGGCTTCTTTCTGGCCATCACCGTCTCTTACCACAATGGTTTCTCCATCTTAGTCTTACCTCCACACACAGCACGATCTCAATGCTATCGCTAAAACATAAACCTGGCCATATCATTCTCTTGCTTAAAATCCTTCAGTGGCTTCAGAACAACTCTCTCCTCAGGATAACTTCCAGATTCTTTATCTTTTCTTAAAGGCACTTATTCTCTCTAGTCCCCGCTAAGTGTTCGCACGTGCTGCTCCTCTTCCTGAGAACACCCTCTCGTCCTCACCTCTAGCCCTTCACCCTGCTGGCGGCCTTCTCTGCGCGCCCCCTCTCCCATGGGTTAGTTACACCTGATGTTTGCTTCCACGTACTTCTCACGTTTTAGCAATTGACACAGTGCTTTGTCAACGCTCTGCCTCACTACAGAGTATCATCATTAACTTGCCCATCCTTTTATTAACTGAATAAATAACACTAGCTGTGTCACAGTTACATACATACACGATACAGACTCGGACCTTACTCTCGAGAACAGGTACCGTCTTTTCTTTGGCGTCTCGGCGCCTAACAGCAGTAGCCTCAACAAGTTTGTCGAACTTACCGATCGAACGCGCCTCCGAGAGACTGCTGTGCCGCGTGGACTTCTGGGAACCGTAGCTCCCCGGTTCGGACCTCCCTTTTATGGCGCAGCCGTATTCGGATTCAGGCGCTTTTGCTCTTAATGCGCATGTCCCGGGAGGCGGAGTGGTGGAACTGCGCATGCCTAAAGAGCGGGGCGGGGGGGAGGTGCGGCCGAAAAGGAGGTGCACTGCCGCGGCGGGGCTTTGGTGACACCCGGAGGCTGCGGCTGATCGTTGCCGGACTGTGAGGATGGCGGGGAGGGGGAAGCTAATTGCGGTGATCGGAGACGAGGACACGGTGACTGGCTTCCTGCTGGGCGGCATAGGGGAGCTTAACAAGAACCGCCACCCTAATTTCCTGGTGGTGGAGAAAGATACTACCATCAATGAGATCGAAGACACTTTCCGGTACGGTAGCCCGCGAGGCCTGAACGGGACCTTCAGCTGCCTGGTGGGAGCGCGGGGAGAAGGCGGGGGGCGGCCCTGGGCTTCCAGACCTTGGCCGAAGTGTCAGACCCCGTCCAAGAGGGTCGAGGAAGTCGGTCCACCTCCGCTTCCGAAAAGGGGGCCTCCGCGTCCCAAGTTCCCTTTTGGGTCTCGGTGGGACCGGAGCTATGTCGGGTCCACAAACTCCCCCCTGTCACATGACCGTGTGTCAGGAAAGAAGGGGAACAGAGCTCGTGACGGGCGGGCGCCAGCCCCTTGGCCAAGCCTGGCCCGCCAGAGCTGAGCGTCCGGAGGGTCCAGGCCCGGAGGGGGCTAGTCTCAGCTCCCCTGCAGGGGCTCCCACATTTCACCCGTAGAGCAGGCTCCGGGCATTGCAAGCACTCGACTCTCTTGCGAGTTGACACCTAAAGGAACCACACACTCAGTGAACACACGGGCAGTGGGCTCGGGCTTTCCTGTATTTTCATCTCCCTCAGAGGCTCACAATCGCCTTGTGAGGTAGGGGTTATTCCCACTTACTGGTGAGAAAATTAAGTTCAGAGAGGTTAAGGCACACTCTGTGATTCAGACGAGAGCGA
Organism: Delphinus delphis; assembly: GCF_949987515.2. NCBI lineage: Eukaryota > Metazoa > Chordata > Mammalia > Artiodactyla > Delphinidae > Delphinus > Delphinus delphis. Next base: position 84,078,292 of record NC_082691.1, read on the forward strand.
GCAGGGATTTGAGCCCAGTCCCACCCTTTCTGCCTTTCTTAAGCCAGGGCTACACTCTGCCTGTGTAGCTCTCCTCAGTCGGCTTCGGAATTTCCCGTTGTCCTGAGCACAGGGGACAATGTCAGGACTGTCCTACCTTCTGCTGAGACCATGCACTTCAAATCTTCCCTTCCTGTTCTGGGTTAAGAGCAATAGCTTCAAAATGTGGGTGCAGGCATGTCCCTTAATCCAGGAGGCGTCCTGGTGGCTAGAGTTAAGGGTGCCAGCCCCCTATTCTCTCCCACACCCCTTCTCTAGGGCCCCTGTGCCAAGTCCCAGGAACAAACCACTCCCACTGTTTCCCCCTAAACAGCCCAGCCCCGAGCTGCCGGCTGAGGCTGGTTCCTGCTGCCTGGGGTGTGATAGGCCCTGACCCGGGAGGCTGATCTCTGCCGCTCTCTAAGCAGTCCGGTAAAGTGACCCAAGTTGTCATGAGAGAAGGACAAATTTTACTTCAAGAATTTTCCAAGTTTCTAACCAAAAGGGATCTCAGAAATCATCAAGTCTAACCTGCCCTAGTGTCTGGCACAGAGTAAGCTGCTCAGTAAACAGTTTTTATCGAGTAAATAAATGAATGGGTGGTTGATCACAAGAAAGTAAGAGCCCAGTGTCGGGTTCTCTCTGTGTGGAAAGTGTGATTCCTTCGTTACCGATTTTCCTCTTCCTGTGTTGCGTTCTTGGCTCAGGCCAAACTTCCCCTCTGACTCACCCCCTGCCCTCATCAGCATAGACCTTCAGTGGTCTGTACAGCGCCCCCTCAACCTTAAAAAATTTAATCTGTTTTCTTTTGAAAGGTTAATGTGTTCATGTGGCTTACAAATTAATATTTAAAAGGTATATACATTGAGAAGTCACACTCCCACCCCAACCTCTTCTACTTCATTACCTCCTTCCTCCACCCCGTAACCACTTAGTTTTTTCCTTATCTTTCTTTTTCTTTATGCAGATACAAAGGGACAGATGTATATATTCTTATCCTCTCCCTTTCTTACCCGAAGGCAGCGTAAGGAATACACCAGCATGCACCCTCATCTTCATTAGCTGTTCAGTTGGGAGCCTTCCAAGCAGGGGAGGTAGAAGCCATGGCCCTTAGCTTTGGACTGAAATTGATTCTAAATAGAATGAAGAGAGTTTAGTGTAGCATCCTTGTCCATTGCACTCTCTGGATCGAGCTCGTTCCCCTCTGCAGCCCAGCCCACCAACTCAGAGTGGGCTGCCTTGGACTCCCTTCTCATCTCTCCCTACAGGCAGTTTCTAAACCGGGACGACATCGGCATCATCCTCATCAACCAGTACATCGCAGAGATGGTGCGGCATGCGCTCGATGCCCACCAGCGCTCCATTCCGGCCGTGCTGGAGATCCCATCCAAGGAGCACCCCTATGATGCTGCCAAGGACTCCATCCTGCGCAGGGCCAGGGGCATGTTCACGGCCGAAGACCTGCGCTAGGGAACTCCCCTCAGCCATGTGGCCTCTCCCCAGGCTTGCCATCAGCCCTCCTCTAAAATTCGAGCCTCTGAGTTCCAATTCCCTGACCCTTCCCACTCCACTGAGAGGCTAGGTGAGGTGCTTCCAGTTTGCTGGGCCTCTGCCATTCAAATCAAGGCTGGTTAGGGTATAGGAAGCCTGAGTGTCTTCTCTCCATTACCTCTTCCCTGTGCTGTTATACAGTGTCCTTGTTGATGTTAAATTAAAGTAGTTCTTGCTTCTCTCCGATCTGAGGCTGGGTGCTAGAAAGGACACGTGTGGGATGAGGCTGTTGTGGGGAGGCGGTGGGGGAGTGGACTCGACTGGCAGGGCTGGAAAAGGTTTTGCCAGAGATCCAGGCATAGAGGAGTTGGACCAGGAAGATTGTGCCAGGTTGGCCGTCTGAATTAAAGGTAGCCAGCTCTGGCAGGGAGGAAGGGAAGGAGGCTTGCGTCCAGTCCCCTGGCACCCCAGCTTGAGTCTGTATTGGCTGGGAGGGGACCAGACCTCAAGGGAAGGAAGCAGAAATCACAGGAAACCTGGAAGCCTGTGATACTAGCCTGGGTCAAGCAAGAGGTTTGGGGATCAAGGCTCTTAGCCAGTGGGCCCCGGCCTGAGGCTGCCTCAGCAAGCGAGGCATGTGAGGCGCTGAGGGCATGGCCCTGTGTGAGGTGAGGCTCGGTTGCCGAGCGACCATCCCTGGGCAGCCACCTGCTGTCAGAAAGGCTCTGCTTGCTGCGCTCACCCCTCAGCTGCAGTCACCCTGGTCCTGCTCCTTCCTTCGCCACCATGTCTCGGCAACTTAACATGGACACGGTGCGGCAGAACTTCTGGAAGGAGCAGTATCTGAGGGAGAAGGTGTTGCGCTGTGAATGGCACCGCAAGTATGGGTCGATGGTGAAGGCCAAGCAGAAGGCTAAGACTGCAGCCCACGTACCCCTCAAGCTGCCCACCCTGCCCCCCAAAGCCCCACTCTCACCCCTGCCCGCCCCCAAAGCTGTTCCTTCCGAGGCCCCCAGCCCTGCCCTGGAGGCTCCTATTCAGCCAGAAATGTACCCAGTCCTGCCTGCCACCCGGGCCCTGCTGTATGAAGGCATCTCCCACGACTTTCAGGGCCGCTACCGCTACCTCAACACCCGAAAACTGGACATGCCAGAGAGGCGCTACCTCTTCCCCATCACCACCAACTTCACATATGGCTGGCAGCTGGGTGAGCCCTAACCTCCCGGAAATTATTCGCCTCACAAACACAGAGCACCTGCCACGAGCTAGGCAGCGCTCTCGGCGCTAGACACACAAGGCACGTGGACACTCCTTTTGGGGACGTCCATTCTAGTGGAGGGTCCAGGCCATAAACATAAGAGCAAGAGAGGGCCAGGCATGGTGGGGGAGGGGGACAGGGCACGTGTGCGGCTTTAGACTGGACTGTCAGGAAAGGCCTCTCTGGGGACCTAAAGGCTGAGTGAGCTAAATGACGAGGAGGAGTTTGGGTTTTACTCTAAATTCGAGGGGAAGCCATGGAGAGTTTTAAACAGGTAAATGATACTGATACACTTTAAAAAAAAATATCACCCTGACTATTCTGTAGGTAATGGCCTTTTTAGGGACACGAGTAGGCTCTGGCAGGTGGCTAAGCTATCCTGGCAAGAGATGACGATGGCTTGGGCTAGGGTGATTGGCGGTAGAGCTGAAATAGATTCCAGATATGTTTTGGAGGAAGAATCAAGAGAACTTACTGATGGTTTGAAAGAGACAAGGAAAGAGAATGCAATGGCCATGCCCAGGTGTTCAGCTGAAGCAGCTACAGCAGGGGAGACTGGGGCGGGGGCAGGGCTGGGGGTGTGTGAAGACAGGTCAGTGTTGGGTGTTTTGCGCTGGAGGTGTTGGTGAGTCGGCTGTGTATGGGAGTCGCCCTATGGAGGGAGGTCAGAGATAAAGATGCAGTTTTGGGGGTCATCAGAATATAGGTGCTCTTTAAAGCCCCGAGACTGGGTGGGCTTACGCAGGGAGCTCCAGGGCTGGATCAAACTGGAGAAGGCAGAGGACACAGCGAGGGGTAGGGAGATGGTATTGGCCAGAAGGCTGTCCATCTGGATTGAGTCATGGTCATCGGCTGGGCAGGAGAGGAGCGAAGGCAGTGGTGCAGCTGGAGATGAAGAGTCCAGGTGTGGGGAAAAGAATATGCCAGGGAGTGTTGTGGGTTTTCTGGGCGATGAGACATGTCCCTTTGCTGTCTGTGGTCATGAATTTCAAGTGAGACTACTCAGTCACATGTTTTCTCCAGCTCCTGCACGGAAAAGGTGGATGGCTGGTGATAAACACAGTTGAAATTTTACCTAAAATAAATCCCCCTACTTTCCCCAGGGCCCTAAATGGGGAGGAAAGGGAGCAATTTCCAAATGAAAGCAGGAGGTGAACCCCGAAAGGGGAGCAGGAGGTAGAAAGAAGCCCTGTCTGCCCCAGAGAAGTCTAGCTCTGTCTGTAACAAGCACGGCTGGGAGTCCCACCACCCGCCTCCATGGAGGATTCTGAGGCTGGGGGAAATGCTGGCACACAGCTGACCGGCATTTGGCCATCACTGCTGATCCAGGCAGCCAGCCAGCTCCCTGTTTCCCCATAGCCCCCACTCCTCACAAGCACTTCTTTTTATTTTTTCACACTTACAAAGTGGATACAACACAGGCAGATTCCTAGGGTTATGCAGGCAGGGCTCCCGGGCTCTGCGAGTTCCTTTCCCAGGAATCCATTCCTGGCCTCTGACATCTTTTCCCAGGCCCCCCAGTGAAGCAAGAACTGGTCTCCTGCAAGATGTGCCGCATTGAATCTTTCTTCCGCAAGAATGGGGCCTTCGCACTGCTTGACCCCCGGGACCTGGCCCTCTGACCTTGGGCCAGGCAGTGGGCTTAGGGGAGGGAAGAAGAAATAACACACGTGGTGGGCCGAAAGTGCCATGCGTGTCTGTGTCTGGCTCTCCCCAGGCCCTGAGCCTGCGTTCCGGGCCTTTCTGAAACTACCTCTGACCTACAGGTTGCCCTCTTGCTTTTTCCTTAAATCCCCGTCTCTTTAATCGTCCCTTTGAGGATTCAGCAGTGACCAGAGAGGGCTGGGAAGAGTGAGCGATGCTCTCCAGGCGCAGGCTCCTCAGAGCCAGGGGGCCACAGAAGTTGCTGGAAGTTCTGGGTGTTCCTGTGTAAAGAGTGGCCTTTCATCCCAGATGCCAGGGAAAAGGGACGGCCACCACCCCACAAGCCTCCCCGCCCGAACCCCTCACCTGGCCCCGAGGGCTCGCAGCCGCCCGGTCCTCTCCCGTTGCATTTGCTTCAGCTGCTCCCGCAGGGCGCTCCGCTGCCCGGCCGCGTCCTCCTGGGGCGGCGCCGAGCGCTGAGCGCCCGCGCCTCCCAGCCCCGGGGCTCGATGCGGCCAGCAGAGGGCAGCAGCCGGGCAGGCCGGCCCCTCCCGCTCCGCAGGTGTCATCGCAAGTGCGCGGTGCGCGCAAGTCAAAGGGACCCAGGTCGCGCCCCGTCCCCCGCCCAGGCAGGGTTTTGGCGGCCCCACCGCCTTCTCCTAGGGGTCTTGCCTGTCGTGGGAGCTGAGCCGGGCTCGGTGGGGGTCTCAAGGGATGCACGCGGCAGTGGCGGTTCCTGGCGATGCGGAGGCGTTCCAAGACCTGGAGGAGGCTTCTGTCAGCAGCCGATCGGCCGCCCCCTGGTGCCCCGCCCTCCCGGCCCGGCCGCGCACCCGGAGCCGCTGCTGCTCGCGGTCCTGTTGCCGCCGACGCCTGGCCTCACTGTGCAGCTCCAGCAGCCGCTGCAGAGCCGTCTCCTGCTGCGCCGCGCTCACGCCCGCAGACCGCCTGTCCCTGCTCGGGGACTCGGGCCACGCGGTCTTCGAGGCTCTGGGGGCCTCGGCACCTTCCCTCCGCCCCCCGAGGGCGCCCGGGAGCCCCATGGAGCCGCCCAGCTCCTGCTCCGCGGGGCCAGGGCTTCCTCCCGGGCCCCGAAGCGAGTGCGGATCGCTCAGCAGGCCCGGATGCCCTGGGAGAGCTGCGGGGCGCTCCCGCTGCTCGGAACCACCAGTGCGTAGGGCTGCCAGCAACACCGCTCCTGGGCGTGGGAGCGGCGGCCGGGCCGGAGGCCCCGGCGGCGTAAGGGGAGCCGGCGCCGCTTCCCGGGCGGGCCCCTGCTCTCTCACGGCCGCTGCGCTCTCTCCTCTCGGGCCACCGGTCTTAACCTGCCTCACCTGCGTGGTTCTTCCCCGCGGGTGCGCGCCCTCCCTTCCCCCAGGCTGCGGCATCCGTTCTCCCAGGGGCCTGCAGAAGCCCCCCGGAATCCCCAGGGAGCCGCCTTCCTCCCGGGGCGGTGTAGGTGCCTCTCCCCGAGCCACCTCCCAGGCTTGTGAGATACGGCTTCTGCCCTCGGAAGACTGAAGCGTCTTCACTTCCGGGCCCTGAGGAGAATCCTCGCACTGCTCCGGGAGGACCTCCTTTCTCCGGCACTTAAGGCGACTTCCGCTTTGACTTCGAGGTGCCTCTTTGTTCTCACCCTGGGAGGCCTCCCACCTTTGACCTTCCGAGACCTCCTCCCTCAGAGCCTGAGGGGCCTCCCCGCTCTGACCCTCGTTTGTCTTCTCTCTCTTACTTGGGGGAACTTCTTTGTCCTCCCCCTGGAGGGCCTTCCCTCTCTGATCCTGAGGGGCCCCCTCTCTCTGACTCTGAGGAATCTCAATTCTTAGCAGTTTCTTTAGTTCTGCTCTCTCCTGGCCCAGGCTGCAGCCCAGCCCCTCCAGGGGATCCGGGGGTTCTGGCAGGCCCTGGGAGGGGAGGCCTGAGGGCCCTGGGGCTCCCTGAGCCAGCTTCTTCTCCTGTAGGCTTCTGGATGGTGGTTGATGGGGCCCCTGGGGCATGGGCCCTGCTAGCTCCCCGTCTTCCCTCTGGGCCAGCTCCTAGGAAGGAAGAGCACCTTTCCCGGGTTTGTGAGGGAATCCTCGTGCCAGGGCCACTTCCCCCAGGGGAGCCTGGAGACCCCAGTGGCTACCCCAGTGGGCCTCACTTCCATTAGGGCCCTTGCCCGATTCCTAAATTCGTAAAACCCATGTTATGTAGTGTAAAAGGGGCTTCAGTGATGGCCCCTTCTTCCACCTGGCTGTGGGCTTCTCACCCCTGCAGTCTCCTCCCAGGCACACCCCACCTCTGCTATCCCCAATGTGAGAGGGGTCTTGCCCAGGACGCTTCGACCCTTTCACCTTGAACTCTGAGCTTCCTGGTTCTCCAGAGCTACTGCTGGTGGTGAGGTTCAGCTCTTGTGAGCAACCTGAGGGAGAGAGACAGATGTTGAGAGCCCTCTGCTCCTGTCCCAGGCCCTCACACACATCCCACAGCACTGGAACCAAGAAGCCTAGGGAGTCCCCAGCACGTGAGGGGATGTGGTGGTGGGGTACCCTGAGGGTTGGTGTTGGAACTTCAAGGCCGTCGCAGTTCATCATTCCACCTTTATTTACACAGCCTGCTATGTGCCTGCTTCTCAGGCTTGCCTGCCAGCAGCAGACCCCATCTTCCTCATCCTCCCAGCCAAGGACCACCTCCGAGGAACCTGCACACCCTCTTCCTCAAAACCGCCAGGGGAGGCCCAGGAGCAGGAAGGGACTGGTTTCCAGGCTCCTCAGTCCCTCATAAGGACATGCGCACTTTGTCCTTGTGTGCCTGTCCAGCCCCACAACATGCACCTGACTTTCCTATTATTAAGGCTAATCCTCTTTAGCTCTTCCTTGGTTTCCGACAGCAAAACCAAATGAAATTCAAGAAGTGGAATTTTAGGCCAGAGGCTAGCCTAAAAACTGCAAGTCTTCATAATTAACGAAAGGAATCTAAAAAAAGAGATGAAATGTCGCTGCTCCTTTGCAGCTGTGGAGGAAGGAGCATCGTTTTGCATCCATAAAACTACTTAGAAGAACCTGATCTCGTCTTAAATTGAGAACTCCCACAAGAAATGCCATCTTTATGCAATATGGACATGAGAATATTCGTAACGGTAACCAAATGGGAATGTTCTCTGTGAAAACAAATCTGTCTTTTGAAGAGTTCTGAACAAAGAGGTCTGATAAGACTCCCAAGTCTTCAGAAATTATTGCCATGAACTGTGAAAATAACCTCCAACCCTGTCCCTCTGTAATTCTGATCTGTTGTCTTACTAGATCATTTATTTCACTGGTTATAATGTTGTGATAGATGTCTCCCATCAATGTATTCCCAAGAGATAATATACTTGTAAAAATTTTTCTGTCAATCAGAAAATAATCATCGGCACTTTCCTCCTCTCTCCCATGCATGATGTCACAATTAAAAGCTTATGAGTTTGCTAGGCTTATTATTTAACAAATCATTTGACAGCCTGTTTCATTTAAATTAAATTAACAGGCCCAGGGCTCACAGCATCCATCCCACTGAATTCTAATTGCCTGTTTATTGTCACACCCTCTCACTAGGCTGTGATCTCCTCAGGGATGAGGACAACTGACTGGCCAAGTCTCTTTTGTGCCCTGTATCTCCCCAGTGCCTGGCATGAGGGTGGCAGCTAGGCAGCTTGGAGCTGCCATTCCATTCCCTCCTCGCTGGAGGACAGGGAGGACAGACAGTCATTCCCAGCACTTTCTCCTCTGAGCCCCAGCTTAGCTTCAGAATCCTCCTGGACACAGTGCCTGAGACAGCTGGCACCAATCAGGTGGAATTGGCGTATAAAAGAAAACCTACTTGCTGTCCCTGGGTGCCCCTGGCAGCCCACAAAAAGGTATGAGGCAAAGAATAGGTGAGGATGGACTGGAATCCCGGGACTTGGGGTGAGGGCTTCCCCGCTCCTCCCAACCTAGGCTGGCCACTCCAGCCCAGGGGCTCCTGTTCTCCTGGCTGTAAACCCCTGCTGTCAACGTACCAGATGTGGGCCCTTCTGCAGGCATGCCAGGGCTCTCCCACCTTGGGTCTGCATCAAAGCTGGCTTCAGTCAGATCCAGGGCTGATGACGGGTCCTTTGCCAGCCCCCTGCAGGAGTGCAAAGGCTGCCTCAGGTGCACCTCTTGCATCTGGGCTCCGATCGGCTGGGGGCAGCCTGTCTGCCAGACTCCTCACCCACGGCAGGCTGCGGAGCCTTCCCACCCCAAGATCGAAACTCAGTCCATGGAGGCCTTCCCCACGCCTGCACCCACCACTGGGTTCCAGGAGCTGGAACTCAGGGTTACCCTGTCCAGAGGCTGTGGGGCAACCACATGGGTACAACTGAGTGAGAACCCCAGGAGGATCTGGGGGCCCGAGAAGGGGTCACTGGGCAGGGCTGTGGAGGGAGACGGGGCAAAGGGTCCAGTGTTTGGTCACTTTGTGTGGCAACACGGAGTGGACAGAATTCCCTGGGAGACTCACCCCTCCAGAAGCTGACGGTCCTGGCTCAGGGAGTCCTCAGCCTGGGGCGATGGGCACAGCCTGGAATTCTGGAAGGATTGGGGGGGGCTACCCTAGTCTACAGGGCATCATCCCCCAATGTGGCAGGCAGCCTCTACAACAGCCCCCAGTGATCCCTCCTCCTGGCAACTGTGCCCTTGTGTGACACCCCCCCCTTCCCCTCCAAGTGAAGGAGCTTGGAAATGGATCCCTCCTGCCCACTGAAGCCTTCAGATGAGACTGCAGCCTTGGCTAAAAGTGTTGGCTGGATACTTCCTTAGTGGTCATGACTAACACCCCTCCTGCTACAAGCTACTAACCTGCCCAAAGGGCCTCAGGCAGTTGGTGGCTGAGCCAGGACTCGAGGCACATCCTAGTTCCCAGTCACCACAGCACCCTCCTTCCTAGAAGGGTGGGACCAGCCACCAGCCCCGGAAGGAGGGGCCTGGGGCTGGGGCTGCTCAGGGTCTCATCTCTGGGCCACCCTGGGCATCAGTGCCTCTGCCCTCTGGGCACCGCCAGGCCTGCTTTCCTCCCTTGCTGCAGCCATGTCTAAAGGCTTCTAGGTGTCACCACGCTGTTGATTTGACCAAGATAGTTCACTGTGGAATGGTAGCAAGCCAGAATGGTCCTGTATGCCAGGCATGGTGCTAAATCCTTTACACAGATGAGTTCACAATCCTCCCAGCAGCGCTCTGAAAAAGAGCTATTATCTTCCCCATCTTGTAGCTGAGGAAACAGGCTTACGGTCCACAGGGAGCGTCAGAGCAGAGATTTGAACCCAGATCCATCTGTCTCCAGAGCCCACATTCCTTCCACTTCTCAACCACTACAAGTGCCCCAGTGTTTCACTGACACCCCCGCCCTCAGCCACACCCCAGCTCACCCCACTCGTCCGCCGCTCAGAGCCCCCATCCGTCCTACCACGGGGCTTGCTGCACTGGCTCCACGCACACTGGGCCCGGTCCCTCAGACCGCAGAACTGGGCCCAGGGGGGCCAGGAGACGCCCAGCCCCGCCCCGGTCAGCAGCTCCAAATCCCACAGGAGCTGCAGGAAGGTGGGGTGCCAGGATGTGAGCGGGCACGCACCCTGCGCTCTGCCACCCTCCCTGGCCGACGACCGCCTACCTGCTCCTGGGCCCGCCGGCTCCGCTCCATCTGCAGCAGCACGGTGGGCAGTTCGAGGCCTGAGGGACAGGTCCGGCCGTCTCCCACATGGGGAGGCAAGGTGGAGTCAGACCCCACGGAGAGCCTGCCCCCTCGTAGATGGTGCCCTGTCACCCTCACCTGTTGCAGGGCAGCCCAGAGCTGGCCCAGGCCTGCAGGGCACCGGAAGAGGTGCTGGTACAGGGCCAAGGCCTGCTTGGGGCTACAGGGGAGCCCTAGGCCCCCAGGTGTGGCTGCCTGCTCCATGGGGCAGGGGGCCAGGGAGGACGTCCACCCCCCCTCCCCTCCCCCAGCTGCTCCTGGAGAGAGGAGGAAGATGAGGAGCTGCGGACAGGCGCAAGGAGGAGACAAAGGCTCCTGGGCTCAGTAACGTGGGGCCCTGACATCTGAGCCAGGGCCTGGGCCTCAGCCAAGTCTCAGAGAAACCTGACTCTGATGCAGGTTTCTCGGCCACGTGGGTGGCAGTGTGAGGTGAGGACTGTGGCCCTGATAGAGAACGACGTGTGCGCATGTGTTTGCAGTCCCAAATGAGCATCTATTTTATACATACGGTTAGCCCTTAAGCAACGCGGGGGTTAGGGGCCCAACCCTCCTTGCAGTCAAAAATCCACATATAACTTATAGTCTGCCCTCCATATCCGAGGATTCAACCTACCTGGGATGGTGTAGTGCTGTGGTATTTACCATTGAAAAAAATCTGAGCATAAGTGGGCCCGTGCAGTTCAAACCCGTGTTGTTCAAATGTCAAATGTATATCTGAAGCTTGCAACTGCATTATATGGTATGTGATATATGCCCAATACAGGCAGCAGCTCCCAACAACTAACTGTATGCCAGGACACAAAATGCTACGCACACGTAATCCTTCCTTGAAGCAACTCTATGAAGTAGGTGGTATCGTTTTCATCCCCATTTCACAGAAAAGAAAACCGGGCCCCAGAGAGTAAGCTGTCCTACCTAACACATGGCACTGTCTCCCTCATCTGGGGACAGACAGCACGAGAAACAGGCTCTGGGAAAATGTGGTCCCGAGTGTGAGTAGTAACGCGCTTCCCTAGTGCTTGCTCCAAGCTGTCCATGCTCTGTTTATTCTCCGCAACACACGAGATACAGCAGATGAGGACACAGTTTGTAGAAGTAACGACAAGGGGAGGGAACAGGCATACGTGATGGTCTGTAGTCTTCGCATCCCCTGCCGTCATGAGCAGCCTGGCCTGCCTGCCGCTTTGTAACCGCTCCATGAAAGGGGCCCCAGCAGAAGCAGGCTGAGGAAGCAGGCTGGGGCGGGGGCGGGGGGGGGGGTTGGTTCAGCCCAACGCCCTCCCTTCACTCCCTGTTGGAATACCAGGGTCCCCCCAACCCCAATCTTTAGCTAAGGTCCCTAAGAAAACCAAGGTCACATAGCTGGTAGGTAGCAGAGAGAACTCAAAATACAGTTCTCTTTGAAAAGAGACTTTTCTTGTCAAAGAAAGAGATTTTTTTTTCCTATTTCAAAACCCACGTTCTTTCCCCTATAAGGATGTCTTTGAAAGTCACATGTGTGTCCCCTGCCCACATGTCCGTCAGGGGTGGGTGTAGCTGCGAACACACGAGGGATACATGCATGTGTTTATCTGGGTTTTTGAGGGGGGTGTGTGTGTGTATTTCATCACATGTGTCTGTATGTCATCACAGAAACATTGTCTCTCCTGTTCCCCACCCAGGCGTGGGGTCCTTGTGTCACCAGCTCTTAGGGTGGCCCGGGAGGTGCCTGAGCTCAATATCCCCAAGGAAAGGGGGATGCCATGTGGGCACTGAGCCCCTTCCCAGTGTTCCTCAGCCCCTGCAGGATTCCACCTGGATCCACAGAGAGCCCCACAGAGGGCCGCACACGGGGGCCACAGGCCGTGCCTGCTACATGTAAACACAGGGCTGGGACCAGGACACCTGGGTCCTCCTTCTGCCCATCGCAGGGTTTCCCAGGCAGCACCAGGGTGTGGCAGGTAGGGGCAGCCCAGAGATGCAGGCGCAGAGAGTGGGCAAAGTCCACCCCACAGCTGCTACCACCCTGAGTCTGGGGACACTGACCTCTGGACCCCATGTTCCAAAGAGCCCACACCACCAGCGCAGCGCCCAGAGGCAGCACACATTCACACAGAGAAACCTTAGGGCAGTTCCCGAGTTTACTGCTTCTGACTCCACACGGCTGGGGCCTTTGCGGGGCCCAGAGCCAGGCTCCCGATGCCCGGGCAGTGTGGGAGCTTCTCTCCGAGGGGACACTTCTAGCCTGATGAATCCTGGTCGGTGTCGTCCTGGCTCAGGGTTCCTGGCCCTGGGGCTTCTGGCTGGGGTTGGGCAGAGTGCTGGGTGGCTGGTCCCCAGTGAGTAGGACTGGGGGGCAGGCCTCGGGTGAGATACAGTGGGCCTCGTGCTCCACCAGGCCTGCGGGGCACCGGCAGGCGGGAACACAGGGCCTTACGCAGTGGGCCGCCAGCTCCCCCAGGGGGACATGCTGGTTGAAGCAGGTACGGGGACAGGGTGGGCCACACTCATCAAACACGAAGCCACGGTCCAGGAGGCAGCCCACCACTGCAGGTGGAGTGGAAAGCAGAGTCACTTTGCAGTCACCAGGCCCACCCCCTGTGACCCTCCCTGTACCTACGCTGTCCAGACCTGAGCCCTCCGTGTCACCCCTCCCCCAACTCGCACTGGGCATTGCCCCCTCACCGCAGAGCGTGGGGCCCCGCCAGGCAGGAGTCACCCCTGCTTGGCGACAGTGGCTGGCATAGGCTTCCAGGGCGTCACAGAGGCAGGTGTCAGCCAAGAAGCCAGGACCACAAGCACAGAGGTCATACACGCAGGCGGCAAAGAAGGGCTCTGGTGGCACCACGGCATGGCAGCGAGTGAACGGGGACGACTTCAGCAACCTGCACCGGGCGTTGGCCTCACGCCTGGCACGGTACCCTGCTGCCCGGCATGGATCCACCTCACGGCCCTTGGAACAGGGCCGACCAGGTCCTGGCCCCTCTGGGACCTATAGGTGGGGAAAGCGGCTCTATACGGCAGCACCCACTGGCAGCCGACCTTTGTGTGCTATGTTCTTCAAAGCACTTTGCACCAAATATTTTGTTTTAGCCTCATAAACCTCCCTATAAGAACAGCAAAGGAAGCATCAGCTACTTTTCCTTTGTTCCCATTTTACAGATGGACAAACCAAGGCCCAGAGCAGGTAAGTGACTTGTCCAAGGTCACACAGTTCGTGAGCGGCAATGCAGGGCTTGGGGATTCAGATGATGAGACCGCTTTCAACAGGCCATCCTGCCTCCCCCAGCACCATAGCAGGCAAGAAGTCCCCAAACCTCCTTGAAAGCCCCAAAGCCCACCTTGTGTGCAAACTTCCGTTTCCATACCAGAAGGCTGCTCTGAGATTCATGCTCAACTGTGCCTCCCCCCGGCCCCCCAGCTCCTGTGTGACTCACCTGCCAGCTATTCCCAAACTCAGCCTCAGTGGACAGGAGCAGCCCCTCAGGGCCCTGCAGATCATCCTGGGCAAAGCCATTGAAGTTGCCACAGAGCCCACAAATCTGGCCCCGGTAGGAGCCAGGCACTCTCACCTCCACCTGGGACTGCCCATCCCACAGCACCTGTGCAGAGAGGCTGGGACTGGAGAGTGGGGAAAGGCAGGGGCCCCAAGAAGCCCAGTGCCGATCCTGGCGGCGTCAGCACGCCCCCTGCTGTAGGGGAGGAGAATGGACAGGTGGAGGTGTCTCCTGGAAGGGAGGATACAAGTAGGTACCTGCCCTGTCAGCCCTGGGCAAACACAGAAGACATGAAGAGCCACCCACAGCTCCCTCAAAAGGGCACCTTCTCCCCTCATCCTCCATGAACTCGGCGCCCCCATGAAATGCAACCCTCTTCCGGAGAGTCACTCTCTCATGGGCATTCAGGCCTTACCGAGAACAAAGCATAGAGTCTGTATCGTAAGAGTAGACAAGACTTATTTTATGAATTTACAAATGTGCTTGTTGCTGGAGGCCAGGGAGTGAACTACTCTTTGACATGGGAATTGGAGGAAATCTCTGAAGCCACCCAGGAGACGGCAGTTGACATTGCCCACCCTCCCAACCCTTCCCCCATTTGACTGATGGGAGAGCTGAGGCCAAGAGAGGATGGGCTTAAGGTAATGGCCTAAGAGCCCCAGTGCGTGGGTGGCTGAGCCAAGATTGCAAACCAGGCTCAGAACTCCTTTCATCACACGTGGAGGTCTCTAACCCTGATTCCTCTTCTCCCTTCAGAATCCAGCAGAACTCTCTCACCTCTGTGGCCTCATTTGGCCTGGGAGGTAGCTGGTATCCCCACTCCCTCTACTGATACAGACACCTGAACAGGCCCGAGGCTCCCCTGCACCCCACTCGCCCCGGCCGCACCTGGAGCCCCGGCTGGGCGTGTAGCATCACCGTGTGTCCCCGCATCTCCACATACAGTAGAGGCTCCTGCAAGAAGGGCAAGGCGACGGGGCGCCCGTCCACCTGGAGGAGAAGGGAGGCGGGAGGAGGAGCGACGTCGGGACAGCGGAGAGGAAAGCGCAGGACCGACTTTCCCCGGGTCCTTGGCTTTACTCACCGTGACCGCCCCGCCCTGCAGCAGCCGCACGGCCACGTCTCCCAGCAGCACGGCCACCTCGTGGGTCCAGGACACGCCGCTCCGGCCCCGGTCATCGTTGGTCACGTGCACGCTGTGGCGTGGGAGGCCCAGATGCAGTGGTCAGCAGGGACGGGTGTAAGGGGGCAGGGAGAAGGCAGAGGGAGTTGCGCACCTAAAGTCGCCTCCACGGCAGTCCTTGGCCAGCACGTAGCTGCAGCTGCCCTGGAAGTGCAACAGGCGGCCGTCGAAGGTGCGGTAATGAGGGTCTCCGAAGGCCATGCAGGAAGCGGGCCGGGTCAGGCAGCGGGGGCAGCAGCTGCCGGGACGCAGGGCGGTGGCCTCGTCCTGGCCTCCGCCCCAGACACCGTCAGACACGCTGCGCTCCCTGCCGTGCCCCACGCAGAGCCTCCCGGGGCACGGAGGATCGCTGGGGAGGCTCCAGGGCTCCTGGGCTTACTCCTGGCGGGGGGTCAGAGCGCCACCTCGTGCGCTCTACTTCGGGAACTGCACGACCCGGGCAAGTCCACCCTCCTCCTTCCCCGGGGCACCCAGGGGGGCGGTGCCAAGTGGCCACCCATCCCACCGCCTCAGACAGCAGCACTCACGGGCCCGCAGGAGAGCGGCGGGCAGCGCTGGCTCTGGCAGCTCACGGCGCCGGCTACGCAGGAGCAGCTGGTGCAGGCGTCCACGGCCCAGCGCTCCCCGGAGGCCACCTGCCGGCCCTGGTGCACGCACGACTGGGCGGGGGCTGAGGGGACAGTAAGGGGCGAGGGTCCGCTGCCCATCCCTCACACTGGGTCTCGCTCCCGCCTCCCCCCTCCCCGACCCCCCCATCTCCCTAGCCCGCACCTTGGCATCTCTCACAGCACCTGCCAGCGTCCCGCACCTTCGCCCAGCCGTGGGGGCAGGAGAGGGCCTGGCACTCTTCCAGGTGGCACTCCACGCGGCCCCGCTGAGGACAGATGCCATGGCTCTAGGGACTTCCGGCAGGGTCTGGAGTCCCTGGCCTCACACTCTTGGAGCCCTTCTGGATCAGGGACTGGGGCGGGAGCCCCCTCTCTCGAAATGCACCTTCAGCTACCTGCCCTCACACAGGGATGCCCAGAGGGGGCGCCTTTTTCTGATTACCTCGAAGACCCCATATTCTCTGGTCCAGTGACCAGAAGCTCCTCCCTTTATCCATCTCTCAGGTCCTCCACCCTCACCCTCCCACCCCCAGCTCACACGGCAGGTGCAAGTGATACAGTCGTCGCTGGGGTCCCGCCAGCTCTCTCCATCTGCCACTCTCCGGCCCTCAGCTTCCACCACACATTCTGAGGAGGAAGAAATGGGGATGGGAGAGCACTGTCATTCCGCCTGCATGAGCTCACCCTGAAGGCCAGGGCAGGGCGGTGCCCACCCCATCCAATTAGCACCCTGATGGTGTTGATTTCTTCAACCAGCACCATGGCCTACTAGATGGCAGACCCGGCACCAGTGCTCGGGATGTCCAGAGTGTCCCGGAAGCCACAAAAGCCAGAAGCTGGAACTTTCCTCTGGGCCGGCTGCCAGCTCAGCTGTGTGATGCCCTGCTAGTGGGCCTCGGGTCCTTGAGCCAAGCCTCAGGCCAGGCCTTGAGAATCCAGGCTTCATTCCCTGCCTCCCTCTACCTCATGGGTCCCTCCTCCACCCCAACGAACAGCCCTCCCTTTCTACAAAAGAACAAAGCCTGCATTCTGAGTGCACACCCCAGGTTGCCCACTTGGCCCATGGATGCCACCCCTCCTGTCTCCCTCCTGGCTCCGGCTCTGAGGATGCAGAACAAAATTGGGCATGCACCCTGGCACACGGGACAGCAGCTCCCAGGGGGGGTATGGCGCTCCAACAGGGGACAGCTGGGCTCAGGACAGGCCTGGTGAATGCAGAGCCAAGTCAGGTCCTGTGGAAGGGCACAGGAACACGACAGGTAGAGAACAGCAGGGAGGGAGCAGGGCCTAGGCAGGATGCGACATTCAGGACAAGTGGGCAAATGTCGGGGGTGAGTAGGAAGCCCAGAGCTGCTGCAGGAGAGGAGTCGCAGCCACAGCCCACAGAGGAGGAGGAAGAGGGGGCTTGAGGAGTCCCCAAGGCAGGAGGGCTCACCTGGCACTGGCAGGTGTAGCAGGGGTCTGGCGGGGCCAGCTTAGACCCCCGCAGGTGCTCCGTGCAGGGACTCAGCGGCTCTGTGAAGACAAGAACGCAGTATGGGAGATGCTGCCGGGATGGGGGTGGGGACAAAGCCTAACTGACCCCTTATCTCCCTACTGCGACCCCGGGGTTTTTGGGCCCAGGGCATACTTATGGCCCTAACACCTTGATTCTAGGAATGACAGATCCCTTTTCCTTTTGTTCCAGCAAAGAAAAGTTTGGACTTTTGAAAAGGAACTTTGCTAGGCTGCTAGCATGGAGGGCCTGAAAACGGACAAAGTGTGGCTTCCTCAGCCTGAGGTCACTAAGGACCACTGGGCTGCCCGCCCTGCTCGCCCTCCCACTTATCGTCTGAAAGGAAGCACAATGAGCCAGGTACCCCAGGTTCCAATCCTGGCTCCAGCACTCAGTGCCTGTGCCATTTTGGGCAAATTAATCAACTTCTCTGAACCTCAATTTCTTCATCTGTTAACAAAAGGAGTAATAACACCTCCTCACTGGGTAACTGTGAGAATTAAATGGGATGATGTTTATTAAAAGTACAAGTACAGGGCTTCCTTGGTGGCGCAGTGGTTGAGAGTCCGCCTGCCGATGCAGGGGACACGGGTTCGTGCCCCGGTCCGGGAAGATCCCACATGCCGCGGGGCGGCTGGGCCCGTGAGCCATGGCTGCTGAGTTTGCACGTCCGGAGCCTCTGCTCCGCAACGGGAGAGGCCACAACAGTGAGAGGCCCATGTACCACACAAAAAAAAAAGTACAGTGCGTGGCATGCAGTAGGTGCTTAGTAAATACTGTGCCTTTCCTCTTTCCCTGCAGCAGCACATCCGAACAAGTGTTGACAAGAACACCTCTCCCCACCTCTGTAGCTGGGCGACTCACTGCCCCTCTGGTCCTAATATCCCTGCCCTCGAGAAGCCAGCAGCCAGCACAGCTGCAACCCTGCAGCGCCACCTGCTGGACAAGATGCACCAGGCTTCAGAGTCAAGGGGTCCTGCTAGCTTCCCGTTTCCCCTTAGGGTATTACAGGTCTCACCCTCCAGGGTACAGGTTTCCAGAACAATCCACTGGACTCAGGAGAGGGCTGGGGCTGGGATTGTGGAGGAGGGCTGGCTGGCCCTTCCAGTGTCACTCTGGGGGTGGCAGCCCTGCCCTCTTTCCCCCCCAGTCCAGGGACTCACGGGCACAGGTGGGGCAGCAATGCTGGGGCCCGGGGGGCAGGAGCTGGCTGGCGGGACAGCCCACCAGGCTGGGACACTGCCGCCGGTGACAGCGAAGGCTGGGAGTTCCCTCAGGCTGCAGCTGAATGAGCGAGCAGGGGGTGGGTCCCAGGCCATGGAAGCTGAGAGCCACCCTCTTTCCTCTGGATGCCAGGCTCCTCCATCTGCCTTGGGCAGATCAGACGACAGTGTGCAGAGAGACTGAGCATCTCCTCACCCCATGCCCCAGTCCCCAGAGAGGACAGTGCCTGCTGCTGCAGTCACTGGGGCCTGAACCTTCATGTGGCCTTTGACCCTTCTGCACTCCCATGCCATCCCCCTCCCCAATCCCATTGCCTAATCTCCTGATCTATGATGTCGGTCGCCTGCTCAAAACCCTTTCATTGGCTCACCCTTACCTTTCAAATAGAAGTTCCCCAGTATGGCCCCCAACCAATTCCCAGGCATCTCCCCGCAACCTTCTACCCACACCACCCCACACTCCAGCCAGGAGGGCCCGCCCACTGCCTGCCCCCCCAGACTTGCTGGCCCTGCCTGCTCTTCACCCCAAGCCCCTGCCTCACTCCCTGGCCACAGGGACACACTCCTGACTCCCCACAATGCCTGCTCCCCGCAGGGTCCAGGCTGCCCCTCAGCCTTGAGCTCCCCTACCTCACAGGTGCACACTTCACAGGGGTCTGCGCCAGGCTGGAAGCTCTCCCCGGGCTCATACTTCCGACCCTCATGCTCACAGGCTTGGCAGGGGTCGGGTGGGGGGTTAAGAGCAGAACAGAATCAGGGAGCTTTCAGGCTGGCAGCAATGCCAGGCCCTCCAGCCTCAGAGAAGGGGGTGTGCATAAGAATGGGGGCCACTTCTCCTGGAACGACGCATCTCTGCCGCCCAGCCCAGGGCAATGGCAGGGAGATGCTGACGGGGCACTGCCTCCCTGCCCACACCCCCCCACCCCAGGATCCCAGTACCAGAGCATGGAGGGCAGCAGTCACGGGGCCCCAGGTGAGGCTGGGCACAGGAGGTGACACACTGGACGCGGGCACAGGTGATGACACCCTCATGACACATGCAGGAGGAACAGGGGCTGTCGGGGGGCTCCCAGCTACTGCGTTCAGGGTGCTCCTCCCCATGAACCAGGCAGCCTGTGTCCGAGGTGGGCAGGGATGAGCTCTGAGTCTGGGTTCTGCATGTCTGCCCCTGACCCAGCCCCCTCAGCCTGGGTGCTCAGTAGGGTATGTGGGTGCCAGGAGGGGTTTCTGCAGGGATATAGTGGAAAGGTGTCCTGGGACAGAACTCCTGCCTGTGATGGAGGGGAAAGACACTGGGTCGGGGTCAGAACACCTGGACTCTAATCCCATTCCTCGTCTGCTTGCTTGCTAGACCCAGTGCCAGGCAGTAGGTACTGTCTGTTATAGCCCAGCGCCAGCAACAGTACCTGGCCTGCAGCAAGTGTGTAATAAATGCCCGTGGGATGAATGAGAGGCTCCATCAGTAACCGTGCGCCCAAGGTAACTCAATCTCTACAAGTCTCAGTCTCCCCATCTGTTAAATGGGGATTTCATCTCAGGGCAAGGAGACGCTGACAGTTCCTATACCATGCTGGGCAGTGTACGGGGCGAGGGCCCACACAGGCTAAAAAAGGCCCCTACTCTAGAACCAGATGGCCTAGATGCAAATCTTGACTCTGCCATCTACTGGCTAAGTGACCACAGGTAAGTTATGTTACCTCAGTTATCTCATCTATAAAATGGGAAAAGTTAATAATAATACCTACTTGTTGAGATCGTTGTGTGCCTCAAATGAGGTATGTGTAAAGCGCTTAGCACATGGTATATGCTCAATAAATGTTAATTATCATTATTATCATTATGAATGGGGCGTGGTTAGGAATGGGCAGCTTCAAGGAGATTCTAATAAGCACCTAGAAGGGGAGACGGTCTGGATAGGCCAGGGGCAGGGATAGGGAGGAAGAGCTGAAAGTGAATGCGGTGAGAGCTCAAGGGCTGAGGTATGGGAGGGACAGATGGGTGGACAGGGAGGTGGGAAGTCTGGAGGAGAGCTGAGGGGAGGGAGGTGGGGCCAATGGAGGGACGGAAACAAGGGAGCAGCCCCACTGGCCAGGCATACCTCTGCAGCGAGGGCAGCAGCTCCCCGGCTCTGTGACCTGGAGTGGGCAGGGCAGAGGTGGGCACTGCAGCCGCTCACAGCTGACCTGGCCAGCCTGCAGGAGATGTCTGGTCAGTGACTTGCTCTCCAGGCCAGCTGACCCCGCCCCTGCCCCCTCTGCCACCTCCCTACCACACCTGACAGCGACAGCGCTCACAGCTGCCTGCGGGCCCCTCAAACTCCTCCCCGTCCTGGTGCTCCCGGCCCTGAGAGAGGCAGCCTGCGGGTGACATGTGTCCTGGGCGGGGGCTGTGCTACCAGTCCAGCATCAGGTCTGGCAGAGCGGGAGGGGGAGGCGCGGGGGGTGCGGGGCATGTGTGCTCACTGTGGCAAACAGGGCAGAAGCAAGGCCCTGGGGAGGGATGGGGGCACAGAGCTGGAGCACACGGCTTCTTCTGGCAGCGCATGGAGCCTTCCTGGGGGAGAGAGGCCACGCTGCCACTTCCCATGTCATCACACCCTCAACCAGGCCACACGCGGCCTCATGGGGGTGTGCCCCTACTGACCTGCCCGGCCCAGACCCCCTCCCTCAGCCCAGGAGGCCTGAGCCCAATCTGTCCTGATGGATGTCACAGGCAGTGTGTACCCTGGGAGGAGGAGACGACCTCTTTCTGGCCAGAGAGGAGGATCAAGGGATGAAGGGCTCCAAGCCCCCAAAGGGCCGCCTCACCTGGCAGGTGCAGATGGAGCAGGTGGGGTCGAGCGGGTCAGGAAGGGTCTCTCCGGGGGCAGCGGTGACCCCATGATAGAGGCATCCTGGCAGAGGGGGGAATACAAGGCAGAGCCGCAATCAGTGGGTCCCTCTGCTGACACAGGCACACACACAGACAGACACACACACACACACACACAGACACACAGACACACACACACACACACACACACACACACAGCTGGGCCTGGGGTCCTCTACCAAAGCTTAGCTAAGAGTCAGAAAGAGAGATGAGTGGCTGGGAAGGTGAGGGGCGGGAGGAAAGACTTCAGCCAGACCATGGTGGTGAGACTTGCATGCGTGAAGCGCGGCGGGGGGGACTGAGGGTAGGATCACAGAGCACAGGCCCTTGTGGGAGGAAGATGAGAGGGACGGGCACACTGGAAATGAAGGTGAGAGGTGGGCTGGGCTCGGGAGGGTGGCTTCTTTAGAAGGAAGTTGCCCAAATGTGGTTGGGTGACTCAAGGGCAGTGGAAGCCACTGAATGGCTTGGAGTCTGGTGACGTGATATTTTGGGAAGGCAGGGAGACAGCTGAAGAGCGGGAAGGTCTGGCGGCACAGGGGTGGTTGTGTGGTGCCCCTCACAGTTGGCGCAAGGTGACAGCAGGGACGGAGAGGAGGGCGCGAGTATGGGGTGAGGAACCCCAGGAAAACCCAGTCTGTGGGCTTGCTGCGTGGCTGTCTCAGGGGAGGGGTGACAGTGACCAGACCAGGGGACTCGCAGCCGAAGGGAGGCCGGGAGTTGAGAGGGGCAATGGGAGGGCAGGTCTACCCTGGCAGGTCGGGCAGCAGTGCCCAGACGGGGTGAGCGGGTGGCTGCAGCCCAGAGGCTCACAGGGCCGGCGGCTACAGTTCACGAAGCCTCCGAGACAGGTACACAGATTGCAGGGCTCTCGGGGATCCGGAAACTCCTGGCTGCTCAGGTAGGACTCCCATAGGTACTCGCAGCCTTGGAGAGAGGACAGGGAGGGTGGGGGGAGGGGCAGAAATCAGGGAGAGGAGACCAGTCATCCAGCTCTGAGCCTGGCCTGAGGCCAAGGCCTCAAAGACCTGGTGGGGAGGGAAGGGCTCAGTCTTGGCCAGTGGGTAAAGGGGTCTGGGGGGTGGCAGTTGGATTGGCCAAAGGGCAAACTTTCT
This sequence comes from Delphinus delphis, assembly GCF_949987515.2. Classification (NCBI taxonomy): domain Eukaryota; kingdom Metazoa; phylum Chordata; class Mammalia; order Artiodactyla; family Delphinidae; genus Delphinus; species Delphinus delphis. The sequence goes on from NC_082691.1 coordinate 84,100,401, forward strand.
CCCCTTCAGCCTGCAAAGAAGCTCCCTGTCCAGGGCCTTCCCTGTGGTCCAGTGGTTAAGAATCGATCTTGCAATGCAGGGGACACCAGTTGGATCCCTGGTCGGGGAACTAAGATCCCACATGCCGCGGGGCAACTAAGCCCTCGCGCCTGCAACTACTGAGCCCGTGCGCCACAATGTGCCGCAACGAAAGATCCCATGTGCTGCAACTAAGACCCAACACAGCCAATAAATAAATAAATATTACAAAAAAGAAAAAAACTCCCTGTCCAATCCACAGGGAAAACCCACGCAGAATTCGGTCCAGGGCTTTTGTCTTACGGTAATAAATATTTTTGACCCACTCTAGGGCAGTAAAGATGACTTTGACCCCGCCCTCCTGTCCCCCCACCCGTACAGTTCCCGTCCCCTCACCATCACAGGTAGGGCAGCAGTCACCCCTGGCAGGGAAGGGGCACTGTGCTGGGGCACAGGCCCTGGGCTCACAGCTGACGCTGCCCTCCCAGCAGAGGCAGATGTGGCACCGGGCAGTGGGCGAAGGGAAGCGCTCGCCGCTGGCGAACTCCTTCCCCTGGTACAGGCAGCCTGCGGGGCAGGCGAGGGGCTGGGGGGCCATGGAGGCGGCGCACCAGGCGCACTACCTCCCGGGCCCTGCGGGCTGGGTGGGCACCGTTCCCGCACTTTCTTAGTGAGAACCCCGCCCCCGGAGGAGCGGGCCAGGAGGAAGGGGGAGAAGGGGTGGCGCCCTGCCTGGAGGTAAAGAGGGACGCAGAGTAAGAGGGGGACCGAGCAGGTGAGGTTCCGGGGTGGAGCTGGAAGGAGTGCGGGCAGGTGCAGCCGGGGCGTTACCGTCACAGGAGGGGCAGCAGGGGCCCTGGCGCGGGTGGGCGCAGGGCGCCGGTGGGCAGGGCAGCCGCTGGCAGGACACGGAGCCGTCGAGGCAGAGGCAGCGGCGGCAGGGGTCGTCGGGCTGGGAGAAGTGCTCCTGGTGGCGGACGGGGACCCCGCCCCCGGGCCGAGGGCAACCAGAGGGAGTGGCTGCAGCCAGAGAGCAAGCGTCAGCAAGGCGGGGGTGGGGGGGTGGGGAGGGAGGCTGCTGAGGGGGTCCCTCTGGAGAAGCGGCGAGGGGTGCGGCTCCTACCCGGGCACTGCGGGCAGCACTCTCCTGGCAACAGGAGTGGCTCTGGACAGGGCAAGGGCGGGCAGCGGCGGGCCGGGCACTGCACGTGGCCGCTCTGCGGATGGACGAGGCCAGGCCAAGTCAGTGGTAGAAGGTGGAGGTGACCCCTCCCCTTCTCACCCTCACCTTGGCGGACTTCTCCTGGTCTCCTCAAGTGCCCCTCCCACCCACCCACTCTTCCTTCCCATCCGGGTGGCAGACTCACCAGACAGCGACACAGGCGGCAGGGGTCGGAGGGGTGGGGGAAGTCTGCTCCATTGGGGTACTCTTTCCCAGCAAAGGCACAGCCTGGGGGAAGGGGGAGCTATGGGCCGGGGAGAGGCCCCCCTTCCCCCAGGGCATGCTGCCCTCCCAGCCCTAAAGGCCTATAGATGGGGCCAAGCCATCCCGAGGCACCACCCCCCATCCCGCCCACCTCACCATTGCAGTTGTTCTGGCAACAGGGACCAGGCAACGGGTGGGCACAGGAGGCCCTGGGGCAGGCCCGAGGTTGGCAGTGGGCATGGCCTTCCCGGCACTGGCATTCCTGACAGGGGTCTCGGGGGTGGGAGAAGCTCTCGCCATCCAGAAACACTTGCTTCTCCAGGATGCAGTCTGGGCGGTGGGGCGGGTGGGCAGGAGTGGAGACAAAGACTGACAGTGCAAGGAGCAGGCTGACAGTCCCTCTACCCGTGAGTCCAGAGCCACTGCAGAGGTGCCACTTGGAAGCTGTCCCCATGGAGGGAGAGGAGGAGGAGGAGGGGCTGTGTATGCGGACAAGCATATCTCCCCAAGCACACACTTGTGCGCGCGCGCGCGCGCGCGTGTGTGTGTGTGTGTGTGTGTGTGTGTGTGTGTGTGTGTGTGTGTGTGTGTGTTTAGTTCCTTTACCTGCAGGCAGCTGTGTGTGCCTCTGAGGGTGAAGAGCCGAAGGGCTCATGCATGTGCATGCCTGTGTTTGTGATACGCGCCCTGCACACTCTCCGTGTGGGCGGGGATCAGGGCACACAGCATCCCAGCTCCCAGTCTCTTGCGTAGGAAACCTGAACGTTTGTTGCATGAACCAGGCTTATACAGGTAGATATACGAATAGATGTGCGTGGTGGGGGTATTGGAAGAGGAAGTGTAGGAAAGGAGGGAAGGGTGGTGTTGTAACATGAAGGGACAAACGAATGTCTACTCTTCTCTCCCACCCATACCCTGTGAGTTCCAGAGAGTCCCAAGCTGTGTCAGACTGAAAAATTCAGAAGGCCATTGCTTTCTAAGGTATCCGTTGGGCCCACGGGGCCACGGAGTGGCAGTGTCAAGGGTTCACCAAGCCAGACAGGTACAGTAAGCACGTACCTGGGCACCTGGGGCAGCACTGGCCGGGTCCACTCTGGGGCCTGGCACAGGTTGTGGGAGGGCAGTTGACCAAGGAGCATGTCACGGTCCCATCCTGGGAGCAGGTGAGAAGGCAATGGGGGTGGGCCCCGGGAGGGGCTCAGCAGGGCAACAGCAAGCCTGGGGAGGTACCTCGCAGTAGCAGGTGTGGCAAGGGCTGTCTGCATCTGTGAAGTTCTGCCCGTTGGCGTACACTTGGCCGTGGTAGGTGCAGCTCTCACAGCTGGGGCAGCAGGCACCTGGGTAGAGCAGGGTGATCACAGCCCAGCCGATCAGGGTGGGCCAGGCAAGGCAGGGGAAGAAAGCTAGATTGGGGCGGGGCACTCACCAGGGGGCTTGGTGGGGTGCTGGCAGGGGGCTGGGGAGCAGAGCAAAGCCCTGCACACGGCCACCCCAGCTTGACAGGAACAGGTTGTGCAGGGCTGACCATCAGGCTCCCACTGGACCCCCTCAGCAAACTCCTCTCCACCAAGCACGCAGGCTACAGCAAGGGGCAGGGGAGGGGGGCTGTCACCATGGCAATCTGGACACATCCACCCATCCCTGCCCTTCCCAGACCATAGGACCCTTCCCAAGACCCTGGCTTAGCCCTCCCCACAGCAGCTTCTGAATACACTCTGGAATGCCTGGTGGACTTAGGAATGCCTTCCCCTTACGGTGAAGGAACACTCCTCCATCTCTAGCTGCTGGGAGAAGCACCCTTTCGTGGTTGCCCCCCAACACACACACCTGGGCAGAGCTGGGGGCCAGAGTCAGACAGGGTGCAGGGGGCGCCCGGGCACTCCTGCTCCTCACAGGAGACCTCGCCGGCCTAGGAGGGAGGCTGGGTGAGTGGCCCTCAAGGGACAAGATAGATCCGGGGCGTGAGACAGTGGCACTGCCTACCTGGCAGGAGCAGCGGACACAGCGGCCACTCTCTTGGAGTCTGAAGGTCTCCTGGCTCTGATACTGGTGTCCCTGGTACTCACAGCCTGGCTAGGATGACAGAGGGACTGGGGCACAGGGCTGGGGGCTGATGGGGAAGCCTCAGAGCACCTGAGGCATCCACCCCCCACCCTGACAAGGACAGCCACCCCTGTCCTCCAGGAGGCCCTGGCAGCCTCCCCCAGCCCACACGTGCCCAGGGTGCCATGAGGCGAGGTGAGAACTCATCCCTCACCCGTGGTGACAGAGCTTACTTTAGAAAGGACTTCCCCTGTACTTTAGCTCAAGGGGGCTTCCTGTTAGTCCACCGGAAGCAACCACCCCACGCCGAGACCCAGAGCCTCTCTTGGGGCAGTGCCCACCCCTCCCTGGTGACTCGAGCCCCCCACTCACTGTCACAGACTGGGCAGCACTTCCCAGGGATCCTGCCTGGGTGTCTGCAGGGCGTGGGTGGGCAGGGCAGAGGCTCACAGTGGACACTCCCATTCTGCCAAAAGGACCTGGTCAGCAGGTGAGAGGCAGGCCCAGAAGCCAGCCCCTCCCTGCCGGGCAGACACACTCACGGCACAACGGCAGTGGGAGCAGGGGTCCCCAGAGCCCACGGGCTCCCCGCTGCGGTACTCTCGCCCATTTAGGAAACAGCCTGTTGGGAAGAGGGTGGCTTAGACCCTCCTCAGGGCCCCACGCCATTCAGCGTCCTGGCTTTCATGGGAGGCTCGAGCTGGGCCATCCATCAGCTTTCCGAGCTCCTCCAGGATCCACCTGCTGACTCACCATCGCACACAGGGCAGCAGGTGCCCGGGAGGGGCCGGGCAGGGTATGGGCACAGGCTGGCACATTCTCGCTGGTGGCACCGGATGTGGCCCTCCTGGTAGGGGGCAGAGTAGGCAGAGGAATGGGCCGTCAGAGCTCATCCAAGTGGCAGAAACAGCATTCGAATCCCAGCTATCCACTTATTAGATATTGCTATGAGTAAATTGTGTCCCCCTTCAAACTCTTATGTTGCAGTCCTAACCCCCTCAGAATGTGACTTATTTGGAAATAGAGTCGTAGCAGATGTAATCACTTAAGTTGGGATGAGGTCAGACTGGAGTGGGGTGGCCCCTGATCCGTTGACTGGTGTCCTTATATACAGGGGAAATTTGGACACAGACACACACTCACACAGGGAGAGAAGCATGTGAAGATGAGGACTGAAGCCACGGGATGCCAAGGAGCTCCAGCCAACTGCCAGAGGTGGAGAGGGGCCTGGAACAGATTCTCCCTGACAGCCCTCAGAGGGAACCGACCCTGCAGACACCTCGGTCTTGGACTTCTGCCTCCAGAACCATGAGATAATCGATTTCTGTTGTTTTAAGCTGCTCCGTTTGTGGTACTTTGTTACAGCAGCCCAAGAAACTAATATAGATGTATAACCTAGCATGCCACTTAAGTTCTCTGTGCCTCAGTTTACTCATCTAAAGAAACAAAAAAAAAGACAATAATAGACCTGCCTTCATAGCCTTGTTATGGGGATAAGATAAGTGTGCCGTAGGGCATCCACCTCTGGAAGCTGACAGTTAACAGACAGTAGCTGCTGCTACTCCCCATGGTCTTTCCCAGACAGACCCCATCCCTGGAGTTCACACCTGTACCTGGGCTCACTACCTTAGCCCCATAAGTGTCTGGGCTGCCAGTGACTCTCCTCACAGGTGGGGGTGGGGCGGTGGGGTGTCAGTGCGAACAGGGAGGGGAAGCACATGGTTGCCAAGGGGCTGGGTGCCCCACAGCCTTCACAGTGGAGTCCTTAGTCCTTGGCAAGCTGTCAGGAAGCTTTGTGGCTCTGGCTTCAGCCCCCACGAACCACAGCCCTCCTTGGCGTGCACACTGCCTGGACATTAGGCCTCCGTGTGCCCCCCTTCCTCCCCCAGATTTTGCCCTGACTCTTCCCTTATGCCTGGTGTCTTAGCCCATTCAGGCCACTGTAATAAAAAATTCCATAGTCTGGGTGGCTCATAAACAACAAAAATTTAGTTCTCACAGTTTTGGAGGCTGGGGAGTCCAAAGTCAAGGTGCTAGGAGTTTCAGTGTCTGGTGAGAGTCTCCTTCCTGGTTCATAGATGCTGTCTAATTGCTTGTGTCTCCACATGGTGGAAGGGACGAAAGAGCTCTCTGGGGTCTTTTTTATACAGGCACTAATCCCATTCATGAGGGTTCCACCCTCATGACCTAATCACCCCCCAAAGGCCCCACCTCCTAATACCATCACTTTGGGGGTTAGAATTTCAACATATGAATCTGGGGCGGGACACAAACTTTCAGTCTATAGCACCATTTCTCCCTGCTCAAATCCTACTCACCCGTTAAGACCTAAGTAAACACCCCCCCCATGAAGATATTCTAGATCTGTTCTGCCCAATAGAAATATAACACAAACCACATATGTCATTTTAAATTCTCTAGCTGTCAAATTTCAAAAAATAAAAAGAAACAGATGGACCTAAATTTTAATATTATGTTCCACTCAAACCAAAATATCCAAAAAGTTATTTCAACATGTAATCAACATGAAGTGTTAATGAGATATTTTACATTCCTTTCTTTCATACTAAGTCTTTGAAAGCCAATGTATATTCTACACTTAGAGCCCGTCTCAAACCAGACGGCCACGTTTCAAGGGCTCAGTGTCCACATGTAGTGGCTCCTGATCAGACAGCAGAGTTCTAGATGCCTCAGGTCAGTTGTGTTTCTCCCTCCCTGGAGCTCGTGCTGCCTGTCATATCCTGCCCAGCCTCACTCCTCCTGTAACCTGAAGCTCCTCGAGTTTGGTTCACAGACATCCTGCTCACCTACTGTGCTCAGAACTGGACATACTGAGGCCGCAACCCCTTCCCCACCCTCATGGTGTTCAGGGTTAGGTCTCCTCCATCTCTGTCCCCTCACAGTGCCTTTTGGGATGTGTTCAGTGGAATGAAGGAATGAATCTGGTGGGCCTGGGGTCGGGGAGGGGTGGGGGCAGCCCAGGAGCAGCACAGGGACTCACCAGGCACTGGCAGATCCGGCAGGGGTCCCCAGGTGTGGTCCACTCTTGGCCATGCTCCCAGTGAGAACCACCTTCTGTGCAGTCTTGGGCTGGGGGCGATGGGCAGAGAGGAGGCCTGGTGGGAGCTTCAGCCAGAACCCCCTCCTTCACGTGCCGTCTGAGGGCTCTCCTCTGAGCCTAAACCAGACCAGATCCTACCTCTGCCTGGACCCCTCACCTCAGCCTCCCAGCACCCCAGGCAGGGTAAGGCCCAAGTTCCTTAGCCTGCCCTTCCAGGCCTTCCAGGGCCAGCATGGCCACACCCACGTGTCTCTGGCCCCTCCCCACGTCCCAGTGTAAGCTTTGGCCATTCATGTCTGCCTGCACCTTCCCGACTAACACACACCCACCTCACACTGAGTGTCAGTCCCAAGCTGCCCTCTCTTCCTGGAATGCCCGCCACCGTGTTCCGCCCTTCGCCTTGCTAACTGCTCTTTAACCTTGAGGTTGGCTCCAGACACGCCACCTCCAGGATGCTTTCCTTCCTGTGCCCAGGCTGGACTAGGTCTCCTTCCTCATGGATCTAGTGTCACCCTCTCGTGGTCTGCCTCGAGGGCCCACCCCGTGTCTTCTGTGTGCAAAGCAGGTACTAGTCAATGTTTATTGACGTACCTATCATTACACACATCTTACAAATGGGGAACTGAAGCACGGAGTAACTCCCTCAGAGGTACATAACCACTGACAAGGGCAGAATCTGAGCCCAGGCCTTCCAGCTCCGGAGCAGGGTTGGCCAGGCCTGGGTCCCCCCACTGACGGCAGCCGCAGGTCAGAGGCCAGCAGAGTGGGCTTTGGGTTGAAGAAGTGGCAATAACAGCCCTCCCTGGAGCTCTGCCAGGGAAGGGGCAGGGCTCTCACCTTGGCAGGTCGGGCAGCAGCGCCCGGGCCTCAGGACTGGTTCAGGGCAGGGGGTGGACGGGCACTTCACGGGCACACAGCGAACCAGGCTCCTCTGTAAGGCACCCGTAGCTGTACTGCCCCTGGGTCTGGCTCCCAGAGACAGCAGGATGGGCCACAGAGTGGGGATGGAGGGAGAATCTCTCTGGCACCAGGCCTCGGAAAGTACGTGAGGGGCTGAAAGAGTGGCTGGTGTGACCCAGGGTAGGCGGGGGTGTCCCAGGAAGATCAGGGTCTGGGCAAAGGTGCGGGGGACTCACCAGGCAGGAGCATTGGAGACAAGGGTTGGAGCTGGACAGGAAGTTGGCCCCCTCCTCATAAAGCTGTCCCTCATACTCACAGCCTGGGGAGGGTTGCCAGCGTGACGGGCTGGTCAGCAGAGAGCAGGGTGGGTGGACATTACCCGAGGGAAGGCATGACCCCAAGCAGGTACGGAACCCTCGGGCTGAGGGGACGGCGGGGCAGGGTGGGGGGGAGGTCACCTGGCCGGCAGATGGGGCAGCACTCCCCAGGTGGGGTGTAGCTCTCCAGGCAGTTGAGCTCTGAGCATGAGGGCCCCTGGCACTGCACCGTCCCTGCCTGCAGGGTAGACACTGAGCCCTCCTTCCTCCTCTACTGCTCAAGCCGAGTTACTCTGCTGGCCTAGCAGGCCTAGCAGGCTCCAGGCCTCAATGCCGGGGTGGCGGCAGCAGTCCTGCCAGGACCCCAGATTGGGCTGGGCGCTGCCAGGCCTGGGGTTAAGCCGGGCGGTGGGGATGTGGGTGGTAGATGGGACAAGGCTCTGATTCCCTTACCTGACAGGTACAGATGACACAGGGCTCCAGTTGCCACGTTTCCCCACTCCTGTGGCCTCCAGTACAGCCTGCAAAACCAGGGCCAGGCCCGCAAGTAAGAGACCCAGAGAACTGGGGCGAAAGCACGGCCAAGGGCGCCACATCAAAGGGGCACCATTCAGGTGATTCTCAGAGATTGTATACTTACTGCAACTTTCCAGCAGATGGCACTATAGTGTCTGCCTCGAATAATCACCAGATTCCCATTATTTTACAACACATGGAAGCATTGAGGAAAGCGTGCCTTTTTAAAACTTTCACCAAAGACATTGTATGTGCTAGCAGTGGCCCTGAGACACCACGTGTCCTACAAGCGATGTGTGTGTGTGTGTCCCTTTTCTTTGTTGGGAGATCCAACAACTCCTAAGACTTTACTCCTCATCTCTGGCCAAGACTCTCAGGCTACATTTCCAGAACCCACCAGTCCCTAAGCCTCTGTCCCACCTTTCAAACTAGCAGCTACCATTCTTCCCGGGGCAGGGTTGCCAAAGACAACATAGGATGCCCAGTTAAATGTGAATTTCAGATGAACAACACATAATACTGTAGTGTAAGTATGTCCCAAATATTGCACGGGACATACTTGTATTTAAAAATATGTTATTTATACAAAATTCAAATTTAACAGGGCATCCTATTTTCTTTTTTTTTGGCAGTGCCGCTGCAGGATCTTAGTTCCCCAACGGGGGACTGAACCCTGGTCCTCAGCAGTGAAAGCATGGAGTCCTAACCACCGGACCACCAGGGAAGTCCCAGGTATCCTATATGTTTAGCTGCTAAACCCGGCAACCTTATCTTCCTGACTATGAACCGGTAACAGCTGCTGTCTTCATGTCACTGGCACCACTAGTTTCCCAAGCTCAGAGTCCACTGTTCCGTGGGATCCAACTACGTTCTTTGGAAACACCCCTCCTTCTGCAGCACACTGCCATCCCTGGCTCCATGCCTAGGCAACTACAGTAATAGCCCCCTAACTGGTCTCTCTGCATCTAGCCCATATACCACGTGAAAATTCCAAAAATGCCTCTTTGAACATGCCACACTCTTGCTTTTCAGCCTTCAGTGGTTCCCCATTGTCCACAGAAGAAAGTCCAAACTGTAAGGCTTACAGCAGTGTGTTCCCACTGGCTTTCCCAGTCTGATTTCCTGCAACACACCTTTCCCCACTCTGTGTGCCTAAAGGGCCTTCAAGTACACCCTTTCCTTCTGGTGAAACCCCACTTTCCCTTGAAGATCCAGCTCGGATGACCTGTTGTATGTAGGGCCCTCCCCGATCACCTAGTCTGGGTGGGCTTCCCCTGCCTTCCTGCCCTCTCGTCTGGCGACTGACCACTTAAGACCTTTCTCCACCTCCTCTTAATCTGTTCATTGGCTCTTAAATCTTGTATTATACTAGCTATATACGTTTATCTTCTCACTAGATTAGAAGCTGCCTGAGGAAAGGAAAAAGATCAGGTAGAGCAGGGGTCCCCAACCCCCAGGCCACGGACAGGTAATGGTTCGTGGCCTGTTAGGAACCGGGCCGCACAGCAGGAGGTGAGCAGCGGCGAGTGAGCAAAGCTTCATCTGTATTTACAGCCGCTCGCATTACCTCCTGAGCTCCTCCTCCTGTCAGATCAGCGGTGGTATTAGATTCTCATAGGAGCACGAACCCTACTGTGAACTGCGCATGCGAGGGATCTAGGTTGTGTGCTGCTTGTGAGAGTCTAAGGCCTGATGATCTGAGGTGGAGCTGAGGCGGTGATGCTAGCGCTGGGGAGCGGCTGCAAATACAGGTTATCATCAGCAGAGAGGTTTGACTGCACAGAGACCATAATAAATCAATGACTTGCAGACTCATATCAAAACCCTATCGGTGGGTGGCAAGTGACAGTTAAGCTGCATCTTATGGAATAGACTGGACATAAGCAACACACTTTTGGTGTCACTGTCTCCCATCGCCCCCAGAAGGGACCATCTAGTTGCAGGAAAACAAGCTCAGGGCCCCCACTGATTCTGCATTATGGTGAGTTGTATAACTATTTCATTATATATTACAATGTAATAGAAATAGAATGTACAATAAATGTAATGAGCTTGAATCATCCCGAAACCTTCCCCCACCACCACCCCGGTCCATGGAAAGACTGTCTTCCATGAAACTGGTCCCTGGTGTCAGAAAGGTTGGGGACCACTGACGTACAGCCTTTGGCTCAGTCCCAGGTCAGAAGCAGCATTTGCTGACTTGGGCTTCGCTTCTGAACACCCCTAGCCACTGCCGGAGCGAGGGGGCAGACGCCCTCTGGACACATGGCAGGTGGCAGGCCAGGCTCTGGGGCCCCAGAACGAGTGCAGGAGGTGGGTCTGGGGCCGGCAGAAGGCTGACCGGGCTCGCAGTGCAGGCAGCACGCTCCCGGCTCCGGGCAGGGTCCTCTTGGGCATGGCTTCTGGGTGCAGGTTATGGCTCCTTCCTGTGGAAAGCAGGCATCAGAACCCTGGAGGATAGGGCCTCCAGAACCGAGACCTCTCCCCAGGCTGGGACCCACCAGAGGCGCAAGAGGCTGAGTTGGCTCAGACTACGTGGGCTACCCTTGGCCCAAGGGCAGAAAAGACACATCCTTCCCCCTCCCCCATCATCTCCTGCCACTCTCGACCCTCGGGAAACCATCTCTTCCAGGTACCAGCAAATTCTCCAGCGTGGAGAGATCCTAGGAAGGGAACCAAAGGCTTCCTCAGTGGAAGGGTGAGGAAAGAAATAGGTGGGTGTGAAGCCAAGTGAGGGAGCAGAGGCAGATAGATGCCAGGGACAGATGGATGACTGGGGACACTGAGGGTCCGCAGGCGAGGGGGCAGGTATAGGAAGACAAGAACCCCACTGTGTGCGTGGGGATTGAGCTCCAGAAAGCAGAACTCTTCGGAATCAGCTGAAGGCGGCCAGTGGCAAGGCTTGGGGGGATGGGCAGGGAGACCCCACTTCTAAACATTCAGCACACCAGGCTGCAGCGACAGGTAGCTGAGGTGAGGCAGACAGGTGAGGGGAACAGGTATGGGATATCCAGGGTGGGTCACAGGAGCTCACCAGGCAGCGGCAGGTGGTACAGGCATCTGTGGCGAAGGTCTCCCCATTGCCATAGGCCTGACCATTGTGGCTGCAGCCTGAGGAGGAGATGGTGCTGTCGCTCAGGCACTCAGGGCCATTTTCGGGCCCTGAGGCGGTGCCAGTGGGCAGGCGGATGGCACTCACCATGGCAATGGGGCAGCCCAGGCTGGGGGACACAGTGTGTAGCCCCATCCTGGCAGACACAGGCTGTGCAGGCATCAGGCTCCCAGCGAGCCCCCTCGGGCCAGGCCCGACCCAGCCCCCAGCACTGGGGCGAAGCCGCGTGGCATTCACAGGACTCCAGCTGCCTCACCCTCCCCTGCAGGTCTTTGTTCTGGGGAGAGAGGTGGGGGTAAGAGGCACTGGCTCAGCTTCCCCCACCAACTCCCACAGATTTGTGGGGTGTGAAAGCCAAGGCAGGATGAGAAGGAAACGTGACAGTTCCAGAGCAAGGTGGGTCCCCCTCCAGGCAGCATCCAGCTCAAACAGTCCCAGTTCTCATAGCCTGGGGTCTGGATAGGCTCCCAGGGGAACACGGGCCCCCAGTCCTCTCCTTTAGACAAAAGGGGACTCAGTCCCTGTGACCCAACAGTTAAAGACCTTTATCTATCCGAAATCTTTCCTGATGATACTCCATAATGTTTGCCAAATACATGAAAGAATATGAAAATCTGACAAAACAAATACCCCGAGGTTCTTCCCTGGTATGAAAGAACCGATGTTAAGAACTGCTCAGGGCTTCCCTGGTGGCACAGTGGTTAAGAATCCGCCTGCCAATGCAGGGGACACAGGTCCGAGCCCTGGTCCGGGAAGATCCCACATGCTGCAGAGCAACTAAGCCTGTGCGCCACAACTACTGAGCCTGCGCTCTAGAGCCTGTGAGCCACAACTACTGAGCCCGTGCACCACAACTACTGAAGCCCGTGTGCCTAGAGCCCGTGCTCCGCAACAAGAGAAGCCACCGCAATGAGAAGCCCTCGCACCGCAACGAAGAGTAACTCCCACTCGCTGCAACTAGAGAAAGCCCACCCGCAGCAACGAAGACCCAACGCAACCAAAAATAAATAAATAAATAAATAAAATTTATTAAAAAAAGAACCATTCAGATAAGAATCTTTCTATGTGCATTTAAAACAAAACTCTATTTCAGCGTCCCACGGGCCCCCCTTCTCTCCTTCCCTCCCACTACATGAGGTCTGCCCTACCCCACGCACACCCACTGCCTCCAGTGGTACCTGTTCTCTGAGCTCCGTGACCTCAGCCTCCAGCCTTCCCAGTCGCTCCTCCAGGGGGCGCCACCGCTCCTGGGGGGCCCCAGCAGGGGCTGAGGAGTGGGCCGGCGCCTGCAGCTGGTAGTCGTGGACGTCAGCAAGCCCCAGAGGCTCCCTGGGGACGGCTCCACCTGAAAGCACAAGGATCCAGGGAGGGCCTATCGGTGAGGGGCTAGCAAGGCTTCCTGGGTTTGTCTTCCCAATGATGTCTATCCTGTGCCCACCCTTGTCCACCTGTCACCCACCATCCAGGGAAGGAGAGGTGGTCTGTGAGGGGCTGGAGTGAAAGCATGGGAGGAGGAGGAGAGAGCCCTGGGTGCACGGAAGTGACCTAGACCAGCTTTCCCAAGTAGTAAGAGCCTCAGGCAGGTATAAGCCCCAGGGACCCCGCCTCACTGGGAGCCTGGGGGGAGGATCTAGATCAGGGCCTCTCTGTAGGCTGCCCTGACTCTGCAGGGGTCCTCAGCCACGGGGGCTGTGCCAGGGTCATCCAGCCTCACTCAGGCCATGGACTTGGCCAGGGGCAGCCTGGGGAGCTGATGTGTCATGCTGGGAGGGCCCACAAGCCAGCACAGGCTGAAGTGCAGGAGAGGGAAACAGAGGAGTGAAAGGTGGGGCTGCTTTCAGGTACCCAGGGTCTGTGGGCAAACCCCACTGCTTGTCTTCACCTTCAGAAAGGGCAGCACTTCCGTGCACAGGGAGGGGCAACTCTTCCCTCTGCTGCCAATCCCAAGCCTTGCCACTGTTTTCCGGGCCTGTGGCAGAGGGGCCTGGGAACTCCACCCAGGGCAGAGTGGGCTCCAGAAAGCGGGACTCGGCTGCATTTCGTGAAGGGTTCGGGGAGGGTGCTGGTAGGGCCCCCATCTAGATTTCAAGGCACCATGAGAATGAAGACAGGTTGTCCCGGGTTCTAGAGGACACTGGGTCCTAGGAGGGGGCACCTCTGAGTTCAGGCCTGGGGTTGGGGACGGCCACTTTCACCTGACTCTGATCCCCCTCCTGCTGTGGGGAAAACAAAGGCGGTGGGGTCATTGTCTGACTCCAGGTGTCCTTCCCACAAACATCATCCCTCCTCCCAGCAGAGGTGGGCGGTGCAGCAGAGGGTCTGGAGCAGGAAGTGAGTGAGCACAAGGAAGGGGTGGAGGGAGAGGGAAGGGTCTTTCCACCGAGGCAGTTCATTAGTGAGGCTGGGCCTGGGGGTGGCTAAAAGGGCTTCTCGTGCACACTAGCCCCGTGAAGCAGGGGAACAATACTGCTCACTCCCCCGCCCAAAGGGGGTTGAAGATTCTCGTCCAAGACCTAAATTGTCTTCTTTTGTCCAAACCTGCTTTGTCCTGAGTTCCTCGGCTTGGTTAATGCCATCCCCACCTACCCAGAAATCTGGGGCTCAGCTTCTCTCTTTTGTACCCCTCCCAAAGTCCATCAGTCTCTGGTCTCAGCCGGTCATCCCCCAACACCCCCGCAGCTCCTCTCCTCTCCCCTCTGTGGCCACTCAGGAGGCTGAAGGCTCCCTGCCTCCACGTGCTCCTCTTTTCCTTTCACAGCCTTTCTAAATCACACATCTGCAGGCTCCCAGCAGCAAGTCCAAATGTGAGCTTTCCCAAGTGCCATTCATCTTTTCAGCCCACGCTGCAACGCCCCCCCCGCCCCCCGCCCACACCCCTACCTTGGGCAGGGTGTTGTCACTTGGAATGGCTCTCTGTCTTGGTATGGCCCCTGTACCTCGCTTCCTTCCCAGCCCCATGAAGGGCGGCCAAGGATGGGGTCCCAGTATCTTAAACCCTCCACCCCAGCACGACACCCCCCCTCCACCATGATTCCTCCTTTCAGGCCACTCCCTCCAGGCCTGCTTAAGCAGGCACAAGAAAGGGGTCGGGGAGAAGCTGAGGGTCCTCTGGGACCCTCAGGGAAGATCGGGCCGGTCCTTTGCCTGGAGAGACCTGCAGAAAGAGCTCCTGTTGCACAAAGCCTGATTGCTCCCCGTGGACCTGTTCCCCTCCCTTCCCCCCTGCACAGTCCCAGCCCTGACCTCTCTGTTCCTGCCTGTCCTTCTGGATGAAAGCCAGACACAGAGACTCAAAGTCAGCTCCCATGGCGGGCCTTCTTTTTTTTCCCCTTTCTCAAGACAAATAATTAACTTCAGACTCCCAGATTCCAGGGCGGACTCTCCCCCACCGCTGCCTGCAGGAATTCCTCCTGAGGCCAGAGCAGGAAGCCCCGTCCTGCTCCGGGACCCCATGCCACAGTCTCCGTGCTGCCCCGACCATGCTGGCTCCTCCACCGACGGGGAGGACTCAGGCTGGCCTGGGAGGTGCACGCACCCCGAGGCAGGGCCCAGGGAGGCGGCCCCCGGCCCCAGCCGTTCCCTCAGACTGGGCTGAGCAAGAGGTGAGGTCCTGCCTGGCTGCCCCCAAGCCCTCGGCGCCCCGACCTACCTCTGCCGGTCCCCGGGGCCAGTGCCAGGCCCGTGAGCTGCAGGACGAGGGGCAGCAGAGCGGCCTCGGCCCTGGCCATGCTTGCCCCGCCTTGCTGACTACGGGTCGTGGCTCAGCAGGCGCTGGGAGAGGCGGGGTGTGGAAACACCAGGCCGCCTCCCACCCAGCCTTTGTTCAGGGAGGGCTTCTGGTGTCTGTCACCCCGCCCCATGGCGCCTGCCTTCCTGATGGGCACCTCGACCCGACCCCGGGGCCCAGCCCCATCCTGACCCCAGACCTGGCTCAGAGGTGCAGGGGAGCCCCCGGGAGAGCAGGAAGCTGGGAGGGGTTGGGGGCGACTTCTCCTGCACGTGATCCAAGAGCAGGCTCTAAAAGACCCACAAACTCATCACCCTTGGGCTCTGGGACAGCTGGTCTCCGAGCCCCTTGGGCTACTTCGCCACCCTGGGGTTCCCTTCCTCACCTGTTTACAGGAGAAGCAAACTGAGCTGGGTTCAAATCCCTGCTCGGCCAATTCCACTGGGCCTCTAACTTCTAGTTGCCTCAGTTTCCCTGTTTGTAAACTGGGAATCATAACAGCTACTTTATAAACTTACAGTGAGGATTAAGAGAGACTAGATAGATAAGGAATTTAGGGTAGGGTAGTGGTCGGCACAGACTAAGTGCTCAGTAAATAAATAAAAACAAGAGGTGCGGGGCTTCCCTGGTGGCGCAGTGGTTGAGAGTCCGCCTGCCGACGCAGGGGACGCGGGTTCGTGCCCCACTCTGGGAAGATCCCACATGCCGCGGAGTGGCTGGGCCCGTGAGCCATGGCCGCTGAGCCTGCGTGTCCAGAGCCTGTGCTCTGCAACGGGAGAGGCCACAACAGTCAGAGGCCCGCGTACCGCAAAAAATAAATAAATAAATGGGTTTTAAAAAAAAACACACAAAACAAAACAAACAAACAAAAAAGAGGTGCTGCTCCAGGTCTCCGAAGTCAAGGGCGCTTCCGGTCTCCTCTCTCCACTTCTACATTTCTTTCCTGGACTCTACTCACCATCCCTATCTACCCTGGCAGCCCCAGGCTTGGCCCCAAATGCCAAGGCCTTTCTTCTCCAGCCCATTTTCCAGCTCTTGGGCTCAGGCTTGGCCTGTGTGTGTGTGTAGGGGGGTGAGTCTGGGCCGGGGGCAGGGCTGGGCCTTGGGCTCAGCAGGCGGAGGGGGCCAAAGGGAGGAAGTGAGAGAAGCTGGTCACGTGGGCCACCAGGCTGGGAAACTCCTCAGTGCAGCTGGAAGCAGGGGAGGTGGGGATGGGCCCCAAGCTCACAGGCAAAGGGACATGGAGGGTGGAGCTGTGAAGCCCGCCAGAGCAGTCTCCCTCCCCACAAAGGCCAGCAAATCAGAGCCACCCTGCTCCCTGCTCCCACCCCCCAGCCCAAGTCAGGGCTAAAGGCCCCTCGAGCCCACTCTCCAAGCACCTTAAGGGAAAGCAGTGTCTTTCCTCAGAAGTGTGGGCCCCTAATAGGCCCTGAGCAGTTGGCGGCAGGGGACGGGGAGAATGTGAGCCAGTGCTGAGACCTGGCCTCAGTTGGCCTGGAGCTAGGCTCACAGGAGCAGAGGAAAGCCAGGGCCAGCCGGCTGCTGGAAAAGGAGCTAGGAAGTGGCAGCTCTGTTCCCACCAGGGTTAAGGAAGATGGTGCCTGTTAGGAGGCAGGTCTCCTGGGAGGCTGGGTGGAGGAGAGGCTAAGAGCAGACTCTGGTGAGGGCTACCAGGTCAAATCCTGAGTCTCAGGCTTTCTGCTCTGTGGCCTCAGGCAAGTCATTCAACTTACAGTGGCTAATTTTTCTTCTCTGTGACCTGTGGCTCTAACAGCACCCGCTTTAACGCTGGAAAGTGCACTCAGCACGGGGCTGGGCACGTAGGCATTAGCTCTTATTACTTCTCTTACGGGATCTCTAACTGTCCCCCCAGCCATGCGGGCGAGGGTGCCTTTATTCCCATTCTACAGATGAGGAATCTGAAGAGTCAGGTGAGCTGTTCAGAGTCATGCTGGGAGTAAACCACAGAGCCTGGGTTCAATGCCAGGTCCTTGGGGTCCCAGGGCCCACATGCCTTATCATCGCCAGGAGCCCAAGCCCCCCGACACCCCTGGTCACCCTGGCTCCCAGCTGCTTACTGCTCTGCCCAACCCCTCACCCTTGCCCTCCCACAGTGCCTCTGTCGGAGCACCTGAGTATCGCTGGAGAACATCCCAGCCCTTGGGTGACCGGATTTGCTTCAAATTCATGGCCACAAGCCTCAACAGACACACAAGACTGCCAGAAATTCTATTACAATTCCCTGGTAAATCCAATCTCCCTCTCCTGAGAGGAGCATTTCACACCCTCTCCTTCCTTCCTAAACGTTTCAGTGGCCCTGCCCTTACCCGCTGTATGATTTTGGCAGGTTACTAAACTTTGCTAAGCCTCAGGTTCCTCCCCTGTGAAGTGGGGATAATAATAGTACCTCCATCCTGATTGTTATGAGGATTGTCGAGACAAAGGCTTACATGCAAGTTTTGGAATATGATTCCAGGGAGCAGAAATGAGGGGTGGGGAAAGCAAGACGGGGAAGGATGAAAAGCCAATACAAGACTGCCTTATGGAGTAGCTGGTCGCTGCTGTGGGCATGTGTGTGTCCAATTCCACAGGACCATCTGTACAAAAGCAGCTCAGCCAGAAAGTGGAAGCACTTATCCATTGACATCAGTGCCCCGCTGGTCTAGGGTAACACCGGAGGGCATTAGCTGCTCCCAGTTAGGTGTGAATGAGTGCTCAAGTGGGCTACGAGGGTGCAACAGGGAAATTCCAAAGCCCAACAGGAGAGATTTATAGCCAGGGCCTGAGGCAAGACGCCACGGGGATGCACCTGTGCAGAGCCGCTTGCAGACTGTGGAGAACTGGAATAAGGTGCAGCTGAGAGAATTTGCATACGTGGTGTCTGACGAATGAGACAATGAGTATAAAAATCTTTTTACAGTGTCTGGCACATTTTAAACACCCAAAATATATTATTATTTTTATTGACATCATCGTCATCTCCCGCTGAGGCCCAACCTGAAAAGGCAATATTCACATTCTTTATCTGCAACAGAAGGTACAGAAGCGTCTGGAAAACTCGCTCTGTGAAATAAAATCCCAGAGCCCAGAGGAAAGGGTGTTATTTGGAGAGCAGCTGAGTTTCCACCGTGAGCCTCTTTGCTGCCAGGTATTGAGCCAGATACAGGAATACAGGGATGAATGAATCAGGAATAGCGATGGCCAGAATGCCCGGCCCAGACCAAGGGAAGGGGAATGTGGATGCTGGCAGAAGGAGGGGCATGAGCACACGACCGACCGCAGGTGCACTCAAACGTCAGGCTTGGAATAAAGGGCTCACATTTCTCTGCTGGGCTAGTGGAACCAGATGCCACCATCCTCACCAAAATCCAGTACTTTCTTTAGAACAGGAACATTCTGGCTAGGGAAAGAAGGAATATCTCAGGCCCAGGCTTGAGTCCTTATTTGACAGGATGTCCCCATGAATGGAGTGGTGTTTGGGACCCAGCCGGGTGTGTGGGCACAGTAGCGTGCGTGGCTCCGTAGGGCAGCACAAGGACTCCAGGGTTTAGAGTCAGTGAGTCCGGAGTTCAAATCCTGCTCCACCACTGACTGTCTGTGCTGGTTGATCTCCCTTTCTACCTCTTCCATTCATTCTCCCTCTCTACCCCCTACAGACGGCATCGCTCTGGCTTTCGTGCCCTCTGGCTTCCTGTTGGGTCAGCCAATGAGAGGTGCAGGCGGGGCCTGAAGGGCAGGGGAGGAGAGCGGTTGGGGTATTTCTTCTTGGCCTCCTTCTGCTCAGCACAGCTCCCATGGTACCACTAGTCCTTCCCCTTATCCGCTCAGTCCAGGGAGTGGCAATGGCTCCCTACTATTGTTAGTTCCCTGGTGATTCTCTCTCTTTTTTTTTTTTAAACTGGCTGCAGCTGTGGGTTGGCTGCTGCTCTTTGGGTTTTTTTTTGGCTGCGTTGGGTCTTTGTTGCTGCGCACAGGCTTTTCTCTAGCTGCGGTGAGCGGGGGCTACTCTTCGTTGCAGTGCGCGGGCTTCTCATTGCGGTGGCTTCTCTTGTGGAGCATGGGCTCTAGGCGCGTGGGCTTCAGTAGTTGTGGCACGCAGGCTCAGTAGGTGTGGCTCGCGGGCTCTAGAGCACAGGCTCAGTAGTTGTGGCACATGGGCTTAGTTGCTCCGCGGCATGTGGGATCTTCCCGGACCAGGGCTCGAACCTGTGTCCCCTGCACTGGGGGACCACCACCAGGGAAGCCCCCTGGTGATTCTCTAATACCGTGTCTACAGATCGGTAAATGGTCCCTCCTTTAAGTTCTCTTTAGCTAAACCCTTTTGAGGGGAATTCTCTTTTCTCCTGGGCCCTTAGCTGATATGCTAACCTTACCACATATTCTACTAAGTTACTCTACCTCCCTAAGCCAAAATCTTTCATCTGGAAAAGGAAGTAATAACCGCTACGGTAGGCTGGGAGAGTCTATTAAGGCAACAAGCATGTGATGTGTGCTTGACGCATGTGCAGCACCTGGTACACAGACGATCCCAACATAGTTACTTTCTGTTCCTTACCTCCTTCAGGTTGTACTGTCAATAGCAGCAGCTTGGTTTTCCCTCTGCCTTTGGTGGCTGGAAGCAAAAGTTTGCTGTAAAGAGGGAGGGAGAGAAGGGGTTAGTAAATGATTAAATTTTGTACTTAAATTTTGACCTTTCAAGTCACACCAGTTGTAACAAATGAAATAAGCTACCACAAAGGAATAAAGGCAAAGCCCATCATTACACCTGCTCCAGCCCTTCCTTGCCCATCACTCGCATCCAGTGTAACCAATGGTAACAAGGTCTGTCCTTCCACACCCTTCACGTGGCCCACACAACTGCGTGCAAGCGTGTGTGCACCACGTGATGTCGTTTGGACGTGGTATTTGGGAACAGGCTGTGCAGCATCCCAACCCCCATCCCCATCTGCCCCTGCAAGTCACCAACTTGCCCCCAAGTCACCTCCCTCAGTGGCTCCTGTCTCCAGCTCCCTACTCCCCTAGGACCCTCTCTCCCTGCTCACAACATCATGTCCACCCCAGGAGAAGGTTACCCCGGCTGACCTGACCAGCTGAGCAACTGCAGCAGGGGGACAGAGGGCGGGGATGTGCTGTTTATCACAGATCAGATATTCTTTTTTTTTTTTTTTTTTTTGTGGTACGCGGGCCTCTCACTGTTGTGGCCCCTCCCGTTGTGGAGCACAGGCTCCGGACGTGCAGGCTCAGCGGCCATGGCTCACGGGCCCAGCCGCTCCGCAGCATGTGGGATCCGCCTGGACCGGGGCATGAACCTGCGTCCCCTGCATTGGCAGGCGGACTCTCAACCACTGTGCCACCAGGGAAGCCCCGATCTGAGATTCTAATTCCACAGCTGTACCCCACAGCTGGCCACCTCTCCCCACAATTCAGAATAACTAGGCCGCCAGCCCCCTTCCAGGAAGGACTTCCTTTGCCCCTTAAAAGGCCTTCAGGGGTCCACCTCACTGTGTTCCAGGGACTGTGCCAAGCTGCAGCATGCCTACTCAAGTACCAGTGTCAGCTCACACACTAGACCAACACCACTCACAGGTTAATATCACAGTCGGAACGCAGTACTTCCTTGTCAGATGGAACCTGCTGGGATCTTAGGAGGGTTTGTGCATTTTTCTGTTTTCGTTTTTGGCAAAGAAAGACCAGGGCAATCAGAGTGCATATCTGAACCTCGCAGCAGAGCCAGGACCTGGAGGGGGGTATTGGCAGAACGTTTCCAGGCGCCACACAGGGACCTCCAAGCCACGAGGCTCTCCAGCCTGGAGGGAAGCTTGCCAATCAACCTTGGGCCCACTGGAGAACCTGGGGTTTCCCCAGTCTCTTTTCTGACTATCTTTTTTCTCAAAGACCGCTCCCTGGGGATCCCATTAGGGCTTGGAGAAGCTAAGAGGGTGGGGCAAAGAGGGGAGGAGATATGTGTGGCTTCCTGCCTGCAATTTCCTCTTCTTCCCACCCATTTCGCTTCTTCCCATCCCTCATGGTCCTGCTCTCAAGATCCCACAAAGCCTCTTCCAGTGGTTCTGAGCAGCACAGTCCAACAGAACTGTCTGCGATGATGGAAATGTCTATATCTGCACTGTCCAATACGATGGCCCCATGAGGCTACTGAGCCCCTGTAATATGGCTAGTGCACTTGAGGATCTGAATTTTTATTTTTTTTTATTTTTTGGCCGTGCCACATGGCTTGCAGGATCTTAGTTCCCCGACCAGGGATTGAACCCGCGCCCTCAGCAGTGAAAGCGTGGAGTCCTAACCACTGGACTGCCAGGGAACTCCCCTGAATTTTTACTTTTTATTTAATTCTAATTCACTTTAATAGAAATAGCCCTATGTAGCTAGTAGCTACTGTATAGAACAGCGCATATTCAGACTGTAAGGCAACTTTGTGCAAATTAGTGAAAAGTGCAGCTTCTCAAGACAGAATACTCCCTTCCATTGGCTGGGAAAGTTTTGTAATAGAGCCACATTGGCTATGATGTGAATGAGGCCCCCTAGAGACAGAAGAGACAGTCTTGCAGGAGTTTGGGCCAAGACTTGCCATGGGGCCTCTGGTCAAGGACCTGATCTCACTCAGCACCATAGCCCCACTCCACAGTTGTGAGACAAGCAAGATCTTAGACAGGGGCTGAGGGAGGGGAAGTGGCAGCTGTTCCTTCCAGGTAGTATGAAGAGAGGGGGTCAGATGGCAAGGGAGTAGAGGCCAGTGGGTCAAAACCACAGCTGGGGCCATAATGAGGCACCAGATGTCCTGGCACAGAGTAGTGACCTCAAATTCCTATATGTTTGGCTTTTTTTTTTGGTAACAGCTTTATTGAGATATAATTCACACACCATAAATTCACCTGTTTAAAGAGTATAACTTAATAGTTTAGTATATTCATAGAGTTGTGCAATCATCACTGCAATCAATTTTAAAACATTTTATCATCCCCAAATAAACCCCATACCCTGCAGCCTTCACCCCCTCTTTCCCACCACCATCCGTACCCCAGCCCTAGGCGACCACCCATCCACATTTCATATAAGTAATCCTTTGTGTCTGGCTTTTCACTTGGCGTAATGTTTTCAAGGTTTATCCATGTTTTACCATGTATCCATGCTTCATTCCTTGTTGCCAAGTAATGTGTATGTACCATACTTTATCCATTCATCAGCTGATAGAATTTGGGTTGTTTCCACTTGTTGGCTATTATGAATAATGCTGCTGTGAAGATTCATGGGCAAGTGTTTGTGAGGACATACGCTGTAATTTCTCTCGGGTATATTACTGGAAGTGGACTTGCTGCATCATAGGGTAGTTCTACATTTAACCTTTTAAAGAACTGTCAAATTGTTTTCCAAAGTGGCTGTACCACTTCACATTCCCACCAGCAACATATGAGGGTTCTAATTTCTCTGCTTCCTTGATAACACTTATTATTATCTGATTTTTTTGATTACAGCCATCCTAGTGGTATTTCATTGTGGTTTGATTTGCATTTCCCTAATGACTCATGATGTTGAAAATCTTTACACAAGCTAATTAGTCATTTATGTGTCTTCTCTGGAGAAATGTCTATTCAAGTCCTTTGCCCATTTAAAAAATTGAGTTATTTGTCTTTTTATTATTTTGTTGTAAGTGTTCTTTATATATTCTAGATTCAAGTCACTTATCAGGTATATGACTAGTCAATATTTTTTCCCATACTGTGGGTTATTTTAATTTTTTATGGTTTTTTTTTTTTTTTGCAGCACAAAAGTTTTTAGTTTTGATAAAGTCCAATCTGTTTTTTTTCGTTGTTGTTGTTGCTTGTACTTTCGGCA
Organism: Delphinus delphis; assembly: GCF_949987515.2. Taxonomy (NCBI): domain Eukaryota; kingdom Metazoa; phylum Chordata; class Mammalia; order Artiodactyla; family Delphinidae; genus Delphinus; species Delphinus delphis. Next base: position 84,123,372 of record NC_082691.1, read on the forward strand.
ACATATTTAAGGAATCATTGCCTAGTCTATGTTTAGAAAAATTTAACCCTGTGTTTTCTTATAAGAGTTTTACAGTGTTAGCTCTTACATATAAGATCTTTGATCCATTTTGAGTTACCTTTTGTATACGGAATGAGGTATGGATCTGTTGTTAGGTGCACTTATGTTTACAATTGTCACCTTTCTGATGCATTGCACTTTTATCATTATAAAATGTCCCTCTTTATCTTGAGTTACTTTTTTTGTTTTAAAACCTATTTTGTCTGATGACAGCATAGCCCTCCAGTTTTCTTATGGTTGCTGTTTGCATGATAAAACTTTTTTCTATTCTTTTAGTTTAAATCTTTCTGTATCTGTAAATCTAAAGTATGTCTGTGGGACTTCCCTGGTGGTCCAGTGGTTAAGCATTCGTCTTGCAACGCAGGGGATGCCAGTTTGATCCCTGGTCAGGGAACTGAGATCCCACGTACCGCGGGGCAACTAAGCCCGCACTGCAAAACTAGAGAGAAGCCCACGCACCGCAACTAAGACGTGATGCAGCCACCGAATAAAAATACATAAATAAATATTTTTTTAAAAAATCTAAAGTATGTCTCTTATAGACAGTATCTTGTTGGATCTTGTTTTAATCCATTCACGTTACTAATATAGTTGTATTTGCATTTGCCATTTTACTTGCTTTCTAAATATATCATTTCCTTTTTGTTCCTCTATTTTGCCTAGACTGCTTTATTTTGCATTAAGTGAATATTTTCTAGTATAACATTTTTATTATTCCTTTAATGAGTTTTTTTTTTAACTGTATTTTTTTTTCTATTTTCTTAATGGCTACTCTAGGGCTTACCTCTGGACAGTTTATTATACTGTCTTCCTGTCCCATCCGGGTAAGTTGTCCCCAGGAAGGTCCTGGGCAGAGCGTGTGGGCAGGAAAGTTGCCTGAAGAAGGATGGCCTTGGACATGGGGCACAGGAGGGAGGACCGAGGCACTGAGATGGCCACAGGGTGGCAGCCCCAGTGATAGAGAGGCTGCAGCTTTTTCTTTTCTTTTTTTTTTTTTTGCGGTACACGGGCCTCTCACTGTTGTGGCCCCTCCCGTTGCGGAGCACGGGCTCCGGACCCGCAGGCTCAGCGGCCATGGCTCACGGGCCCAGCCGCTCCGCGGCATGTGGGATCTTCCCGGACCGGGGCACGAACCCATGTCCCCTGCATCGGCAGGCGGACTCCCAACCACTGCGCCACCAGGGAAGCCCCGAGGCTGCAGCTTTGATGGAGCTTTGTGGGGCTGCACAGTCCTCAGGGTCACCTCAGATTTTATGAGTCAGGACAGATGTCCAGATCCAGGAAAACGCGTGTTCTAAGGTCTGGGCGTGGCTTATTGGTGGTCCTGTGGTCAGGCTCCCCTGGTAATTGCCCCTGCTGCTTCCTCCTGCACCTGGAATACCTCTCGGTGTAGACCCCGGAGCTGGTCCACAATTCCCCTCAGCCCCCAGGGACCAACAAGTTGTCGGGGCAGGTCTCAGTGGGAATGGTGGCTACCCTCCTTTTCCCCATCAGCTACCACCTGCCTTACCTCCCAGGGTACTCTGAGAGCACGCAGGGGTCCGAGGCCAGGCTCTGCTCCTCCCACCAGGAGGCTCGCTCTGGGGATCCTGGCTGCTGCTCTGCAGACGCGCACACGGTACGAATCAGGGTGACAGGTCCCTTGGTTTCCACCCTGCTGTGCCTCCCCCCACCCCTGCAGCACCAACGCCTGACTGAGCCCTGTGAACCCAGCCTATGTCCCTGAGTGGCCCAGCTGGAGAAGGCGGGGCCTGGGGAGCAGGGTGGGGCAGGACAGGAGGCAGCCCGGGAGTAGGTTTCCAGTGTGAGGGAGGAGGAGCAAAGCCTTTCATCCTACAGGACCTGCAGGCTCCCCAGTACCTGATGGCCCACCTTGCCCTGTCCTGCCCAGCCCATGGCCTCTGCTTCTCTTGCTCAGGGTCCTGTGTAGGGCCCCAAAGTGGGTATTCTGGAAATAGTCCTTAAAGGCCTGCAAGGGTGGGGATCCTGGGAAAAAGGATCCACCTCCTTCTTAGTACCAATAGGAACAGGCCCATTCCCATTCCTTCTGTCACTCATCCATTTTCAAATTTATCATTCATTCATTCATTCATCTAGGAACTCCCACCCTGGAATAGCTGGGACGCCTGGCTGTCCCTGGGTAGAAGCCTGAGGTAACCATGGGCCCAGGGTATGCTCCCAATTTCCCCATGAGAGTCCTCCCTTCCCAGTGGCTCTGCTTTCTCTCCTCTTGCCCCCTGTCCCCACCACCCTCTGCTTTTTTCTGCCCTACTTCATGCCTCAAAGCGGCTGAGCTGGACCTGCATGACACAGGCTCCCTTGATCTCTGGATTCTGGGTGGATTTGGCTAAGGGGAGGCACTGGCAAGAAATAGGAGGGTGGGAGAGTGGAAGCCATAGAGCCCCCAATCTTGCACAGCCACAGGTCCTGGAGGACAGCCACTCTGTGGGTGGTGACAGTTCCCTGCTGATGCTAGGCCTTGGGTGCCTGGAAGTTTCACAGTGGCTTTCGTAATCCTGTTCACATCTCTGCAAATGTTCTAAACTTGCCTCCGTTTAGCTCCACCTGTGTCCTGCCACAACCTTGTCTCACACGCCTCTTACCTAGAGCCACCCACACTGAGGGTAGCTCCTTTTTCTGTGTCCCTGGGGCAGTCAGGGAGCCTGATAGAAGTCATCAAACCCCAGAGACAATACTCAACCTCCTGCGAGTGGGAGGAGGTCAGCAGAGGTATAGCAGGACGACCAGGGGAAGAGCCCAGAAGATCCAGGCTGGAGGGAGGGAGAAACGGAGAGGGTAGGGGCCAGGTGCCACCCCTGTCTCTCTGTGATGAACCCGCTCTTTTGCTTTTCTTTTTTAAATTATTTAGAATTTTTATTTAAAACTTACTTAGAGATCTTTAAGGCATATTTATATTATATCGGTCTTTTGCTTGCATTAAAAGGAAACTACAAGCTAAATACATTTGTTAAGTCATTCCTAAAATGTCTTGACATTTAGAATTTGGATCTTCTGAATGGCTTTTAAAATTTTTATTAATTTATTTATTTAATTTATTTTTTTTAAACATCTTCATTGGAGTATAATTGCTTACAATGGTGTGTTAGTTTCTGCTTTATAACAGAGTGAATCAGCTATACATATATCCCCATATCTCCTCCCTTTTGCATCTCCCTCCCACACTCCCTGTCCCACCCCTCTAGGTGGTCACAAAGCAGGAGCTGATCTCCCTTTGCTATGCGGCTGCTTCCCACTAGCTATTTTACATTTGGTAATGTATACATGTCCACGTGACTATCTCACTTTGTCCCAGTTTACCCTTCCCCCTCCCCATGTCCTCAAGTCCATTCTCTACATCTGCGTCTTTATTCCTGTCCTTACCCTAGGTTCTTCAGAACTTTTTTTTTTAGATTCCATACATATGTGTTAGCATACGGTATTTGTTTTTCTCTTTCTGACTTACTTCACTTTGTGTGACAGTCTCTACTCTAGGTCCATCCACCTCACTACAAATAACTCAATTTCGTTTCTTTTTATGGCTGAGTAATATTCCATTGTATATATGTGCCACATCTTCTTTATCCATTCATCTGTCGACGGACACTGAGGTTGCTTCCGTGTCCTGGCTATTGTAAATAGTGCTGTAATGAACATTGTGGTACATGACTCTTTTTGAATTATGGTTTTCTCAGGGTATATGCCCAGGAGTGGCATTGCTGGGCTGTATGGTAGTTCTATTTTTAGTTTTTTAAGGAACCTCCATACTGTTCTCCATAGTGGCTGTATCAATTTACATTCCCACCAACAGTGCAAGAGGATTCCCTTTTCTCCACACCCTCTCCAGCATTTATTGTTTAAAATTTTTATTTATTTTTAATTCACATACAATGAAATTCACTCTTTTTAGGGTACAGCTGTGAATTTTGGCAAATGCAGAGAGTTGTGTGACTATCACCACAATCAAATCAAGATGCAGAACACTTGCCATCATTTCATGCTGCCGCTTTGTGGTCAGCCCCTCCCCGCAGTCCCACATCCACCCACCCAGCTCTGTTCTCTGACCCTATGCTTTCTCCTGGGCCTGTTCCTGAGGGGGAGACAGCTGGGGAGCGGGCAGCCTCTCTCAGGGGCCACGATCATTCCCTGACTCGTACACGGGCCACATTTTCTATACAGACAACATCCCGGGGCCTGAGCATGAGGAATAAGGCCCCTAGCAGCCAGCTCCCTCTCCTCTCCCAGTGGAGAGCATGTCAGGTGGGAAGCTGGAGGTGGGGGGATAGCCCCAGGGAGCTCTGGGCTGGAGAGTGTGGGATCTGCATGCTTCCCTGGCTCTACCTGCCCCAGGGACTCAGTGAGGACAGCTGGCCATAGTGAGGCTGCCACCCAGAACCACCAGAACACAGGATGTGCTCTGGTGGTGGTGGGGGCTACTGCTATGTTTAAATTAAAATCACTTCTTCTACTGTGTGCCAGGCACTGGGCTAGACCTCACCCCACCCCCGCCACTGCTGAGCAGCAGTTCTTCACTGCTGACAGTACAGTGTTAACCCCTTGTGTAAACAAGGATACTGAGACTCAGAGAGGCCGAATGCCTTACACAAGGTCACACAGCTGGGACATGAACCCAGGTCTGTCTGACTCTAAAGTGATCAAATATCACTCATGGTCAGGTTCAAATCCCAGTGCCTTATTTTACTAATTGCTGTGTGCCTTTGGGTAAATTGCCCAACCTTTCTGAACTTCAGTGTTTTCATCTATAAAATGAAGATAACACATATCCCTACCTTGTACAGTTGATGGGAGAATCAAATGTGACTCTGGTGTTTGGTGGAGAGTAGGTTACATGATAAATTCTGTCATGGGTTGAATTGTGTCCCCCCCTCCCCCAGATTCATGTGTTAAAGTACTAACCCCAGTACCTCTGAATGTGACCTTATTTAGAAATAGGGTCTTTGCAGATGTAATTAGTTAAGATGAGGTCATTAGGTGGGCCCTAATCCAGTATGACTGATGTCCTTATGAAAAAAGGGAATTTGGACACAGTGACGTGCACACGAGGACAGCAATGTGTGAAGATGAAGACAGAGATCAGGGTGATGCTTCTTCAAGCCAAGGAGCACCAGAGATAATGCTAAGAGTACAAAGAAGTAAGATGATAACTCACTCAAGTTTGCAAGGTTAGGAAGTAACTCAGCTCGCTTCTTTGTAAGCGGGGATAAGTACGAATGATGCCCACGTCACGGTGGCTGCTTGTGACAGTTAAATGCAATAATGTATGAAAAGTGCTCAGCGGGATCCTGCATGTCTTAGGGGCTCATCAATATCACCTGGTTGTATTTGCGCCTCCAGCCAGCCCAGCCTGTGGCCTGCCCTCTCCAGAACACCACGCCCCGTTCCAACAGGGCCTTCACCAGCCTGGCGGTGCTTCTCCTGGCTCTTCTCCATAGCTTGGGATGGGCTGTCCCTCTGCAAGAGGCCCATGGCCTACTCTCTTTCCTGACCCCCATGGTCCCTGAACTGCAGGAGGACGCAGGATTGAGCACACTTGCTCTCTAGACGGCCGAGTTCCAGGTGGACCCAGGATCCCTGGGCTCACCACCCTCTTGCCCAGTCCTCTCAGGCACTCCCGTGACCTGCTACTGCAAAGCACAGCTTTTGAAGTGAGTCGGGGGGTGACGAGGAAGCCCCCATAAGTTCTTTCCTACCTGAGCAGGTGTCCCTTTCTTCTTCCCATCTCACCCCAACCTCCACCACCGGTGATGGCCCCTGGACAAGCTGTCAGGTCACGTCAGCCTCCCTGCAGCTTTGGAAGTGCTGCTCCAGGAGAAAGGGAGGAGAATAGTCTGAAAGAAATCGGGGAGACTGGTCCTCAGACTGGCACAGATCGGTGGGGACTCTTGGGTCCTGCATGCCCACCAGCACCCTTATGGCCCCAGTCGGCCTGGCACAGGGGGCCTGGGTGGGCATCAGAGCTCCAGCTGGCTCCTGACTTGAAAAACTGTGAAACACAGAGATTCCAGGACACTGGCCTGGTCAGAACTCCCACTGGACTCCCCTCTAGCAAGTCCTGACACCCTCCTTCTCTAGGAGGACCCAAGAGAGCAGAGTGGTCTTACTCTAGGAGCCCCCCGGGGTCCTTCAGCCCTCAGGGCTCTCTGCTTTCTTGACTTTCTGTGCCCAGCATCAGAGGCCACAGAAGCAGCAGAGCAGCCTGGGGGAGCCCCATCTCGGGCCCCCAGGTCTGACTCTTACAGGGTGGTAGCCCTGGCCCAGGGGTACCTGGCTGGCAAGAACCAAACACCTGTTCCCACAGCTCTGTTGGCTCCTGGCCCCCAAGAGCTCCTTCTCCTACCTCTACCACATACGTGATGTCCTCAGGCCACAACCCCCAGCCAGCCCACCCCTTAGGAGGCCAGAGAGGGGCAGCTGGGACATCCCCCTCCCATGGTGAAGTGTTGAGAGGCCATGTGGGACGAATATCATGCCCCCTGCCCCCTCCCATAACCTCACACCTCACTCCAGGCCAGAGAGTGCCTCCTCTGGACTCCCAGAGCCATCCCCAGAGTCCCCTCCCATCCAGGGTGGTTCTGTCATCTTTCCACCATCCTGAAGTCCAGATGTGAGCTGAGAAGAGCCCCCCCCCCATGCCATTGGGCTGACCCTGCCATCCTGGACACAACTGAGTCTCTCCTCGTTTCCCACCTTAGAGGCACAACAGTCCTGCCCTGGGGGGATCCCGAGCCCTGGTTCTAAGTTGCAGGGGCTTGAGATGAATTGGGCTGATAAGCCATGGGACCCCCTGCATCCCACATCAATGACGGGTGGTCCTCGTGCATCTGGATGGGATCCTCTCCCCGGTGGGGGCACCTATGGACTCTGGGCTTCAACCAAGTCTGTTTGGGACAAGAGAGGACACTGAAGTCCACAGCTGGTTCTTGCAGGACTGGGGTGGCCTCTGTCCCCACAAAGCAGGGGCTCAGTCATTCCCATTGCAGGAGCCCTGGAAGACTGTGGTTTCCAGGTTCGACTTCCTCCTCTTCCTTTTCCTCCTTGTCCAAGTGCTGCATGCTCTCAAGTGAGTCCTCCAGACAGGCAGGAAGGATGGAGGCTCTGGCCCCAGCCCCTTCCTTGATAAAGCCCAGTACTGGGGAGGGAAGTGGTTTGAGCAAAACACTGAGCTAAGTAGATTTTAGGAGTGTCTGAATCAGACCAAGGGTAGTTGCGGGGGCAGAGTGGGGAGATGACGATCTGGGCAAGAGGCATCCTGGTGTCGTGGTGGAAGATACAAGTGGGGGAAGAATCAGCAGAAGGACCAATGACGACTGCACTGAGAGGCAGGGCAGGGGCGGGGCAGCGCGAGGTGCAGGAGGATGCTAAGGCATGAGCTAGGAGCGAAATCCCAGGGCATTTATTTACAGTGGATGGTGAGAAACCCAGGCAACAGTGAAACCGCAGGATCTGAGAGTTTAAGTAAAGAAGACATGCAGAGACTGGAGTTTCTGAGGCGTACCTGAGGGTCTCAGGGACGGCTGGAGCTCTGGGTCCAAGGTCCAGAGCAGAATCCGTGGGAAAGGGGGTGGGAGCCAGATTGCAGAGGATTAGGGAGAGGAGAGGGGCTGACCACGAAGGAAAGGGGAAGTAGCATTTGTTCTCAACAGGGTTGAGGGAGCACAGAGCCAGGACCTGAGATGGACAAGGGTGGCTGTGTAGCTTCCTGGGACACAGGCCATTTGAAGAGATAGAGTGCAGATTTGGAAGGGGGTGGGGTGGGATATGAGGTCTAGAGGCGTCTGCGTGACAGTGCTGGCCAAGCGGGGGACTTCCAGCTCACACCTCAGAATGCTCTGAGGAGGCAGCATTTAGTAAGAAAGGGGAAGGAAGCCCCAGCTGTGGCGTCCTGGGCATCGGCAGCAGTGAAGCTGCCACTTTCGCGTGTCACATCATGTGCTTTACAGGCAGGAGCCGGAGTGGCCGTGTAAAACCCGAAGTCAGATCGTGTGGCGCCTCTGCTCTGACTGTGCAACAACCCACGAAGCGCCCCGCCCCCCCAGTTTTGTTACTGAAGCATTTATTGTCTAGCTCACTCCATAGAATGGGAGCTCCAGGAAGGCAGGGTGTTTAGACAAAGTAGACTTTGGTTTGCCGCTTTCTCCTGGTACGTAGGAGGTGCTCACTGAGCATTTGTTAAATTTAGGCCTCACAGTCCAACTGTGACCGTGATGTTATCATTCTCACCTTACAGGCAGAAAATGGGGCTTCCAAGAGAGTCCGAGGTTTGCTCAAAGTCACACAATTCCCGAGTGGTAGAGCCAGGGTGTGACTCAGCCCTGTTGGAGTCCAGAGCCCAGTGTCTCGCCAGCAAGTTCCTAGAAACAGAAGGACATCTGAGGACCAGGCCAGCCTGGGGAAGCCCGACAGCCCAGACTGAGGGGATGGGTCTCCTGGATGGGAGGTACCGGGGGCAAAGCCAGCTGTCATCTGCCCAGGCCTGTGTTGAGGGGGGCAGGTCCAGAGTTGGGAGGGGGTCTTGTCCAGCTGCCTGCTGGATCTCCACCTTCTCTCCCCACCAGTCACCCTGAGCTTCTTTCGGTTCCCTTTGGTGATGTGGCTGCCCCATCCCCATACACAGATGCACACGCGTGGTGGCTTCTACAGGAATCAGGCCTCTCACCACACCCTCAGTCTGATGCCCCGGCCAGGGGAAGTCGGGGCAGGGGCCGTCTCACCACTGGGAATAAGAGGCCTGGATACACGTCTCTGCTGAGGCTCCTGGGGCTGTGGAGGCCGAGTCTCCTCGTTCCCCGTGTACCCCGGCCCCACTGCGGGGAGCCGGGAGGGATCCCATGGGGGTCACCAGCGTAGTCTCACTTCCCCTCTGCTTGTACTTCACCATAAGACAGCATCCAGAAGCAAGGGGACCCTTCGATTTTGGAAGAGCCTGAGTGGTGCTCTCTGTCCTCACCCCTGCCTCCTTATGCCATGTCTATGGCCCAGAGTGGTTCTCGGTTCAGGTTCCCCTGGTCTGGGGAAGGCAGGAGCCGAGCCGAGTGGAGCCCCTGCATAGCCCCTATCCTTGGAGCACCACGCAATGTTGCGATCTCGATAACATCACCTCCCTTGTACCACAGGGAAGGAGAGTCACAGGACCTGCCTAAGGTCGCTGAGCTTGAATGCAGCAGAGTTGGATGCAAGCTCAAGGGCAGTGCCCCTTCTTCTACACACAGCCCCCGAATGGTTCTTGACAAAGATCAGAGACCCTAAGGGGGGGAGGCCTCACCTGAGGACATGGGATCGTGGGGAGGCAGAGTGCAGAATCCTAGTCTCACGCTCCCTTAAGCTGTGTGTGGTGCATCTAACAATAAAAGAAGCCTCCTCTTGACTATTGCTCCAGATATATTTTCTAGTCCAACATAGAATACTTTCTATTAAGCACAACTGACCTCCGATGAAAAAGGTTCGTATTTTGGGGGCAACCATTTTCAAGTAAATAGCAGTTTCACATTTAAAGAAAGAAATAAAAAACAATCTCTCTATCCTCATTTTCTGCATCCACACTTTAAATTTTAAAAATATAAAATAGTGAAAGATTCAGCAGATACAAATAATAAAATACATATAATTATATTCCCTTTTATATTAGGGCTATGCAAGAGTGGGGGAGAGGGAGAGAGATGCAGGAGAGAAGAAAAACAGACAACACATGAAGAGTCATGCTTACAGATCAGGGGTAAAGACCAACCTCGGTATTCCTGCAGAGATGGAGAGGGGAGGGGAAGGTCAAAGTTCTGATTCATCAACTAACTAATATGGCTGTATTTGTTAAAAAATACAGGCTCTAAACTTTAAAGTGCAAATAGTGTTTTTTAGAACTTATGTATTTTAGTTTCTACCTAAAATTTAATCAACTGATGTAAATTTCCTTCGTTTAAAAATATTTTAATTAAAAATTACTATAGAAAATAGAAGACAAAAAGACAGGAGTGGTCCCTGAGTAAGCTGATTCCAGTGGGAATCAGACATTAAAATCCTAAGTGAAAACCAGCGAGGACGAGTCTCAGAGGCTGGGAACCCGACCTAGCAAGGGAAGTCAAGGTAAGCTTTCCAAAGGAGGTGATGCTGAGGCAACATTTGAAGACGAGCAGGTGTTCCCAAACGAAGAATGCTCCTGAAGAGGGAACAGGTTGTGTGAAGGTTGAGGCCAGCGAGGAGGCCCACGTGTGGAACCGAAAAGCGTTCAGAACGGCAGACGGGTGTAGTCAAGATAGCGGTGAGTGAAGGGGTGGGACATGCGACCAAGGAGCTGACCCTGAGAGACCCGGAAGGTGATCAGGGAGGGGACCTGGGGAAGGCAGGTGCGAAGGTTGAGAATTAGAAAGGAACAGAGTAGCCTGAGAATCCCTGTCTGCAGGCACGTCGTGGAGGGGTTGTCTGAGTCTGGGTGCCAGCGACCCTCGGCTGGGTGCCAGTGACCCTCGGTAGAGTTCGCAGGCTGGCGGGCGAGGGCCGGGGGCTGTCTAACAGTCCGCCCCACCGCGCTGGTACGTGGCTCGGTTGATCGCCAATGTCCGCACCGATCTTGAGCTCCCGGAGGGACAGGCTGGGAAGCTCCCGGGCCCAGCCGAGCACCGCGGCAGGGTGGGGTGGGGGGCTAGGGGTGTCGAACGACTATTTCGCGCTTCCCGATGGCTGAAGGAGCCCAGTACTCACTACCTCGCCGGCTACCTCGCCGCCTGGCGTCTCCCCCAGGCCCTGGGCTGCAGGGGGACCAGCCTGGCCCGAGGCTCAGCCCGGCCCCTCGGTCGCCGGGTCTGCGCGGGGACCCCACGGTGGCTTCGCGGGGCAGGGCGGGGCGCTGCCCGCGCACCCAGGCTCGGCGGCCTCGGCCCAGGGGCGGGGGCGGTGATGCGGAAGTGCCGGGAGGGCGGGCGGACAGACAAGCGCGGCTCCGGGAGGGCGCAGCTCGGCCCCACCGCCTGGCCCGTGCTCCCGGGCGCAGCCAAGCGGGCGCACCGCAGACAGGTAGGTCCCGGCTGCCGCGCGCTCCTCTCCGCGCCCGCGGAGCACCCGCTGGCGGCGGGAGGGGGACCGGAGCGGGGCGGGCGCGCGGGAGGGGTCAGCGCCGGCTTCTCCTGGCGTCGGAGCTCGGTAGGGGGGGACGCGGGGGGGTCGCGTAAGGCAGGGCGCGCCCCGCCGTTCTGGCGGCCTCCAAGATGCCTCCTACGTCCTGATTAGCGTGGGGTGCCCCGCACCAGCAGCCTTCGTCCCGAAGGCGCCCGGGGAGCCCGGAGGCGCGGGCGGCGGAGTAGGCACTGCTGCCAGGGGCGCCAGCTCTGCTGCTTCTCTCCCTTCGTCTCGCCACCGCCAAGGATGGGCAGCGCCTGGGCTCCCGGCTTGGGCCATGGGAGGGGCAAGCCCCGATTCCCCCTTTCTGTGCACTCCAATCCCTCTTCCCCTGGCACCTCTCATCCTTTCGAGTAAGAGAATGAGGTTTAAAAAGGTTCATCCTCCCTGGATCTTAAGGCCAATGGCAAGAATTCGGGCAGAGAGTGTGTAGTAAGATGGTGTCAGGCAGAGGCGCCGGCCGTCCTTCGACTCGTGCCCGAGAAAAGAAGGCGCTGACCATACTCTAACAGAGAGGAACCACGGGCGTGATACTTCTTAGACTAGTTCCCCCGAACTTAGAAACGAAACAGTTAAGAGTCTAAAAGTGGAAGGAAAGTGAGACCAGCGTGACCATGATGCGGGATAGGAGATGGTGAACACCTGCGCCGGGGTTGTCTCCGCGACCCCAGAGCCGCCGGATCCGGCACTCGGGATCAGGGGCGAGGGGGACTTTCCCGCCCACGCCGCCACCCTGGGCACATCAGAGCGGGGACGACGGCGGGGGCGCCACCAGCCGGAGAAGCGGTCCGAGAGGCAGACCCTAAGCCAGCGCCCCGGGCGGGGTAGGGGGGTGGTGGTTCTGTGGGCTGGCCCAGGAGGCGCGGGCAAGCCACCCGGGGAGCAGCACCTGCGGGGGCGGTCCAGAGGGCAGGGCCGGGCCTGGGTTCCACGAGCGCCCAGAGCTGGGACGAGTGACCAGGACCAGTAAGGACGAGGGCGGGGCCGATGCAGGAAGCTAGAGCCCCTCGGGAGGGGCAGCTGGGCCAGAGCAGAGCTATCGGGCTAGGGCGCTGGGGCTTCCAGCAAGTCAAGAGAAGCCATGGGAAACCACCCTTTTTTACCTAAAGGCCCCATCTTGGGGTTTTCCCCCTGCGCCTTGGTCTTACCCCACCGTGCGCCCCAAATGAAGCCGAGAGAAGCTTCCTTCGCCGCATCAGCTGCCCCAGAGCCTCAGCTATTCTCAGGGTGTGGTCAACTCACCATGAGAGGGCGCGGCTTAAGGTCTTGCCGGGGCAGGGAACCCCTTGCCTTCTCCAGGAGCTTGGTGTGGAGTTTGTGGGGAGACGTCTGAATCAGATAAACTCAGGAGGTGCAAGGGCTTTCTGATCTGCCCACTGTTGGGGGCTGCAGAGCTTCCTCCCCTAGGGGGTCCCTGGTGCCCACAATGTTCCAGGCTCCTCTGGTGGCTGGCTCCTGGGACTTCAGGAGATGTGGGGCCTCGCCCCCTCAGGAGGAGCTCCTGGGCTGCCCCTTCACCTCTGGGGGCTTCCTCGGGTCCTCAGCAGGCCACACCTCCTTTGATGTTCCCATGGAAGCTGATGCATGCACTTCCGCCTTTCCCCTCTTCCGGTGCTCAAATCCACAAGGCTAGGTCTGAGGGCTGCAGACCGGCTCAGCTGTCAAGGATCAGGGCAGACCCCCTGACTAGCCTGCCCTCTGATGGAAAATCAAGTCCTCTTCCCAGCAGCAGGTAGGGGGTGTAGGATGGAATTTCTCAGGGCTGTGCTATAGCTTCTGGGACACCCTGGGAATCTGGGTGGCTGCTTCTATGTGGAGGGAAAGTAGGGATGGAGCACAAAGGCACCGAAATTCGGAACTCCTGGCATTGGGATAGTCTGAATCAGATCTAAGCCTGTCTCCCTATGGGAGGAAGCCACCTTGGGGAGCTGATGCTGAGCCTGGTCCTGGTGCACCTGGAGGCAGGCAAACCCCCTGTGGCTGAAGACCCTTCTGTGGCATGCTGGACAGACCCTCTCTTGGCCCTGGTCAGACTGGTCATGGGAGGCTCTCTCCACAGCCCCTCCCTGTACTGCTTGAAGGGGTTGCACCTTACTGTCAAGAGGTCGGTGTTATAATTTCAACATCTTTGTGTTGAAAAGCAGTGTTGTTCCAGGCCAGGCAGTGTTCCTCGCCCTGATTTCCTCCTTGCCCTGGGCAGAGGACTCGACCTTTCTGGCCTCCCAGATGCACCACCACCTATGGCACAGCTGCGGGCTGACCATGTGTGTGGGTCATCAGGAAAGCTTGCCTTGTCCTCTGTGTCAACAGAGCTTTCCTCTGTCTACCTTCTCTTAGCCAGAATGGCCTGCTACTGGTGACTGCCACCCTTCTATTCTAGGACCCTGGCCTTTGGGAGGGTGGGGATGCTACAAATACATATTGGGTGAAGCTCTCCAGTGCTGTGAACCACACAATGTACAATGACTGCCAGTGGGCTTGGGGGTTGGGGGATGGGCTACAAGGTGAGAGATTGAGAATTTGGTCTGGGGGACCCAAATGTGATTCTCTCCACATCCCTTCCCTCCCCCAGCTCACAGTGAGTCAGGTTTCCGAGTTGTCCGGTCTGGCCACTTTCATTTCCCTTGGGGCTGGGTGGAGGCTAGTGCAGAAAAGGGAACCGAGCCACCCATCTTCTGAAGCCTGGGGGCAGGGCTGGACGCTCTCCTGCCTTCCCTGTCCCGGCCCAGCGCTGGGCACTGCTCTGAGGAGAGGCCTGCAGCTGAGACCCCTTAGCGACATCGAGGTGGCACTTAGCTGCCACAACCCAACAAGGTACTGGGGCAGGCCTGGGAGGATGGGGTGTGTGTGTGTGTGTGTGTGTCCCAGTGCAGGCCAGGAAGCCCGCCAGGGCTTGTGTACTCCCAGAAGCCGTTGCTCCCAGCAGCAGTCCGGCCTGTGGTTGGGTGGCTTTAGCTGTTAGGAAGTTCTTCAACCTGGGTCTAGTCTGTCTCAGTGGAGGCTGTCCGGGTGTTGACTTCAACCCTAGTCTCTTTGTCACATGGTGGTACCTCTCATTCCCACCCCATTGCGTGTTCACTTCACCTACCCAGATATCCCATTTCCTTCAGTCATTCCTTCCCTGACAGGCCTGCCTCCCTGAGACCCTCACCTGCAACACAGCCCCTGCAGCCTTCCTCTCGGGTCTGGTCTCACCCTTGAGTCAGAGGAGGATCCTGGGGAGAGCAGGGCTGGTTGTGGGGCGGGGGTGGGGGGAATAAACAGCTGGAGGACAGATGCTTCCAACATCTGGTTGGTATTTCTTAAGTCCTATTTTGGTCCACTGAATGGCCGGGTGTCCGGGAGGGGGGCGAGTGGTGAGGAAGAAGAGCAGGAGGCACTCCTGGCCTCGAAGAGGTTTTGCCCCCCCCCCCACCTGGAAGGTGAACGAGATGGGGAAGAGGCAGTGCGAGGCTGAGTAAGAGCCCCAAACCACTCATCTCAATGGAGAAGAGTTCAGGACCGCCCATGGCACTCTGGAGAGGGGCATGTGAGTGCTGGGGGGCCCACCCCAGAGGCCAAGTGTGGGCACCCTTGTTCCAGGAAGCACGGCTTCTGGAAAAGACCCTGGCCCACCCCATCCTCATCGCTACCACTCCCTCTCCATTACTTGTGGAGCATCTTCTGCGAGGGACAGTGGTACCAAGGAAGTGGGAGAGGAGCATGGTGCCGGGGCAGTGTGTGCCCTCTTACACACACGCTTGCACACCCATCTAACTCACATGTGCTCAGAAACTAGAGCCCCGGGCGGGAGGCAGCCTGATTTCTCATCGTGGCTCAGCTCTTTGTTCCTTCCTTGACCAGAGACAGAGTCCCCTCTGAGTCTCAGGACGGGGGTCTATGATGGCTTGGTCCTTTCTGTCTCTGACCCTGGCTCACAGGTTCCACCTTTGTCTTAGCCGGGTTTCCTAGAAGGTGGTTTGGTGAGGAGAGGGAGGGAGCAGGGGTGGGGCAGGAAGAAATCTAAGCAAGGATGTGGCCTCAGCTGGAGCCCGGCTTCAGCCCGAGCCCTTGAGGAGCCTGGAGCACACATTTGCTCCACCTGAAGCCAGGGGACCAGCCTTCCGTCCCCGTGTGTCAGTCACCCACTGGCTGTGGGCTGTCCCCCCAGAGTGGAGGGGTGGGCCTGGCCTGGGAGTGAGGCAGCGAGGGTGGCTCTGTGCTGTGCCGGCCTCACAGCAGCGGGGGAATTGATGCCCTGCCTGGCACGAGGCGTCCCGGTGGGGCACCCACAGCATCCACTAGAGCTGTACACCCCCTCCTTCCTTCCCCCCAAACACAAAGCCCACATGCAGGGACCCTGTGACAGGAAAGCTGGTGGCTGGAGAGGAGAACTGACTTGAGCACCTGGATGGACGGCAGTGACTCCGGCCGCCCGTGCTGGAGGAAGGGAAAGCCCTAACGGCCCAGCCCATGCCTCGGCCCCCGCCCCCCAGCACCCACACGTCCCCTGCTGCAGGGAACGGCCAGCTGACGTGCTGATGTGCTCCCCCTCTGCTCTCTCCGGCAGACGCCTTTGCCATGAACCAGCCTGCCCCCGCTGCCCTTCCTCCACCCCGCCGCGTACGGCTGAAGCCCTGGCTGGTGGCCCAGGTGAACAGCTGCCAGTACCCAGGGCTTCAGTGGGTCAATGGGGAAAAGAAATGCTTCTATATCCCCTGGCGCCATGCCACGCGGCACGGCCCCAGCCAGGATGGAGATAACACCATCTTCAAGGTAAGCCCTGGATAGGCGTACCGCCTGGACCTCTGAGGCCCCCCTCCCTAGAAGAGAACTCCCTCTACATCTCAGACTGGCCACTCTCCTAGCTGCCTTGCTGCGGGTGACCCCAGGCCTGGGCTAAGGGGCCGCAGGCATCATCACAGTGCACATCTTTCTAACCTGATCCCCAGAGCAAGGTGAGGACTGAGGGACCCCCCAGGAGACCTTCCTGTAACTCTTTCTCTTCCTCCTTGTTCTTGTGTCATTTTCATCACACGTGAGTGCCTGTCCAGGGTGCACGTTTGGTGTACACAGACGCTAAAAGAACACCACAGAATTCCCCCTTAATCTTAATACTAGGAGGTAACTACTGTGAATATTTTTTGCTTACATTTCCAGTTTTCTGCATGTGTGTGTATATGAAGTGCAAACATGGAATCAAACCATAGATTCTATTTTATAACCTGTATTTTTCACCCAACATCAGAACTAGCTTTCCTCTCCAACAAATGCCACAGCACCTTTAGTGACCACTGAATGTTCCACTGGAGGGGTCAGCACACTTTAGTCACCCAGTCCCAGTCTTTGGACGCCTCAGGTGGCCTTCAGGGTCTCTTGTGTTGAAGACCACATTGCCATGGACGCCCTCTAAACTCTTACCCACGGTACATCTGAAATGATTTTCTTTGGGGTTAGTTCCTCATTAAACATTTCTGGGTCAAAGGGAATGCTTCGTTTTAAAGCTTTGGCTCTGTATTTCTTAGTCTTTGCCTTTGGTATTTACCTTTTCAAGGTTCCTTTCAAATCCATTTCTTATTTTTGAATAGGTAACATGGTCATACAATTCAACATTTAAGAAGTGCAAAATGTCTCCCTTATGGGAGACTGTCCCCCAGGCACCCAACCCCCTCCTTTGGGGCAATTAGTATTATCAGTTTCTTGTTTATCCTTCCTGAGAGATTTTTGTGCATATACAAGCAAATGTATACCTATGCTTTCCCCAACTTTTGACAAAAATGGTAGATGTTTACATACTCTTCTGTACCTCATTTCTTGAAGATTACAACATGTTAGTGTATCAAAACTTCCCTGTTTTTGTTTTGTTTTTCTTGCTGCCCAGTATTCCATTCTATGGGTTGGCCATAATTTAACCAGCTGCCATTAATGGACATTTAGATTATTTGGGGTCTTTTTCTTTTGTGAACAGAGCTGCAGTGAATAACCTCGTACGTGCAAACTTTTGTGCGGATGCTTCTGCATCCGTAGGATAAATTCCCAGAAGCCAAATTGCTGGGTTAAAGGGCAGAAACATTTGTAATCTTGATATCAACCAAACTGCCCTCCAAAATAATAATACCAGGAGTTCCCTGGTGGTCTGTAGTGGTTAGGATTTGGTACTTTCACTGCCACCGCCCGGGTTCAATCCCTGGTCAGGGAACTGAGATCCCGCAAGCCGTGCAGCAGGGCCAAAAAATAATAATAATTATGATAATTATAATAATACCAACAACTGAAGTGTACGGAGTCCATCCCAAGTGCAGACACAATTCAGAGAGTTTATGTGCATTAGCCCTGAGTCTTCACCGCCACACTGCAAGGTAGGCACTGTGTTGGGGAGATCAAAGCAAAGAGAGGCAAAGTAACCCGCCCTGGCACACAGCGGGCGGTGGCAGATTCCGGATTCAGTTCTGCTCCAGATCCCATGCTCTTATCCACCATGTTACCCCATCCTCCTCAGAGACTGTACCTATTTGCCACCTTAGGACCAGTGAGTACAATGCCCTTCAAAGCACCTAGATTTCCTTTCGCTTGTTGGAGCCCCAAGGGACTGGCGTCCTATCTCCCACCTTGCAAACGGACACTTGGGCTCCACCAGTGTGTCGCTGAAGGTTTCACCGCACAGCAGCGACTCCCACTGGCCAGGAGGGGCTTTTGTGAGGGGTGAGGTTCTCTGTGGTCGCCTGTCTTGTCTTCCTGACCTAGGCCTGGGCCAAGGAGACAGGAAAGTACACCGAGGGGGTGGACGAGGCCGATCCGGCCAAGTGGAAGGCCAACCTGCGCTGTGCCCTTAACAAGAGCCGTGACTTTCGCCTCATCTATGATGGGCCCCGGGACATGCCGCCTCAGCCCTACAAGATCTATGAGGTCTGCTCCAATGGCCCCACTCCTGCAGGTATCCTGTCTGGCCCTGTGTGGGACACCTGGGAGGCTATGCAGGAAGGGCCAGGGGCCCCTCCAACGAGCAGTGGTCGGGGCATGCTGCTAGGTCATAACATCCAGGGCTCCCAGGAGTGGATCATTTGTGAGGCCAGGAATGGCTTGGCATGGACCAGGCCCCCAGGTTTGTCTTCCTCAACCCATCCTGGTTCTTGGCTCTTGGCTCCAGTGAATGTAGGTCGGGTGGCCCAGGGAGCAGAGTGCCGTGGGGTCAGGGGCATCCCTAGTGATTGCTGGTGGCTGTGCGGCCCTTCACTCACTCTGTTTGGGCAGCTCTGGGCAGGGGGAGAAGCCACAGCAGGAGCTGCCACATGGAGCCCTGGTGGCCTTCCTCCTCCTCCCCCACTGAACTCCTTCTTTTCTCTCCCTCACTCTGCAGAGTCACAGCCCAGTGAGGATTACACTCTCGGTACAGGAGAGGAGGAGGAGGAGGAAGAGGAAGAGGTGAGCTCCGGGGCCGCTCTTCGCAGCGTCTGCCTGTGCTGAAGCAGTGGGCCTTGCTAGGGCGTTTCTGCTGTCCTACTCTGCTGTAGGATGGAGCAGTTCCATTCCTCTGGAGCCCTGCTGCTGTTTCTGCAGCTCTTCTCTGAGTTTCTTCTCTCGGGATTCTGGAGACAGGAACAAAGTCACCGCCTTGAACCTCCCTGGGACTTTGTTGGTATAAAGCATGCTCACACATGGTCTTGCCCTCAGCAGTTGGGGCTTAGTAGTTATTACCACCTGCAGAAGGCAGAAACTGGGGCACTGAGAGCCTACTGACGTGCCTGGGATGGCCGAGCTGGGCCTGGAGGCAGGTTCTGGCCTCGCCTAAGCGGAAGACCAGGGAATTGCCTTGTGGGTCTCATTCTTTAGCATCAGATCAATTTAATAACCTGTCCTCCCTTCTCTCTCTCTGACCTCCTCCCTCCTCCTTTGCCTGTGTCTTCCTTTCAGCTCCAGAGGATGTTACCAAGCCTGAGCCTCACAGGTGGGGCTGGGAGGCGGTGTGGTTGGGGGTTTAGTATAAGGAGGAGCTGCAGGTACCACGGGTACCTGGGAGGGGGCTGAAGGGAGGCTGGGGGCGGCCCAGGGCTGGGAGTAGGTGGGCCTGGGAGGCAGCTCCTGGAAGTGGCATTGAAGCTTTGTCCGCCGCCACCTTCCGTAGAAGCAGTGCAGCCCGGTCCCCCCATGGCACCCTATTCTTTATCCAAAGAGGATGTCAAGTGGCCACCCACTCTCCAGCCGCCTGTGGTGCTGGGTCCCCCTGCCCCTGGCAACCCTGCTGACTATGGGGAGCTGCTTTCTGAGGTCCTGCCAAACCCACAGCCTGGGACCCTGGCTGCCAGCCTGCCCCCCACAGGCGAACAACTCCTGCCCGACCTGCTGATCAGCCCTCACATGCTGCCTCGTAAGGACCCTGGGGGGGCTGGGCCGGGAAAAGCAGCGCTGGGAACGTGGAGGATGACGAGGAGAACAAAAACGCTCACACCAGTCCCTGCTTGGGTGGAGGAAGGAAGTGGGAGAGCTGAAGATGGCCTGGCCATGGGGCAGAGAGGGCAGAGAAAGTCAGTGGGCTGTGGAATGGGGAGGCGTGGGGCTCACGGGTGGGGCGGGGCTGCCCCTCTGCCCTACAGTGACCGACCTGGAGATCAAGTTCCAGTACCGGGGGAGGCCACCCCGGGCCCTCACCATCAGCAACCCCCATGGCTGCCGGCTCTTCTACAGCCAGCTGGAGGCCACCCAGGAGCAGGTGGAGCTCTTTGGCCCTGTGAGTCTAGAACAAGTGCGCTTCCCCAGCCCCGAGGACATCCCCAGCGACAAGCAGCGCTTTTATACCAACCAGCTGCTGGATGTCCTGGATCGCGGGCTCATCCTCCAGCTACAAGGCCAGGATCTGTATGCCATCCGCCTGTGCCAGTGCAAGGTGTTCTGGAGCGGGCCCTGCGCCTCAGCCCATGGCTCACACCCCAACCCCATCCAGCGGGAGGTCAAGACCAAGCTCTTCAGCCTGGAGCATTTTCTCAATGGTGAGGGCCCCATGTCGTGTTCCTCTTGGTCTCCTTTCATCCAGGGGCATGGTGCCAGCCTCTGATTAAGGGTCTCAATCTCAATGCAGAGCTCATCCTGTTCCAGAAGGGCCAGACCAACACCCCACCACCGTTTGAGATCTTCTTCTGCTTTGGGGAGGAGTGGCCTGATCGCAAACCCCGAGAGAAGAAGCTCATCACTGTACAGGTATACTCCCACCCCCCACCCCCCAACTCTGCTTTGGTTTGAATACTGGGGAATCCTGGGGCTAGGCCCTTGCCCCACCCAGGGTGGAGGCGCAGGGCCCTCTGGGTGGTGTGAACTCAGTGGTCAGAGTTAATCAAGGATCAGTGCTGCCCACACATAAGCAGCCTTTTTATGAAGTAGAAGTTGGTGCCCCGTCTTCCTGGTGGATGCAGCCCACCACCTGACCCCTGGAGGACGCCTTCATGCACAGCTGGGTTGGACAGCCCTGCCAAGGTTCTCCCTGTCCTTTCTCCTCTTTGCCCCCCAGGTGGTGCCTGTAGCAGCTCGGCTGCTGCTGGAGATGTTCTCAGGGGAGCTTTCTTGGTCGGCTGATAGCATCCGGCTACAGATCTCAAACCCAGACCTCAAAGACCGCATGGTAGAACAGTTCAAGGAGCTCCATCACATCTGGCAGTCCCAGCAGCAGCTGCAGCCTGTGGCCCAAGCCCCTCCTGTGGCAGGCCTCAGTGCTGGCCAGGGGCCCTGGCCCATGCACCCAGTCGGCATGCAGTAATGCGGCTGCAGACAGTGAGTGGCCCAGGCTTCCAGGGTGGCTGTGCAGACTGATGTGGAGGTGCAATGGCCTCAGTGGGCACCTGGTGGGCGGCAGGGTCCTATCTCTGGGTTCTCTGGAAGTGGATCTGGGTCACGAAGAAGAGGGAAAAGAGGCCCGAGTTCCAGGTTCTCCTTAGAAGCTGACGGAAACTGGAAGCCAATTTTGCTTTGAGGACTCTGTCTTCCTGGATATGCCTCTCCTGGGCTGGGTGGGGGAACTGGGGGAACTGAGCCATCGGCACCAGTGAGGAGGGAAAGAGCTCCTCCTGGCTCCAGGGGGCCTAGTTGTACAGAGGGAGTTGCCCCAGAGTGACCCATACTTGTGGTTGCCCCCATTTCTTCTGGCAAAAAGAGCCAAGTGCTGTGGCTCAGGTCTCCCTGGCAGGTCCTCTGCAGGGCATGGACCGGATATTGGGGTTCCCTAGCTTGAGCCCCACTTCCTCATCTTTCTTCCTCCAGAGACAGAGATGAGCACTTACGTATTACACCAGATACTTAAGGCTGGCAGCTACCTCCCTTCAGAGTCTAAGATCCTGGGGTAGAAAGCGGAATTTTACGTATTTTTGGATTAATAAATATTAAAAAAGAGACTCAGCTATCATTTTCCAGTACCGGTTGTTCCCATGCTATTCTACTAGACCGTATGTCTCATACCAGCTGGCCCTCTTTCGCCCAGCACCTGCCCCCCTGCTCTGGGGCCGCCGACACAGGGAGGGCTTGCCTTCCAGGCTGATGAGTCAGCAGGGCCTTCATAAGCACTCAGCTGGCTGGCTTTGCTTTCCAGGAGGAAGCCGGCTGAAGCAAGGGCGTGGACTTTTAAATGTGTGCAGAATCTAAAATCCTGTCCAAATCAATTCCCGTAAGAAATGGTGAAAAAGGAAGGGCTGGATTTCAACTAGGGACCATTACAATCTGTTACCCTCATGTATACACATATGCTATTAAACATATTAGGACAATGCATACAAATTGGTAGGTCACTGTTTGAATCTGGCTCATAGATGTTAATTTTATGATCTGAACAATTCTGCTCTTATCTTTTTATTAGGGAATGTTTTAAACGTTTGTGAAAGTAGGGAGAATGGTATGAAATTCCCATGTAGTAGCTCCAACAATAATCAATTCATAGTCTTTCTCATCTAAACTCCCAACCACACCCCCACCCTGAGATTATTTTGAAGCAAATCCTAGACATATTTCAGGTATAAACAGTATATATCTCTAAAAGACAAGCACATCCTAAAAAAACTGTAATATCGCACCTAATTAATTTTTATCAAATATCTAGCATTTAAAAATTTAAGACAACTAGAGAAATTTTATTCCCTTGCTATTTAATTGTGGAAGAAATTGCATTTTTTGTTCTGCATTTTGTTTTTGCCTAGATGCTCCTGACTGCATCTGTTGTGTTAACATATTTTGTCTCCTGTGTTTCCTGTAAATTGGTACTTTGATCTGGACCCTGGATTCTAGAGGCTTAATTGGATACAGGTTTTTGTTTCGACTACCTTTGACTTGTGGGTGTTGGAATTGTTTCCGACCTTTAGTTATTATACATAACGCTGTAGTGGATAGGCTTGTGCATATTTATGTATTTTCATATTTTTGCCTGTATATCTTTAGGATGGCTCCATAGAAATGGGATTTCTGGGCCAAAGGATAAATATGTGTCTAACTTTGCTAGATATTGGCAGAATTCTGATAAATCTCTGAGCGTGGCTGTTTCCCCACTGTCTCAACAGGTTATAGTGTCAACTTTTTGGATTTTTGCCAACCTGATAGGTGAGAAATAGTATCTCTACCATTTCTCATTATGAACAAGGTTTAGCATCTTTATATGGTTAAGTGCCCTGTGCGGATTTTAGTGATTTTTTTTTTTTTTTTTTTGCAGTACGCAGGCCTCTCACTGTTGTGGCCTCTCCCGTTGCGGAGCACAGGCTCCGGACGTGCAGGCTCAGCGGCCATGGCTCACGGGCCCAGCCGCTCTGCGGCATGTGGGATCTTCCCGGACCGGGGCACGAACCTGTGTCCCCTGCATCGGCAGGCGGACTCTCAACCACTGCGCCACCAGGGAAGCCCAGTGATTTTTTTTTAAATAAACAAATTTAGAATAGTCTCAGATTTACAGGAAAGTTGCTAATAGAGTGCCTATATAACCCACAGCCAGTTTCCCCAGTTGTTAACATCTTACATTATACCTTACATTACTATGGAACATTTGTCACAACTAATGAAACAAAATGAATACATCATTATTAACTAAATTCCATTCTTTATTCAGATTTCATTAGTTTTTATCGCATACTCTTTTTCTGCTCTAGCATCCCGTCCAAATGATCACAATACATTTAGTCATTATGTCTCCCTAGCCACCACTGGTCTGACGGTTTCTCAGACTTCCCTTGTTTTTGATGACTTAGATGGCTTTGAGGGTACATTTTAGAATGTCCCTCATTTGGGATTTATCTGATGTGTTTCTCATGGTTTTTGTAAGGGAGACACTGAGGTTAAGTGTCATTCTCACCAGTCATATCGAGTTGATGAATTACAAAGCTTGGCAGGAACATCTGACTGACTTCTGCAACACTGCAGGAAGCTCAGTGGCTGCTGAAAATCTTCCTTGGGCTTCTACTTATATTTTGATTTCTTAAAAATAAAACAACAATGAAAGCAGAAACAAAAAAACAGCATACCTGGCCATCATTTCTTGTAGATCTGTGTGTTGTAGCCAGTGGTGGATGAACACTACCCCTCCCCACCCAAAATAACAGATACTGTAAGTTCCAGAGCTTAAAGGCAGGACAACGCGTTGCTATGCACTGCTCCCTAGCTACGCTAAAGTTCTGGTTGGTAGTGGCCTCTGCTAGTGTTTAAGTTGGAATCCACAGAGTACTGATGCTCATGGCCCTGGGGATGAATACACCCCTCTAGCACCCTGCAGTTTACCTTACATCCTTCCTGCAGGCCCCTCATCCCCACCAAGTTCATCCTTGTACCCAACAAAATATTCCCTTTTAATTCAAGACTCCTTCCCCTTATTCAGCTTTTCACTGACCTAAAGAACTTTTCAGTCTTTGTCGAGTAGGAGAGAAATATTGACAGCTTTTCCCCATTTTTTGTCAGAGGAATGTTCTCACAGGCAACTTTCTCATTTGCTAGTAATACATCTCACAAAAATCAGGCATACCTTGTTGCATAATCTTGAATGTTTAACTTTTCTGGATTTTGGCTTTCATCCCTGTAAAACGATTTAGTACCCAGGCTACACAAGATGGACACATACTTTGCATTCATGAGGTCTTGATGCCATTCAAAAGTTCCTGTCTTATTTATCTTACATTCTCAGTTATTGATCTTTATAGAACACGTACATAAAAATTACAAGTTACTTTAGTTTAGTACAATCTTGCTGGGAATAGCCCCAACGGGTGATTTGTGTTTCACATAATCATGACTAAAACTTCTTGGCTAAGTCAATCACGGAAATAAGGGAACAGATCCATGGGAACTTTCTGACTTAGGTAAGTTCAGGTGCTTACTTAGGTAAGACTCTCATTCTACTCCCACTAGACAATGTCAAGCAGGAACACAATATCTACATTAGGGTACCTGATCCCCAACAGTTCCCTGTTAAATTGAAATTTAGGTGGGTATCCTTGCTATGCCCAAAAGTAACAAGACTATTTGTAAGAATTAGTCTGAATCAATCTGTTAACACTGAAGGGTAAGCAGTGAGAACCATTAATAAGAGTTCTGGATTTCAAAGCTACAGCTGTGGAGAGGATGTTCTTGACATACACTAGGATATGTATTCCAAAGGCTACTTTTTAGTGGCTGGGGAGAGTTATATTAACCCTTCCACATGTTTTCCAGTCCTAGATACAGCTTTTGGTGATAAAAGCCAAAATCCTTAAACAGAGAAAAGTCAATTGGTCATTGCAAGGACCTAGGGTTGGACTAGGCTTCAAAGTTTTACTGTCTAACCAGAAAATGAGCAGGATGGTGAGGGCAATGTGCTGATCCCCAGAATTTGATAATCTTACTCCAAACACCGTTCCATATTCAAGTTTTTTTCTCCCCTTCCAATATTGCCTTTTTAGAGAATCAAACTCTGAGTACCATTGATGTTATGCAGGGAGGTTTGTTTCATGGATTCCAAATACTAGATGCAACTCTGTGGTCAAGGTTATTAGCTCAAAGCCCAATTACTATAATATACTGTGTGATCTCATTTATATAAAACTCAAGAAAACGCAAACTAATTCACAGTGATGGAAGGCAGATCAGTGGCTACTTGGGCATGGGAAAGGGTGGGAAGAGGCACGAAGAAACTTTTGGGAGTAAAGGGTATGTTCACTATCTTTTCTCTTGTTGTGGAGCATGGGCTCTAGGCGCGTGGGCTTCAGTACTTGTGGCACACGGGCTCAGTAGTTGTGGCTCGCGGGCTCTATAGCGCAGGCTCAGTAGTTGTGGCACACGGGCTTACTTGCTCCGCGGCATGTGGGATCTTCCCGGACCAGGGCTCGAACCCGTGTCCCCTGTATTGGCAGGCGGATTCTTAACCACTGCACCACCAGGGAAGGCTATTACCCAACACAGCCAAAAATAAATAAATAAAATTAATTAATTAAAAAAATAATAATTTTTTACATACATACATACACAGGTGTATCCTATGTCAAAGCTTATCAACTGTATACCTTAAACATGTAAACCTTAAACATGTACAGCTTATTGCATGTCAATGATACTTCATTACGGGGTTGTTTTTTTAAGATCAGATAAGTACTCAGTAGGTTAGGAAACAATCTACTTGGGTGCCCACTGTGAAAAGAATATGCTACATTTTGTTTAATATGCCAAGTCACCCAACCTCCTTCCCACTGAGGCCATATGAAAGGACAGAATGTAGCAGGAGGAGTTTTAGGGTAAACCAGAAGAATAAAAGATGCAGAAAGAGCCACTCCCCTGAAATATGAAGTGTCTGGGGCAGTAATGGCAGGGGCCTGAATTTCAAACTCTGTACCCAGATGCCTATTAGAGAACAACTAAGACTATTCACTCAGGAGGTTTAGCCGTACCATTTCAGATCTATGAGGCAGTGAAATGAAGTAAAAACAAACACTGATTAAATTTTTAAAATTTATTGGTTTTTTTTTTGGTTGCTGTTGATTTGTTCTTGTGATGGCTACAACACCAGACAGAACAGTGCCCTAATATCTAATGCCTGTGCAGGGCTGCAACTCCTTTAAAATATTAGGACTTGCTTTGGGCCTCCCTATTCTGCCTCACTCCCCATGAAGTCAAATAATTTCTGCATTTTTTAGTAAACTACAGTTAGCCCTGTAAACACTTTTTTCCATTCTCCCACCCTCTGTTTTCCTCTCTCATGTCTATGGGTGAAAAATTAAATAAAAAAAAAGAAAAAAAATCTTAAAAAAACTACAACTTAGAATATATATTTATATCCCACTCACCCTAATTTTGGCTCTTCTCTCCAAAGACGACGACAACCCAATGTAGGTGGGAAGTGGACTTAAGAGACTGAATAGGGTCAGGATGGGGATATACATGAATTTTGGCCCTGGCAGGTCCTAGTATCATTGATATGACCATGATATAAAACAGAACAGGCTCCTTGCTTATTTCTCCTTGTCTGAAGAATTCTAAAGGTGAGAAGAAAACAGTTGGGACAGTAGGAAAAATTTCTACTAACTTTCATTAAAAGAGGAGGGGGAGGGGGAAAGGGAAAGAAGAGAGGGTGGGAGAGAAGGAAAGGACAAAACAGCAGAAAACCTTAAGAGATGATCCTGACCCTTTCCTTCCAATTGCAGTTATTTAATTCATTTGAATTCCCACCTTCCCTAAGTAAATGTTTTTGTTTCACAGAAAGTTTTGTACTTTTATTTTTCTGTGTGCACACATGCATGTTAGCATGTGTGTGTGTGCGTGTGTGTGTAGGTACGTGTACGTATGTGTGCATGTCATTTGCTACCAGGAGAATGTTTCAGTTCTGATTTCAGTTTAGTTTTCCTTTTTTTTTTTTCTTTTTTATTTCTTTAAAATTATTTTTCCTTTTAGAAACAAGTTCACCAGGAAACCAGCTCACCTCCCACCACGCTGCACAGGCCGCAGCCATCTTTTTTAAACCGCGCTGATTTTCCCTCACACCCCCAAACAGGAACTCCTCAGGATGGCCTTGGAAGGCTGGAGTCTCTCCCTGTCTGGCGGGAGGCCCTGGTGGCGGTGAAGGCCCCTCTGCCACAATGGAGGTTTCTGATTGTGGGACACAGTCTGATTTTTGTTTTCTTCCTGTCTTCTAATTAAAAAAGACATTCCTGACAAAAGAGAGAAGACAGTCAATAACTGTGGTCCAGGAGACAGCAAATACTTCAGAAAGTCAACCTCAAGACAGAAGTTTCTATACTTGCTCAGGCACCTCATTCTGGCCTCTGCTGTAAGAACTCAGTTTAAAAAAAAAAAAAAAAAGAAGTTGGATTTTTTTCACTTGTGATTTTAAAGGAGCTACTGTTTTAATGAAATACCGTCTGTGGTGCTTTTCCAATTCTGAGTGTCCTCAGTGATAATATGTGGGGGTAAAGAGTAAGCCAGCAGGTCCAGGCTGCCCACTCCAAAGCCAACCAGAAAACCTCCATTTAAGTCTTTTGAAGTATTGGGGTTTCATGCAAGATTTTATTTTGAAAGAAGGCTTTGCCTACTAAGAAAAGGTTTAAGAGCCACTGATTTAGACTCTACTATTACAGACACTGCAAAACCTGAGGATCCCAAATGATATCACTACTCATCAAAGAACCAAAGTTTAGAAATAATTTCTGGTATGGTGAGGCATTGCTCAACAGCATCTTCACCCGCAAATTCATTTAATCACAAAACCACCAGTGAGAGGGCTGCACATTCATCGAGAATTGCCTCCAGGGAGAATAAATTCTGCTTAAGACATCAAAGGGTGGGCTTACAGGAGAGATGCCTTTCTTCTTTCAGTCAAGAAACTGGCACCCAGACCCCACCACCCAGTCCTTTCCTTCCTCAGCTAAGCTTCTTGCTTTACTTCAGAATCAGAAGCAAATGGAGAAAACTGATGATCAGGGGCTAGACACAGAGGCTAGCTCTTTTCCTTTACCTCCTGCCTTGGTCGAAAACCTAGCATTTCAGCGTTAAAATTGTAAAAAATGATAAGAACAAGCATCTTTATTTATCAAATCTGAAAGATCAGTTTTAGGAGGGCAGTGCCATGTATCACGGTCTACTTTAGGTCAGCACTGTTTTCACCAAAGTTGCCAGGTTGAAAAATATTCATTTGTTACCACACATACTTACCATGCTAGAAATATCTGTAAAGAGAAGAGGGGAGGAATTTTCTTTTTGAGATATTCTGCAACAATAACTTTCTTATGGGGGTAAAACTGGCATCCAAAAGAAGCTGACAATTATTTGGCTGCCTTGACCCAAGAAAATCAGGCCTGTGCATTTCTCAGCTATGCAGCAGCGTTAAACTGTTAAGTCCTTCCCTGACTCTAGCTATAGTACTAGTCCCATGATGGGCATTAAAAACCTATGCCTATCCCCAAGTACTCCCAACAGCCAGGGGAAAAGCTGGGAACTATATACCACTCACCTGGGTGACAGGCACAGTGCAGGAGTATGAGCTATCGAAACAACCTGGTGAAGTCTCGCAAGGCCCAGCAAACTTGTTTACATTCCTCAGCACTAGAAAAGAAAAGGTAGGTTGGTCCCTGACTGATGAGAAAGATATAATATGTTGAAAAGCAACCACAACCTTGAGGTATACCGAGAACTGTCCCAGCTCTGCTCTCTCCATCATCTCTTGACCCCGCTTTCAATCTTTCTGTAACTCAAGAGTAAATATTAACTATTGTACATGAGAATAATTATAAGCTGTGTGGTTGTTAAAGAGTGGGCGTTGGAGAAACACTGCTTAGGTCTGAATCTTGGTTTCACTGTGTCCTTGAGCAAGTTACCAATCTGCCTCAGTTTCCTCATCCATTATCTACCCCATGATGTTCTGAAGATTAAATCAATTCCTATATGTAAAGTGCTTAGGATAATAGAACAGTGAATAAAATAGTATTTGACAAATGTAGGCTGCTACAACAAGAAAACTTGGCTATTCCCTGGCGGTCCAGTGGTTAAGACTCTGCGCTTCGGACTTCTCTGGTGGCACAGTGGTTAAGAATCCGCCTGCCAATGCAGGGGATGTAGGTTCGAGCCCTGGTCCGGGAAGATTCCACATGCTGTGGAGCAACTAAGCCCATGCGCCACAACTACTGAGCCTGCGTGCCACAACAAGAGAAGCCACCACAATGAGAAGCCCGCGCACTTCAACAAAGAGTAGCTTCTGCTCGCCACAACTAGAGAAAGCCTGCACACAGCAACAAAGACCCAATGCAGCCATAAATAAATAAATAAAATTAAAAAAAAAAAAAAGACTCTGTGCTTCCACTGTAAGGGGCACGGGTTCAATCCCTGGTCGGGGAACTAAAATCCCGTGGCCAAAAAACCAACAAAACCTGGTTAAAGTCCTTGACATAAATAAAAGAAAGCCAGAACCCTCAAAGTAAAAAAGCAAGCATATTCACCTAAGGTTGATCATTTTAACTCTATGAGCTGAGCTAACTTAGGTACCCTGGTTCCCTCATTCTTTCCCAAGAGCAGATTTTGTTTATAAAGCCCAGTCCAGAAAGTGAGTCTCAATAAGCGATTTTCTAGTTGAACAGGCTGCTCAAGGTTTCCTCCTGTGGGAGGAGGAGGGAGAGGAGAGAGGAAAGGGTTAAGGCATGAAGAAAGGGAGGAGGAGGAAGCAGGTCTTGGTCCTCAGGCAAGCAATGAGATACCTAGGTGGCACGAACAGCCCAATATTCATTTGACCCTGTTTTTTCAAAAGGCTTCCTTTATCTAAGACTGTCATCAAGAAACCAGCTGATGCCAGCTTCATTCTTTTTTGTCAGTCTTCATAATAGTTTTTGGTAGCTGAACATGAGGCTAAGCTAAAAACAGTGGAAAAGAAAGCACATCCTAATATGCTCACCCTTCTGTGGCCCTCTCTTTGGCTCAGAAAAATTAAGGGAGCACAGCCTATAGCCTAGCATTCAATGTCAGAAGAAAGCTCTCTCTCTTTTTTTTTTTTTTTTTTTCTCTCTCTCTCTTTCTTGTAATGGTTAAAAGTCAGGGAGGGAACCACTAACAGTGATTCAACATAAAAGAAGGTAATAAGAGCTATCTTCTTAAGAGCCTACATCTGGATTTCCCCAGCTATTATAAGGTCTGAAACATCACTAAGAACCTTGATTTAGGCTCTAGGACTTGATTCAACAGAGGCTTTCTTCTAGTCTCCCTCCATCCTAAAAATGTAAGGAAAGTAAAGAAGGGCTTCTAGTTTTATTGTAATTCTGCCATTTGCTCTGTGAATTTAACATGCCTCAATAAAAGCATTACATTTCTCTATTTCCGAATCAATACTGACTATAAGGAGGCAGCCTTGGTGAGTGAGCCCGATCACTCCTGCTTCCCAATGTCACGAAGGTGGAAGATACGTAACCCCAGAGAAGTCACTGTGTGGTGTATTATTATAAGGGACTAAGACGACAGGAAAGAGATAAACTTAGGATAATGCTGGAGACTCAAGATTCTTTTGCTATCTTAATGCCTTACATGTTGTTCAATACTACCCATCTTCAACCAGAAATCGTGGTTAAATCTGGAAGAGAAATGATAACTCCACTCTTAGCCTCTTTCGTAACATGAGAAAAAGTATTGAAACCAAAATTCAAGTACAGGAGAACTGTGGTGAGACATGGTGAAATGAGCGATAGGCCACAATCTCTTGAATCAACTCAGCTTCTGCTCCCAATCCTGTCAGCAACTGCTCTGGTGTCAATCAGCAAATGTTTAACTTAAGTGTCCCTGGTGATTAAGCCCAAAGAAATAGATTTTTAAACAAACAAACAAACAAACCTCCTTAAAAACTAGAACTATTTTCTGTTTCTGCCTCAGTCCTCCTGGCACTTAATATTTCTGGGTTGTTTTTATATTCATTTACACTTATTTATTTATATTCATTCATTCATTCAAAACTGCCACTGTTTTTGTAGGT
Organism: Delphinus delphis; assembly: GCF_949987515.2. Classification (NCBI taxonomy): domain Eukaryota; kingdom Metazoa; phylum Chordata; class Mammalia; order Artiodactyla; family Delphinidae; genus Delphinus; species Delphinus delphis. Next base: position 84,154,453 of record NC_082691.1, read on the forward strand.
TCTATTTTCTGGCTTCTAGTCCCACCATCCCAATCCCTCCTATACTTTTTTTTAAAAATTAATTTATTTTTTTCAGTACGCGGGCCTCTCACTGTTGTGGCCTCTCCCGTTGCGGAGCACAGGCTCTGGATGCGCAGGCTCAGTGGCCATGGCTCACGGGCCCAGCCGCTCTGCGGCACGTGGGATCCTCCCAGACCGGGGCATGAACCCGTGTCTCCTGCATCGGCAGGCGGACTCTCAACCACTGAGCCACCGGGGGAGTCCTTTTTTTTAAATTTTAAATAATCCAAGTATAGTTGATTTACAATGCTATGCTAGTAATTTATCCCTTCCTGATCCCTTTCCCCTTTGGTAATCATGTTTGTTCTCTATGTCTGTGAGTCTGTTTCTGTTTTGTAATTAAGTTCATTTGTGTCATTAGACTCCACACATAAGTGATATCATATGGTATTTGTCTTTCTCTTTCTGACTTACTTAGTACGATAATCTCTAGGTCTATCCATGTTGCTGCAAATGGCATTATTTCATTCTTTTTTATGGCTGAGTAGTACCCTATTATGTATATATCACATCTTTATCCATTCATCTTTACATGGACATTTAGGTGGCTTCTGTGTCTTGGCTATTGTAAATAGCGCTCCTATGAACTACTGCACTATTGCATGTATTGGGGTGCATGTATCTTTTCGAATTATAGTTTTCTCCAGATATATGCCCAAGAGCCTTCCACTATACTTTTGAGTAATTTTATGGTCACTATTCCTCAAGCCCCGTAATCCTAGTGGTGCGCTGAGAAATGCAGCCCTTTTCATCTGATGTGCATAATGGAGAGTAACCGAGCTCTAACTAATGACTTCAGCAAGAAGACACCCCCATACTGGCCCATTCTAGTGTCAATGCTCCCCATGCATATCTTTTTCTTGAGATCCTCATGCAAGTGATAGTCACAGAATAAATACCAAGACAGGAAAATGGGAAATGATGGCAAAATTTCTTCTAGACATGATTAGTGGTATTTGGAAAGCAAGAATGATATTTCAGAATGAAAAATTCCAGCTTTCTTCAAGTTAGCCAACTAAAAATGCCAGGAAATTAATTAATTACCAGTACCATTTGAGAAACAGGCTTGGACTTGCTGAAATGACACTGAACCAGTTTACCCTCCCTGCTAGGATGGCAAACAAAGTAGCATGTTGAGGCAGGAGTAACAGGACCTTAAAACCGAAAGGGAGACTGAGTCATGCATGGAACAGAAGGTTCAAGGGCAATACACATACCAAAGAAAGAGAATTACTAAGAGGAGCTGAGCAATCTCAAATCCTTTCTCTAGCACCTCAACATTACCTCTTACTTCTGTTCATTTCCCACCATTATGTCACAGCCTACTACAGGAGGAGCTGCAAAACTTGTTTAGCAGTAAGAGATCAAGTAGTCCAGGATGGTAAATACCTTATTGCCCCATATCACAGGACAAAGATCACAGATATTTTTTTTCAAAGCAATACATTATTTGGGTTCATTTTCCTAGCCTCAAGATTTTCCTTACACTATAGAATGTCCATGACTTTTATTTCAGACTTACACTTTGTTTCTACCTGTCATATATTAGCCTGGGTGAGGAAATATGAGCTTGGTGGAAACTTATTCCAGAATGTGTGGGAGGTTGCCTTAGAGCTGAAGGAGACATGCTCTAGCTAGTTTTGCAAGTATGTAATGACATTCTGGCAGGTTCTTCTCCAAGGAAAAAGTTAACTGATCACCTACTATGTACCAGATCGTCTTTAAATTTCCACTTGGTATTTCACAATAAACCTATGAGATAGGTATTACTAACCCTATTTTACAGATAAATAAGCTGCAAAGTAACAGTAAGTGGCAAGATTCAAACCTACAGCCTTGACTCTAAGCCCAGTCCTCCTTTGAGGGTTCTCCTCAGGCTCTCATTCGCTCTAATCTAGAGCCAATATGATCCTGCCCTTCTAATGAACAACACTAGATAAAACAGAGCAAAACAGAAGCAGGGAGAAGCAACTGTTATACTTCTTTCCCCTGAGACAGTTTGTAGGTACAATATTACTTCTACTGGGAAGATTCATAGTAAAAAAAGATAAAATAGTTTTTTAAGGTCATCCCAATAAATATATGCCTACCTAGTAGAGGGGAAATCCACTCTTTCGGCAAAATGTGTCATGAAGGCAGTCACATGCTATTTTAAAGTCATGCATGTCACTTGATCTATGGCCCAAAGTCAGTTACTTCCAGGACATGAAGTTAGGCCACTTAGTAAACTACAAAAAGACAGCACTCAAAGATTTGGGATTTTACCATTAACAGAATTATTGGAAACTCTTGGGAATAAGAAAGTAAACCATTTTGGAGAGTGACAAGAAATCAATTCTCAGAAAAAAAGATTAGCATTTAATTTTCTCTCCCTTTTAAAAACTAGGTCTGGGGGCTTCCCTGGTGGCACGGTGTTTGAGAGTCGACGCCTGCTGATGCAGGGGACACGGGTTTGTGCCCCGGTCCGGGAGGATCCCATGTGCCGCGGAGCGGCTGGGCCTGTGAGCCATGGCCTCTGAGCCTGCGCGTCCGGAGCCTGTGCTCTGCAACGGGAGAGGCCACAGCAGTAAGAGGCCCGCGTACAGCAAAAAAAAAAAACAACCCAGAAAACTAGGTCTGGTTTTAATTGTAAAAGCATACCATGCTCATGAAAAAAATGCAAATAGTGCAGGTTATGAAATGAAAAGTTCTAGTTATATATCTTTTCAGAAATTTACTATTCATAATAAAGTAGCTTGCATATATATATATCACATATAATAGAATAGCTTTTAAAAGTACAAGTTGGTTCATTTACAACAGCATCAAAAAGAATAAAATACTTAAGCTATACAATGTTGCTGAAAGAAATTAAAGATACCAATAAACGGGGCTTCCCTGGTGGCGCAGTGGTTGAGAGTCCACCTGCCGATGCAGGGGACATGGGTTCATGCCCCGGTCCAGGAAGATCCCACATGCCGCAGAGCGGCTAGGCCCGTGAGCCATGGCCACTGAGCCTGTGCTCCGCAACGGAAGAGGCCACAACAGTGAGAGGCCCATGTACCACCAAAAAAAAAGATACCAATAAACGGAAAAACATCTCATGTTCATGCACTGGAAAGCCTAATATTATTAAAGGTGTCAATACTATACAAAGTGATCAGATTCAATGTAATCCCAATCAAAAATCCTAATGACATTTTTTTGTGGAAATAGAAAAATCTATCCTAAAATTCATATGAACACAGTTCTCCCAGTTGTGCTGGTTTTCACCGTGGTCATGCAGTTACCTTGGCAACGTGTACATTGCTTTTTGGCTTTTAATGTATAGTCAGTACTATACATTTTCTGTTTTGAGTTTTGTAACTCTGTAGCATTTTAGATAATATCGTGTTTGTACTTTGTTGTGTAGAGTAAAAGGATTGTGTTGAATAAACCTAGGATTAGAGTGAAAAAAAAATTCATATGAAATCTCGAGGGACTGCGAATAGCCAAAATACTCTTGAAAAAGAACAAAGCTGGAGGTCTCAATTTACCAATTTCAAAACTTATTCAAAGCCATAATAATCAAAACAGTACAGGACTGATATAAAGACAGATACATAGACCACTGGGATAGAATAGAGAGCCCAGAAATAAATCCCTTACATATATGGTCAAATGATTTTTCAATAAGGGTACCAAGACCATTCAATGAAAAAAGGACAGTGCAGGGAAAACTGCAAAAGGATGAAGTCAGACCCTTAACATACATCACATACAAAAATTACCTCAAAATGGATCAAAGACATAAATGTAAGACCAAAAGTATAAAACTTTCAGAAGAAAACATAGGGGAAAAGCTTCATGATATTATATTTTGTAATGATTCCTTGAATGTAACACCAAAAGCACAGGCAACAAAAATAAAATAGATATGGAGAAATTAGAACCTTGTGCACCATTGGTGGGAATGCAAAATGGTATAGCTGCTATGGAAAACAGTATGGTGGTTCTGCAAAAAAAATTAAACATAGAACTGCCATGTAATCCAGCAATTCCACTTCTGGGTATATATCCAAAAGAACTGAAAGTGGGGTCTTGAAATGACATTTGTACACTCATGTTCATGGCAGCATTATTCACAATAGCCAAGAGGCAGAATCAACCAAATGTCCATCAAAGGATGAATGGATAAATAAGATAGTATATATACATACAATGGAGTGTTATTCAGCCTTTGAAAGGAAGGAAATTCTGATACCTGCTACAACATGAGTGAACCTTAAGGACATTATGCTAAATCAGTCACAAAAGGACAAAACTGTATGATTTCACTTATATGAGGTATCTAGAATAGTCAAACTTAGAAAGTAGAACGATGGTTGCTAGGGGCTGGAGGGAGGGAGATATGGCGAGTTGTTTAATAAGTATACTTTCAGTTTTGCAAGACGAAAAAGTTCTGGCGATTAATCCCACAACAATGTGAATGTACTTAACACTACTGAGCAGTTCACTTAAAAATGGTTTTAAAAAAAAGGTTAAGACAGTAAATTTTGCATGTATTTTATCAAAATTAAAAAACATTTTAAGAGCAAGTTGGGTTATACAAAATTGTTATTTTTTTCCCTTTATATCATATATTTTTCTGTATCATCAAATGCATTTTTTTCCTTCTTCTTTTTCACCATTACCAAGCTCACTGCAACAACTCATTCTTGGACCTATAAATCGTTCCACAATTGTATGAATATAAGCCATTGCCTAAAATTTAGTCAAAATTCTAAAGACTCTACATAGAAAAAGGAATATCAGAGGAAGGTAACACACAGTTACAAAATCCAATTTAAGTTGTTGTCATTAATACTATCAAGGACCATAAAAGTCTCATAACTTCTGATTCAGTGATTGCATTTTAAGGAAAATAATCAAAAGAAGGAAAAGGCTAGACATTCAATATTATCCATAATACTGAAAAAATGAAAATTAATAGAGGCACTATAAGGAAATCAATCAACACCTTATAGCTATAAAACTGTAATTAGGAAGACTATGTAGGTATATTTAAAATGTTTATTACGTTTATAGTAAAAAAAAAAAAAAAACCCACACATGTACAACTTAACATTTTAACTAAGCTGTAAGCAAGTGGCTCATGGGCCTAATGCATCCCAGAGAAATGTTTTGGTTGGCCTGAATTAAATTAGAATTTGAATATCTTTAGGCACAGCAAAAATTTCCTAATTCACTGCAGTCCACATCACTCTATAATATTTTACAACCAATGCTTCACCTATTCAGACACCTGCATTCTAGACCCCTGAATACAGATAAGAACTGGGAAGGACTTTAAAAAGATACAGACAGATTTCCTGAAGGGTAGTGGGCTGTTCAACGCACTGTTCTTTTGGAAGAACATCAGGATATGTATAATACAATAAAACTGAGGCACACATGTACAGCATGGTGATACTTTCCCCCAGATTGGTTTCCAATGCCAATTTGTGCAATTCAAGGCTAAACAGACACAAAACTTTGAATTTACAAAGACACACAAAAAAATACTCCTGGGTATATCTATAACTAAGTTGGTATAAAAAACAAAGATATTTTTTCTGCATACCCCTGCTGCTGATCATCACTCACCTAGTGACTTGTTTGTGGAAATCTGTAAGTTGTTTGTGTGTCACTGTGACAGCTCCCACGGTTGTCTCCTTTGGCAAACCTTTCAAGGAATTCTCTAACCATCGACAAAAAGTCTGTACAAAGAAGAGGAAGAAGCGTTTTAAAAGAAGGCAGGGCTTACCGAACTGAGATCCTACAGGTGATAACCAAAACCCACAGGTTTTTTCCTTAGTAGCATTAGCTCCCCAAACTTGGAAGCAAGTAAAGGACTTAATAGAAGTACTATTTCTGGCCTTCCAACCCACTGCGGGTTGGAACAGCCTACAAAGGCATGCCTAGACTCCCTTCAAGGGGGCAGCAGGCATCATTTCAGACAGAGCCTTTCAACCTTGGAAATGAAGTCGCTTCTGGATAAAGCTATTGTTCTGTTTCTGTCATTAAACTTATGTAGTATTTTAAAAATTAAACAGCCGCCAGAAAACTGTTGAGCTTAGAGATCGAAGGCAATCCAAAGCAAAAGTTCAGGTACCAGAAAGAGCAGGGACAGAAAGTATAGTAAGTAAACATTTAAAAAGTGCATACACGTAATATGAATCCAGAATCTTAAGGATTTTAAGGTCACCTCTCTCAGTAGGGGTCATAGCCAGTCAGTTCCTTTGTGATACCTGCCTGTTCTGTGGGTTAGAAAATTCTTTTTTTTTTGCTCACTCTTATTGCTCTTTTCTTATTTTTCTTTTTTTTTGGCCACACGGCATGCAGGATCTTAGTTCCCTGACTAGGGATGGAATCCATGCCCCTGCAATGGAAGTGTGGATGGAGTCTTAACCACTGGACCACCAGGGAAGTCCCTCTTGTTACTCTTTAAAACAATTTACTTACATCTGAGTATAGTCTCTTTATATCTTTCATGTGTACAAAAACTGAAGAGGAAGGGGAGTGGGAGCAAACTTAAAAATCAAAATTCTAGAGACTTCCTCTGGGTTCTTATTTTCATTTGAATTGTTATTCTTTGAAAAAGCTCTAATTTTTCTTCATGCCTTTCTTAAGTAGGATGTATGCCTTGGTCACAGTTTTCAGTTGTAAAATAACTTTTTTATACCTAAATTTTTTACATTATGTGTTTTCCCATTGTTAATTTATGAACACAATAGACCAGACCAAAAGTAAATATTCCACTATAAATGCTTAAAAAGTACTGCATAATTCTCCAAGTGTTGCCCCTTTTGAGTAGAAGACAACATTCTACTCAGACAAAAACAAGCAGAGGCAAACAGCATGAATGAACCCTTAACTGACAAAGCTTTGGCATCCAAAACGACCCATGAGTTAACTATAAGTATCCCCCAAAACAAAAACAGTAAGAAACTAAACTATATTCTGTCAACTAATATTTGACAAAGGAGATGAGAATACCCAATGTAGAAATGACTGCCTTTTCAATAAATAGTGCTGGGATAATTGCATACTCGCATGTAGAAGAAAGAAACTGGACTCATGCCTTTCACCACTCACAAAAAGTAACTCAAAATGGATTAAAGACTAAATGTAAGACCTGAAACCATGAAACTCCCAGAAGAATACAAAGGCCTAAAGCATTCTGACATGGGTCTTGATAATGATTTTTTGGCCGTGACACCTAAAGCACAACCAGCAAAATAAAAATAAACAAGTGAAATTACATCAATCTAAAAGCTTCTGCACAGCAAAAGAAATCATCAACAAAGTAAAAAGACAACCTAAGGAATGGGAAAAAATATTTGCAAACCATATACCTGATAAGAGGTTAGTATCTAAAATACATAAAGAACCCATACCAGTCTAGCAAAAAGCCAAATAACTCAATTAAAAAATGGGCAAAGGACCTCAATAAATGTTTCTCTAAAGAAGAAATACGAAAGGCCAACAGGTACCTGAAAAAAACGCAAATTAAAACTATAAAGAGATATCATCTTAACACCTGTTAGCATGGTCATGATCAAAAAGATAAGAGATAACAAGTGCTGGCGTGGGTATGGAGAAAAGGGAACCCTTGTACACTGTTGGTGGGATTGTAAATTGATACAGCCACCATGGAAAACAGTTCGGAGGATCCTCAAAAAATTAAATATATATACCATATGATCCAGCAATTCTACTTCTGGGATATATCCAAGGGAAACAAAAACACTAACTCGAAAAGATATCTACACCCCATGTTCACAGGAGCATTATTTACAGTAGCCAAGACATGGAAACAACCTAACTGTCCATGGATGGATGAATGGATAAAGAAGTTGCAGTATGTGGTACACACAATGGATATTATTATTCAACCATAAAAAACGAAAAAATCCTGGGCTTCCCTGGTGGCGCAGTGGTTAAGAATCCGCCTGCCAATGCAGGGGACACAGGTTTGAGCCCTGATGCAGGAAGATCCCACATGCCACAGAACAACTAAGCCCATGCACCACAACTACTGAGCCTGTGCTTTAGAGCCTGCAAGCCACAACTACTGAGCCCGCGTGCCACAACTACTGAAGCCCGTGAGCCTAGAGACTGCTCCACAACAAGAGAAGCCACTGCAATGAGAAGCCCGCGCACCACAACAAAGAGTAGCCCCCACTCACCGCAGCTAGAGAAAGCCCGCATGCAGCAACGAAGAGCCAACGCAGCCAAATAAATAAATAAATAATAAATTTATTAAAAAAAAAAAAATGAGGAAATCCTACCATTTCTGACAAAATGGATGACCTTAAAGGCATTATGGTAAGCAAAATAAGTTAGAGAAAGACAAACACTGTATGATCTCACTTGTATGTGGAATCTAGAAAAACAAAACAAAACTCATAGAAAAAGAAATCAGACTTGTGGTTACCAGAGGCAAAAAGTGGGGGGAGAGAAACTGGAGGCAGTGGTCAAAAGGTCAAACTTCCAGTTATAAGATAAATAAGAACTAGTTAAGTAAGTAAATCCTATGAGTTTTCAACAGGAGAATTTTTTTTCCTTTTTTCCTTCTTTTCTTTTTATTGTGTCCATAGGAGAAGATGAATGTTAGCTGAACCTACTGTGGTAACCATTTCACAATATATGTAAATCAAACCATTATGCTGTATGCCTTCAACTTACACACTGATATAAATCAATTATTTCTCAAAATATTCAAGACAAGAGACAAAGCTGGTACGTCATCTTCTACTGAAGAATCTGTGTTGAACTTTGAAAATGTATGATTGAGAATGTGCTCAAGAATGTTAATTTTCTTCAGACTTATATCCTTAGTTACGATTTCAATCAGTTTATAGCATATAGACAACCTAAATTTATGTAAGAGTTCCTTTACAAAAACTCAGTTTTAAGTTGGTGTTTACAGAAAACCACTTTTTAAAAAAATTTTTTATTTTACATTGGAGTATAGTTGATTAACAATGTTGTGTTAGTTTCAGGTGTACAGCAAAGTGATTCAGTTATACATATACATGTATCTATTCTTTTTCAAATTCTTTTCCAATTTAGGTTATTACAGAATATTGAGTAGAGTTCCCTGTGCTATACAGTAGGTCCTTGTTGGTTATCTATTTTAACAAACACTTTAAAATAATTTAGCAATTCAGTGGGTACACAGTAAACTTAAGAGCACAGGGCTACTTGTTTTCTGTTCCTCCTCCAAATTGCTGCTCTCATTTTCTTCTTTAGCCCTTACCTGTATGCTTACAAATCCAAAATTTTTTGTAAGGTTAAATGTACATAATAAGTTTTTTGTTACCTGGAAACCAAGTATATTTATTTAAAAGTAAGAGTATGGAAATTTTATTTCTCTTATCAATAATGTTTGGAATAAACTTGTTGGTCCCCAGGGGTTCACAGAATACTTTTTAGAAAAACAAAAACTACTACTGTATTAGATTGAAATGGAACAGGTGTCGTGAACAGCCAGCAAGGGAACTACAGGTACCATTCATTCCTGAAGCACTTGAGCTAATGGAAGAACTGCAGAGCTATTTGATGAAACCAAAGCCACACAGAAGCTTCACAGAGTTTGATGAGTAAGAATTAAGGTTCAGGGAGGGGACTTCCCTGGTGGTGCTATGGTTAAGACTTCGCACTCCCAATGCAGGGGGCCCAGGTTCTATCCCTGGTCAGGGAACTAGATCCCACATGCATACCGCAACCAAGAGTTTGCATGCTGCAACTAAGGAGCCCGTCTGCCACAACTAAGACCTGGAGCAACCAAATAAATAATTAAAAAAAAAAAAAAGTTAAGGTTCATGGGGCTGTTTCTGAAGTAGAAACCTAGAGAAAATGTTAGAAATCCATTACACATCTACCATCTACCCTACATGTCATTGTGTTTCATTTGAGTGAGCTAACGATAAAGTAATACATATGCCTAAGACAATTTACACTAATCATTGAATTTTGGAGATGAACACACAAATCCAAGACTAGGCAGAACTTTTAGCTTAGTAACATTAGGGTCTGAGAGTGAAAGTGTACTCTTTTTTTGTGAAACTGCTGAAATTGAGGCTAAGAACTGCAATCAGTGATATAAAATAGGAGATAACATTAAGATGTACATGGACTTAAAAGTTATAAGATACTTATGTATCTGGATTTCTGTGGTTCAATCAAGTCAGCTCACGTTAGGTCCAACTGTGTACTTTCCTGAACTGCTTTTATATTAATATTACAAATTATAAACCTCATTTAAAAAAATAATTTACAGGCTATACACTATATGTTACCATTATGCTCAAAACTTTCATGTAGTACACACAACCTGATTTATAATCATGTGGCCCAGTACTAAAATTAGTTGGACATTACTGGATAGCCTAAAAAAAACTTGCATGCTCAGGTGATAAAGAACCTGGTTCAAGAACCGAAACAGGATGTAAATAAATCCAAAGGGGAAACAAATCCAGCTATAGATTGTAGGCTAGTTTTATATGCATATGCCTCCAAATGCTCTGGCTAGATTTATTACCAAGGAACCATATAGTGCTATTTAAGGAACCTGAAATGAATTAACACTTCTTTTTTTTTTTTTTTTTCCGGTACGTGGGCCTCTCACTGTTGTGGCGTCTCCCATTGCGGAACACAGGCTCCAGACGCACAGGCTCAGCGGCCATGGCTCACGGGCCCAGCCGCTCCGTGGCATGGGGGATCTTCCCAGACCAGGGCACGAACCCGTGTCCCCTGCATTAGCAGGCGGACTCTCAACCACTGCGCCACCAGGGAAGCCCGAATTAACACTTCTTGAATAACCTGTAATATGGGCATCTCTCACAAGTGAACAAACTTCTCACCGGCCAGCCACATAGCTGAATTCGATGCTTAGTATTCACTTTTGGTAATAAATAAACCCTATGACAGTGACACAAAGATATTTTCAAGAACCCTTCTACAGACCCCTTCATTTAACAATTAAACTTAGCAATATACCTAAATCAGGTTCCACGAACATACAACAGGACTGGTTTCAAAGTTATAGTCAGCCTCTCAAGGAACTGTTTAGGACTTGTTAGGGTTAGGGACTAACCCTAACCCTAACCCTTTAAAAAGATTATGAAAACAATCTTACCGGTCTGTCAACCTGCATGATCTCCCAGAGCACTTCGGCCACATCTGGTAGGGTGTATGGGGGGAGACAGAAGCAGCACGTGTGAAGCAGCTGGCTTACAAGTTGCTGTCCAAGCTGGTTCATCACCTGTCCAATCAGTTCTTTCCGTAATTCAAAGTCTTCTTCATGCTGTAAGAAAACAGGAACAGGAAAATTCTAATTTCAACTTTCCAAAGAGGCAGTACTCTTTCCCCTTTAGTCTAGTAATCTCTCTTTCCCGGGGAAGAAAGTATATATAACAGCTGGATTCACAAGGTCCACTAAATGTTCTGTCACCAGGAAGAAAATATTAAGAGTTTAGTTTCAAGGAAATGGGCATGGGCTTCAGCTGAGATTAACCTTAACCCTTAGGTTTTTTAAAGTTTTTTTTTTTAAATAAATTTATTTATTTTATTTTTGGCTGCATTGGGTCTTCATTGCTGCATGCGGGCTTTCTCTAGTTGCACAGCGACCGGGGGCTTCTCTTTGTTGTGGTGTGCGGGCTTCTCATTGCGGTGGCTTCTCTTGTTGTGGAGCACGGGCTCTAGGCGCGCAAGCCTCAGTAGTTGTGGCACTCGGGCTCTAGAGCGAAGCCTCAGTAGTTGTGGCGCACGAGCTTACTTGCTCCGCGGCATGTGGGATCTTCCCGGACCAGGGCTCGAACCCGTGTCCCCTGCATTGGCAGGCGGATTCTTAACCACTGCGCCACCAGGAAAGCCCAACCCTTAGGTTTTTCATGAATAGAACACAGAAGAGAAACAATGGTTAGAGATTAAGGGTAGCAATTTTCTTAACCTTTTTTTTTCTGTTAAAAAATAATTTAAAGTATCTGTATTTCCTTTTTTAAAAAGTGACTGAAAAAAAGAAGACTTCTATCAGATATCTAATCTCTATCAAAAAAAAAACTTACTTATTTTCTTCCTTCTTAGTCTTTGAATACACATATTTCTAATATGTTGAAAAAAAAAAAACTTTTACAGTGCCTTTCACTTCTAGTTATTTTCTTCTTTTCCCTCTCTCTTTTTACTGTCAAAATTCTTCAGTAATTAGCCTAGTCACATACTTAATTCTTCACTGATCTCCCTTACCTTCAATTCTACTCCACATCTAGTCAAACCTACCTTTGAACATTTTGTGAACCACTTTACTACTCCAGCCAAAAAGGTCTCTTAAGTGTCTACTAGTATACTTAGTACTATCCTGACTTTCTCTGATTATAATTTATACCCCACTTAGATTTTCCTCCCCTCTCCAATCCATCCAAATGGCTCCACTGAGGTCCTTCCTCTTCCAGAAAGTTATCCCAACCTACTTCTTTCCAAAGAGTTTTCCCTCCTCTGATCTCATAGCAATCATGACTTTTATCACTTATCTGACAACCAAATACTGCCTTGTTGCTGTTGTTTAATTCTTTGTAACTGTATCTACTTCTCTCTTCAATTAGACACCAAATGGCTTGGAAGCAGAGATAATTTCAGACTACTTGATACAGCTTACAACACTTAGTACAGGCTGTCTTAAATCTACTAGTTGATATTTTGGTTACTGAATGATCCACTATGGAATATGCCTACCAACACAGATCAAATAAGGAGATGCTGGTTTTCCCCTAAGGAATGAGAAAGAGATATGAGAAAACAATGAGCTACAAAGTAGAAAGACTACATTGTTCATACTTACATCATTGGCTACCCCTGTGTGGATGAGGTCTCGTAGGAACCTCATGACACTACAGTTGGCATCCCGGTGGTCCAGGGTAGTAGAGGCAATGGCCCATTGTAAGATAGGGATGACAACCTGGCTCCTCAGCAAGGTAACAGGGCTACGCTGAATAAACCTGGTGTGGAAAGACAAGCTAGATATAAACGACAGGATTAGGCTATAAAAGCAGCCAGTGTAAAAGGCAAAACTATGGAGACAGAAAAAAGATCAGTGATTGTTAGGGATTGAGGGAGTGGAGGGTAAGGGGATGAATAGGTGAAGCACACAGGAGTTTTAGGATCGTAAAACTATTCTGTATGATACTATAATGGTGGATATATGTCATTATGTCATTACACATTTGTCCAAACCCATAGAAAGAACACCACCAAGACAGAACCCTAATGTAAACTATGGACTTTAACAATGACATGTCAATGGAGGTTCATCAGTTCTAACAAATGGATCACTCTGGTGGGGGATGTTGATAGTAAGGGAGGCTGTGGGGAAGGAGAGGGGAAGCTAGGGGTATATGGGAACTCTATACTTCCCACTCAGTTTTCTCAGATCCTCTAATGTTTACAGAGAATCTCCAAGAAAAAGATAAAACATTGTTCCAAATTTATTTTACCAGGCAACCATTTGTGCAAAGAGCATCTCTAGAGATTGATTTTTCAAGGAACACACCGGGAAAACAGGTTGACAACCCACCAAACAATTCTCTCATACCAACACACACACACACACACACACAAAAGCGTTTTCTGACTTGTCCAAAAATTAACAAAAACCCCAGTGTTCGTTACTAACTGATCTGGTTCAAATTCCTGAGCTAAGGACTAAGAATGAATACAAATGTCAGTGTTACTAGTAAAAGGAATTTAAGCAACAAGTGGGGTGGCTGGCTAGGGGTAGAGGTGGGAAGTACATACCAGATAACTTCTAAGGCACCTTAAAAGCCTAAGGATTTTTTATTCTGAGATATGATTATATCTGAAGGATGCTAAGCTTCTCAAGGAAAAAGTTTAAGTAAAGCATGATATCATAGTACCATAAAATGTTAAAACTACATGGGATTCTACAGACTGTCTAGTCAAATATTCTTGCAAAGCCCATTTTTATTGCCTTGGGCATGTTCCCTCCTTCATGCAAGGAAATCAGTTATTTTCCCCTGTTCTCATCCAGCTCTTCTTCATTTAATGGGAATATTCTGGTTCACGATTTAACTTTGGGTTATGAACCATTAATCTACCTACTCCTCTTACCTCATTTTACAGAGAAGGAAACAGTTAACTGTTAGGTGACAAGATCAAGCAGTGATGAGGATGAGCAATAAAAAAAAAGGGTTGCTCTTCAGAAGGACTGACCTGGTGGCTAGCCTGAATAGGTCGTCCACAGTGTCAGGGTGATTCTGGAGCCCATTCTGTTGTTCTAAGAGCTGAAAGGTGGGCATGCACAGTGCCTAGAAAAAAAGTGATTTTAAAACAAATGCTTGTAAATTAATGCCATGGGATTCAGACTTGCTAAATATCATAACATATACAAAGAGAACAAAGAGGGGAAGCACAGATAAGTAAGAAAAGAAAAAGACTTTGATGAGAGATCAACAAAGGGAAGATATAAATCTTTCTCAGTTGACAAAAACAGTCTTCACATATGAAGTCCACATTTCAGAAAGGGTTGAGGATACAGATTTCAACTGGGTAGATGTCACCTCAAATTTTTAGAAGTTTCTGAAACTGAAGACTGTGCTTATGTACTAGATATGGTCTGGTCCGCTAAGGGAGTAGTTGATGTTTTAATGATAATAACTATGAAATGGCAATTTTAAAGGGAAAGACATCTTGGGAAAAGGAGCATTATGATTTAACTCCCTAATATATTTCCTTGCCCTGTGAATAGAAGAGGGTAAAAGCAGTATATCAGGAGACTTTTCCAATGCCTGCTATTTACCCTAAGACCATCCCTCCTAAGTGAACTAGTTCATTGGCTGTTCCAGGCAAGAAATTAAAAACAGAAACATGCTTGAGCTTAGAGATCCTTTATTTTAAATCTACTTGCCCACCTTCCCACCCTCCAAAAAAATCCTACCTCTGGATAGCATAAATCAGACAGTAATAACTGTAATGACCAGTACATCTGTGTGGTCAATCTCTCTCTCATTCTCCCAAGCAGGCCTGTCCAGAGAACAACTAGGAAGTTCTACCTCCCTATTATTAGGGCAACATCATGCCTGGGAAGGAAATATGAAGAAGTAACAGAATTAAAGACATGGTGAAGAACACACTGCTAGGCCTTTAGACCCTCCAAGAAAACATACCTGGAGCATGTCTAGTAGTCCCTGCCGACAGCCCTCTTCCATGCCATACTCATCCACAAGGATACTACCAAGGTACAGGAAACAGGAATGCTGATGTACATGGTAAACATTCACCATCTGCCAAGGGAAAATCCCATTAGTTCAATTCTTTACCCCTCAAAAAGTATCAGCTTAGGACTTCCCTGGCGGCGCAGTGGTTAAGAATCCATGTGCCAGTGCAGGGGGCACGGGTTCGAGCCCTGGTCTGGGAAGATCCCACATACCGCGGAGCAACTAAGCCCGTGCGCCACAACTACTGAGCCTGTGCTCTGGAGCCCGCGAGCTACAACTACTGAAGCCCGCGTGCCTAGAGCCTGTGCTCCACAACAAGAGAAGCCACTGCAATGAGAAGCCTGCGCACTGCAACGAAGAGTGGCCCCTGCTCGCCACAAGTAGAGAAAGCCCGCGTGCAGCAATGAAGGCCCAACGTAGCCAAAAATAAATATTAATTAATTAATTATTTTTAAAAAGTTTCAGCTTAGGTAGCTGTCTGGAGGAAGAAATTCTGAGATAGACTGGTCTCTTCTCTTTAAGACAACGCAGTAAAGCTTGTTGGCAACATTTTCTAAAACATAGGGCTCAATTCCTCAATTATTTTCAAGTACTCTATTTAGAATTCTTTCAAGACTTTGACCTTTTTTTATCTTTCCAAAACAATGTTGTAGGAG
The DNA here is from genome assembly GCF_949987515.2 of Delphinus delphis. Taxonomy (NCBI): domain Eukaryota; kingdom Metazoa; phylum Chordata; class Mammalia; order Artiodactyla; family Delphinidae; genus Delphinus; species Delphinus delphis. The sequence continues at coordinate 84,170,402 of NC_082691.1, forward strand.
AGTTGTATAATATTTACTTCAAGCTGGAACCATTAAGGAGTTATTATCCAAGGTTTGTGTAATATTTACAAAACCCTAACAATATACCTTAATTTTCCAACCTACAAGTTGCTCTTATTTGCATCAAAGATAATTCTTTTTTTAAAAAACAACCACAGCAGGAACAAAATATCCAATGCCCCTCATATTAGAGGAGACTCTGAAAGCATTGTTGTTGTTGGTTTTTTTTGTGGTACGCGGGCCTCTCACTGTTGTGGCCTCTCCTGCTGCGGAGCACAGGTTCCAGATGCGCGGGCTCAGCGGCCGTGGCTCACGGGCCCAGCCGCTCCGCAGCATGTGGGATCTTCCCGGACTGGGGCACGAACTCGTGTCCCCTGCATCGGTAGGCAGACTTTCAACCACTGCGCCACCAGGGAAGCCCTGAAAGCATTGTTTAAATTGGCTTCTAAACCCCTCTATCTAATCATTTGAGTAAAAAGAGCGTTTCCAATCAAGATATCTGAATCTCTACAGAATAAAAATTTTAATACAATATAAATATTTAAACTAAATTATTTGTTTAGGATTTTTACCCTACTATCCTCCAAAAATTAAGAGGCCACCGTACGTTCATCTATTTAAAATGCCATCACATGAGAATTTCCTGGCAGTCCAGTGGTTAGGACTTTCACTGCCATGGGTCCAGAGTTCAATCCCCGGTCGGGAAACTGAGATCCCACAAGCTGCGTGGTACAGCAAAAGAGGGAAAAAAAGCCCATGCAACATGTATGTATTCATCTTATTACATAAATTCAATTCTTTCAGCTTGGTGGGAGCGGAAGGGCAGAGTAACTGGCACTTATCAGCATATACCATGAAAAGAACACGAGATGGGAGCTATGAATCTGTTCAGTGTTGTATACTCAAAACTATATGCTGTACTTAACGAACGATATAAGTTACGGTTGGCAAACTTTTTCTTAAAGAGCCAGATGGTAAAAATTTTAGGCTCTGCCGGCCTTACAATCTTTTGACTACTTAACTTTCCACTGTAGCACAAAAATGGCCAATAAGCAATAATTAGATGAATAAGCATGACTATCTCTCAGTAAAACTTTATTTACAAAAACACGTGGCAGGCCCACTGGCTGTAGTTTACTGACCTCGAATTTATGGGATTTTTGTCACATAAGATGCTACCCTATGCTACTGGAATAAAAGAATAACATAAAAGTCATGAAGGTATCCTCCAATAGCAAAGGGGAGTTAAATCACATTGTATTGGACCCAGAATGTATTGCACTGAAGGGGACACTTGACCAGAGGTGGACACAGCCTAAATGCAAACATATACTGTTGTACTCAGGGTACAGTAAATGCAGAAAATCGCTAAAAATTAAAATTCTGTTAAAATATTTACCTATACAAACTTTAATCAAATCTATAATTTAAGGAGGCATGGTCATGTAAGTGCCAACTGACACTGCAACAGCATGATCCTGGCTCTGGGTAAGAGCTTCCTTAAGAGTGAGGCAGAACTTGAGGGGGCACTCACTGTCAGAGTCAGCCTGATAGATGCCCTGCCCAGGTGGAGAAGGGTCACTTCAGGGTGGCTGGGTGGGGTCTAGCTGAAGCCCTGTGGTAGTTCTCCTCACAGCATGAGTGCAAAATCTGAGAAGGTACTTGCTCAGAGTCGCACTTTGCCTCACCTCCGTCAATTTTGTGCCCATGGCACCTCACTTGCCTAAATCTAGTTCCAGTCCTACTGTAAGGTTAACACCAACATAAATTACTTAGTGAATTAAGTCACTAGTCATAAGTGTCTCATACAGAATATTCTAGACATGAATATGATCTCAGAGAGCCATGTATAGTGAGGCACACCATCATAATTACATACCAATCTTGGTGATTGAAAGAGTCATATTTATTTCTTGACAAATAAGAGACTTATGTAAATAACTAACTATGGTGAAGAAAGAAGAACATCTCTTTGGGCCAGAAATAGCAAAGTTTGACTTGCCACATTTTTAAAAAGGAAATTAATATAAAATGTTTAACATGGGTATATAAGAGCTGAGCATTAAAGTCATTCCCATTTCTGAATTCCACACTGAAATGCGCTGCTATTTAGACTATCACTATACAGAACAGATTACAGGCTATTTGCCTTATAAATAACATACCACAGGCACTACTTATCTCTTTCAAATATATTTTAGTTTGTATTTAAGAAATGCAAAAATGTTTCATTTCATCAGCAGAGTTTTTGTTCTAAAAGGCTCCTATTTCAAAATTCTGTATACTGTACATTTTCCCTCTTGTAGAGAACTCACCTGTGTGACTAGTGGCTGCAGCAGGGCTGCAGATCCTTTGCCTACACAGCGAACAGCAAAACGGAGGCATCTGCAACAACGTTCTACAATCCGATTATCAGCCCGGTGCTTATTTAGAGTCTCAGATAAAACTGGCCATATCTGAGTCAAAAGTGAAAAGAGCACAGAAAGAAAATGAACAACTAAGTGCTGAAAAAAATGCTCCCAAGTTGGTAACAACTTATTTGGCTTTTAAATAATTTGGAAAAATCTTTCTTTATAGGAACACACATGGCCTGATTCTGGTCAGTGGGTGTGTGTATATGTGCTGAGGTTCAATACACTACCCATCACTGACAAACAACCACTTCTTAACGGAAGCACAATGACTCTTTACAACACAAGAGGACCATGTCTAACTTTACGAAAAGACAAAGATACATATTTTCCTAAATTCTGGACTTCCTGTTTTAGGATGGGAAGAAGCAGAATGAATTATAGAGGAAGAGATATTTAAAGACAGTTCCAAGAAGTTGGAAGACCTTGAACAAAAGGACTAGAGCTAAGGAAATGGCAAGCTTTGATACCGCTGAACACGTAAGGATATTTGGTGTTTCCCCCCTGAAGTCTGAAAAGCACTTCTTAAAACATGCCCTCTGATCCTCACATTACCCTCATTTTTTAAAAAAGTACAAAGGAAGTACATTATCAAAGAGGAAACTAACTATGATGGTTAACTGGCTTTGTCAAAAACATTTTGCCGGTAATGATCATGCCTCCCAGCAACAATAAGATTCACACAGTTAATCTCTCCCTACTTTGGCCTTTCAGTGCATTTCCCCACAGCCTGTTTTCTTACCAAATCTAAAATCAAAAATATTTATTTGGATGGTTCTGTTCCTCTTTTCATTGATATTTAAAGCATATCAACAAATTGAATCTTCCTGTGAACCTAGAAGACAGTACCTTCTCACTTTAGTTACCCAGAGCCTTATAAGGAAAAAGGAAGATCCACAGGCATACATTAGCACTTACTTCCTGTATGACTTTTTGGCACGGATGAGTCTGTCCATTTTCCACAATGGGATTGGTGTGTCTGGGGAAAGACAATGGCCCAAATTAGCGAAAGAAGAGCAAATTCATCAAGGAACCAGGGCCCTAATCCCTGTTAGTTTACTTAGTATCATTCTCACCAATTAAAGAAAACCAGAGTATTTTTAAGAATCAATACCTTTTCCTCCCACTCTGTTCAAACACAAGCACAGTTTAAATCATCCCATCAATTTTTTCTCACCTTTAAGCCTCTTCTACTGTAACATGTAAATTCAATCCAACTCTGCTACATGGGCTGTGGGTGTGGGGCGCTACAACTATCCTTTCCATCTTTTTTCCCTTTATAAACCTGAATATGTAGTTTCTTCCAAACTAATAAATATATTCAGATTGTCTAAATCCACTATGAGAAACCAAGTACTGCTTCATTCCCAGCATTAAAAGGCAAAAGCATTAGGAACCCTGGTCTACCAAAGACGTTTCTCATGGTTCTAGTCTAAATCCAATGATACACAACATGGGCCCACCCACAGTACATCCAATCCAACTATTTGTCTAGTTCTAGAATCCACTAATTTGAAGGAAAGCAGGGGGGAAAAAAACCCCACTACGATTAGCTACCTACCTCTTTAAAGGAACAAAATTCTTTAATTTTAAAAAGCTCAATAGCAACTCAATAAAAATCTAATTTTTAAAAAATCAGGGCATGTCCACCTTTTGCAGATTTTCTTTCATTTATTGTGAAATAGGAGTTATTGTTAATAGGCTCTCAGAATGGTATGCAACAGGGCTCCCCTAATTATATAAGGAAAGCATTATACCAACTCAGGAAAAAATATGTGTAGATAAGAACAAGCTAGAACAACACCTCAGTTTTAATTTCTTCCACATAGGTATTTATGCAACTATTAATTGATATTCCAGTTATACCTACAGGACTCGCAAATTATATTATGCAACTAAGAAAGGATCACTCTTTGAACACTGTCACTCTAATGCTGTTTTAATCATTATGCTCCTCTTGACTTCAAAGAAAGTTTAATTTCACCTGGTTATTGAAGAGGCTTCATTATTTTTTTGCACCCATACACTATAATAGCAATGACTCTGAAAGTGTAGTCCTTGGAATAAAAAGCAACAGCATCTGGGAACTTATTAGAAATGTAAATTCTTGGGTCCTATCCAAGATCCAATCCATCAGACACTCTGGGAATGGGACCCAGCAATCTGTTGCCTTGGTAATTTAAGTACTACAGGCAACTTTGATGGATGTTAAAGTTTGAGAATCACTGATCTAGAGACCTAGAGAATTAATTACATTTTAAAGGGCCTTTTGACAAAGGTCTACCAAAAATAAATTCTTAGAATTTGCCTTTGCAATTGTAATAGGACTAAATTAGTCTCCTGATAGAGGGAGTTTATAGGAGGTACTCGGAAGTTGGAGGAAAAAACACTTCCTTACTTCAATACCTAATGGTCTCATTTGAGCTTTTAACCCAGGGCAGGAACCTGGCATCTCTCTTCTTACCTAAATATCACTGCAAGGCGATCTAAGAACACAGTGGGATCTGAGGATATGCCGTTGCTGGGCTCCTGAGACAACAGCTGAAGAGACAGATATTAACACTCAGTCATTACACATACAAACGTACAGCAAACACTGCAATATATACCCTTGTACATCAACCTCTGTCTCAATCTCTGATTATTTCCTTATAACAGATTCCTGAAAGTTACTCAAAATGGTAAAAACTTTTAAATTCATATTAGCAAATTATTTTCCTCCATCTTACTGCATCCTGGCCAGGAATGCATATTAACTTTTACTGTATGATCATTGTGGAGTAGAAAACAGTATCATTTAATTTTTTCCCATTTACTTTTACAATGATTAGGATATTATAGACATTATACATTATAATATAGATTATATGTATTATACTATATAATATATATTTATATTATACTTTTATAATATAAAGCTTCAAAATTATTATAGCTTTATAATATATTTTAAGAGGTAAGGCAAGTTGCTACCTCTTACTCTTCTTTCCTAAAATTTCTTAGATACTTCTACCAGCATATTATTAGAGATAAACTTTAGAGTCACTTCGTCAAGTTCTCCTAAAAATCCCACTGGTATGTTCATTGCTATGGTACCATAAAAGTAATTTGAGAAGAGCTGACGTTTTTACAACACTCTTCAAGGAAACATGGTAGGTTATGGTTTTGGTTGTTAACTTGAATGGTGTTTTTCCCACTGTCATCTTGTAAATGGTATTTCTGATACAGTGAAAATCTACTGATTTTGGAATACTTATTTCATATATATAGCTACTTTGATAAACTTATAAATTTTAATAACTTCTCAGTTCATTCTCTTGGCTTTTCTGGTTAGATAAAAGACCACCTGCAAATAAAAAATTTTGTCTTTTCCTTTCTAACATGTAAACATATTATATTTGTTTCACCCCTTACTTAACTGGACTCACCTTTTTCAATGCCATAACCTGAACAGAACATAGTTCACTAAGACATTCAGTAATCTTATCCAAAGGTAATCTGGCTAGGACAAGTGCTGTCCCTGAAAGACAAAAGATGATACAAATGAAGAAAATAAAAACTGAACTGAGGTAATTCATTGGTCTACATCATATGGCTGACAGAAAAGGCTGACTGGTTCCATTCTTTCAAAAAGATCAGCACTGTTTTTTTTTTTTTTTTTTTTAGCACTGTTTTTAAATTATAATAGTTTGTTATTTATGGTTGGGTTTTTCTTTATTTGGCTTAGAAGACCATACTGACTTTCACATTGACATTTACAACTGAAGTTAATATTAAACTATTTCTCCTCAGCAGCCTATTGGTTTAAAGATGTTTAAATACATAGATAGCCCCACTTCCAATTCTTCAAAGATTTAAATGAGTGCTTTGAACAGAAAAGTAATAGTTAAGTTTGCCTTTCTTTCATTTTTAAATAGTTCGAAAAATCTCCCCTCTCCCCTTTTCCCCCAAATAAACAGTAATAAATCCATAAACCTTCACATTTGAATAAAAAACTGAATGATTTTTCTTGACAGTCTATAAACCATGGACGAATTAGATTTTTTATTTAAAACTAGGGGGAAAAAATCTAACAAATACAATTTTCTCCTTTTAATTCATCCCTATAGAAAAGAATGTTACTAAAAAGTTTTCTATATCTAGAAGATACCACTGATATAACTGGGATGCCACATTCTAAGTTAGACGTCACATTAGCATCAAGGTTAAATTTCACTAGAAAATGACAAGATGGCAGCGATACCCGCTGGCAGTAGTTAAGAAAAATCTGACCTGATTTAATGCCAGAAAATGTGGCAAAAGAAGATTGAAAAGAAAAGAAAATCTGTCCTGAAAATGCATAGTTACGTTGGCTGGTAGGGAACCTGATCATAGAAGTGAGAAAGAACAGTTAGTTGACATTTAACAGGCATCCAATCTGGACAAGGCTGTCTGCCACTCACAGAGACTTAAAAGATGCTGCACAGGCTGTATTACCCAATCTTTTATTTGATATACCCCAATAAAAGATTGCTCAATCTTTTATTTGATATATTAGCTTTAAGGATTTCACTACCTCACAGGACACCCCAATTTGTTTTCAGAAAGTATGGTTACAAAGCATTTTCTTTCTAGGAGCCAGTAAACTGTCAACAATCAATTCCTCATAAAATAAATCTGTTCCCTCTTTTCTAAGATAATCTTTCAAATATTTAAAAATAGCCACTGTGTTAAAGTCTCCTCTAAGTCTTTTCCCCTAGCATAATATCTCTAGTTCTTCCATTACTCTGAGTTTCATCACCACCCTGGCTGTTTGCCTTTTGATCAGTGTAAACTGATCAGTAATGGTTAAAGACCATTAAGCGACCAGAACCCTTGACTTCTAGTTATAGGACTGAGCCAGGCACACTACCTTTAAATTTCCACTTACTTCTATGGGATAGCAATGCTTATTTGGTCTCCATTTTTATTCTTTCCCCCAACTCAAAAAGGAACTATGTTTAGTTCCAATGTGTTGTCTCCACCCAAAATCTAGGTTCGTGCTATAAATACTGTAAGCACTTTGTATTAGTTATATAGCCTTAAAATATTCTAAGAATGCATGTACACATAATCAACACCCTCCCCTCTGAGTGACCTTCCCTATAACTGAGTAAACTGCAACTGAAAAGTGGGATACAACTGATATAACCCCTAGAAGTGGCTTAGAGACTGTTCCTTCTTAATATCTTAAGTAAGTACCTTTTAGCAAGCCCACAGCAGCCTCTGGAGACAACATGAAGGAATCAAGGGAACGGGCAATCTCTAGGAGTCCATGAAAGTGCTGAGCCATGTGGTCTCGGCAGACAGAGCAAATGTTATGAATGGCTTTGGCTGCAGCAGAAGCCAGAGGTTTTTCACACAGTCCTTTCATCAAATAGCCCAACACAGGGTCTAAGGAGAAAATCCATACGTAAAGATTACATTATTTGAAACTCAAGGAAAATTTCTATTTGTTAGAACAAAGGTTTTACATTCCCTTTTTAAGCAAAAGAACCATTTTTAAAAAATGAAATGTGGGGCTTCCCTGGTGGCGCAGTGGTTGAGAGTCCGCCTGCCGATCAGGGAACACGGGTTCGTGCCCTGGTCCAGGAAGATCCCACATGCCGCGGAGCAGCTGGGCCCGTGAGCCATGGCTGCTGAGCCTGTGCGTCTGGAGCCTGTGCTCCGCAACGGGAGAGGCCACAACAGTGAGAGGCCCACATACCGCACAAAAAACAAACAAAAAAGAAATGTGTTTAAACGCCAATGTTTTTGCATATAAAAATGGGGCTGATCTCACTGACAAATGGTGTCAGAGAGAGTCCTATCTATTTATCTTCCATTTCTTTCCTTGGGGAAATCAACTGTTGCTTGTTGCTAGGGCTTCACAGAGCACGGTTTGAAAACCACTGATTCAGTCTGAAACCACTGGTGGATATAACCATCAAGTATTAATAGGGTAATGTAAGAAAGACGATAAGGCTCAAAGAGTACCATTATACTCAGAGATTAGTCACTTTGTTTAAAAAAAAGCAGTCTACATTAATCAGGACAATGACAGTTATCTAAAGCTGACACTTTCATACTTGCTTCTTTATAATTACAAAAGGCCCCCAAACCACACAGATGGATCTTTAGCACTTCTAAAAGAATTAGTTCATTATGTTTTACTTTCTGCCAAATGTAAGTGTTCTAAGAAAAGGGATTACAAAGGCGAATTCCTATAAAGCAAATCCTAGTTATCCTTTACCTTGCTTCATAAAAATCAGAATGTTTTTTCTATGAAGAAACCCTAAGAAAAATCATACATGGTTAAAGAGCACTTTATGTGTACTACAGAGTAACCGCATACCAAACCTTATAAAAGAAGTAATCTCTGAAAGCCCATTTAAAAGTTATCTCCATTTCTAGTCTAATGACAAAAACAATGCACCAACCCAGCATGAACCTGCTCCCTTCCACACACACACACAAAAAGGCCTGTTTAGCATGGGAATCAGAACTAGAATCTAAAACCTAGCCCACGCAACTCTAATACTATAGGCTTCAATGATTCTCAAATTAAATATTTGTGTTTTTGACTATTCTAGAGTAAGTATGAACACTCAGCAATTTGTCTTCTAATTGAGGCACAAATTTGAATAAGATACTACAGGTGGTACTGAATATAAGCCTTAACAAACAGATAAACCCACTTAGTTTCTTTGTGGAAAGTGTTCAGAAAAGAAAGCCAAATTTTGAGACAGATAATGGAAGTGAAGAGATTTAAGAATTAGAAAATAGGTATTTTGAAAAAATTTTTAAATGGTATGTTGAACTTGGAAGTGGCTCAGCTATGATGTAATAAGCCTATCTATCTTATATGCTCTATATACAGAAACAAGAAAATAGGAACACACATCTCTTTTTAAGTAAGAGTTTCAGTCAATAAAAAAAGATCATGTGTAAAATAAAATCAAGTCGAAAGGTGGTAATAAACATAAGTACAGCACAAACTTAATGATATTCACGAATTTGAGAATTCTTAAAATTCTCAGAATATATCAGTCTTGAACATCAGGTGGGCTTAATATATATTAACCTAGATAAATTATTTAGTCTCTCTGTATTTCAGTTTCCTCATCTGGAAAATGAGGGGATTAGAAGAAATTATTTCTAAATTTACTTTCAATTCTAAAGTTATTTTATATGATCTTTAGTTATTTTTTCAAGTCAGTAAAGGCAGCCAGAAGTTATATAACTCAACACTCTTCATTGTAGTTTGTACTTATTTAGTTTCAATAATAATTCTTAGTTTTTAAATGGAGCATGTATTTAACACTGAAATAACACCCCCCCCCCCAACTGTCTTTGCTTTAGCCTATTAGCAGCTTCTAGTTTAGAACTACAGGACAGTCTGATTAGCTCAAGCCTATGCCAAAGCCTAACAAAGACAGAAATAGTTATGCTGAAGCACAGTACTAGTAGCAAACTGTTTCCCTATCTAGAGATCTAATCTTTCAAAGGTCCTTTCTCCAAAGTCTGATCAGATTATAAAATGTTGTATCAACTAAGCAATAACTCATATATTTAGTCTCAGTGTCTAGAAACATTCAACCTACCAATAAAAGAGAAAGTAGGAAAACAAAAGCAAAAGTAAGAGAGAGAAAGAAAGAAAGCAGAAAAATCAGAAGCAGCAGCTGCAGAGGAATGTTCACACATACCAAGGAACTGAGGATTTCGATCAACCACTTCGCTCATCTCTCCAACCAATTCAATGCTGGTGTATCGCACAGCTGTATGTACGGTCTCTGGGAGACGGACAACTCCTTCTAGGACCTCCACAAGTGTTGGATTGTTCTCCCTGAGTTTAGAAGGCAAGTACTCAGAGTTACCAATTTCAGAGGTTAGGTTCTGGCTAAAAAACAGGCTGCAATGACACAAATCATTGCTAAAGGGTTTCTTTCTAAATAAATAACCATTTGGATAAAAGTGCTTAACATCTGGTATGAAAGTTTTTTAACCCTCAAAAAGGAGGAAAAGACAGAAATGGAAGATATCATTGTTTCAGTTGAGAAGCATACTACTGCTCCTTAATCTTCTCAATGTCAGTGAAGTGTCTAAAGACACATCCTGCTATCAAATAAGGCTCTTCAAATTGGAGAGGCAGGCAATTACTGTGGATCAATGTCTTCTTTTAATGAATCCATTTTATTTATTCCTATATCTGCAGCACCTAGAACAGTGCCTGGCACACAGTGGGCACTCAATAAATACTGCTGAATGGCTAAATGAATGAAGAAATAATTCTAGACCACTCGCTATTAGTTGTTATTCTCCAAAAGATTTCTTATAGCTGGATAATGGATACTTTAAGAACAGGTAAGCATGGGTGGGCCAGCTCACTAATTAAAGAAACAAGAACACAAGCTGTAGGAATAAAGGTGCCCTGACTTAGAACATGAGGGAAAATTAAAGTTATCCAAATACTTTCCACAGCTCCATGAATTAACTTTTTCCCTTTCCTTCTCTTCCTTTCACTCTTTTATTTGCGGTACGCGGGCCTCTCACTGCTGTGGCCTCTCCCGTTGCGGAGCACAAGCTCCGGATGCGCAGGCTCAGCGGCCATGGCTCACGGGCCTAGCCGCTCCGCGGCATGTGGGATCTTCCCGGACCGGGGCACGAACCCGTGTCCCCTGCATCGGCAGGCAGACTCTCAACCACTGCGCCACCAGGCAAGCCCTGGCTGAAGTTCTTTAAGCAGAGTGGAGGATGCTCCCAAAGTGGTAGAACGTAATCCAGAAATGAAAGATGTTTAAAATGCAAATAAATCCTGGATTAGTGCAAGAGCACTCCTTGCTGATACACTAAGTCTATTAAGTCCTTCATACACTAAAAAAAAATTGTAATCATGCAGCTGGCTTGAAATGTGGATAAACAAAAAACAAAATAAAATCTTCTCTCATTTATGCTTTATGCTTCCTACGGGCACTAAGCTAATTATTGAGACTCTCTTCCCATCCTTTCTCATACCAACACAAATCAGTTAGATTATTAGTGTAATAATCTTCAGACTGTTACTGAAGTTTCCAAAAGATACCAAATGGGTTTCAAAGCAAATAGTATGATATGTGATTCAGGACCAGAACTCCTTAATAGAGAAAAACAAACCTACTCTATCTCCTTAAATGTTTACTGGATTAGAAACAACATAAGATTTCATTGACTAGACCCTGTAAGACAGCTAAGAAAGAAGACTGTACATTTTATGAATACATGCCTTAACCATCTCTCCAACCAAGGCCATGGACAGAGAGCTCAACTGCAGACATCTGATTACAATACAGGAAAACTTGACAGATACTAGCATTGATTTATAAACTCACATAACAAAGTAAATTCTGTTTTTAAGGATTCATGTTGAAATAATAAATAGAACTTCTATGCTAAGCAATTAGAAATCAAAATCTAATAATTTAAAATTTTCCAATGACGAAAACAAAAATAATAATTGCCCTTTAGAGTTTGCTATTCTTTTAGGTGAAATGGTACCTATGCCTGGCCTCTCTGAAACTTACAAATGACTCTCCAAGACAGGAAAAAAGGAGAACAATATAATTAAATATTTGTAAGGATAACTCACCCAAGGTCACAAAAGCAGGTGAGAGCCAAATTAGTGCCTATTCAAATGCTTTTAAGGAAGTGCCAACAATTTAACAGTCTAACAAAGTTTTGATTATACCAACTTGCACAAGGGAGCCTAGGTTGGGAAGATAAATCAGCATTCTTTTCCTAGCATCAAGAACAAAATAATTTTAACTCTAGGAAATGTGTTTAAAACGTGGATATCAACAATGCATGCTACTCTGGACTAGACTCTAGAAGTCAGAAGACTGGACAGCATTATAGAAGTAAGAAGTTCTAAGAATTTCCAAACATATCCCATACGAGAAAAATGTTGTAATTTTCCTTCCTCTGATATTAAGAGTTCCCAGCAAAAGACTTATTAGACACTCACGGATCAACACTCTTTGCTATAGCAGCCATGATAAAGAGAACCGCTTCTGTCACCTCCCAGGGTGGGTTGCCTTCTTTCAGAGTAGAATATAACTAGAGAAGAAGAGGTGGATTATGGATCCATTAAAAGGAAAACAGAATAGAATTCCAAAACAAACAAAACAAAAAACTCTGTTAGTTAAAATAAATCTAGCCCCTTGCTTCTAAATTTATCTCTCAGAGCCAGGGAAAAATAGTATCTTCATTTTTCAAATCTTCACTAACTCTAAGTAATACTAGTTTAATATTTGAAACAAACCCATTTAGGGCCCCAAGAGTATATCAAGATTACCATCTACTCCCACAAAATGAGTATTATGGAGAAAACAAAACATATTACACGAGTGTCTTTTCCTGGTCCTGATAATAACTCATAAATACATAAACACACTTAAAAATGAGATATGATGTAAAACCTCGGCATATGCATTGGCTTTACATTTCTATTATTTTAACTACTTGTCTGCATCAACACTAGTAGCACAGATTAAATTCCTAAAAAGTAGCTGTTCTGAAGCACCCATCACAATACCATGTCCAAGCAAGGGGAGATGGGGAGAGACCAAACAGAATACTCAGAGATGTCCAGAAACTTCCCAGGGTATATCCATCAGTGGGATATGACTGGGTGTTAGTCTAAATAAGATTTCTGTAGTCATATAACACACTGCTAGTTAAGATAAAATTAAACAATTCTCTTGTATGACTTCACAGAGCCTTTAAATATACTATTTAAGTCATTTTCCAGTTTTAATTGACAGAACTGTTTTTTCTGGCAAAGAACATCTCATGAGACTGGTGTCCCACAGTACACATCTTGGACAAGACTAATAATTTATGTAAATTTGTAAATTGAGGTCTGGAGAAGAACAAGTAACTTGTTCAAAGCCGCAGAGCCAGTGAGAGAAGAGTTGAAATCTGAGCACAGGTCATCTGCCTATGATCTGGGGATCTCACTAAATCTGCTAAGAATCCCCAACCCTTTCTAGTTAGATAAAGAAACATACTTTGTTTAATATAAAGAAATATAGTTATAATTTTATGAACACTTTCTAGATCAGATGATGCCCCCAAATACACAAAATGCCTGGATTACCCATCCCCCCAAATTAGGTTAGTTCAGTATTGCTGACAAAGCATTAAAACTAGTATTTCTGGATTCAGAGCATGATCCAGCAATATGAAAACCACCTGACATTATGCTAATGTTAAGTGATGTGGAATGGTGGTGACTGCAACCTTATGATGTAAAATGTTACTCGCTGATTGTCAGGAAAACCACAGGACTATGATTCTTCTACTCTAGTATAGTCACCTCTGGGATGAAACTGCAAAGGAATCTAACCATAAATGTGAACAAAGGAAATGCCAAATAACTAAGAGTTGCCAGGAGTTGATACATAATTATTAAAGCAGAAAAACTTGTCTATTTTCCTGGCTAGGTCCAAATTCCCTATAAGTATCTTGGGGGCTTTAAGGTTTATCCATGATCTTCCATTTCAACTGAACAAGTGGAACAACTCTCACTAGCAAGATTATAGTGTAAACCATAACTGAACTGTTTACTGCAATTGGCTTGTAAGATACTAAACAAACATAGCTACTATATGCCAGGCAGTGTGCTAGGCACCTGCATATCTACTGTCCCATTTAGCCATCAAGATTGAAGAAAAAGATGGAACACTTAGAGAAGACATAGAAGTTAACACAATTAAAGTGATTGGTAAAACTGCTAAGAATCTCCAAATGGGCTTACCTGAGCAAAACACTCCATAGACCCAATCAAGAAAATCAAGTCCTTCACCAGGTCTGACACCCTCATCCGAAACTCCCCAAAGTCATCAGTCTCCTCAGGAACCCCCTCCTGAAATTTCAAATCAGATAACATTTGTTTTAAACTAAGGCTTTCATTTACTTTATAAAATCAAGAGTAAAAAAGCCATTAAGCAATCCAGTCCCAATGAACAAAAAGATGAATCGCCTAAATCACAAAGACATTTTACTATAGAGGGTATCCCAAACTTTTAGGTGTGTCAAGTCAATACAACCTATCTTCTGCCTTGACTATTAGAAACGCTTCTCTTCTTTTGTGTGTCCCAGCTACATCTTGCCTGCTGTTGGAAAGATCTGGAGTGGTGGGGGTGGGAAGTGACCTAGAAGAGGTGGTAACTTAAGAGTTTATTAGCCTATCTAGATAAGGCCTAGCTTTTTATTACTGAATAAGCCTCTGAAGCTTTACGGTTCAAGATCTACCAAAATCAACCATTATCACAAGAACTAGACACAGAATAGAATATTAGACTTCAAAAAGAATTTTATATAGGTGGACAGATACATAATAAGACATGTATAGTAAAATATTAATGGTAGAATTTAGCTAGTAGGTATACAGATATTCACTATAAAATCATTTTCCCTTTGCTGTATATTTGGAATTTTTCATTAAAAAATACAGAGATCATTTACATTTCATGCTTAAGGTTTTCTTATTCCAACACCCTCCTGTGAGTAAACTAAGGCTTACCAATTGTGAGATGGTTATGGGCACCTATAAGAATCTTGGACCATGGGTATCTGGAAAAAGCCCTTAGTATTACTGACAATTGCGGATTTAGTTCAACCTCCTTGCTTTAAGATGCAAAAATTAAAGTCAAGGAATGAGGAGGAAACAATGGCTGTCTCAGATGAGATAATGAATTATAAAGCACTATACACCTACAAGTGTAAGGAATTACCTGCCAGGGAAATGGTGTCACAGAACTAGCAAAGGGAAGAAACGGATCAAGCAAGCAGAGCCATTTAAACCAGAGCAGCCCGGCTTTTATTTACTTATCAGGCTTCCAAGCAATATGTAGTTGAAGATAAGATTCCTCAGTTTTAAAAAACAAGTAGTGAAAACCACTAAACTAAATCATCACTAAGGTTCTGTGGAAATACAAAATACCATAACTCAAATAACAACATTAACATTAAAATGAATAGACAGTTTTCATGTCAGATTTAATAGTAAGCAATAGGAAAAAAAACCCACTCCAAGTTATAGGTTGAAGGACAGGGATATTCAACCAACCAACCAAAAGAATGAAATAAATGCTACAAAATTTGAAGTGACTAAGCGAAGAATGAGATTGAAGAGTTTTCCAATGGACTGTTTTATAATATTTCTAGTGTATTTTATTCTAAGCAAATAGATTATATTTTATTTTAACTTATAAAATTCGTATAAGTAATATAAAGAAAAATGTGCACATATGTGTCGGGGGGGGGAATCATAAGTTATTTTCCACATCCTTACACAAATATTTCACCTTTGTGTTAGTTTTAATCCAACCACATATTTTATGCTATTAAAAATACATATTATAAAATCTGACATTTTTTCATTTAGCGTACCAACTATTGCTATCTCAAGTTATTATTTTTAACTGCTGCATTATGATCCATCAGAATGCTACATAATAATATACGTAACTCTTTAATATTCTTTTTGGGGGGGGGAGGGGGACCATGCCACACAGCTTGCGGGATCTTAGTTTCCCGATCAGGGACTGAACCTGGGCCGCCAGCAGTGAAAACACCAAGTCCTAACCACTGCACCACCAGGGAATTTCTTCTTCTAATACTCTTGTACGTGGGTTTACCATTTTTTTACTTTTATAGATAATGCTTTGTACATAAAATAGCAATTTTTTTCTTCTGCAGAATTATTTAAGGTGAATTCCCAGAAGAATTACTGGCTCAGCAGGATTGAGTTCTTTTTACATAGACCTAGCACTCTTCATTATACTGGTACTGACTTCTTCAGTGTAAGCTAGAGTGACAGAAAACCCACAGATTCCATTAGCTTTATTCTCTATCTTTTCAGTTCCTTTTCAAGCTAGCATTGAAAACAAGAGGAAATCAAGACTTGATTAAGTAGAGAAGAAAACTTACATGGTCTGGTTCCAGCTGGCAGTGGCGAGCCAAGGCATGAAGCAGCCTTTGAATGTAAGCTTTGAAGATGCCATGAATAACTTCATCATTAGTTTTGTATAAATGCTCCCCTAGTCGGTACCAAAAGTTAAAGGAAATTTCTACTACCTATCAAATTAAAAGAAAGAGAAAAGATGGTTTATTTGAATAAGAAAAGAAGGCAGTTTTATTATTACTAGGGCCAATAGGAAAGAAACACTTTAAAACAATATGAGTGGAACCAGTTAAGAAGCCATCTTTTTTCTAGCAGATTTATTATTATCCTCCCAAATTATCTTTCCATGTTAGGCCCAAAACTCCATTTAGGATGACTGGCTTTACATTCTCTGTCCAGCCCTGGGATAACTTCTCCAACAGTATATTGGATTCTGAATTTAGAGAAACAGATACAGAAATGGAAGTCTCTTTAAAAGTATTTTTTCCTAAATTCTGAAATTATTTCTTTTTTTTTTTTGAGATTAAAACACTTCTCACCAGATAAACCATCTACAAATAACCTGTACAAACCACAGCTCATCTTACATATGGCACTGTTCAGAGGAATGATAATTATTAGGTAGTACAATACTTCTGCCCAAAAATGTTTTAAGTTTCAACAAAATCTAGATATCCTCATGAGATTATGTCAAACAAATACGCATTATCTTTTATATGATCAAAGAAAAAGGACTGAGACTCACAGGACTACTGAGTCCCTCCCTAAGAGGGGCCCTACCATCCTTTCCCATTAATGATCCAAAATGGAGCCATTTAACTAGAGCTAACCCAGCTTGGGAGTTCTTTCTCACTTCTTATACTATTAAGAGGAGATAAAGCTTCTTGAATAAGAGGAGTTTTTTTTTTTTTTAATCTAGCAAACTTAAAAGAGGCAGCATGTCTTAGAAATTTTGGGATGAAGAAGACTCTTTAAATCCTTTCAACGCCATTCTCATTTTCATCCATAATTTGGAGAAAACTTTTGTATGTTAAAACTTGTGGAGGTACAGTTAAGATTTGGTATGTTTTCTTTAGCTATAAAGCTCTAAAGAGTAACTGACGCTAGAGAGGGAGCCTCAGTGGAAAAGTAATAGGCTTTTTTTCTAACAGGTCAGCCCAGCTAACCAAGTAGGAAAATAGAAAGGAATCAAAGCTGAAGCCCAAATACATATTTTTTAAAAAATTCAAAACAGAGGACACTCCCCATCACATTAATTAAAAATAAAACTATAATTTCGGGCTTCCCTGGTGGCGCGGTGGTTGCGAGTCCGCCTGCCAATGCAGGGGACATGGGTTCGTGCCCCGGTCCGGGAAGATCCCACATGCTGCGGAGTGGCTGGGCCCGTGAGCCATGGCCGCTGAGCCTGCACGTCCGGAGCCTGTGCTCTGCAACGGGAGAGGCCGCGGCAGTGAGAGGCCCGTGTACCGCAAAAAAAACAAAAACAAAAACAAAAAACTATAATTTCCCACAAATAAAAAGCTCGACAGGAGAAAATGGAATGCAGATAATATGTGACATACAACTTGGAAAATAATGGCATTAGCATAGAATAAACACTACCTCATATTGAGGGTGTCCTGCACAGATAAGAAGCAGTTCTAGAGTTCGTAGGTCCCCAAGGCCTTGGCCTGGAGTACAAACAATTTTTTCAAGGAAAGTTTCACACAGTTCAGTGAAAATACGGCAGTAATTCAGAACTCTGTAAATGAAAGAGGAATGAGAACATCAAGTCAGAAATCTGGATATTATGCGTTCATACTCACAGACACAGTTAATCAAATAAATAAAAGCAATCCTCAGCCTAAGGGACATGTAGTGATTATTTGCTATGTTGTATCACAATTTCCATAACAAACATCTTTCCTTAAATCACATACTTTTATACATACAAGGAAGTGACTCATAAGTCAGTTAAAATTCTCAATTATTAAAACATCTGAATAAAATTCCCATCAAATCACACTTGATACTTCTCATCCCTAATTCTTAGAGCCTTACCCTTTAAAGTGCAAAAACTTACTACTCTCCATGATCACAACCTCTCCCTCTGCATTTGATTTGCCACTCTTGGTTCAGATGAGAATAGCAGAGCATCTTGAGGATGCAATGTATATATTTACACAGAGTCACGAAGAATCACAAAGGATAGATAAATAATAAAAGGTGACTTAAAAGAACACCAGACTGTATATGAATCCAGGTCTACTGCCTTTAATAATTACTCACTTGTCTAAATCTTCACGTGCCACAGCCATATGATAGGCAGTCTCCAATGTCAGGACTCCTTGAAAAAGTTGCATGGCTAATGGCAAGTTGGTTTCCACATTCTCAATGGCGTACAGAGCTGAGCATACGCAGTCTGAAGCAGCTTCATGTAGGTTGGATGAGGTCTTATCCTGTTGCTAGGAGGTAGCAGGAGTAGGGAAGTAAGAAGTTTGATCATTAAGCTGTAATCCAAGTAACAGGAAACCAATTATAGCCTGTTTCTGAACATGTACTTTAAATACATACAGCCTAATAGTCATGGCCTTCAATGAGACAACATCCATCAATCTTCCTATTTCTGACTATTATTTCCTTATATGCCAAGCAAATCAGCCTTTTTGTACCTCAATCATGGTCATATGACTTCTAAAATTCATATTTTCTTCCATACCAGTCCCTCCAAATGGAATTCCATGTGTTCCCTGCCCTATTTTAGTCTATGGAAATTTTCTCCACCTTTTTTTCTGATATTCAGGTACTATCTAAAATGAAAGGGTCCAACCAAGTATCAACACATCATTGTGCTATTTCAGAATACTAAGGTTAAACAGAGATTTTTAAAGCTTCTGGGGAGGAGAGGAGAAGGTAACTTAGAAAGGAGCAAAAATCAGTTTATCCACCTTCTCATTAGCAATGATGCCTGCCAGTATATGAGAAAGCAAGGTCTTAGAAATTTTGAAGAAAAAGAATAGTGAACCTAGAACTCTATACCTAGCTAAATCATTGATTAAGAATGAAATAAAAACATTTCTCAGGAATGCATGCAAAAACTCAATATTTATTTCTCACATATCCTTCTGAGGAAGGTATTTGAGGTAGGTCAAAAAAAATGGTTAAACCAATCCAGAAGCAGAGTAAAGAGAAGTCCCAGGATGACAGCTGGGGAGCAGATCAAAAGAGCAACTGATACAAATTAGAGAATATTAGAAGGTTCAAGGAGGGAGGCCTCCAGGGTTTCTATTCAGGACAGTACAGTTGAGAGGTTGGATAAATTTAGCGAAGGCATATTGGTCTTCTGTGAATAATAAAAAAAACAAGTACATTTAGAAGCTCTGCGGGGGTGGGAGGGGAGCCGGGGTGGGGGGGCAGGGGGACCTATAAAAGCAGGGCTGGGAAAGCACAAAGACACAAATTATTCATTAGGTTATTCTTAGATTGAGTGGCAGTGAATTAAAAAATATTCACTGTATTAACTATGTTTCAAAAGTTAAATGTTCAAATTTATTCTTTTGTATATACCAAGTATTATTTTTAAAATATTTTTTAAAAAAGAACTATAGGGGAAAAGTTATATAATAAGGTCGTGGTCCAAGCATAAAGCAAACTAAAATATTTAGTTTTATGTGGCATGACTTCGAACCACTGAAAAAAATGTAAGAACGAGAATACATTTGACCCTGACTCTAGAAACACTCTTAAGTAACAGAGGACCTAACACTGGATCAGTAGAGAAGACAATATAACCCTAGCACACTACTTAGCTTGTTCCTTACCCCAATCTCAGTTCCCAAGAGTCACCACTGTTTTAAGTTTGAAGTGTGTTCTACACTGTCCTCCATTCATACGTAAACTTATTTACACACTTTTTAAACAAAAGTGGGAGCTGAATTTTTTAATACTGACTACTCTTCACACAACTTGGTGAGATGAGAATCAAAATTACCATTATTGAGGTATGGCATCAATAGACATGGAGACAAAGACAATGATAAGCAAAACAATTATTAGCATCCTAAGTTTCCTGAATTTTAGCTTCTGATCCAAGAATGACAGCAGAAATACACGAACAACATTACAATACCAAAAATGTCTCCTTGAAGAATGCGTTTTCCTTTTCTTTCTTTAATTCACAGTGATATCAATCTAGTATCATGCTAAATCTTCTAAATTATAGTGCACCAGCACACAACCAGTATGGAAACACAGAGTTTCCATACTAATAAGTGTTCATGGAAGGAAAACCATCAGGGAGAAAGAGACAAAGTCACACCCACCTCCAAAGACCTGTTTAACATTTGTGCTTGAGGTATTGCTGTTTCTTGTTCTAAAAACTAGTCTTATTCTAAGCACTCATTTACTCTTTGTCTACCAAGACAGAGGAATGTATTACTAGGCAATGTTACTTTTAAAGTTTAAGGAACAAATGCACAAGTATATAGAAATACATTACTTCAGATCTCAAAAACCCAAAATTCATCCTATACATACCCTGATGTTTAAGTAAACTACCTCGATTACAAAGATAATATTCTGATTTGTAATTGTCTCAAACACCCAATGGCCATTATTAGAAACACACAACTTAATACTTTTAAAATAAGAAAAAGAGACCAATGGTTTTTTTGTTACTTGAATTTTAATATGTAAATCATTGTTCTATACATAATCTACATATAAGACTGCTTTCCTCTTAAACCTAACTACATTTTATTCTGAGCACTAAAACTAATATCTTAATTTGGTACTTGGCAACAAGGAAGGGACAGTGTTGCTTTCTTACCATACACTTTCCACTCACTCCACAAAACTCTGAAAACACTCTTATATCCCAGAAGGGCAGTTACCCTAAGTGACTATGTGCCAGAAACAAACAAAAACCATGTCATAAACAAAGCCATTACTTACCAAAACCTCAAAAAGGAGTGCTAGTAACTTATTGTTAGCCATGAAGTTACTGTCCAAAACTCCTAAGTTAAACCAACTTCCCAAACAGCGAAAGACCTTCATAAGCATTTTCTCATCTGTTCCTGCTTTTTCTACACAAGTCATCTGAAAAGAAGAAAAAAAAAAAAGTTACAACAAATAATGTCAATCTTTATATTTAAATATTATTACAATCATCTTATAGGTGTAATGATGAGAAGGATAAAAATAACAGCTAACAGTAAAAAGTGCTTTTTAATTGCCAGACACTGTCTCATCACTCTTTTTTTTTTTTAAATAAACTAATTTTATTTATTTATTTTTGGCTGCGTTGGGTCTTCGTTGCTGTGTGCTGGCTTTCTCTAGTTGTGGCAAGCGGGATCTACTCTTTGTTGTGGTGCACAGCCTTCTCATTGCAGTGGCTTCTCTTGTGGCAGAGCACAGGCTCTAGGTGCGTGGGCTTCACTAGTTGTGGCACGTGGACTCAGCAGTTGCGGCTCACAGCTCTAGAGCAGAGGCTCAGCAGTTGTGGCACATGGGCTTAGTTGCTCCGTGGCATATGGGATCTTCCCAGACCAGGGCTCAAATCCGTGCCCCCTGCACTGGCAGGCGGATCCTTAACCACTGCGCCACCAGGGAAGCCCTGTCTCATCACTCTTAATTCACTTAATCCCCACTAAAACTGTATAGGTATGTACTATTGTTATCTCCACTCTCTCAACTGGGAAGCTGAGGTACAGAGAGGTTATAGACTGGTTCAAAGATAGATATGTTTCAGAAACAATTATCAGTATATTTCTTAGATCCAACTTCTGCATTAATGTAATCTTATCAACAGAATTGTCTTTAAAGTAATACTCATCATCTCAGCCATGAAAAAGAATGAAATTTGTCATGTGAAACAACCATGGATGGACCTGGAGAGGGTATTATGCTTAGTGAAATAGGAAAGAAAAATATTGTATGTTATCACTTATACGTGGAATCTAAAAAATGAAACAAACAAATGAATATAACAAAACAAACAGACTCATAGATACAGAGAACAAAGTAGTGGTTACCAGTGGGGAGAGGGGAAGAGGAGAAGGGGGAAGATAGGGGTAGGGGATTAAGAGGTACAAACTACTATGTATAAAATAAATATGCAATAAGCATATAGCATACAGCACAGGGAATATGGTCAATATTTTACAATAACTTTAAATGGAGTATAATCTATAAAAATTCTGAATCACTATGTTGTACACTTGAAACTAATATTGTAAATCAATTATACCTCAATAAAAATTAATAAAATAAATAACACATCTATACACTCGATTTTATAGAGTAGAAATAAGCTAGTTGTACTATTGTATATTGCTTCATGAAAAGTTGGTATTTCAAGCTTCAGCACTGGAATACTCTAGCAAATATACCATCCACAGAAAGTGATATTACTATAAATATGATAGTTTATAAAAGATAAAATGAAAAGTCAGACTAAAACTCACCATTGTTTCTCTTTGTAAACTGTTTTTGTGATGTATACTTTTTCCAAAGTAAGGTGTAATGCAACTTTTTCTGGATAAAGAATGTTTAAAAATAGGGACTTCCCTGGTGGTGCAGTGGTTGAGAATCTGCCTGCCAATGCAGGGGACATGGGTTTGATCCCTGGTCCAGGAAGATCCCACATGTTGCAGAGCAACTAAGCCCATCCGCCACAACTACTGAGCCTGCGAGCCACAACTACTGAGCCCGTGTGCCACAACTACTGAAGCCCGTGCGCCTAGAGCCCATGCTCTGCAACAAGGGAAGCCACCGCAATGAGAAACCTACGCACCTCAACGAAGAGTAGCCCCCGCTCGCTGCAACTAGAGAAAGTCTGTGCACAGCAATGAAGACCCCACACAGCCATAAATAAATAAATTTTTTTTAAAAAAAGAATGTTTAAAAATAACTTTTGCAGGCAATGGATTAGAAATATCATAACTGCCATGGCATTTAGAATGCATGGGGGGGGGTGGTAGTGGTATGTAATCCCATAATGATCTAAATGCTGACAATTATACTTCCAAGTAGCCATGTTCCCCCTATGTTTGCAGTATCAGGCAATAATAATTACATACTTATTAATTAGTGTGAATTACACTGAACTGAAATGAATGAAGAAAAGATTCAAGTAAGTGAATGGCAACCACATACCCACATCCACACCAACAAACACACACACCTAAATCTTTGAAGCTCTTGCTATAAACTCATGACACAATCCCTTGGCCTTTATGCTTCCTGAATGACATTTCAATTTTAATAAGGTGTGATGTTTACAAACGGAAGGACTTGATTATACATTCTAACTACTGACTCAAATTTAAGACAGAATTTTGGAAAAACCCTACATCTAAAACTAGCTGCTCTGAAGAGAAGAAATTCTATTAATTAAATCAAACACTCACCACAAAGCTTCAGAACTAAGAGATGCCTTCAGTTTCTCTTTGAGAACTGTATTATTAAAGACTCTTGTCTCTTACTAAAGTTAAGACCTCAAAAGCTAAAAGATATAATACCAGAAGAGCTCACCAGTAAAAATAGAGCAGAGGTAAAAAATAATAGATCTTGAATTAACGATATGGAGAATAAATGGAGAAAAATATTAGAGGCCAGGCTCAGATTAAGAGCAAGAAGAATAATATTTTTAAAAATTATAAAGTTCAATACAATGTTTAGGAATAAGTCCATTCGAATAGACCTCAAAAGTATAATACTAACAAGAAAATAAGATAGAATAAAACCATTAAAGAGAATGTGGGGGAACTGAATGAAAACGTTCTAAGAAGCTTTTGGTATCTATTACAGCCAAATACCTATTTTTCTTGGTAACTGGACTAATTTCATGCTCTAGGTTCTATAACATGACAAGCTACATGACAGAATTATAGACCTTATTAAGTACCACAAGGATATATTTTTCAGATTTCATGATGATAAATCAAGCTAACACCTGTTGCCAGTTGTGATAAAGTGCTAAGTCAAGTCCAAGTGGCTAACCGCACTTGCCCATCGTGGCAGTAATGATGACTGTAAGGACTACAGTGGCCACTGAATTTTTTTTAGTTCATTTGAGTGCTTACAAAAAATGACAAGCTCGGGTCGGTTAACCCAACTCAAGTCACAGTCTGAGAACTAGACAGCTTCCAGAGCAGCTCCAGATAAAGCTCTTATTTTTTGTAGCTGCAGGGCTGATACTGCTGGAACTCATATACAAAATTTAATTGTGTGGCTTGCTGAATTACAAACAGCAGTCGAATTTATAAGTAAAATTCTGAAACTGACTGGTAAAGAATGGACTCCTGATGCATGGAATGGAGACATCTGGTTGGACCCTAATGAAACTGATAATCCTGAAACCCCAAGTCACTCTTAGTCTACCTTACCAATAAAAGTGGCCTGCCTTCCAGTGTCTGAGACTAGCCTTCCTCAGCTTGAAAGCCCTGTAATAACCCCATCTGAGACAGATGGTTTGAAAGAGGATGCCCAATCTCTTCAATACCTACCACAACCAACCCTTGTACCAATCATAACTAGGGTCAAATCTCACAAGGTTCTAGGGGAACAGGTACATGCAGGAGGAAATAACTTATACACCAGGAGAACTGTAA
Organism: Delphinus delphis; assembly: GCF_949987515.2. Classification (NCBI taxonomy): domain Eukaryota; kingdom Metazoa; phylum Chordata; class Mammalia; order Artiodactyla; family Delphinidae; genus Delphinus; species Delphinus delphis. Next base: position 84,195,346 of record NC_082691.1, read on the forward strand.
AACTTTGCTTGTATGTGTCTGAAGAAAGCTGGGAAACATGCAGGAGTGTATTCTAAAGGTGTTAGACCAAGGAAGGCTGAAATATAACATTAGATTGAGCCAAACTCATTGATACAAGTGTATTTCCTTGAGATTCTGGATTTAATGAGTATGGAGCCTCTGGGAAGTACCAATAGTTATATCGTAGTGCAAATACCTAGGATTTTGGAACAAATCTATGCTCTCTTCTGCAGGTAACTATTTTCCTTTTGAGAAGCAGCTTCTGATTTGCTACTGGGCCTTGGTAGGCCTATCCATAGGACACCAATCTCATCAACACCTGAGATTCCCATCATGAACTAAGGATTGTCTGAACTACCTAGCCATAAGGTTGGGCATGCATAGCAGCGATCTGTCATCAAATGGAAATGATATAAGGAGACTGAGTACGGGAAGGTTTGGAAGCTACAAAAACGTTGCATGAGTAGGTGGCTCAGATTGCTTTGACACCATCTCTTCTTGCATTGATTCATCCCCTTCAATCCATGCCTGTGGCCTCCTGGGGTGTTCCTTACAAACCAGATAACTGAAGAAGAAAAAATTCAAGCCTGGATTACAGATGGCTCTGCATAATATGCTGGTACCACCTGAAGGTAGACACCTGCAGCATTACAGACCCACTCAGGGGCTTTAGTGAAGGCCAGTGCTGAAGGAAAACCCTCCTAGTGAGCATATCTTCAAGCAATACACATGGCTGTCCACCACGTCTGGAGTGAGAGATGACCAGAAATATGGATCCCCACTTATTCATGGACATTTGTTAATCATTTGGATGGACGATCAGGGATTTGGTAGAAACAGGATTGGAAGATCGGGGACAAGGAAGTCTGAGGAAGACGTATATGAATGATATATTTTTTGAATTTATTTTTTTATACAGGTTTTTATTAGTTATCCATTTTATACATACTATTGTATACATGTCAATCCCAATCTCCCAATTCATCCCACCACCACCACCACCACCCGCCACTTTCCCTGCTTGGTGTCCATACGTTTGTTCTCTACATCCGTGTCTCTATTTCTGCCCTGCAAACCGGTTCATCTGTACCATTCTTCTAGGTTCCACATATATGCGTTATGAATGATATTTAAATGGGCACAGCCTGTGACGATATATCTGTCCTATGTGAATACCCACCAAAGGGCATCCACTATGAAGGAATCTCCCAATGATAGATGGACCAAATGACAAACTATGTCAGCCTTCTTCCCTAGCCACCCAGTGCTTGGTCGATGGGCGCATAAACAAAGGAGCCATAGTAGCAGGGATAGAGGCTAAACATGGAGTTAACATGGATTTCCACCTACCAAGGTTTAACTGGTAAACACTACTGATGAGTGTCAAACCTATCAACAGCAGAGACCAACACTGAGTCCCCAGTGGCACCATTCCCCATGGGGACCACGTTCATTGATTATACTGGACTCCCATCATGGAGGAAGCAGAGATTTGTCTAGAGGATTAGACCCATATTCTGGATATAGAGTTGTCTTCTCTGCTTGTAATGTTTCTGTCAGCACTATCATTCATGGACTCACAGAATACCACATGCAACCATCATGGTATCATAGCTAATCAAGAAACTCATGTCAGAGTAAAGGAAGTACAGCAACTTTGAGCTCTACTGGTTTGGAGATCTTGGTCCCAAAGAAGGAATACTTCTATCAAGAAACACAAAAATAATTCCAGTGAATTGGAACATAAGACTACCACCTGGACAATTTGGGCTTCTTATGCCACTGAACCAACAGGAACTTTACAGGCTGGAGTGACAGATCCCAATTACCAAGGAAAAATTGTGTTGCTTCTATATAATCAAAGCAAGGAGCTCTAGGTCTGTAACCCAGAGGATTTTCTAGGGAGCCTCTTAGTACTTCCATGCCCAAAAAGTTAATGGAAAACTACAGAAGCAACAATCCACAAAGGCAGGATGATGCTCAGACTCTTGGGGAATGAAGGCTTGGGTCACTTCACAGAGTAAAGAACCCCAAGCAGCTGAGCTTCTGGCTAGGGCAGGTGTCTTAGTCCATTCAGGCTGCTATTAACAGAATAACACAGAATAGGTGGCCTATAAACAATAGAAATCTTTCTCACAGTTCTGAAGACTGGAAGACCAAGATCAAGGTACCAGTGTCTGGTGAGGACCTGCTTCTTGGTTCACAAACAACTGTCTTTTTACTGTGTCTTCACATGGCATAAAGGAGAAGGGAGTTCTCTGGGGCCTCTTTTATATGGGCACTAATCCCATTCATGACAGCTCCACTGTCATGACCTAATCACCTCCCAAAGGTCACATCTCCAATACCATCACCTTGGGGACTTGTTTTCAACATATGAATTTCCTGGGGCGGGGGGTTGGACACACAAATATTCAGCCTATAGCAGCAGAGAAAAAATAAAATGAGTTGTGGAAGAAGAAAGCCATCGATACCAATTATAGCCTTGTTAATCAATATATATGTAAGGGCCGTAGTAGCTCTGCATATTTCCTATTTGCTTGTTACACCACTGTACTGGAGTTTAAATGTATGTAAAAGAATACATATGGAGGGCTTCCCTGGTGGCGCAGTGGTTAAGAATCCGCCTCCCAGTGCAGGGGGACACGGGTTTGAGCTCTGGTCTGGGAAGATCCCACGTGCCGTGGAGCAACTAAGCCTGTGTACCACAACTACTGAGCCCGCGTGCCACAACTACTGAAGCCCGTGCTCCTAGAGCCCGTGCCCCACAACAAGAGAAGCCACTGCAATGAGAGGCCCACACACCACAACGAAGAATAGCCCTCATTCGCTGCAACTAAAGAAAGCCTGCGTGCAGCAATGAAGACCCAACGCAGCCAAAAGCAAATAAATTAATAATAAATAAATTAAAAAAAAAAAAAAAAAGAATGTGCAGCTTCTTCAGCCCCAGACTCCTAGCTCCTCTGGTGCCAGCTCTTGCAGTGCACTGACCAGCAGTTTCTCCAGCAGCGCCCTCCCTCACCCCCAACAGTTTTATAGCAAAGTGCTTCTGGCTCCTAAGAAATGTGCAACTTCTTCTCCAACACCAGATTCAGTGCACTTAAATTCTCCAGTGCCTACAGCACACAGTAGCCAGCAGCTTCCCCTGGCACTCCCACGCCCAGGTGATTTTGTGGCAGAATGCCTCTGGTGAGACACCTTCCATAACAACTTTCTTGGGCTTCCTGGAAGGCAGATTTCCAGCAAGCTTGAGAGGACAGATTTTCAGCGGCATGCAGCACCACAATGACTTCTTTACCATAGCTATACCATCACCAACAGGGTCTGAATCTCAGTCCTGGGAGTGGGGTGAACTCTTCCTTCCTTGGAAACTCTATCTCAGCCTTGGCGTTAATGACTGCACCTTGTATCTGTTTTATTTCTATCTTCTTCAGAGTTCTCTTTACCTCTTACTAGACAAGCCCTCATTACTATAGATGCCTGTTATAGTTAAACATTCTTTATATTAAAAAGCCCCAACAGAGCGTCCCTCGTGGTGCAGTGGTTGAGAGTCCGCCTGCCGATGCAGGGGACACGGGTTCGTGCCCCGGTCTGGGAAGATCCCACATGCCGCGAAGCGGCTGGGCCTGTGAGCCATGGCTGCTGAGCCTGCGCGTCCGGAGCCTGTGCTCCATAATGGGAGAGGCCACAACAGTGAGAGGCCCGCGTACCGCAAAAAAAAAAAAAAAAAAAAAAAAAAGCCCCAACAAATTACTAAGTGGTTTCTCTCTCCTGACTGGACCCAAACTGATACTAAAAGGAACTAAGGATTCTAGATCTGGGGCATGAAAGTAACTAGATGAATACTAGTCATCTTTTTCTGTTAGGAAGTAAAGAAGTGCTCCAATAGCCAAAGTTACAACATTTAAAGTATCAGAAGAATAACTTAAGTGGACACCCTGAATCAATGAAAATCCATGGGTCCATAATACAGCATAAAGAGAAAGCCAGGGAAAAAAGTAACATTTAAGGCATCTTTAAAACAAAACCCTTATATTGAAAACAGGAAATTTAAAAGTTAAGATTCATCCTGCCTTTCTAGTGGGTACTCAGAAGAATGCTAATGTATATGTAGAAGGAAAGACAGAGTTAGCAAAACATTATTTTGCAAACCACAATGAAATTATTAAGGCAAGGATTATAAACTAGAATTTAACATTCGTACAAACTGCATTATATTACAAGGGGGGAAACAAACTTTATAAATGGAAGAATCAGACTACCATCATCCTAATCCAGTCAATCCTAGCATCACTAACAGAAGGTCAACCAAAAAGTATAACTTGTGATAAACTGCAGCATGAAGTATCTAACACGTTTTGTGGCCAAAAATGTTTAACCTTTTAAAATTAATCCATCAAGCCTTTCCGTCTTTCTTACCAGGGTTCTGGGAAAGAATTAAGTCCTGCAGAAAATGATCTGAGTGTCTATTTTCTCAGTCATCCTATGGATGGTATACAGGAGAAAATTCATTACAAACAATGGGTGCCTTAGGGCATTTAAGGCTTAATTCTCTTGAGGAATTCCTACTGAGTAGGGCTGCTTTAGATATAACTTCCAATTAGAGGAATTACAGATAATAGAAAAACAAACTAAATGAAACAAAGACAAGGCAACAGAAAATCCAGGAGGTAAGAAGATGCTTTATAAAACTAGTCCAATCTCTTCAACAAATCAGTGTCATTTTGAAAAAGAAGGAGAAGAGGGACTGTGATTAAGTCATAATAATTTGATACAAGATATGGTTCTAGACTGGATACTGATTTGGAAAAATGCTGTAAACGCTATTTTAGGACCAACTCAGGAAATGTGAATATGGTTTAGGTATTTATTAGATGATATAAAAACTTACTGAAATAGAAAGATGAAGCTGGATGACTGGAAAAGCAGGCTGCAGAAGGGTAGGTAGGTAGAGCATATTTTCATTTGGATTTTCAAAATCTGTATATATGTTCACAGAGGATATGTGCTAAAGGATTAATAAATAGTGTGATCCCACGTGGTTTGAATGTAATTTGTTTATCTACATTTTCTATTACACTATTTCTTTAAAATGAATGGTTGATTGAAAAATACATTTAACTTAAAAAAGTTTCCAATGAATTTCTAACACCAAACTGAACACAATTTAAAACAAAATTTTGTTTTTTCAAATAAAAAGTTCTATGATGCTGAAGTACTGAAACACATTCCTGAAAAATAATCTATTATAAACCACACTGTTGAGAAAATTGAGCTGGACAATAAAGACCTAAAAATGAGATGTGAGCTAGATAATCAATTTAATACCATCTAGTAGTTCAGAAATCAGCAAAATTTTTCTATAAAGGACCAGACAGTAAATATTTTAGGCTTTGCAGACCATATGGCCTCTGTGAAAAGTACTCAATTCTGCCGTTTTAGCCCAAAATTATGGACACAGACAACATGTAACTGAATGGGCATGACTGTGTTCTAATAAAACTTTATTTACAAAAATAGGTGACCAGCCCATGGACCATAAATTTACCCACCCTGGTCTAGGGCATTAAAATTTCCACCTAATCAAAAATTAACTCTTTTTTAAAGGATGGTGTAGTATTAGCTAATCTATAATTGTGATATGGCTCAAAGGTCAAGTAAAGTCCTGTACCACCACCCTATCAAAAAATCTCAATTCATCCCTTAGAGAGGATCCTTTCCTTAAGTAAATTTATACACACTTCCCTTAGCACAGTCCTTGATCAAGAGCCTACAGTCAGTGGCATGAAGAAGCAGAAGAGCAAGGGACATGTAATCAGAAGACCTGAGTTCAAACTCTGAATTAGCAGTAGTGTCACTCTAAAGCCTGTTTCTCATTCATAAAATGCAGAGAACACCACCCTCAAAGCATTACTTAGAAGCTCAAAAAGTACAGCTTCTGAAAGTACTTTTTAACTGTAAAGTATTATATAAATGCCACCGTATTATCGTTGTCAAATTTTGCTAAGAAAGCTATTTTACAATAGTGTAATTGAATTACTAAATAACCACCAAGGCTTTTTGCCCCTAGGCAGCAACTCAGTATTTCAAACATACTCACCAATAGAGATACCACTGTACTAGAATAGAAGGCCAAATCTTCTATAATTTCTGTGCGCCGGTTAGCTCCAATTCGTAAGGAACGACTATGTACTTCTTCAGGTAACACTGTAAGGATCTCCAGCAGAAAAGGCAGAGAAGTTACATCATTGCTATATCTAGGAAAGAAAAGAGGAGAGATATAAGTTATTCAGAATGTGCACCACACTCACAATCACAGCCCCACACAATCACATAAGATAACAACAGCCATCAGAACAACCACAACAACAAAAGTAGAATTCTCACTACTGTTAAAGGGGAGAAAAATAGATATACTTTCTTGGAAAGATATATAGAAATCAAAATTTCAACTTGCATAATAATCTTTGACCCAGCAATTCCACTTCCAGAAATTTATCTGTCAGAAAAATCTCACATACACATGTATATGCACAAGTATTTTTTTATAATAGCAAAAATACTGGAAAAATATAAAGGTCCTCCATAATTAGACAGGATAAAAAAGGTTACAGATATCATACAATGGAACATATACAACCATTATAACAAGTACCTATGTCATAACGTGAGATGTCCACAACATATTAAGCAAAAAAAAGGATATGAACATATTTTTACATACAATTGAAAAAAATACATGTGTGTGCATATTAATATATACGCACTTATTTATTTTAAAAGGCTTAAAGGGGGCTTCCCCGGTGGCGCAGTGGTTGAGAGTCCGTCTGCCGATGCAGGGGACACGGGTTTGTGCCCCGGTCCGGGAAGATCCCACATGCTGCGGAGCGGCTGGGCCCGTGAGCCATGGCCGCTGAGCCTGCACGTCCGGAGCCTGTGCTCCACAACGGGAGAGGCCACAACAGTGAGAGGCCCGTGTACCGCAAAAAAATAAAAAATTAAAAAATAAATAAAATAAAATAAAATAAAATGCTTAAAGGGAAGTCTAGAGGGCTATATAGTCAATCACCAATAGTGGTTACTTATAAAATACAGGAATAGGAAGAGGGGAAGGTATTTACTTTTTAATTTGAAAGCTTCCATACTGCTAAAATTTTTTCAGAGTATATATTAATATTATTAATAAAAAGTTTCTTAAAACAAAAAATAAATTATCCACGTAAAGGTTTTAATGACACACTATAGTTGGTGGTAAAAAGGACATCCACTTTGCTTAAAAATAATTTCCTAACCAAATGCCAAAATGCAAGCAAATATCAAGATTATCTTGCCAAGACCATGAGGAAATACTTTACTCAAAGCAGCAAGCTCCATGTATTTAAAAATAATACTGTCCCTTTTATAGGCATGAAATAAACCCCAATTGGTAAGAATGTATACTCATAACAACTTTCAATTTAATATAATCTTAAACATTCTGACAATGTTTTTATAAAAACCACTGATATGACAGTGGGAGTGATCCACAAGGCAATGAAATACGTTGTTGTAGTTAATTCAAGAAGCGTGTGTGTGTGCGTGTAAACTATGAAGTTCTTTTAAGTCGTTGTAGTTAATTCAAGAAGCGCATGTATGTGTGTGTGTGTAAACTATGAAATTCTTTTAGGTCCCACATGACATATTTCTGTAGTATTTAAATTTTAAATGATTTTCTTTTAATCTAACAAAGGTTAATAAATAATTCTACGTTAAGAGTTTGGGGGGAATAGGCCAAATGTCTAGCTATTGCTAACAGATTTCTCTGTGTTAGGTTAATGGTAAACGCTAGCATATAGTCAATACAAGTTACTTACTTTTCTACCAATGTTTGTACACATCCCTTCCAGGAAGGCATCTGTAGAGCAAGGTCTGCTATTGCTAAAGCCAGCTGAGTAAAAAGAGATTAAATAAATGAATAGACAGATGAACAGAAATAGAGTTAGCATCAATATTAACTGGAAAGCAAAGAAACTAAATTTCTTCCAAACAATATGACAGCTAAAACTGTGACACCACCCTCCTTCTCACTCCCACAGCTACGTATCATGTAAATTCTTCTGGGTTAACTACAAATTGCTGGGATTTAAAAGTTAACCTTTAAAAATGAAAAACCAAACCAAAAAAATAACAAAAAAAGTCAGAAAGAACAGACTATAGATTTTCCTCAGAATATATCAATACTTACTTTTATTTGGCAATACCACAGAACTTCATGGACATATAAATTATACTCTGCCAAAAAGCCAAAGCTACTGACAAAGTCAGCCCTTTGACTCACTCCTCAAGTAATGGATTGCCATTTCCCTTCTCTTCATGTCTTATCTTGAAGGCTTATGCAAAAGCCTACTTCCCCTGCAAGAACACTTCTACGCCAAGCAGAGAACACATGTGAGTACGTACTCACTAAAGCTTCTAGTTTTCCTTTCTAATGTATTTCCCTACCTAAGGTGGAAAGGCCAGATGCTCTAGTTCACCACTTCATTCATGAGACTTTTACTAGCCAATCAGTCTAGAAAGGATTTTTTTTAAAAGACAGGTATGTAGACTTCTGACCCAGGACAGTACTTTACCATCTACAATTTTAACAGCGGAGTGTGTGTGTGTGTGTGTGTGTGTGTGTGTGTCACCTCCCCCACTTTTTGGTACTCTAGTTTGGTATCAAATGAATTCTAAGATGAATACAAAGATTTAAATATTCACTTTCTATTCACCTATAAGAATATAGCAATGAGTCTGTAAAAAAGTTAACATCACTTCACATGGGCTAGCAAGCAATGTCAATCAAAATTAACTTGATAAATCCAAATGGTCTTACAAATTTTCCTAATGAGAAGCATAGGATTTACCTGAGTTACAATGACAGGTGACAAGTCTTTCAAGTTCTGGATATGGGTTAGTAATGAGTCCCGTAAAGAGGCATGAGAGTCTGTGGGGAGCTCATAAAATGAGGTCTGAATCTTCATTTTCATGGTCTGTGCAGCAAAATAGCATGATTCCACATCTTGCCGGATCTGTAACAACTGGTCTGAAATCTCCCATGCATGAACCTGAAAGTAGATCAGACAAAAAAAGAGTCTTAAAAACTACTTTTCTAAACAACGTTTATGCCATACAACCTCAATACATACACAAACTTATTTAGACCAAAGTATAATGAAAGAAAAATCTGACAAGCTAAATTGCCCACTAATTCAGCCAAAACTTCACACTACGGTATATATTTATAGGCCGTGCTCAACAAAAGTATTACCTAAAATCTTCTAATTGTAGGAAGGCATGACAGTTATCAACTGAATAAACAGATCTAATCCTGCTGACTAGAATTATTAATTGTGTAGGGGGGAGAGTATAAAGAAAAATGTCCCAAAAGTTTCTACTAAAACTAAAATGTCACTGTATAGCTTCCAACCCTAATCTATAGGTTGGATGTTTCTTCTCTTTTCCACTTAAAATAAGTAAGCTTTTGTTCACTCTAAGAATTGAGTCTGGAAGATATTTTAATATATCTATAAGTAGGAGAATATATTTCATATTGGTCTCAATAGGCCTACATTTCAATCTTTAGGACCTGACTAAAACTACAAAAACTATTTCACATACTTCAGTTATTTTCTAATGTTTTTATATTTGGCACAGTACTGTATATGCGACTAAAATCATTTCCACAGGAGCATCTATGGAAATAATAAAGAGAGCAAAAGCATAGAATTTGGTCTCTAACAGCCAGTAAGAGTTATAAAACAAAGCCTTATTTTGAAAGATAACTTTTGGAACAAACTCATGCAGTATAAAGTAGGCAACTAATTAACAAGCGATAAATTCTAATGCAATTCTATACCAAACTGCCTCTTCATGGGAGTGGGAGCAGGCTAAAATGGGCTGTTAATAATGGACTGAAAATCTTTTTCAATCCCAATTCAGGAACAGAGCCAACTGTAAAGAAAGATCAGAGATTTACCTACTCAATTTCTTATGAAGATAGAGCACTTCACAAGTAATACACAATGATTCTTCAAGATCTTTCCAAAGATAAATGGCAAGTCAAGGAAATGGCCTGTATGAGCTCCCAAAGTAAACTGAAAAGACTCAGTTCCCAAAGTAAACTGAAAAGACTCTAAAACTCACAATGATAAATGACATAAAACTTAGCTTTAATCAAGTAATAAGTTGGTGAAAAAACAAGCATGAAACATTAACTTCCTTCTAGATAAAATATATTTATTAATTTTTTGTCGTTTTTTACCCCTAGCATACTGTCACAAAAAATCTTCCAAGCCACAGTTTTTAGCCATTCATTATCTAACCAGTAACCCAAGCACATCTACGATTTAATATGCCATCAAAATATACCTCCCTCAAATTGATACTTTAAAATATAATAGCAAATAAGCAGCCTTGGAATCACCATAAATGTCCTCATAAAAACAGAGCAACTAAAGAGCAAAACCAAAGCACTACAGACATTTACAACAAAACTAGGTATTATCTAATTATCTCCAGGAACCCCAAAATATAAGTGGATGGGGACAAGCCAGTGACATCTGTAAGACCTGTTTCAACTTCAGTAAAAGGCAGAAGCAGAGGGAAACAATACGGTATCTAATGGATCTAAGAGCAGAGAATATCAAAAGAGTCAACAGGTATTCACTAGAAAGCACAGGGAATGAATCTGTAGATGAAAACAGAAGAGGTTTTGCCCAATCCAAAAGCAAATGAGTTAAAGAGGCCTATGCAAGGTCTAAGGAGATGGAACAATCTAGCCTCTATAAACTCTTAAAACTGAAAAGTGGGCTTCCCTGGTGGCGCAGTGGTTGAGGGTCCACCTGCCGATGCAGGGGACACGGGTTCGTGCCCCAGCCTGGAAGATCCCACATGCCGCGGAGCGGCTGCGCCCGTGGGCCGTGGCCGCTGGGCCTGCGCATCCGGAGCCTATTGCTCCGCAACGGGAGAGGCCACAGCAGTGAGAGGCCCGCGTACCGCAAAACAAAACAAAACAAAACAAAACAAAACAAAAAACTGAAAAGCCAGGGCAGGGCCCCAAACTGAGGAGAAACTGCTGTGAAAAGTCAATTCTATACAGGACAAGTACAACAGAGACAAAGGAAAAAAAGGAGAAGGTAATAACAAAGCTCGGAAATCTTAGAAATCAAACTACCGTATCTGTAAATACTATCTGAGAACAAGAGAAAAGGAAGCTCTATGAAGTTGGGAATACCATCCTTAACTATGCCTCCTTCCAAAAGTTCAAAAAACTAATTTCACAAGAAATAAGCTCAAATAAATAAGCTCAAATAAACAAGCTCAAATAAATAAACTCAAATGCCATATGTATAGCAACTGGGGGCCGGTGCAGATAATGAGAAGAATAGCACGCTTACGAAGAAAGTAGGCCAGAAAAACATTTTAAAAACTAGCCTAGGAGCTTCTCTGGTGGCACAGTGGTTAAGAATCCGCCTGCCAATGCAGGGGACATGGGTTCGAGCCCTGGTCCAGAAAGATCCCACATGCTGCGGAGCAACTAAGCCTGTGCGCCACAGCTACTGAGCCTGCGCTCTAGAGCCCACGAGCCACAACTACTGACGCCCACGCACCTAGAGCCCATGCTCCGCAACAAGAGAAGCCACCGCAATGAGAAGCCTGTGCACCGCAACCATGAGTAGCCCCCGCTCATGGCAACTAGAGAAAGCCCGTGTGCAGCAATGAAGACCCAACACAGCCAAAAGCAATAATAAAAATTATAAATAAATAAAAACTAGCCTAAAGTCCAAAGGACATAGGCGCCAACTGAAAAAGCTCCCAATGGCCTAAACTAGAAAACCTGGGAGTAGCAAATTATGACAGTATTGGATTATAATTCAAAAATAAAACAATATCCATGAGTCCATACTGATGTAAATAACAACTGAATAAATAACTGGGGAGAGGTTATTTGCAGGATATAAGACATCTTTTTTAACAGAAGAATGCTAGTTAATAAATGTAGAAGGAATGAGGGAAATAGAAAATCACCACCATTAGAACACATCAGAAATATCTGCTACAAGCAAGATTCATGGATAAATGATAAAATACAACAAACTATCTCCCCAAAATATTCATTGGTTACTGTGGTGGTTTTAATATATGTCCACATATTCTTTAACACTTACCATTAAGAACTCTGACTACTCTAGTAGAGAGACAACATGGAGACTTTGCTGGAGAGACAATGTAAAGAGACCTAACACTACACGGAAAGCAAGTGGAGCCCAGTTAAGTCAAGCCTTCCAGCCATTCCTACCAGGGTGTCAGGCATGTAAGTGAAGCCATCTTAGAACCTCCAGACCACCCATCCACCAAATGGATGCCTCTTGGAGCAGAATCATTCACAGAGCCTTGCTCAAAAATTTCCTCAAATTCATCACCAAAAGGACAAGAGGATCAAATCTGCATCTCATTAAGCCTCTGGATCTAGGAGGTAATTTGCAGGAAATAAAGGGGAAAGCAGAACTGCATCCTAACTATGTAATCAACAAAATCAAGACTGTAGGAAACTCAACAGGTCAAAAGGCCCAGATTCCTCAACACAACAGGGAGAGAAAGAACCTGCAGATTAAAAGACACTCAAAGACCTACCTTAATTCACCAAGTTATACATTTGTTTTGTGTGGTTTTTCTGTATCTGTGTTTAAAAAACAAAATTTAGAACAAACAAAACTCAATATTGCCTATTAAATTAAACTAGTATGAAGTCTTTCTCCCTAGTGAAATCTAACTGTCAACCCACCAGGTCAGAACCTTTGTGAAAAAGTTCATTGATTGTACAGTGTCATGTTGTGCTTTAATTTGAATGGCAGAAACCAGCAAAAAATACCAATTATATCATTCTTATTATCTGTCTTTCTGACAAACATTTCTATCTCCTTAAAAGTAAAGATCTCAAAAATGAAGGGCAGAACCAAAAGTCAAAACAAAACAAAACAAATATTTCCTTCTGCGGAACTATTAACTTGGGTGTAGGGATGCAAAGAAGATTTCTTTTTCAAGCACCTTTGATGATGTTTGAAATATTTTTTAACGTGTCCTTTGGAACTGTCTTTAAAAATAAATATAGATTTGCAGCCCTAATATAGAAGTATCTCCAAGATATACATTTAAAAAACAAAGATGCAGATGATATCATAAAATCCTTTTTGTAAAACTTTAAATTACACTTTTTTTTTTGGAAAGCATAGTGAAGCTTTTTAACATACAGGAATTAGTTTTATACCTGAAGTCTTAGCATTCATAGCATTCATCAAGTGTTTCAACTTTGTTTTTACCACACTAGCTGGCTGTACACCAATCTTCCAGCCAAAAAAAAGTAGAAAAAAATTGATTAAATATCAAGAAGAACTTGTTTGAAGACATCAGAACTACCAAGACATCCAGAACATGAGGCCACAGATTCCAGAGAGTTCAGCCTAATATGTGGCTCCACCTTTCGCCACAAGGAATTTGCCTGTTTGAAAGTAGAAGACAAGAGGCTAAAAAGCTGAAGAGATTTGGGCAGTCACACGAGACTGGGGAGATGAAAAGTAGAATTCAGAGCCTGCCAAGGAAGAGGGGGCCTGGAAAATAGTCCAGATTTTCAGCTGGGACCCAGTGCAGGAAACAGGAAATGTACCTCAAAAAGGCTGAAACTTCTCCAGGATACACTAGATGTTAGGCCACAAAATAAGTCTTAATAAATGCAGAAAGACTGAAATCACAGAAAGTATGTTTTCCAATCAAAAATGAAATGCAACTAGAAATTAACAGATGGAAAACTGGAAATTTCACAAATATGTAAAAATTAAATATCAATTCTTAAACAACCAATGGGTCAAAGAAGGGAAATTAGAAAATATTTTAAGACAAATGAAAATGGAAATACAACATACCAAAACTTGTAAGATGCAGTGAAACAGTGTTAAGAGGGAAATTTATAGCTATACATAAACACTTAAATTAAAAAAAGAAAAATTATCTCAAATCAACAACCTAACTTTATACCTTAAGGAACTAGAAAAAAAGAAAAAACTAAGCCCAAAGCTAGCATAGGAAAGCAAATAATAAACATTAGAGCAAAGATAAATAAAATAGAACACAGAAAAACCATGATTTGATTCTTCAAAAAGATCAACAAAATTGACAAACCTTTATCTAGATTTTAACCAAGCAAAAAGAAATGAAACGAAGGTGGGGACATTACTACTAACTTTACAGAAATAAAAAAGATTACAGGAAATACTATGAACTGTACACCAACAAACTGGATAATCCAGATGAAATGGACAAATTCCTAGAAACATACAATGTACCAAGACTGAATCCAGAAGAAACAGAAAATCTGAATAGACTATATTACTATACTTAGTGAACAGACTGAATCAGTAATCAAAAACTTCCCAACAAAGAAACGCCCAGGACCAGACGGCTTTACTGGTGAATTCTACCAAACATTTAAAGAAGAATTAACACCAATCCTTCTCAAATTCAACCCAAAAATTGAAAAGGAGGAGTAAACATTTCCGAATTCATTCTATGAGGCCAGGATTACCCTGATACCAAAGGCAGACAAAGATACTACAAGGAAAAAAAAACCCTACAGGGGCTTCCCTGGTGGCACAGTTGTTGAGAGTCCGCCTGCCGATGCAGGGGACACGGGTTCGTTCCCCAGTCCGGGAAGATCCCACATGCCGCGGAGCGGCTAGGCCCGTGAGCCATGGCCGCTGAGCCTGCGCATCCGGAGCTTGTGCTCCGCAACGGGAGAGGCCACAGCAGTGAGAGGCCCGCGTACCGCAAAAAAACCCCCAAAAAACAAAAAAACACCTACAGACCAATATCCCTTATGAATACTAATGGAAAAAAAACTTCAAAAAAATAGTATCAAACTGAATTCAACAGTGTATTAAAGAATTATACACCATGACCAAGTGGGATTTATTCCCGAAATTCAAGGGTGGCTCAACATACAAAAATCAAACAATGTAATGCACCATATTAACAGAATAAAGGGGGGAAAACCACATAAATATCTCAACTGATGCAGAAAAGCATTTGACAAAAGCTATCACCCTTTCATGATAAAGACACTCAACAAACTAGGTAAAGAAGGAAACTGTCTCAACGTAGTAAAGACTACATATGAAAACCCCACAATGAACATCATATTCAATGTTCAAAGACTGAAAACTTTTCAAAACTCTGTAAGATCAGGAACAAGACAAAGATGCCCACTTTTGCCACTTCTATTCAGCATAGTACTAGAAGTTCTAGCCAGAGCAATTAGGTAAGAAAAACAAATAAAAGTCATCCCGATTGGACAGGAAAAGGTCAAATGATGACTGTTGAGGTACGACATGATCTTATATGTAGATACCCCTCCAGATTCCCCAAAACCTGTTAGAACTAATAAACGAATTCATCAAAGTTGCAAAATACAAAGTCAACACCCCCAAATCAGTTGTTTTTATATACTGACAATGAACGATCTGAAAACGAAATTAAGAAAACTGCATATACAACAGCTTCCAAAAAGAACAAAATACTCAGGAATAAAGCAAGCTGTACACTGAAAACTATAAAATACTTGTGAAAGAAATTAAAGAAGACACTAATAAATGAAAAGACATCCTGGGTTCAAGGATTAGAAGACTTACTACAGTTGTTAATACTATCCGAAATGCTCTACAGATTCAATGCAATCCCTATCAAAATCCTAAGGACTTATTTTGCAGAAAGAGAAAAATTCATCAAAAAATTCATATGGAATCTCAAGGGGTCCCAAACAGCTAAGAACAAAATTGGAGGTCTCATATTTCCTTGATTTCAAAATTTATTATGAAACCACAGCAATCAAAAGAGTATGGTACTGGCATAAAGACAGATATATATAGACCAATGGGAAAAAACAGAACACCAATAAATAAACCCTCGAAAATATAGACAAATCATCTTCAACAAGGATGAGAAAACTATAAGATGGGGAAGGGAGAGTCTCTTCAATGAATACTGTTGGGAAAAGGAATATCCATAGACAAAAGAAAGAAGTGGACTCTCATTTTACACCATATACAGAAATTAGTTCACAATGGATTAAAGACCTAAATGTAACACCTGAAGCTATAACTCCAAGAAGAAAGCATGGGGGACAAGAAATTTCATGATACTGGGTTTGATGATGACTTCATGGATATGACACCAAAACCACAAGAAACAAAAGCAAAAATAAAACAAATAGGACTACACCAAACTCAAAACTTCTGCGCAACACAAAATCCAGAGTGAGAAAGCAATCTATGGAATGGGAGAAAATATTTGCAAACCATACATCTGACAAGGAGTTAATATCCAGAATACACAAAGAATTTCTACAACTCAACAACATAAAAACCAATAACCCAATTTTAAATTGGGCAAAGGGCTTGAAAAAAAACATTTCTCTAAAGACAGTATAAACATGGCCAACAAGCACAAAAAGATGCTAACATGACTAGTCATCAGGGAAATGTAAATCAAAAGCACAATCAGATATCACTTCATACCTGTTAAGATGGCCACTATCAAAAGAAACCAGAGGGCTTCCCTGGTGGCGCACTGGTTAAGAGTCCGCCTGCCGATGCAGGGGACACGGGTTTGTGCCCCGGTCTGGGAAGATCCCACATGCCACGGAGCGGCTGGGCCCATGAGCCATGGCCGCTGAGCCGGCACGTCCGGAGCCTGTGCTCCGCAACGGGAGAGGCCACAGCAGTGTGAGGCCCGCGTACCGCAAAAAAGAAAAAAAAAAAGAAAAAGAAACCAGAAAGTAAGTGTTGGTGAGCATGTGGAGATACTGGAACTCTTATGCACTGCTGATGGTAATATAAAATAGTGCAGACACTATGGAAAACAGTATGGAGGTTCTTCAAAAAATTTAAAATGTAACTACCATGTGATCCAGCAACTCCACTTCTGGATATATACCCAAAAGAATTGAAAATAACATCTCAAAAAGATATTTGCACACCCACGTTCACTGAAGCATTATTCACAAAAGCAAAGAGGTGGAAGCAAACTAAATGTCCATCAATGGATGAATGGATAAAGAAAATGTGATACATACATGGAATGGAGTATCCATTCAGTCTTAATGGATTATCACTTAGTCTTAAAAATCCTGTCATGTGCTGCAAAGGCATAGATGAACCTTGAGGGTATTGTGCCAAGTAAAATACGTCACTCATAAAATGGCAAATGCTGCATGATTCCATTTACATGAGCTATCTAAAGTAGTCAAACTCAGGGGCTAGGAGGAGGAGGTGCAGAGTTGTTCAGTGGATGCAGAGTTTCAGTCATGTAGGATGTGGGGGGCTCAGGGGGATCCGCTACACAACATGCATGTGGTCAACAATATTGCACTGTATGCTTGCAAAATATTGCTCTGTACACTTGCAAACTGTTGGGAGGTTGAATTTCATATTTTGTGTTTTTGCCACCAAAAAAAAAAAAGTTTAGTACTGGCATAAAGACAGACACAAGACCACTGGAACAGAATAGAGAGCCCAGAAATGAATCCGTGCATATATGGTCAAGTGATTTTCAACAAGAACAGAATATCATATACAAAAATTAACTCAAAATGGATCAAAACTTAAATGTAAGACCTAAAACTATAAAACTCATGGGGGGAAAGCTATATGTGCATTAAATTTGGCAATGATTTCTTGGATCAAAAGCACAAGCAACAGGGAATTCCCTGGTGGTCCAGTAGTTAGGACTCTGTGCTTCCAATGCATAGGGCATGGGGTTCGATCCCTAGTCAGGGAACTAAGATCCTGCATGGCACAGAGCAAAGACAAAAAAAAAAAAAAAAAAAAAAACACAAGCAACAAAAGTAAAAACACATAAATTGGACTACATCAAAATTTCAAACTTCTATTCATCATTAAAAGATATAATCAGTATGAGAAGGCAACCCACAGAGTGGGAGAAAATATTTGCAAATGACATATCTGATAAGGGGTTAATATTCAGAATACATAAGGAACTACTACAACACAACAACAACAACAAAACCAAACAACCCAATTTAAAAATAGGCAGAGGGACTTCCCTGGTGGTGCAGTGGTTAAGAACCCACCTGCTGACGCCAGGGACATGGGTCCAAGCCCTGGTCTGGGAAGATCCCAGGTGCCACGGTACAACTAAGCCCGTGCACCACAACTACTCAACCTGTGCTCTAGAGCCCGCAAGCCACGACTACTGAGCCCGCGTGTCACAACTACTGAAGCCCTCGCACCTAGAACCCGTGCTCCACAACAAGAGATACCACTGCAATGAGAAGCCCGCGCACCACAATGAAGAGTAGCCCCCGCTCACTGCAGCTAGAGAAAGCCTGTGTGTAGCAATGAAGACCCAATGCAGCATAAAATAAAATAAATAAAATAAAATAATTAAAAAAAAAATAGGCAGGGACTTCCCTGGCAGTCCAGCAGTTGAGACTCCACACTTCCACTGCAGGGGGCATGGGTTTGATTCCTGGTCAGGGAACTAAGATCCCACAGGCTGCAACATGGTCAAAACAAACAAAACAAAAAATAAAACAAAAAAAAAAAACCCCAAGTGTTGATGAGTAGAGAAATTGTAACAATGCACATTGCTAGTGGGAATGTAAAATAGTGCAGCCAATATGGAAAATAGTATGGCAGTTCCTCAAAAAATTAAAAATAAAATTACCAAATAATAAGCAGCAAGAGAGAATCAATTCATCACATTCAAGTGATCCTTGATAAGATTTTGGACAGATTTGTTATCAGAAACTTTGAAGTTCAGAAGGCAGTGGGCTAATATATTCAAAGTGTTAAGAGAAAAAAAAAAGCTGTCAGCCAAGAATCCTATACCTGGCAAAACTGTCCTTCTAAAGTAAGGCAGATTAAGACATTTCCAGACAAACAAAAGATAAGGGAATTTGTTACCACTAGACCTGCACTGCGAAAAAACGTTATGAGTAGTCCTGAAGGTTGAAATGAAAGAACACCAGCTAGTAACTTAGCTATAAGAAGAAATAAAGATGTCAATAAAGGTAGATAAATGATTCATTATAAAAAAAAAAATTACCACATAATGCAGCAATTCCACTTTTGGGTATATAGCCAAAACAATCAAAAGCAGGGACTCAAACAGATATTTATACACCAATGTTCACAGCAGCATATTTCACAATAACCAAAAGTTGAAAACAACTCAAATGTTCATTGACAGAAGAATGGATAAACAAAATGTGACATATACATACAGTGGACTATTATTCAGCCTTAAAAAGGAAGGAAGTACCATTACATGCCATAACATGGATGAACTTTGAGGACATTATGCTTAGTAAAATAAGCTTGACACAAAAGGACAAATATTGTATGATTCCACTTACATGAGGTACCTGAAGTAGTCAAATTCATAGAGACAAAGTTAGAATTTTGGTTGCCAAGGGTTGATGGGAGGGAGAATGGGCAGCGTTATCATTTAATGGGTACAAAGTTTTACTTGTAGAAGATAAAAAAATTCTGGAGATTGCTTGTGTTGGTGGTCATAAAACAACGTGAATATACTTACTCGCACTGAGTTGTACACTTTAAAATAGTTAGAATGGTAAATTTGATGTCATGTATATTTTACAAAAAAGAAACACACAGTTTAGAATCTGCTCAATCCCTTCACAAACTAAAGGGATCTGGTCCTATCATATAGACCTGCCAGAAGCAAAAGAAATTACCTCAGGGGAAAAACATCATTTATTATCTCTTCAACTTTTCATAAACAATATATCCAGTATTTATCAAATGAAAGCAAAAAAGGGAGGGTTGGGGGTGGAAACAGACAATAGAAAATAACCTATCTAGATAACGGAATTATCAGATGAGGACTAAAATAACTGTGATGTCTCAACCAAAATGATAAAACTTAACATCACCAATAATGGGACAAAGAGATTTTAAGTGACTCTTGATGTGATTCACTGAAAACAACAATTTTTCGTTCATGTAGTATTTTTCCAAAAACTGTTTAAGTTGAATATAATCATGAGGAAACAACCAGACAAAGCAAAATAGCGAGTCGGTCATATTAAAAACAAAGACAAAATGGGCCTGGATTTGTTTTTGAATGTCATTATGATAAAAGGAAAAAAAAAATACCCCAGGAAACTAAAGTGACATAACACCTAAAAGCAATGCATTATCCTTGATTGGATCCTGGATTAGGGAAAGTAAAATTTTTAAAAAGCTAGAAATCTGGGGCTTCCCTGGTGGCACAGTGGCTGAGAGTCCGCCTGCCGATGCAGGGGACACGGTTTCATGCCCCGGTCCGGGAAGATCCCACATGCCGCGGAGCGGCTAGGCCCATGAGCCATGGCCGCTGGGCCTGCACATCCGGAGCCTATGCTCCGCAACAGGAGAGGCCACAACAGTGAAAGGCCCGGGTACCACAAAAAAAAAAGCTAGACATCTGTAACTGAAACAACTGGGAAATTTGAATATGAACTGTATATTAGATAATATTATTGTATATCAATGTTAAATTTCTTTAATGTGACAATGGTTTTAGTTTAGTAGAATGTCTTTGTTCTTACGAGCTATACGTCAAGATGTTTAGGGGTACAGCATTAATAAAATCTGCAATTTACTTCCGAAAGGTTCCAAAAGGGAGAGAAAGAAAGAAAAAAGAGAGAAAGCAAATGGGAACAGGCAATTTGAGAAGGGCTTATCATGAATCAGTGTTCACTATACAATTCTTTCAAGTTATGAATTTTTCAGAATAAACAATTGGGAAAAATTAAATAGCTGATTAACGTATTCAAGAAATTAGAAGACGAATTGGAATTTGCATTAAGAAATGGAATCTAAAAAAAAGAATCAAAGGGAAATTCTAGAACTGAAAAATACAGTAACTGAAATTAAGACCCAAATGGAAGGGCTGAATAGCAAATCAGACAACTGAAGAAAAGATTATTATGCTAGAGAATAGGTCAATAGAAAATAAGACCTGAAGCACAAACTCAAAAAAGAATAAAGGTAAAGAATAGGAAGAATGCAAGTGACATATGGGACATAGTGAAAAAGTCTAACAAACATGACTGAAATCTCAGAAGGAAAAGAAAAAAATGGGACACTATTTAAACATAATGGCTGAGGAATTTCCAAACTGATAAGACAACAAGCCACAGTTTAATAAACTCTGTAAACCCTAAGAATAGGAAAACCAGACCTAAGCACATCAAATAACACTGCTAAAAAACTGCTAAAGACAAAAAGGAAAATCTTAAAGGCAAGAGGAAAAAACATGTATTACCTTTAAAGGAACAATTAGACTGATAGCTGACTTGCCAAAATAAAAAATGGGAACCAAATATCTTCAAAGTACTGGAAGAAAATAATTGCCAATTGGTTACTTATACCCAGCAAAAAATCTTTCCAAAATGCAACAAAATTAACACACTTTGGGACCAAAAGAAAAAAAATAAAAGGAGAGAGTTCGTTACCAACAGAACAAAGAAAATACTAAAGGGTGTTCTTCAAGCAGAATGAAAATAATTCTGGATAGAAACATGGAAATCAGGAAGGAATGAAGAGTAATGGAAAGGCTAAGTATGTAAGTAAATCTCTGTGAACACTGACTATATAAAGCAACAATATCTTGTAGGGCTTAAAATAAATGAATCTATATACCTGAGAGGAATTTCACATTCTCCTAAGATGCAGAAAGTGGAAAAGAACATTGCTTTGGAGTTAATAAATAAATGCAAATAAACTACAAAGTAACTTTTCTTAAATGCATCGAAAGCTGAGGTCCCAGGACAACCAAGTAGACTGAAATCTAAAGAGACCTCACCAAGTGTTGGCTCATCTGTGGCAGAACAAAGAAAAGAGATATGGGGCACCAGATGACCAGGTAATAAAAATTCAATTAAAATTATTAACAAATTGATTTTAAAAATTGTATATGTGTGGGCTAGTATGTACATATAAAACCCATGGGACTCTTGGACACAAGGGGAATTCACAACCACCTACAGGCTCTTATCCACACACCTCCACCAAATACTCAGGAGAAAGAATGGGGGTAGGGCAGGAGACCAGAGAAAACCTCTTTGGTGGTACAGTCTTGGAGGACAGGAGTAGCCACAATAGCAGAAAGGACACAAAAAGCTCTGACTAGACCCTTCTCCCCTACTGAACAAAAGCCTTAACTGGTATGGGAAGGGCAGCAAATGATGTTACCCTCAAGGCTTATAGGTTAAGTAAGACCCATTGCTGTTGCAGTAAGGGTAAAGGAAAAACACCTCTACCCTTAAAGGACAGGGCATAAAACCGTCTTGAGCCCATGATACTATAACAATAACACCACAGAGGTCTCCTACCACTGAAGGAAGGACAAAAAAAATTTATCCTGCACAAGATCTGCCAGATGCAAGGCAGAGCATGAATGCCACAGGGGAGGACAGAATCACTGAGAAAGCCCCACCAATGAGAACACTGGACACTGGAACTGCTAAAGACCACAGTAGACAAGGGCAACAGAGAATGTTACTGTCCCCCACTCCCCCAAACAAACAAACAAATGCTAAACACATCATATTCAAACTCCTGAAAGCCAGAAATAAAGAGAAAATATTGGAGGAGTAATCCTTTTTCCTTACTACCAAGGTACCCTTGACTGTAACAGCTCAATTGTAGAACTTTATATTGTAATTATTTGGGCCTTTGTTCACCTTTTTTAATAGACTGTAAGCTCTTCAAAAGTAAAGAACCTTAATTATTTCTGCCTCTCTCAAAATCTCCTGGCCATAGAGCCATTTAAACAAATATATTTTAAATTATTAAATATGAAGCAAAATGACAAGATACTATCATCTCATAAATCTATAACACCTCTTTGTTTTCCCAAACATGAAGCCCATTCTTTTACTAGGTAGCTGAGATACTTACTGGATTGGGAGTAAGCTATAAGAACAGAATCCACAATGTTTAGAGAGAGAAAGGGCAAGAAAAAACAAGGAATCCAGTTTACAGATAAAGAAAACAAAGGCCCTGAAAGGACCTTTTTCATTCAGAGTCCTCATTTGTAGAACTTTACTTGCCTTACCCAGTTGGAGCCTTGGTTCTGTTTTGTTTTAAATATATATTTTGCTTTAGCAATGAGAAGCAGCTCAATATTTTCCTATTCTTAAATCGGAAGATTTAAGAATCTCAGAAAAATTTCAGTGAAGGGAAACTTAAAGTCTCCCCAAAATGGGAGTCTTTTCTGGAATGACCTTACTTTAAAATATTACCAGTATTTCTGAAATAGAAAAAAAAAGGAGAATAGCAGGTAACCCCAGGCAACTAAACCAAATATAAACTTTGCATCTTCTAACGCTCATTATGTTATCATAGTTTTCTGTTTTTTAACTAAACTAAAATATAGATGGCAGCTAAATGTATTTCCTAGGACAATTCTATGAGGAATCGGTCTTAGGAAAATTCCCATACTGCTCCTTGTGTAAATGTGTCAAGTAGAACCGAAGTGAAAAAGAACTGTCTTCTCATTTCAAGCATCCTTATTTATCTTGATGCTGCCTCACCCACTGGTCAAATGTGCCTCTCTTCAAATATTTGTCTTTTGGAACAAGAACGAAATACAAAACTGACCTCTAAAGAAACCTGGGAAACTTGAATATCACAGTCTACTAAGTAAACTGTCAGTGAAAAATTACCCAGGATGATACTGCCAGTACTATATATTAAGCGGTCATAATTTGTCCCTTTATTTTGAATTCCAGGAGGGTTTAAGAATTGTTGGCGTCCAAAAAACAAGTAATCCTGTTTTGATCACTGAATCATTAAGAAAATGCAACCAAATCCTGATACCTCAGATACTGTAGTACATTGCTCACTGTTCTTCCCCTCTGCTAAGCTGCAGAAAGAAGAAAGGAAAAGGGATTCTTTACAAGGAGAGAATAAAGCACTTACACTTCATAGGACTTTCTAGCCACAGATGCCAGGTGCTACCCACTGAAATCCAGGCTTGGACTAAGCTCCACATTTCTGAAAGGACCATCTCAACCGAAGCCTGGGGCTCAGAGTCAGCAGGAGGAAGCTGCAGCTCCCACTAGCAGCACATTTCAAAGAGGCTGCAACAAGAGAACATTTTCCATTTAAGCAACTAATTCCAATCTTCCATTTCACAAAGCAGTAGCAGAACAGGCCTTTATTATCAGTCTTTTCAAAAGATATTTCCATGACTATGTGATGAATATGAAGCAGGCTATGGCCCAGCAATCCTTTCACTAACATGCTCTAAGTCTTTCATTATACTTCACAGCAGATCCTAAAAGTACTTGCCCTTTTTTCTTTAACGGTCACGACTGCTCCAAGACTCACTTCTACACTAACAGTTCTAAAACTGCCTAATCAACGGAAATCACTGAGCAGACCCTTAACATTGCAAGTACACACCCAGATAGGGGGGGGCCTAAGGATTCATCAGCTGCCAAGAATCAGAAGCAGATTAGAGCTGCTAGTTAATCCTATACAAAAACTCCTCAAATTAAGCAGCATTACTTAAAAATACTTCACTGAAAACAGAAGAGCTCTGGCAAATAGAAAATTAGGTTCTGGAAATACAAATATTTCAATGAAATTTGATAAGTAAGAATAAATGTGTAAGACTGCTGTACTTTTTAAAAACATTTCAATTAGTGAATAATACATCTATTAAATAAAGATTTATAGTATACTGGAAGGAGGAGCAGACCAGGCAAGAGCACAGTAAAAAGAACCCCTAAAAAACAGTCAGTCAGACACTGCAACATTATAGACACATGCCTTGTACCAATATGGTATAGAGCTAGAAAATCAGAATTTCCCAAATCAAGAAAAAGTCATTTTCATGAGACAGGTAAAGAACAAACTAGTCTTATGAACCTGAAAAAGAGAAAGGAATTTTTTGTCAGTCAACTGTCTTAAGTTTTTGTATCTAATCCTTTATGAAAATTTTACAAATTTAAGATAAATTGCTAGGTCTGTCACAAGTACTTTCTGATGGTTTTCAGAAAAGAAAATGGTATGAATGGATACTAGGAAAAATATAAGCTATAGATCTCAAAAGAAAACCATCACTACCTAAAATTGTTATCTTTCAAAATAATTTGTTTTGCAAGATGGTCTGAAATACAGAAACTATGGTGAAATGAAACTTAGCTAATACCTTCACCACAGCAGTGATGAGTAAACAACTCCCAACTCCAAAAGCAGAGTGTAAGTGAAAAATAATCATAAAGCCCCAAGCAAGCTCCCAGAACCATAGACTACCCATGTATGCATAAACAAGTTTTCTAGAAGCAAAAAAGCTCACTTATAGAGATAAGTTCAGCCAATTTACATTTTCACAGCCATCCCCATAATAACTGAATAGATAATTAAGAGGGAGATATTATTTCCCTTATAGGAGGAAAGAGATTCCTGGCTAAAAATAATTCTTTAAAACATCATAAGCTATTCAAATTCCAGGAGAAATACTCAAACACTCTTATCTTCAAGACAATGTTGGAAGATGGTAGTGCCCATATGCATTACTCTATCTTGATCTCAATGAAAGGAATCAGTAAGACCAAATGACTACAGCACTGCACGCTGTGGTCTCCTGAGTTTCTGAGGAAATCCCAGTATTTCTGGGACAAGCATTTTCAAACAATCCTGTGTCATAATGGCCTCTATCAAATAAACTTTGGCTCAAATCTGTAGCTGTGGCTCACACATAATATGATACTGAGAAATTTTGCCAAAATTTTTCCTCAACAACTGTAAAGAATCCCTATCCAAATTAAAAACCCTCAGCCACCTATGCATGTGAATATTAACCTCAAGAACGGCCCTGAAAAAAGATAAATAAATCTGGATCCATAAGGTCAGCTTGGGTTTTGAGTGACTGAAGCATTCATTCCTTGATAATCAATTCACTGTGGGCCTTACTAATTATATTAGGCAGCCCTGCTTTAAAAGTAGAAAATGTTGGGCTTCCCTGGTGGCGCAGTGGTTGAGAGTCTGCCTGCCGATGCAGGGGACACGGGTTCGTGCCCCGGTCTGGGAGGATCCCACGTGCCGCGGAGCGGCTGGGCCCGTGAGCCATGGCCGCTGAGCCTGCGCGTCCGGAGCCTGTGCTCCGCAACGGGGAGAAGCCACAACAGTAAGAGGCCCGCGTACCGCAAAAAAAAAAAAAAAAAAGTAGAAAATGCCAAGCTTGAAACCATTTCAAGCTTTTGAAGCAAATGGGTAGCCCATGTGAAGGCTTCCTGAAAGCCAAAATATAGAAAATGGATTTCCTTTAGTCACCGGTCTCTATTCCTGCCTATCTGAGCAAGTTTTATAACAATTCGTATAAACCTGAAGAATGAGAGTACTATCAGACATACTAAGCATACACTAACACAATGCTGAAGATTCAAGTTTCTTAACTGTATAGAAATATGAGATGTCTAGCTTAAGGTTTAATAAAAAATGCATTATAGTGTTAGAAAACTCTGAGTGCTTATGTAAAAACATGTACCTTTTTAAGACTAGTTCTAAGTGTATTCTGCTTTAGGGCCATCTGTATAAATGGTGTTAACTATGGCTGAGACAGAAAATACAAGTAAACAGTTAATATGGAGAAAAACTGAAGAGTGCAGTGGGCTTGAAAAAAAAAAGTAAAAAATATAATGTAAACTCTGTTAACAGAAAATTTCTTACCAAAAGAAAAAAAAATACAAATTTCATAATATTTTCATTTTGGGAAGTCTAACCAGAAAGACGAAAATTAAATCGGTACTTTCAAGGGGTTCTGCATGCCAAACACTACAAAATTATCCCCATTAGCAGTACTGTGAACTTCCAGTAAAGAGAAATAAAGCTTCTCTCTGGAACTTCACCTATATAACAATACAACACTCTCTGGTAATATTTCAGTACCAGGGTACAAGCTAGGGAAACACAGGAGAGGTAATCTGAGCAAGCGCAACTTTCTAAGAATTAAATGTTCTTAAGTTCAACAGAGCTTATGGGACTTCTCTGGCGGTCCACTGGTTAAGACTCCATGCTTCCACTGTAGGAGGCACAGATTCGATCCAGGTTGGGGACTAAGATCCCGCATGCCACATAGCTCGGCCAAAACAAAACAAAAAAACAAAAAAAAACCAAGAGCTTAAAATTCTGTGAAATCTAGAAAATAGTATGTCAGTTCCTCAAAAAAAACATAGAATTACCATATGATCCAGCAATTCCCCTTCTGGTGATATACTCAGAAGAACTGAAAGCAGGGACTCCAACAGATATTTGTACACCTGTGCTCATAACAGTATTCACAATAGCCAAAACGTGGAAGCTACCCAAGTGTGTACCAACAGATGAATAGGTAAACAAAATGTGGTACACACAATATTATTCAGCCTTAAAAAGGGATGAAATTCTGACACATTCTACAACATGGATGAACCCTGAGAACACTATGTTAAGTGAAAAAAGCCAGTCACAAAAGGACAAATACTGTATGATTCTACTTATATGAGGTACCTAGAGTAGTCAAGTTCATGGAGACAAAAAGCAGAATGGTGGTTGCCAGGGGCTGTAGGGAGAGAGAAATGGGGAGTTAGTTAACTGTGTTTTAATGGGTACAGATTTTCATTTTTACAAGATGAAAAACGTTCTGGAGATGCATGGTGATGATGGTTACACAACAATGTGAATGTACTTAAAGCCACTGAACTACACACTTAAAAATGGTTAAAGTGGTAAATTTTATGCTATGTGTATTTCACCATAATTTTTAAAAAGGAATGAAATTCTGACATAGTCTACAACATGATGAAACTTGAAGATATTATTCTAAGTGAAATAAGCCAAACACCAAAAGGAAAATATTGTATCATTCTACTCATAAGGTAATTGGAGTAGTCAAATTCCGAGAGGAAAAAAAAAGTAGAATGGTGGTTACCAGGGGCTGAAGAGAGGAGGGGATGGAGAATTATTCTTTAATAGGTAGAGTTTTAGTTTGGGAAGACGAAAAAGTTCCAGAGATGGGTGGTGGTGGTGATGATTGCACAACATGAATGTACTTAATGCCACTGAACTGTACGCCTAAAAATGGTTAAAATGGCAACTTAGAAAATGTAGCAGTATCCAGATTTTATATCCTGTTTCAAACCATTGACTCTGGTCCAAGGCCTGGGAAGATGAGAAATAAACTAATCCAAATACAGATGAATGCCACCAGATAACAGACTATCATGCCAACAGAAATACCATCACAAATTCTCATTCATAAGTTCCAATACAACAAGGACATGAAATGACTATATCTGCACTGTCCAAGACTTGGAATGTGGCAGTGCAACTAAGGAATTGATTTTAACTTCATTTTAATTAACTTAAATTGAAACAGCCACAATAGCCATGTGGGTAATGGCAATCATATTAGACAATATAGCCAGAGTGGTATACTATTCAGTTGAAAGGCCTTTGGTTTTTATCATTTACTTACACACTCCCATTTTCCAGCAATGCAAAGTATACAGTATTCCTATGTTCACTGAACTAACTGACGCCAAAGAAGTTGTACACGAACATTTTCTATTTTCTAGAAGGCTTGCCTTTCAAAAACATGTTTATGTTTTAAGAGTCACTTGACTGGGCTTCCCTGGTGGCGCAGTGGTTGAGAGTCCGCCTGCCGATTCAGGGTACGCAGGTTTGTGCCCCAGTCCGGGAAGATCCCACGTGCTGCGGAGCGGCTGGGCCCGTGAGCCATGGCCGCTGAGTCTGCGCGTCCGGAGCCTGTGCTCCGCAACGGGAGAGGCCACAGCGGTGAGAGGCCCGCGTACCGCAAAAAAAAAAAAAAAAAAAAAAAAAAAAGAGTAGCACAATTAATTAGCCCTATAAAGAGATGGTCTTTGCTTCCATTGGTTTCTGCACTGTCTACTAATTTTGGTTACTAGAGGTAGACAAAGGAAACTACTAAGTATTCAGAGCAGTCCACTGTTAAATAGGCTTCCTTTAAGATCTGTCTCAAAATAATTTTGTCTTTTAAAACACTTGGAAGACATCAGTGATATCTGCCTAGCCCATAAAACAAAAACATGGCTGTAGGCTGTTTCCAAGAATTTTGGTGGAAAAAAAGCTTAATGAATGTAGATTCTTCAGAAAATGGCTGTTTTATACAAATACCAGAGAAAGAGAAAAGATGCTAACTCATAGCATGGGCTGAACCATGTCCAAATTATACCGTTATAGCAAATCTATTGTCACCAGGATCATTATAACTATACTAAATGACCCTAAGATTAGTAAGTATGGGGAAGAGGGAAGTAAGGATAATAGTTTTTCAAAACGTATATTATTCAAAGTGGTTTTGAAACAAACCAGGCAAATTCTGTTCCTTACCAATTTCATTTTTTCGTTAATTTTCTTAGGGACTGTACAGTTTTGGATGCTACTTTATATGGCATAATTTTAGTTACTACATTTTCTGTTTTCAACTAAAGTAGATTTTTTTTTTTCCCAGCCACGGTGCGCAGCTTGTGGGATCTTAATTTCCCAACCAGGGACTGAACCCGGAGCCCTCTGAGTGAAAGTACAGAGTCCTAACCACTGGACCACCAGGGAATTCTTTATCAATTTCAAATTGAAAATTAAAACACTATGCTACTACACTGCATGTTTTGTGACTACTCTAAAACAGATTTTTGGTTTAAAATGTCACTTAGTGACCACTTCAAGAAAGGCTTATTGTGTCAAAAAGTTCCTCTCCTTTTCTGTACTCAAGTCATTCAAAAGCATAAAATGAGGGTAATAAAAACTTATCTCATAAAGACTGCTTTTTAAAAAAAGATTGGAAAGACTGAAAATAGAGCATCATAGGAGACTGAATAATATTGTTTATTTTCAATCATCCATAGATATGTTAGAGAGAAGCAGCAAAAATAAATGAAATTCATAGAAAAAGACAAATCTGAGTTATCCAACTGCCCCTTTGGAGGTGCTACAAGCAGCTATGCATTCAGGAACATTTTTAAGAAATTGTGTGTCTACAGACTGCCAACAAACACATGAAAGAATGCTCAACATCACTAATCATTAGAGAAATGCAAATCAAAACTACAATGAGGTATCACCTCACACTAGTCAGAATGGCCATCATCAAAAAATCTACAAACAATAAATGCTGGAGAGGGTGTGGAGAAAAGGGAACCCTCTTGCACTGTTGGTGGGAATGTAAACTGATACAGCCACTATGGAGAACAGTACGGAGGTTCCTTAAAAAACTAAAAATAGAACTACCATACGATCCAGCAATCCCAATACTGGGCATATACCCTGAGAAAACCATAGTTCAAAATGAGTCATGTACCACAGTGTTCATTGCAGCTCTATTTACAATACCCAGGACATGGAAGCAACCTGAGTGTCCGTCGACAGATGAATGGATAAAGAAGATGTGGCACATATATATTACTCAATGGAATATTACTCAGCCATAAAAAGAAACGAAATTGAGTTATTTGTAGTGAGGTGGATGGACCTAGAGTCAGTCATACAGAGTGAAGTAGGTCAGAAAGAGAAAAACAAATACCGTATGCTAACACATATATTTGGAATCTAAAAAAAGAAAAAAATGGTTCTGAAGAACCTAGGGGCAGGACAGGAATAAAGACGGAGACGTAGAGAATGGACTTGAGGACACAGGGAGGGGGAAGGGGAAGCTGGGACGAAGTGAAAGAGTGGCATGGACTCATATATACTACCAAACGTGAAATAGATAGCTAGTGGGAAGCAGCTGCATAGCACAGGGAGATCAGCTCCGTGCTTTGTGTCCACCTAGAGGGGTGGGATAGGGAGAGTGGGAGGGAGACGCAAGAGGGAGGAGATATGGGGATATATGTATAGCTGATTCACTTTGTTATAAAGCAGAAACTAACACACCCTTGTAAAGCAATTATACTCCAGTAAAGATGTTCAAAAAGAAACTGTCAGAGATCTTGATCTTTTTTTTTTTTTTTTTTTGCGGTACGCGGGCCTCTCACTGTTGTGGCCTCTCGCGGAGCACAGGCTCCGGACACGCAGGCTCAGCGTCCTTGGCTCATGGGCCCAGCCGCTCCGCGGCATGTGGGATATTCCCGGACCGGGGCACGAACCCGTGTCCCCTTTATCTGCAGGCGGACTCTCAACCACTGCGCCACCAGGGAAGCCTGATCATTTCTTAATAATCATGGTTTATTCCTTCAACTATGG
Source organism: Delphinus delphis (assembly GCF_949987515.2). Taxonomy (NCBI): domain Eukaryota; kingdom Metazoa; phylum Chordata; class Mammalia; order Artiodactyla; family Delphinidae; genus Delphinus; species Delphinus delphis. Next base: position 84,226,656 of record NC_082691.1, read on the forward strand.
GTATCAGATTACATAAACATCTGAAAGGATCCTACTGTCTATTGGGGGAGACAAAACAAATCTTCAAAAAGGTTAAAAAAATGATAAATACAATTAAAGTGCTTTCGGTGTTGGGGCAGGGGCAGAAATGACTTTCAGCGGAAGAGAATCTGTTAAGACTTTAAGGAGAAAGAATTTAAGCTAGCTAGGCTTTGAAAAGATGGGCTAGTTTCTTCATTTGAAGACAGGATTGGGGAAAAGTAATAGTAAAAGTCCAAAGGTAAGAAAAAAATTAAAATATCATATAACCAGACAAAGGCTGAATCCCCTCCCCACAAAAAACCATTTGCTTATTCCGGGAGATACTACAGCTGTGTGAATGCTGATGGGAAGGATCCAGTAAAGAGGGAGTTTTAGGATACAAGTGAGACACAGGATAACCAAAAGATCAAGGTTCCTGAGAATTCAGATAATAAGATGCAGAGCACTAAAATCGGACAGAAGAAGCAATTGGATACACATGCTCAAGTTCTACCAATCAGAGGTGAAGGGTTGGTGGTATATTGAAGAAAGGTGTGAGAACGACAGTCCCTGGAAAAAGACAAGACCTAACAAAGAAAAAGGGCCAGTTAATGGGATAAGGTTTTGATGAAATTCAAGAACTAAGACTTCTGTTTAACACAATTTAACTGATTGAAACATCTGTTTGCCCTCAAATTCCCTCCAAAATCAGAGTAAAAAGATTTTTTTTCCCCAAGGATGAGAGAACCCACAAGGACAGAAAATGGAAACACGAATGGTATTAACAAAACTGTGAAAAGGAGAAAGCTGCTGGGTGACTGTTAACTCTCAGAGAAGGCCTGAGAAAGTTGAAATTTGCCTGATAGCAGGGAGGGGGAAGGGATAAGAATGGGGGAAGCCAAGAGGCAAACTAATTCCAAAATCCCAGTAAGGCTCAAGAATTAGAAGTACTGAGATACACCTGAAGACAGATGCACAGATAGAACAAATAACAAAGGAATGGCTTCAAAATCTGTGTAAGCGGTTTAGTTTCCTAGATTTTCTCCCTGACTCTGAGGGGCCAGGCTACTATACTATCCTCCCACCATCACAGAAAACTCAAGGTTTACTTTGCAGAGACTGAAGTAGAGTGACTCTGGACCCTTGGACAACAGACTCACCTAAGGACAGGAGTATCATACTGAAAACAGATTAAATAAACTAAAGTCTACATACTTAGCATTTAGATTCATCCTCCAGTTCATTCTCCTACCTGCCACTGGCAGCCTAGTTCATAACCTCCAGGCAGAAGACTAGAGAACTCTCAGGGTAAAAGTGGTCCAAGAAAAAAGACCAACAATGAGAGTGAAGAGATGAAGTTTCCCCTCTCAATTCTCTGTCAAATGAGGGAGTAATTCAAGAAAAGATCATGGGATCCAGGATTCAGCACATCCAATACAAGAAAGAAAAAGGAATTCCCCAGGACAGTGAGATGCCAGAATAATTATGCAAGAGACCTGGAGAACAACCAGGCCAGACTGAAGCAGGGAGATAGAGGGCTCTCGGGAGAGGTTTCCTTCCACCAAAAAAGTGTGAACATACTAAGAGGATATTTACACTTACTAACAGAGAGTTTGGGATGAATTACTGTAGATATATAGAAAATAAGGCAAACGTGAAAAAAAGAAAAAGGTAATGATTACCACCAAAAAAAAAGTTGCACAAAAAAGAAATTATCTTGGTATACACACTTCATGATTCACAATGTGTAATGATTTAACCAGAAATGTGGTATACCTATGTTAACCAAAAATGTGGTATACCACAGGTATACCTATGAGTGATGGGGTGTGAGGAAGCGGAGGAAGCCTAAATCTTCATCTTTCATAGGAGAAACTATGAAACTGCTCTTTTTTCTTCCTAAATTTTGTAAAACTATTCCCATTTTATAACTTTAGAAAGTTTTTAAAGTTTGGCTTAAATCTTTAAAATTTTAACAGTAACTTTTATTACTAAATTAACAATAAATTAATAAGTTTTTTATTTTGATAAAATTAAAATTATGTAAGATTTCAAAAAAGTAAAAACTATTACATGACGTTACTTGAGATTCCTGAGCCAGCAAACTAGAAGAATTTAAGTTGGTTGTGTGATCGGAGCTCAATGCATGAGTTAGTGATTTGGGGGGGGTTGGTGACTTTTTAGCAATGACAAGTTCCAAGATGTGACTGTGTGACCAGGTGGCTTAGAAAAAAGTAAAGGAATTAAGAAGCCAAAGTGTTAGCTGAATTGTCAATCCAGATGCTGAAGTTGCCTAAAAATTATGATGTGTGACTGTACTATTTTCCAGGTCCACTTTTCCACTCTTCTCTACCATGTTTTCTGCCCCAGTATGCTGACCTCTATGGAACAGATCAACAGGTTCCTGAGTCCCCTAGCTTAGGGTTAGGTTTGCCCAATGGGGAATCCCAGGAGGAAGTTAGGAGAATAAGGTGTAGATATTTATTCCTCCAGCTTCCTCCCTGCAGAATCACCTCATGCTGGCTATGCCCCTTCCACTGAAAACTACAATTCCTCTCAAGGCAGCCAACTCCATACTTCTCCTGAGAGTCCAAGAAGTAACCACTCTCTCTCTTACCTCTTCTGGCTGTTAACAGCTTAGGGCTGTTAACAGTTTGGCTACAGGGTACTACACCATCTTTTGTGGTACCCCATTATATCCACATCTTTATAAACAGTACCTTTATAAAACAAACCCTCCTCAAATTAGCCTATTTCAAGTGTGCCATCTGTTCCTGTTGGGACCTGACTGTAAATACTGATAATAATGATGATGGTGATGATGTAAGGCTGTAACAGAGACTAGTGGAAACTAAGTGACTAATATTTAAATAACAATTACTAACATATTTTGAGTTCTAGGTTCCAAGAACTTTGTTAAGCTCTTTGTAGGTATTAACTCGTTTAAACATCACAAGCAAAGATGTTTTTGTGCCAAGCAAAGATTTTTTTTGTCTGGTTCATTTCCATATACCAACACCTAGCAGTTGCTGGTACATGGTAAGCACTAAAATACTGATTTAAAATACATACAGCAATAAGCAGGTTTAGTAGGGAAGGCTGACTTTTGGTATGGTGTAGCATTTCTCCTATTTTTACTTTGAAAACTTTAAGATAAGGGACGTGTGGCTCCCCAGATCACAAAAACTAACTAAACACTAAGACAGACCACATATGAATGATTTTCCTGTGTAGCCTACAGTGAGTCTTATTCCTTTCTCTTCCCATGTAGCCTACAGTCAGTCTTATTCCTTTCTCTCCCCATTCCTTTCTCTTCCTTTCTCTTCACCCAGGACTTGGGTTCCCGATTTTTTTTTAAGTGTAATATTCAAAGTTGCAAATTTTTAAATACTTATTATGCACTCACAGCCTAGGAGCTGATTCAAAAGGGCAGAGCATCTTTAAGTACTAGTTATGAGTTTAAAAAAAGAAATGGAAGGGGAAGGAGCAAATTTTAAAACATACTTAGGCATATAAAATGCAAAAATAAGAAAGGTAAAGTCAGCAATATGACCAAGTACACATTATCACACTGAATTAAAGCACTGCAAGGGTAAGTAGGAAAATTAGAGGAGGAAATATAATACACGAGATTCAAAGAACGCAGAAATACAATAAGTATAATAGGTTGCAATTAACCCCTCATTGGATGCTGACACAATTATCTGTAATAATCAAGGCAGCTACGATACCCGTATCTTATAAAGAAGCTAAAAATCAGAGGAAAGAGAAGGTTAGAAAACCAATATGCTGCAAAATGAGAACTGCAAAGATTTTCTGAAACGAGAATTGATTTTTTTTCTTTACGTTATGTTGCACTCCAAAACACGCGGAAAACTCACGTGTATAAGGATCTAGAAACCTGAGAAGTTTCGAGAATAATGTACTCAAACTAGAGTGAAAAGCAGCAAGAAACAGTGAGATGTAAGGCTATGAGTGGGAAGAAATTGCCGGAGTAACACCTGGACACCGAAGAGAGACGGATAAAACATCCTTAAGTGGAAGACAGAGAAAGACTGGGCTTGGATTTGGTTGAAGAAAGACAAAACGGAAAAGCAAGGCCTAAGAAACAAGTAGTAGCAAGGGTGAAACTTAGAGGACCAGATCGAAGCCACGAGCGAGAAGTACAGGACCTACAAACCAGATTCTACGGGGTGGGGAAAGGGCCACTTCGCGACCGGCCAGCTGCAACTAGTTTCCGAAAAGCCGCGTAGATGTAGCTTCGCAGCCCCACCCCGCGGCAGCAGCTCCTCCCCAAGGAAGACCTAAGGAGGCCAACGGCCGGGCGCCGGCTCCAGCCGAGGTCCCACCCCGCCCTTGCCCCGCGGCGCAGAATGGCCTCTCTCGGCCCCTCACCGAACGCTGCAGCTCCCCAAGCCAGAACGAGGCGCGCTCCTTTCCGCTGGGATCTGGGTCGTGGTAGAGCGCCTGCACTGCCTGGTACACGAGCTGCAATGTCGGCTTTGCTCCTTCCATGGTGGTAGCGGCGGTGGCGGCAGCGATGGCTCTGGTGTTTTCTCCCGAGGCTTCTCCGGCTGCTCCGCCTTCGCGCTTCCTCACTTTGTCGGCCACGGCCGCTCCCTGACTGGCGCCATCTCCTCTTTGGCCGTTACCAGGGCAGAGGGGTTCCCCGTTGAAGTTACCCCCTCGGAAACAGAGGTTAGATCGTATTCAAGTTCCTGGTTGTTGTTCCGATCTTACCACTAGACTCTAGACTTCTGAGTCTACACGCCGGTGCTCGCCTCTTGACCCGGTGACTTGCCCTCAGAAAGCTGTCCCGGCCCGACACAGACCATGCAGCATACCTCAGCAGCCTTTACCCGGACCGGAAGCGGCAGCACCAAAACCTTTGGCACACTTCCGCCTGGTGCGGCGTAAACTGCTTCCTTCCCTGCACGCCTCCTCTTGTCTCGCCTCCCCCTCCCGGAAGTGACCCTACCGGGCCGGGAAAAGGAAAGAAGTGGTTCTCTACTTCTTTGCGTCGGACTGAAGCCTTAGGACCCTCGTGGCTCCCACACCTGTGCAGCTCTCCTCTCCTTGGCAATGGATCCGAGGTCTTTCCTCCTCCTTCCGACTTATCCATTCCTCTACATAGAGTCCTTTTGGACCCCCGTGGACAAGGTGCAGCAATTCAACCATCTGTGGAGTGTCCACTGTATTGCAAATTCAAAGATGATTTAAGACAAGATTTGTATGCAGACCCTAATGGAGGAGACAGACACGTAATCAAATAACTGTTGTACAAACCTGAAAAATGTGCCACTGAAATAAATACAAAATGCCTAGAAGCCCCTTTCCACTAAATTCTGACACCCAAAAAGATATTTCATTCTATTGCCCAGGACGCTCTGACTCCAGAGTATTTGCACAAACACACTGAATTGTGTTTTTGTGTGTGCCTTTCTTTCCGAATCAAACATCGATGGTATAACAATTCTCAATTCACAAAAGAAAATATAAATCTTGGAATCTGTACTAAGGAGAAAATTTCCAAACATTGCTGCTTCTCCTTTGCAATAATAAGTAACTACTGTAAGGTCGGATCTTAACAAACGGCACCGCGAAACAGGAAAGCTTCAAGTGAGCTTTATTAGGGAGCGCTCCCGGGCGAGGTTCATTGATCCGAGAGAAAGGAGCCAGAGAAGTCGCACCCGGGCGAGGGTTGGGCAAGATTTTATAGGGGAAGAAGGGAAAGGGGTGTGGTGAATCTGGGAGGGCGCAGGGTATTCCTTATTTGATGGTCTTTTCGGGTATCCTGGGGGACCGTTAGTCCCGCCCCTCGCAAGGCGGGAAGGCTGGGCTGGGTTCAAAGTTCCCAGGTCAGTTCCTGGAACTGGGTGGTCCGGAGAGGTTCGGTGTGATGCAACCTGTGAATCTGATTGTGTTCCCCTGCGTCGAGCCAGTTGGCCTTACAACTACTACTGGGACTTTCCTGGTGGCACAGTGGTTAAGAATCTGCCTGCCAATGCAGGAGACACGGGTTCCATCCCTGGTCCGGGAAGATCCCATGTGCCGCCGAGCAACTAAGCCCATGTGCCACAGCTACTGAGCCTGCGCTCTAGAGCCGTGAGCCACAACTACTGAGCCTGCAAGCCACAACCACTGAAGCCCACGTGCCTAGAGCCCGTGCTCCGCAACAAGAGAAGCCACCACAATGAGAAGCCCGTGCAATGCAACGAAGAGTAGCTCCCGCTCACTGCAACTAGAGAAAGCCCACGTGCAGCAACAAAGACCCAATGCAGCCAAAAATTAATTAATTAATTAACTGCCACCGTTTGATGAATGCTTACAATGTGTAAAGCACTGTAGTTATGAGGTCTTATTTAATCCTTTTAACAATTATACAAAGTAAAGCCCCATTTTAAGGAATAAGAAATAGGTAATCTGCCCAAGGTTATACATTTCTTAAATGAAAATCAGGATTTGAATCCAAATGTTTTGCTCCAAAGCCTGTTAAGTTGTACAATCCCTATCATCCTCTATATTAATTTATTTCTGAATTGTTATTGTCAAAAGATTTTAAATACCAATATCACAATGAAAACAGTGTTACTGTACACAGTTGATATAATTTCTGACAAAAGGAAAAAAACTTGATATTTTGGTTGCCTAATTCATCCATTCATTAAAAATTTAGTAAGACCACCTTGGTCTCTGCCCTCATGGAGTTTACAGACCAAATGCAAAGAAAGACAAGTAACTCATTTTAAAAGGTCTATGAATATCTACAAGCAAAAGAATGATGTTGGACCTACCTTGCACCATATACCAAAAATAAAAAAGAACCTAAATGTAAGGCTAAAAGTATGAAACTCTTAAAAGAGAACAGGAGTGTATCTTCGTGACCTAGGATTAGACAATGGTTTCTTAGATATGGCACCGAAAGCACAATTAACAAAAGGGAAAATAGTCCAATTTATCTATTTTAGTTCATCAGTTTAGTTAATCAAAACTAAAAACTTGTGTGTGTCAAAGAACACTATTAAGAAAGTGAAATGACAACCCACAAAATGAGAGAAAATGTTTGCAAATCAAATATCTGATAAGGGATCAGTATCCAGAACATATAAAGAACTCAGAATTCAACAATGAAAAGACAAGATAGGGGTTGGTCACTTGAAAGACTAAGCGTGTGATTAGAGAGTTGCAACTTTGGACCAGATTAAGTGCAATCACTTAACACTGATATAATCATCTGTGCCTAGTAATGAAACCCTGATCAAAACTCTGGACATTGAAGCTCAGTAGAGCTTTCTGGTTGATGAACAGGTTAATATGCCAGATGGGTGATATACCCTGACTCCACCAAGAGAGGGCATGGGAGTTCTGTCTTCTTCCCAGACCTCCTGCTATGTATAGCCTTTTAAATAAATCTTTAATTATATGTGTAGCACTTAACGGAGTTCTGTGAGTTGTTCTAGCAGATTATCAAACCTGTGCGGGTAGTGGGAACCCCTGAATTTGTAGCCAGTTGGTCAGTAGTTTAGGTGGCCTGGGGACCCCTGAAGTAAGGCTGACATTTGATGTGAAGGCAGTTTTGAGGGGGACTGAGCTCTTAAGCCTGTGGAGTCTGATACTAACTCCAGGTAGTGTCAGAATTGACTTGTCCTTCACCCCACTGGTGTAGAAACAGAACAGGTAAGATGTTCACGAAGTCTGTAATTTAGTTTAACAGACATAAGCCCTGTCCCCCCAAAAATAGATGAAACAAATATGTTAACAATTATTAAATGTAGGAGACAGGTAATTGTGGTCACTATACCATTCTCTCTACTCTGTTTGAAAATTTCCAAATTAAAAAAAATTCAAACTGGAAAAAAATTATGTCAATTTTTATTTATGACATGAAAAGATGTCAGAAAATATTATTGGAAAAAGAAACAGATTATGACTCAGCATGTGAAAATACTCATTGACATGAAATTATATCTATGTTTCTATATAGGTAGAGAGGGGTCTGGAAGGATTTTCAACAAAATGTTAACAAAGACTATCTCCAGGGATGGGATTTTTTTTTTTTCTTGCAGTACGCGGGCCTCTCACTGTTGTGGCCTCTCCCGTTGCGGAGCACAGGCTCCGGACGCGCAGGCTCAGAGGCCATGGCTCACGGGCCCAGCCGCTCCGTGGCATGGGGGATCCTCCCGGACGCGTGTCCCCCGCGTCGGCAGGTGGACTCTCAACCACTGCGCCACCACGGAAGCCCTGGGGGATGGGGTTTTGAGTGGTTTCTACTTTCTTTTCTGTCTGTGTTTCTTCATAACATCACCCCTTGACATATTCCATATTTTTATTATTTTTTGGCTACTCCCTCCATTAACGTGTAGACTCTAGGTCACTCTCATATCCCCAGTGCTTTGAATGGTGCCTGACATATGGCAGGGACACAATAAATATTTGTTAAATGCATTAATAAGGCTTCTATGATTTGAATTTTTCTTTATAATGATTATTTTCACTTTTAAAACAACACAGGTGTTTTTTTCCAAACAGTGACACTATAAACTTGAAGCCATAATTGTCAGGAGCCAGTGTGACTGAATCTTAGTGGCTGTTTGCCAAAAGGCTGCACAGCACAGACCTCTCCTGGCCCAACTTCAACCCATAGGGCACATATTCTATACCATATTCCTCCAGATGCACAACCTGAGACGGCCATAAACCCAGCATTGGACAAACCTCTTTCCTTCAATTAAACCCACATTCAGGGCTCACGTGCTGAGGATATCACCTGCTTTTGTCTGGTTCTTCAGCTCAGAACTGCCCTCGGTCATGGCCAGCTTTTCCCCCAGTTTCACTTGCAAAGCAAATTCAAACTGGTGAGAGGGCCTGGGAGAGTAGGATGGTGAATAGAGATCATGAATTTCTATGGAATACGGAGAGCACAAATTAACTGTCCACAGTCAAAAGGAGCCTTTAAAGTTTAAAGACGGATGTCCTGAGGGACAGTTCTGATAAACAGGGATGGGAAAACAGAATAGGTTTGAATTTTTCTGAACATTAACAAGGTGAAATTCATTTCAGAAAAATAAAAAAAAAAATACTGTACAGAGAACCCAGGGGCAATGGTAGAGAAAAAACATACACAGTTCAGTAAAGGTCCAAGCTGCCCCGATTCCTTCTCCTTAATCCCTCACAAAGTCTTCCTTCACCCGTTGAACTCTTCTCTTTGGAAGCCAGACATAGAGGAGGGGAAAAGTAGCTTTCTCCCAACAAGATTAATTTCTATAAGTCATATTATATCCATAGGTTTTTGACTTTTAGTCCAGTTTTACCTCAGGGTATTAAGCAATACATTGGGGCTGGTATGATATGGGTCAAACTGTAACCCACCCAGGCTGACAGATTACACTTCCCTCACAAATGCAGAAGACTCCATTTGGCTGTAGGGAGAAAAAAAATAACTCTCTCTTGTACAGCATGGTGGAAAGAGGGCTATCCTAAAAATTAGACCCCCTGGTGCCAGTCCCAGCACCACCACTTTATGGCCATATGACTCTAGCCAAGTAACTACCTTCATAAGCTGGAAAAAGGGGCATGATACCTGCCCATCCAACACACAAGGAGCACCAAGTAGGATCACGTGAAAGTGCTTTGGAATTGGCTCATTGTAAACAACTGTGACGTAATTACCATTTTACAAAAATATGGAGTCAAACTGTCACTTCTGGTCTTATTGAGGTACTTAGAAATCCCAAGTTTTTACCCCAAACCAACAGGCTTTTCAAATACAGGAGGAACGGTAGCTTAATGAGTTACCCAGGCTATAAACAAGCCAAAGGCTCGGCTACTCCACCAGCCAAGCACCAGTAAACACTGTCACACCTGTCACAGTGCCTGCATCTCCGTGATTCCTGGGGTCAAAGTGTTTACCAGCTGGCTCTTGCTTCTGGAAGAATTTAGATATTTAGATCCACATTCCCTCCCACTCTACTCTTAGTAGGCACTGAGCACGCACCTGCTCTGGTTCCATGCTGCTGGATCCAGACTCCAGGGCCTCTTTCCATGAACAAACCCAACGCCCTCATCATTGTTCTCCAGCCTTCTAGATCGCTCTACAGCCTCAGACATCCCAACTTCCCTCTTCCCCCTGTGCCCCAATACTTCACCTCCCAAGAATTCAACTTCCACAGCTCAGCCCTCCCTGATGTCACTTTGATTCTCAATGGTGCCTATCAACCCAGCTGCACATTAAAATCACCTGGGCGGAGGGAGGAGGAACTTCCCTGGTGGTCCAGTGGGTAAGACTCAGTGCTTCCAATGCAGTGGGCCCGGGTTTGATCCCTGGTCGGGGAACTAGATCCCCTAAGAAGTCTGCGTGCCACAAAAAATACCCCACATGCCGAAACGAATATCCTACACCAAAAAAAGAAAAAAAATCACCTGGGGTGGTGATGCCTGGGTACCTCTCTAGACCAGTTAAATCAGAAACCCTGGGGCTAGGTCTGGGGCTCCAATCTTGGTACCTTAAAGCTCCAGGTGATTCTAATGTGCAGCTAGGTTGCTGGTCGTGCCTTCATTTTGTCATGGAAGGGTTTCTCAACAGGAGAGCTACTGGCATTTGGGGCAGGACGATTCTTCCTTGTGCAAGTCTGACTCAAGCATTGTCAGAATTGTGGAGTGTTGGTAGCATACCTCAGTCATGGCGACAACCAAAAATGCACCAACATCTCTAAATGCCCTCACTTGAGAATCTTACAAGCTCCTTCTCTCCCTTTTGTGCCCACCCCCAAGTGAAAGCCCCTCCCTTCCCGCCCCACCCTTCAATTCTCAGGTGACCAGTTGTTCTAGTTTGCTCAGGACCCAGGGTTTTCCCAGGACATGAGGCTTTCAGTGCTAAAACTAGGAAAGTCCCAGGCAAACGACAATGGTTAATCATCCTAGATTTTCTTCTCTTGCCTCCCATCAGGGATACCCATTGTTTTTCCTGCTTCTGTCACCTCTTTTCTGGGAACTCGCCCTTCCCAATCCCAACCTTCCTCCATTCAAAGGTTACACTGGGAACAACCTTGAAGAGGTTGCTTACACAAACTGGGCCCCCTGAGTTCCTCCCCCAGAATTTGCAATTGGAAGTGGATGCTAGTCACAATTTGGCTAGTGGTCCAAAAGAGATTTAAATTCGGGAATGGTTGGTGGCCATTTCCTATCATGAAGACTGCTGTGAGGTGTGGGAGAGGATGGGCAGTGCAGAAAATCTGCCTGTAACAACAGAGGATACATGTGCCCTGAAAGAAACACATACAGAGGTGAGGTAGAAGCTTCCTGGCTTCTACACAGTGCTCAAGTGATTCTCAAACTTGAACCTGCATCAGCATCCCTCATGTAGAGGCGTCCTTAAAACGCTGTTTTCTGGGCCCTGCCCCCAGAGCATGTGATTCGGTAGGTCTGCGTGTGGCCCAAGAATCTGCTTTTCTAAGGCACTCCCGGGTGGTGTTGATGCTGTAAATTAGGGATTATGTGAGGACTCCTCCTCTGGGCTAGAGTTCCAGGGCCTCTGAGGGCCCAGCAGTTTCAGCCCCACCCTAGGGTTACATGAGCCTGTGTCTTTCTAATAAACTCCTCCCCCTCTTTTTTTTCTTAAATAGCTTTATGGAGATATAATTCATATAGGGTATAATTCACCCACTTAAAGTGTCCAATTCAATGATTTTTAGGAGATTCACAAATATGTACAGCTATCACCAATTTTAGAACAATTTTCATCACCTCAAAAGAAACCCCATCTCCTTTAGCTATCACTCCTCTCCCCATGCCCTTCTCTCCCCACCCTTGCCCTAAGCAACCACTAATGTATGTTCTCTACATAAAGATTTCGCTGTTGCGCACATCTCATATGAATGGAATCATATATTATATAGCCTTTTTTGACTGGCTTCTTTCACTTGGCATGATGTTTTCAAGATTTATCTACCCTGTAGTATGGGTCAATACTTCATTCCTATTCAGATGCTTTGCTCATTTTAAATTGGGTTATCTTTTTTATTATTGAGTTATAACAGTTCTTTATATGTACTGGATACAAGTCTCTTATCCAATATGATTTGTAAATATTTTCTCCCATTTTGTAGGTTGTCTTTTCACGTTCTCGATGGTGGGAGCTGAATGTTTGTGCTCCCATTGAAATTCATATGTTGAAACTGTAATGCCCAATGTGATGGTATTAGGATATAGGGCCATTGGGAGGTGCTTAGGTCATGAGAGTGGAGCCCTCATGAATGGAATTATGCTCTTATAAAAGAGACCCCACAGAGCTCCGTAGCCCCTTGTGCCATGTGAGGACACAATGAGAAGTCTGCAACCCAGAGGAGGGTCCTCTCCCAGCCATGCTGGCACGCTGATCTCAGATGGCCAGCCTCAAGAGCAGTGAGAAACAAATTTCTGTTGTTTATAGCTGCTCAGTCTGTGGTATTTTGTTATAGCAGCTCGAATGGACTAAGACAGTGTCCTTTGAAGCACAGAATTTGTAAATTTCGATAAAGTCCAATTTATCTATTTGTTGTTTCTGCTCCTCATGCTTTTGGTGTCATTTCTAGGAATCCTTTGCCAAATCCAAGGTCATGAAGATTTACCCCATGTTCTCTTCAAAGAGTTTTATAGTTTTATATCTTGTATCCTGTATGATCAGGTGACCCAAGATGGCTGTTCTCTTGCTCTCTGTACATCCCCTGCTCCACCAGTCCCTGCCTCACCTACACCCTGCTTACATGACTGACCCTCCCTCTTAATCATAGAGCCTAATTA